>NW_024070189.1:72891963-73633008 GCF_014754425.2 Oryx dammah | reverse complement strand
ATCTATCTATCTATCTATCTATCTATCTATCTATCTATCTATCTATCTAGTAGATAATAGGGACCTCCTATATAGCACAGGGAACTCTACTCAATATTCTGTAAAAATTTAAATGGGAAAAAAAAATTCTGTAGACTCCTCTGATCACTAGCTTTCTACCTCTAACATCACTCCCAATATGGGACTTTAACAAAGTTTTTTTTTTTTTTAATCAACAGCCACCAGCTTTGTATATTTCACCCCATAATAAATCTGGTCACACTGCAAGCCTTTTTCCACATCATAGCCAAGTGAGGGGGTGAATAAAATAAGGAAAAGCCATCTTTCCAGATACAAGCTGTAAAGCAAGCTTCAAGACCCAAAGGTCCTGGGCACCTATGGCAACAGGCAATAAAGCCACAACTCCAACAGTACTTGCAATATAAAGTTAGGTATAAAGGATCTTAAGATTGATATGTGGTGATTGGTGTCACACTTTGAAGAAGATTTTTGAAGCTGAATAGAAAAAAAAACACAACATTTTAACATAACACAACAAACACTTTCAAAGTATAGACTGCCTATCTCATCTGTCAAGGGTTGTTTTTACCAACTGCCAGCTATTTTTAATGTATCGAGGTAGATTACCCTATTGATCATGGAAATAGAAGCTATTTCATGAAATTTTCTTGGCCCTGATCACTATCAAGCAATTACAGGAAATTACTTCCCACTGGTGTTCGAGAGGCTTCTTTCGGGGTCTATTTGTCCATTTAAACTAGTTTTGTGTGTCCCTGGATTCTTGGGAGGTAATGGATATGTTTTAATTACATTTGAATTGCCAGGCTTTGTGTCTAAGGTGCACATTTTTGCACGGAAAGGAAAATCAATCAGCAATTTTAATAAGGAAAACCTTTAGCTCTGACTTTGCTGTCACTACATATCTCACCAAAATGGTTTGGGGATGGTGTGGTTGACACTTAAAACATGCAGTGGGCCGCGAAGAGGGTAAATGTATTTCTCTGTTTCTTCACAGAAAGTGGTTCTTTGATGGAAGAAATTTTGTGAAGTGAGAATGATGATATTAAATTGTATCTGTAATCACGACAGCTAGTATGTACTTGAGCACTTTTACATCTCAGCAGAACCCAGAAGAGATGCCAAACAACCTAGATCTCATTTAAAGAAAGTAAAGTTCTGTAAAAAAAAAAAAAATCAGTTAAGAGCTGCTTCTTGTGAGCCTACAAGAATTAGAGTCTGGAAGATATAAAGGTTCCTGCATGTTAATAGGCTAGGGCTCTCACCATGGGTTCCTGACCTTGCATAAAGTGGTTGGAATGTCTTCAATAATCAAGAGAGTTCTTCCAGAAAAAAAGTTCATGAAAGAAAGCTCAAAGTTCCTCTGTGTAGTGAGAAAGGGAAAGTGTTCCTACTTGTCAGTTAATAGATGGTAAAAATTTCCCTATGTGGTTGCCAGGTGTAACTCTGTGAATACTATTAAAGTATACAATAGCTATTTATAGGACTGCCAAGTAAAGAGAGAACAGAATAGATCTATATATCCCAACATGACACAAAGCACAGTCTGTGCACAATGTTCCTATACATTTCCAACAACAATTTCATCTTTTTGCTCTAACCTCCATACCTTTAAGGAAGACATAATGCAATCTAGAGACAAATTGCTACAGCCAGTGGACTGGATTTAGGGCCCCCATTCTAATAAGCGGAAAACAAAAACAAAAACACGGCAGGTACAATCCGAGGGCTATTTCAACTTTAAGGGCAACATAGAATAGAGTGGCTTGGAGATTATCTGGATACTCAAGGAAACATTCTGGCCCAGCATGCAGTGTGCTCACTGATGATAATGCTGAATTCTAAACTTGATTATTAGAACAATGAAACTGGTAAACATTCTTGCCCTACCATGACTGGCTCAGGAACTTGGTGACAACCAAATCTAGTGGGGTGGGATTTCAAGAACTTTTGATATGAAGGCGGAGTCAATCAGATCCCAACAGATTCATGGAAATATTTATAGGTTTAGAATCATGGACATGGAAGACATCTCTACGAAGTATACAGTCTAGCTTTTGCCACCAAGTTAATTTTTCTTCTACCCATGACCAAGGAAATGTTTTACTTCAACACAGATGCAGAGTATAACATGTCTTTAATCCCCCTTCCCCAAGTAAAAGGAGAAGGAAAAAAAAAAAGATTTTTCTTCTTTTCTAATTCTATACATTTTACTATGAATGCTGCTTTAAGTGTATCTCACACATTTTGATTTGAACAACAGACTGGTTCCAAATAGGAAAAGGAGTACGTCAAGGCTGTATATTGTCACCCTGCTTATTTAACTTCTATGCAGAGTACATCATGAGAAATGCCGGACTGGAAGAAACACAAGCTGGAATCAAGATTGCTGGGAGAAACATCAATAACCTCAGATATGCAGATGACACCACCCTTATGGCAGAAAGTGAAGAGGAACTAAAAAGTCTCTTGATGAAAGTGAAAGTGGAAAGTGAAACAGTTGGCCTAAAGCTCAACATTCAGAAAATGAAGATCATAGCATTTGGTCCCATCACTTCATGGGAAATAGATGGGGAAACAGTGGAAACAGTGTCAGACTTTATTTTGGGGGGCTCCAAAATCACTGCAGATGGTGACTGCAGCCATGAAATTAAAAGATGCTTACTCCTTGGAAGAAAAGTTATGAGCAACCTAGATAGTATATTCAAAAGCAGAGACATTACTTTGCCGATTAAGGTCTGTCTAGTCTAGGCTATGGTTTTTCCTGTGGTCATGTATGGATGTGAGAGTTGGACTGTGAAGAAGGCTGAGTGCCGAAGAACTGATGCTTTTGAACTGTGGTGTTGGAGAAGACTCTTGAGAGTCCCTTGGACTGCAAGGAGATCCAACCAGTCCATTCTGAAGGAGATCAGCCCTGGGATTTCTTTGGAAGGAATCATGCTAAAGCTGAAACTCCAGTACTTTGGCCACCTCATGCAAAGTGTTGACTTATTGGAAAAGACTCTGATGCTGGGAGGGATTAGGGGCAGGAGGAGAAGGGGATGACAGAGGATGAGATGGCTGGATGGCATCACGGACTCGATGGGCATGAGTCTGAGTGAACTCCAGGAGATGGTGATGGACAGGGAGGCCTGGCGTGCTGTGATTCATCATATCTTATTGCTATAGATTTCTGATTTCTCTTGCTATCAGAGATTGCATTGTATAGGTATTCAATCATTTGTACTTTGTAGCTTATTATACAGTGCATTTTTGACCAACCATCCATGTCTATCTGAAAAGACTTTATCCTGCTGTGTTGCATATAGAAATGCAACTGGGTAATGTCAAGGTGGATTTTAAAGTTTTTGCAAGGCTTCTATATCTTTATTAACCTTTCTGTCTAGTTTTCTTCCAAATACTGATCCAGGGTGTTAAGATCTCGAACTTTTGTCTTTTTTCCCCTTTAGTTCTTCCAATTTCTGTTTCATACATTTCCTAGATCTGTTTTTAGGTTCATGTGCTTTCATTCATCTTTGAGTCTTTCTTTAGAATTGAACTTTTTCATAATCACTTTTTATCATTATCTCTCTAATATTTATTTTGAAATCTATTTTGTCTGATAATAATATAAGCACTATGACTTTATCATGCTGCTTGCAAGACATAATTTTTAAACTGTAATGTTGCTTCAAGCTATCTGTGTCTTCATATCACAGTTCATCTTTTGGCATTGATATGTTTCTCATCTTGTTTTCTTATCTTATGTTTACTCTGTTGGGTGTTTAATACAAATTATTGATATTAATTGATTTGGGCATTTTGCTATTTTCTGTCCTCGTCACCTGTTTACTATTCCTGTGTCCTTTCTGTTCTGTCATCTTAGATTATTAGAATATTATGTAAGAATTTCAATTTTAACTTACTTATTAACATGTTGTTTCCTTGCTCTTTTGGAGAAGGGGATGACAAAGGATGGGATGGTTGGATGGCGTCACCAACTCAATGGACATGAATTTGAGTAAACTCCAGGAACTGGTGATGGACAGAGAGGCCTGGCGTGCTGCAGTCCCATGGGGTTGCAAAGAGTCGGACATGACTGAGCAACTAAACTGAACTGAGTTGTACCTCACACAGTGCTATTGCTGTCATATATCACATTCATGTGTCATCACTCAAGTCATGTCGAACTCTTTGCAACCCTATGGACTGTAGCCTGCCAGGCTCCTCTGTTCATGGGATTCTCTAGGCAAGAGTACTAGAGTGGGTTACCATGTCCTCCTTCAGCATATCTTCCTGACCCAGGGGTCAAATCTACATTTCCAAGGTCTTCAGCATAGCCAGATGGGTTCTTCACGAAACTCTACAATATCTTGTGATAGGCTTTGATTTAAAAAGTCGTTTAAGTTTTAAAGAAATTAACAGAAGAGAATTCTATCCTCTTTTACTTTCACCAGTATTTATCATTTCTAGAGTTTTTCACTTCTCAGTTTGCATCTGGTAGAATTCTAAATCTTCACCACTTTAGCATTTCTTGTAGGTATGCAAATCACAGATTATGCCAGTTGTCATCTATTGAAAATATCTTTAGTTTTTCTTCTTGAAGAATATTTTTTGCTGAAGAGAGAATTCTGGGCTGATTCTCCTTTTTTGGCACTTTAAACATGCAATTATATTGTCTTTTTGCCTCTCAAGTCTGATCAGAGTTCTTACTGTTTTCCCTTCCATGAAATTTGGTTTCTTTATCACCAGTTTTCAGTTACTTGAGTATGATCTGCCTGGCTATGACTCTCTTTGCATTTTATCCTGCTTGAAATAACTAAGTGAAGTTGCTCAGTTGTGTCCGACTGACTCTCTGCAACCCCATGGACTGTAGCCTACCAGGCTCCTCTATCCATGGGATTTTCTAGGCAATAGTACTGAAGTGGATTGCCATTTCCTTCTCCAGGGGATCTTCCCAACCCAGGGATCAAATCTAGGTTTCCTGCATTGTAGGCAGACACTTTACCGTCTTAGCCACCAAAAAATCTATAACATAAAGCTTTATAATAAATAGAAGCCACAGAGCTTTTTTATTAATAAAATTATGTTTTTCACCAAATCCGTAATATTTTCAACAATTAATTTTTACATATTTTTCCTGCTTCATTCCCCTCTCCATTTAAAACTCAAAGTACACACATGTATGACAACTTTATATTGTTCTATGGGTTAATCATTTTTCTTTGCTCTTTTCAGATTCAATAATTTTATGTATCTTCAGTTTCACTGACTTTTATTTTTGCCATTTCCAGTCTGACTCCATGTGTATATGGTGATTTTTTTATTATAGCATTGACCTTTTAGGTTTTAAAATTTCTATTTGGTTGAATTTTAATTCAATTTTAATTCCTTACTCAGTTTCATTATTTACTACAACTATTCTTCTGAGCCCTTGAACATATTTAGAATGACTGCTTTAAAATCTTTGTCTGACAATTCAGATATTTATGTCACCCCAGTGGGAGGGATTGGGGACAGGAGGAAAAGGGTATGACAGAGGATGAGATGGCTGGATGGCATCACCGACTCAATGGACCTGAGTTTGAGTGAACTCCAAGAGATGGTGATGGACAGGGAGGCCTGGCATGCTGCGATTCATGGGGTCGCAAAGAGTCAGACACAGCTGAGCGACTGAACTGAACTGAACTGAGGTTAGTTTCAATTGATTTTTTTTTCCCCCCTCTTGACTATGGTTCAAGAAAAGTTGGTGGTAACAGGTCACATTTTTTTCTATTTCATTTTATGCCTGGCTTCTTTTTATTTTACACTACACATTTTGGAAGACACATTATAGAAATTCTGGATTTTTCTTACTAGAAGATGATTCAGTTTTATTCTAGAGGTAGTGGATCAAATTGGATTCAAACCCCAAGTTCTCTCTTCTCTGTGTTGAGTAGCTGGTGAAATTTTGTCTTGGTTCATTCAGCCTTCTGTTACTTTTCTCTGGGCCCCATCATCAGTCAAATATTTGATCAGAATTCAGAGATAGATTTAAGGCTTTCCTTCACCTGTGACTCCTCTCTTTCCAGAATTTCCTCCCTCACCTTCCAGTTTCTCTGGAGCACTAAATTCCATTCCCTAACTCCTCAGGTCATTGACATGGCAGCATCTCTTGTGTTCTGCTTCACTCCATACAGACTAGGAATTTCAGGGAAAAGCTATCTTCATGCATATGACTCTGGGTAGTTTCCTTTTCTCAAGAGTCAACTCTCATCCTGTCTTCACTTTGCTCATAGAAAATTACTCTCTGATTATTCTCTAGTACCTGTATGTATGTGTTTATTTTAAAATGTGTTGTCAGTGTTTATAACTGTTATCTGTGAGAGGATATGTTACAATTCATTACGTAATTTCTGGAAGGGAAATCTCTTGTTTTCATTTCAAATCACCATCATCTTTCACCTAAAAGTATGCCTTTTATTTAACATTTCTGCTTCTTAAATTCTATTCCCTATTTAGTTTATAAAAATGATCTTTTCAAAACATACTATATTGTCATCATTCATTTGCTCAAAAATCTCTAGTGGCTTTTCATCTTAGACTAAAATCGAAACGTCTGATAATAGCATGATCTGGCTACGCCTTTCTGAGTTCATCTCTTAATACTTCCCCATTTTTCCTGTTCCAGTCCTCGTGTCACCGTTCATCCTTGCCATTGTTCCCTGAACATGCCCAGTTTGACAGACTTACTTCTTATTTGGGATATTTACACTGGTTATTAATTCTATCCAAACTATACCCCTCTGTACAGATTATCACATACATGGCTTCTTCTTGACTTTCTGATCTCAAATTAGAAGTGAATTGCCCAGAGGAGACCCTCCTAACCACCCAATCATAAATAGCCTGAATCACAGTAATTAATTTCAAAGCACTGTTTTTATTCTTTGTATTAACTATCACCAACTGAAATTACCTAATTTATGTATTTAACATATTTATTGTATTTTATTAACACTGAATATAAGCTCTGGAGATGTGAGTTTGATCCTGGGGTCCAGAAGATTTCCCAGAGAAGGAAATGGCAACCCATTTCAGTATTCTTGCCTGGAGAATTCCATAGACAGAGGAGCCTGGTGGGCTATCGTCCAGATGATCATAAAGAGTCAAAAATGACTTAGAGACTAAACAACAACAAATAAGCTCTAAAACAGCAGTAACACTTTTTTCTCTTCACTTATATCCCTAGTTCTTAGCATAATGCCTGGTGCAGAGCTGACTCTCAATACAACTTTGGTGAATAAAGGAATGAGTGTATGAATTGCAAGCAACTGTTAGAAACAGACAGATGCATGAGGTGAAGAGAGGCCTTTGGCAAGAGCACAAGCCTACCTTTGAGATGCTATATTGACTTTTAAGGTGTGGGTGCTTAATTACACTAACAATATGTCAAAGCATTAGACCCAATCAGGCCCCACATCATCCCCACTGTGGAGACAGGAACTGGAAGACATTTGACTAAGGCGTGTGCTTCATGGTAGGCAGGTTTGGTGCATTCCCCAGAAGTTTCTTTCCTCACAGTAATTGACCTGTCAGCACTTTGCCTGCATAGCTGCATTCCAGACAAGTGACAGTTTAGCAAGGAGTTCACGCCAATACTCTAAACTGCAAGATTCCTGCTTTACTGTGTCAGAAAACAAAAGATTTTAACTCAGAGAAGCAAGGGCATGCAGAAGTTGAATATCCGTAACAAATGGACAGTTCTTAAAAGCAGGCAGAGAAAAATGATTCCGCAGTGCCAAAGGGGACCTTCAAAATCCCAGTGCAATGTACCCTCTCCTGTCTGGGTCTTCATCAGCTTATAAAATTACAACCTGAACAGACTTGCACTTTCTTTCAACAATTCGCATAGTTTTTTGTGCGTGTATGTGCCTGTGCCTGTGCCCAGGAGACTATTTGATGCAAACTGTCCATCTGCCCTTGTTTTCCCAGATTTTAACACCATTTACCTTGGATCCCTTCTGATTGTATTTGTGCCAGGGGGAAGAGTATTTATAAGCCCAGTGGTTATGTGAACTGTCGTGCAGTGGGTCTCTGAACTCGCTAACAAAAGGGATACTTTGCCTGTTTTCAACTCATGAGCTGAGTTTTCCTATTGCAAACAGACATTTGCAGGAACATGGAAAATCAGGCGGCAAAAAATAGCCTGTGGGGATTTGTAAATGACATCTAAGCTGCTGAAAGCTGACCTCATCTGAAATGCATGCCAATCAACTTGGCATATTGGAAAAGTATGACTATTATTACGAATGAGGTCAATATCTATGGATTGATTATCTACTATATAATCAAAGTTCAAGTCACTAAGTCAATATGCTTTGATTGTTTACTATATGATTAGAGAGGGAGTACCAACGGAATATGTCAGGTCTTTATTACTCACAATATTAGCAAAACAAAACAAGAAGTTTGGAATGCCTGCTGCTGTAAGAAGGCTATCGTGTCCTTGTGGAGATGAAAGACTAGCCATGGACAAATGAATAAAGGAAAACAGCCCTTGATTAAGTAATAACATGTAAACTCTGGACAGCATTTGCAAACTATGAATGGGCAGCTCCTCGTCTTTACTTGGGCTATTTTGGGCGTAATTCATCCAACATGCACATAGACATTAGCAATGGAGAGAGGAGGAGATTCTTTTTTTTTTTTTGGAGATCTTTTTAATAATGATAAGTGTGAAGATGAATACGTTTGAAGCCATATTGCTTAGGTTGGCATTCTGGCTTCTGTTAATTACATGTTAACTGCATAACTTTACTATGTCTACTTAAGAGACCATTGCATCATTTTTGAAATGAGGATAATAACACTTCATAATAATAATTTATAAGTACTTACACCATTAGGTTGGGAGATAAATGTATTTAATAAGTATAAAGCACTTGGAGAAGTAAAAGATACCCAGTGGCGTCACTGCTCTTGCTGTTAGCTTTTCCTATTATTAAGATTATAGCATTCCAGGCATGTCATCTCTCATCTGAATTAGGTGTTGCGTCACTATCCATCTTTGGAGACAAACTCACAAGGGCAAGGAGAGATTCAACAACTCGCCTAGGGTCGCACCGCTAGGAAATGGCAGAGCCAGAATTCCAACCCAAGACAGTATGAGGTGGAAAATGTTTATAAAGTAACTCTTCTGTTATAATAACAAATGTATCCAATTTGTTTAATCCTTGATGTTTTGACAGTCATGATTCCTGACAGTGGCCTGGTTCCCTTGTCCAGAAGGAAAGAAATTTCCAATGAATTCAGTTCTCTGCTTTTACTTCTAAAGGTGAGAACACTAAATATCATGGCAAGATTTAAAATCAGAATTCCCCTCTGATTTTAAAGCCCATGCTATTTCTTTTCATTCCATTCTATTTTTTTTTTCTGCCACTACATTTTTCCAGATCAAATGCAATTACATGGCCCCCAAATTTCCTTAAGTACAATGTTTTTTTCCTCTGCAGTTTATAAACAATGTAGAGAGTAGTAAAAAATTCTTTGTATCAAACTAAGGAATTGCAAATGACCAAACAGAATGGAAGGAAACACATCTCTCTCCTCCTAGGCACATTTCCAGACAGGTAAGCACAGATATGACTCTAGGCCCATAATTATATCTTCTTATATTTAAAAGCACTATGAACAGTCACATTTGCTATTTAAACAAATATATATATGCCACTACTCTTCCTAGAAATGCATATGGTTTTTATTTTTAATAGTTATATTTTTCACAGCATTCTCAATAGACACTCTATTAGTATAATGGAAAATTAAAACACATCTTAATTTTTTTCTCTGAATATGTACTGGTCATTATTATCAGCTCTGTTACTTATTATTATTCTGATATGTATCTCATTTAATTGGGAAATATTTTTTCTCCATAAATTGTATAAAACTTTCAAAAATTTAAATATATTTGCAGTAAGCCTGGTATTTGTGTTGAATTGTTCTTTTGAAGTCTGGAAAGAATTCATTGATAGACTGATTGATTAGAATTCATTAGTATCTGATGTCATTGTAAGTTACTACCATTAGGATGGCCCATTGGTCTATGCAGCAAGTGCCCTCTTTACAAGACTTTTTTTCATGCTCCTTTTAGGACAGATTGCACATTAAAATACTAGTGTTCAAGACTCGAGTTTTCTCACAGGGCCCACGTGTACACAAAGATGAACTGTTTTGCTGGTGAACAGACTATTCTTATAAAGACTCAAAGCACTTCTATCTCCCTCTTTACTAACACACTTTCTTGTACCTCAGCAATGCTCAAGACAGTTAAACAGAAGGTGCACATCATGGTTACAGTCAAGTATCAGGAATATTTTCTGAATGTCAAACAGCTGTGAAAATGCATTTGTTAAATTATATGACCAACAATGGTTAATATTCAAGATACATAAACAGCTCAGACAATTCAATATCAAAAAACCAAACAACCCAATTAAAAATGGAACAGAAAATCTGAGTAGACATTTTTCCAAAGAAGGTATACAGATGGCCAACAGGCATGTGGCAGGATGCTCATCATCTCTAACCATCAGAGAAATGTAAATCAAAACCACAGTGAGATATCACCTCACATCTGTTACGATGCCTATCATCAAAAATACTAAAAATAACAAATGTTGGAGAGGATGTGGAGAAAAAATGATCCTTACATACTGTTGAAGGAAATGTAAATGGGTACAGCCACTATGGAAAACAGTAAGGAGGTTCTTCAAAAACTTAAAAACACACCTACCAAATGATCCACCAATTCCACTTCTGGATATACTGCCAAATAAGAAACACTATTTTGAAAAGATATATCAACCCTAATTTTTACAGCAGCACAATTTACAGTAGCCAAGACATGGAAGCAACCCAGGTAGCCATCAACAGACAAATGGATAAAGAAGATACAATATATCCACACACACAGACACACACAGAGACAATAGAATGTTACTTGGTCATGAAAGATGAAAATCTGCCATTTGCTGCAATTTGGATGGAGCTACAGAATATTATGCTCAGTGAAACAGGTCAGAGATGTGGACTCTCAAAAATAAAATAAACTTGTAAATAAAACAAAAAAGGAATAGACTCAAAGATGTAAAAAACAAACCAGCTATTACCAGAGGGAGAAGGAAGGGGGAGGGGCAAGTTAAGGGTAGGAGACTGAGAGATACAAACTGCTATGTATAAAATGGACAAGCAACAAGAATATATTGCATAGCACAGAGAGATAGATCTACTATTGTTTAATAACTTTGATGTAAAGTCTATAAAATTGAACCATAATTTTGCATACCTTAAACTAATATATTATTGTAAAATAGCTATACTTCAATAGAAAATTTTTAAGAAATACAAAATATAAGATAAAAAATAAAATAACCCTACCTACCTACAACCCCAGACTTTTCAGATTAAAATAAATGTGACTATTTGATGACAGTATTTTTAGCAAAATTCATATGCTCATACATGTGTGTGTATATATATATACACACATATATACAGACTCCAATTTTCTTTTTACAAAAATAGATTTCTTGAATATCTCTATACATATTTTATAAGACCATATGATTCCATAGTATGAGTATACTATATTTTGCTCCCTTATGTGATCAATCAATTTATTTTCCAATCTAAAAAAATATATAATCTATAAAAATATATAATCAGTATCTTGAAGAACATGTCCTTAAATACTTAAAATAGATTCTCAAAATTAAAAATTGCTAAGCTGGGGTATATGTACATTTAATTTCCAGATGAGGCCAATTTTATTTCTCAAAATTTTATAAAACTTCATTTTCATGATAGCAATCTATAAGTATCCATTTCAAGAAATCTTTAGCAGTGAAGAACTTAATATACTCATTAATTTTCATATCTTATGAATTATAAAAATGCTATCAATTTTTATAACTTGTATTTCCCTAATTGCTGGTGAGGCTGACCATCTGTTCAAGCATTTACTGGCCAATTTTATTTTTCTCTTCTATGAAATATCCATTTTTATCCTTTATCCATTTGTTTTTGGCCTGTTAATTTTTTTTCTTTATTGATTTGTAATAGCTCTTCAAAAATTGGACATATTAACCCTTGGCTTGATTACACTGAACATATTTTTTCAGCTAACCTTCAAGCCTCAATGTTTCCATGTTTTCTATGCACACTTTAATTTTTTTTGCAGGACGTGTATCCTATGACCTCCTCTGTATCTGTGCATTCTTCCTTAGTGAATTCATCTAGTCTTGTGGCTCTAGTTATTTTTACACAGATGTTTCACAAGTGTCTCCAGCCCTGACCTCCACCTTGAGTTCCAGACCAATATATGTAACTGCTTGCTAAACATCTTCACGTGGAGATATACCATTTGAAACTAACATGTCCAGAAGAGAATTCTGCAATACATGCTGCAACTCTTGCCAGCCCTATATCCATCCCCATCTCAGTAGTTTAGAGGGATCCTTAGTCACTCAGTTGCTCAAGCCAAAATACCTAGGCATTATTTTTCTTTCCTCTCTTTCCTTCATCCTTAAGGCTCTCTTGAGTCTTTCAGCCAATTCTGGTAATCTAACTCTAAAATATGTCCTGTGTCTATCTGCTTCTCTCAGTACCTGTTATTACTCTTTTGGCCTGAAGCACCTGAAGCTGTTACTTATTAGTGTAATATTTGATAAAATTTTCTTCCCTTTATCCATTTTTGTCTCATACTATGCATCCTATAAACAACAGAGTAATAACATTTTAAAATCAAAATTAGAACAATTTATTTAGACTACCAATTCTGATAGCTTCCACTGCACTTCAAATAAAATTCAAACCACTTACCAGACCGATTAGAACCTAAATGATGTCACCCTTGGCTACCTCTCCTGGCTCTTTTACCAATTTCCTCCTCACTCACTACTTTCTTGCTTAGCATGTTAGGTGGCTTTCAGTTCTTTAACATGTCATGCTTATTGCATTTGCAGAGACTTTAGCCTTATTTTCTCTTTCTGGAATGCCCTTTTATAGATCGTTCTATGGTTTTCCCTTAGGTCCATGCTCAAATGCCATCTCCACAGAGAGGTTTCTCTGGCCATATTATCTAAAGTAGCAGCTCATTCCATTCTTATCCTATAATACAGTCCAACGTTGCTATCTTTTTCAGCAGGTACCACTAACTGAAATTACTCTATTTGTTTGGCTTCCTTAGTGGCTCAGTGGCTAAAAAAAAATTAAAAACCCACCTGCCAATACAGGCAACATGGGTTTGATCCCTGATCCAGGAAGATCCCACACACTGCAGAGCAACTAAGCCCATGAGCCGTAACTATTGAGCCTTTGGTCTAGAGACTGAAAGCATCAACTACTGAAGCCAACGCGCCCTAGAGCCTGTGCTCCACAACTAGAGAGCAGCCCCTGCTTGTTGCAACTAGAGAAAAGATTGCACAGCAACAGGCTTCTCTTGTGGCTCAAATGGTAAAGTATCTACCTACAATGTGGGAGATGCAGGTTTGATCCCTGGGTTGGGAAGATACCCTGGAGAAGGGAATGGCAATCTACTCCAGTATTCTTGCCTAGAGAATTCCATGGACTGAAGAGCCTGGCAGTCTGCATAAAGCAAAGAAGACCCAGCACAGCCAAAAATAAGTAAATAAAATTATTTTTTAAAACAAATGAAACACTGACAAAAGATTAATTTCTAAAATTAACAAATGGCTTATACAATTCAATACCAGAAAAACAAACAACCCAATCAAAAAGTGGGAAAAAGACCTAAACAGACATTTCTCCAAAGAAGATATACAGATGGCTAACAAACACATGAAAAGATGCTCAACATTGCTCATTATTAGAGAAATGCAAATCAAAACTACATGGAGATATCACTTCACACCAGTCAGAATGGCCATCATCAAAAAGTCTACAAATAATAAATGCTGGAGATGGTGTGGAGAAAAGGGAATGCTCTTGCGCTGTTGGTGGGAATGTAAATCGATATAGCCACTATGGAAAATGATATGGAGATTCCTTGAAAAACTATGAATAAAGCCAATTGACCCAGCAAACTCACTACTAGACATAAATGCTGAGGAAATCAAAATTGAAAAAGATATCAGTTCAGTCAGTCAGTTTCGTCACTCAGTCGTGTCTGACTCTTTGCGACCCCATGAATTGCAGCATGCCAGGCCTCCCTGTCCATATGTACCCCAATATTCACTGCAGCACTATTTACAATAGCTGGAACATGGAAGCAAAGTGAATGTCCATTGACAGATGAATGGATAAGAAGCTGTGGTACATATATATGATGGAATACCACTCAGCCATAAAAAGGAATGTATTTGAGTCAGTTCTAATGAAGTGGATGAATCTAGAGCTTATTAGTTACAGAGTGAAGGAAGTCAGAAAGAGAAAGATAAATATCACATACTAACACATATATGTGGAATCTAGAAAGATGGTACTGATGAATTTATTTGGAGGGCAGCAATGGAGAAACAGACATAGAGAACAGACTATGAACAGGCAGGTGGGGAGGGAGGAAGGCAAAGGTGAGATTGATAGATGGAGTAACATGGAAACTTACACTACCAAATGCAAGATAGATAGCCAAAGGGAATTTGCTTCTATGACTCAGGGAACTTAAACAGGGGCTCTGCAACATCCAAGAGGGGTGGATCAGGGAGGGAAATAGAAGGGAGGTTCAAGATGGAGGGGCATATACCTATGGTTGATTCATGCTGATATTTGGCAGAAAACAGCCAAATTTTGTAAAGCAATTATCCTTCAATTAAATGATGAATAAATAAAAGCAAATGAATGCATATATTATGCTTTATGTCTTCTGAATGTTCTCTTAAAAACCATTCCTCAAAGCATAGGCTTTAAATCATTTTTATTTACATTTATATTTATATTTTGACCCAATCCATCTACAATGCATTATTATAAGTTAATCAATGTGTAAGTCCAGAGGTTTCCATATGGATAACAAATCATGCCAGTACCACCATTATCTAAATTATTTTAGTGACATCTGTGTCATACATAATAGGCTTTCTGGATGGCTCACTGGTAAAGTATATGCCGGCCAAATTAGGAGATACAGGAGATGGGAGTTCGATCCCTGAGTTGGGAAGATTACCTGGAGAAGGAAATGGCAACCCACTCTAATATTCTTGCCTTGGAAATCCCATGGACAGAGGAGCCCGGTGGGTTAAAGTCCATGGGGTTGCAGAGTCAGACATGTCTTAGTGACTGAGCATGCACGCTTGTCATATATAACTGCATATACATTTGGATCTACTTCTGTAACCCTTACTCTATTAATTTATTTTTCTCTTCTGTGCAATTATAACATTTTCCACTACAGCATAGTTATAAAATGCTTTCTAATATAGCATATATGAAAGCTTTCTTTACTTATGATTTACATTTAGTGTCATTTAACAATAACTATTATAATCCTTTTTCCTAGAAATATTGTCATCAATGATTATCAGTAATTGTTGGCATCCATTAAAACAATCATGACTTTGCTACTTTGGTAACAATAGAAAAGGTGAGAGACATTATTTTTTGTGCTCCAAAATCAGTGCAGATTCTGACTGCAGGCATGAAATTAAAAGACACTTGCTCCTCGGGAGAAAAGCTATGACCAAGCTAGACAGCATATTAAAAAGAACAGACACTACTTTGCCAACAAAGGTCCATCTAGTCAAAGCTATGGTTTTTCCAGTAGTCATGTATGGATGGGAGAGTTGGACTGTGAAGAAAGCTGAGAGCCAAAGAATTGATGCTTTTGAACTGTGGTGTTAGAGAAAACTCTTGAGAGTCCCTTGAACTACAAGGGAATCAAACCAGTCAATCCTAAAGGAAATCAGTCCTGAATATTCATTGGAAGGACTGATGCTGAAACTGAAATTTAGGCCACGTGATGTGAAGAACTGACTCATTGGAAAAGCCCCTGATGCTGGGAACGTTTGAAGGTGGGAGGAGAAGGGGACAACAGAGGATGAGATGGCTGGATGGCATCACCAACTCTATGGACATGAGTTTGAGCAGGCTCCGGGGATGGACAGGGAAGGTGGTGTGCTGTTGTCCATGGGGTCACAAAGAATTGGACACGACTGAGCGACTGAACTGAACCTTCTACTTTGATGTATTTTGTAATGTAGCATGTTTAAAATTTCCTAATCTGAAAGAAGTCCTATGACCTGCTTTTTTGACATGCTTTTAGTGTCCACTTTATGTTCTCCCAGCTGATAATACATTTCCTTACTCATTCTTTCAAAACTACTGTTGAGAATGGACAAATTATTATGTAATTTTAGGTCAGCATTTCCTGCATTGTCTCTGGCCCTCTTTTTCAGATAATAATGATCAGTATCATTTCAGAATGAAATGACCTGAGTGAATGAAATTTCACCTGCTAGGTGTTTTTATTTTCTTGGTACATAAAGATGCTAAGAGATTTTTTTGAGATGTATTAAGTAATGTGAAAGATAAGAAAATACATAGATTCATTAAAAACAAACCAAAATTGCTTCATCTGGGAAATCTGGATTGGGAACATACACTTTGAAACAAAGGGTAAAGCAGATCATGAAGGATGGTTTTTCAAGCATTTTTTCCCAAGGAAAACATTATTTCTTGGTGGGAAACGTGTGTTTTATTAGTTCTGTAACCTTTCATATAGGTTGATTTTATATACAACATTTATGAACTAGAAAGTAACTTTGAATGGAACTGTGACCATCATCTAGCACGATGGTGGTGCCCAGGGCTGTCATTTCACTAGGGTTAGTGCTAACAGGATGATGCTGTAGAAAACATGACATGTGAGCTATTGGTGCCAATGTTATATCTTGGGTTCTATTAATAAAAATATTCCGTCTGTGAAGCAACCCTCCCTAAATCCTTCAATTATCATATTTGGCAGAGAAAAGAGATCTGGAGTGACTTGACTGTGGAAATCCATAGGGTCAGTTCTCCCTATCTTGTTCCAGGCCAGCTATGTTACATGGAAAAATTCCTTTGTGTAGTTAGGGACAGAGGCCTTTCAGGCTTCCTTAGTTAGCAAAGCTGTATCTTGGGGAGACACTACAAGATTTTACAGGGAGTAGGGAAGACTGGGGGGACTATCAACCGTCTTGATAGTAGGCCTCACAGCATTTAGAACATATGAGAGTAAACCCTCTAACTTCAATTGCAGCTACTTAATCCCCAAGAGAATCACCTGACGCTTCATTCCTTAGCTTTTAATCCATGTGGTTACTCAGCTATTCTTTCTTTTGTGCCTGCCAACCATCTCCCTAGTGAATCTATGCTTTACTTTCTCCTTTATTGTGATACTTGATTTCTCAAGGCTTGTGCTCATTGTATCCTCTCTACATGCTATTTTACTAAATTCAGTACCTTGTATATTTCACATTTAAAGTCCCCAAGAAAAATATGATCTGATTAGTTCAACCAGTTATTACTGAGTGTACAGGAATAGCAGAGCTCATTCCCTGAGCCATGTGATAGTTCCTTAGTCTCAGATCAGTTGACTTCATTTCAGTTGTTCAGTTGTGTCCAACTCTTTGCAGCTCCATGGACTGCAGCACGCCAGGCTTCCCTGTCCAACATCACCTCCTAAAGCTTGCTCAAACTCATGTCCATCGAGTCAGTGATGCAATCCAACCATCTTATCCTCTGTCATCCCCTTCTCCTCCTGCCTTCAACCTTTCACAGCATCAGGGTCTTTTCCAATGAGTCATTTCTTTGCATCAGGTGACCAAAGTACTGGAGTTTCAGTTTCATCATCAGTCCTTCCAATGAATAGTCAGGACTGATTTCCTTTAGGATAGATTGGTTTCATCTCCTTGCAGTCCAAGGGACACTCAAGAGTCTTCTCCAACACCACAGTTCAAAAGCATCAATTATTTGGCACTCAGCTTTCTTTATACTCCAACTCTCACATCCCTACATGACTACTGGAAAAAACATAACCTTGACTAGATGGACCTTTTTGGCAAAGTAATGTCTGTTCTTTTTAATATGCTGTCTAGCTTTGTCATGGCTTTTCTTCCAAGGAACAAGCATCTTTTAATTTCATGGCTGCAATCACTATCTGCAGTGATTTTGGAGCCCCAGAAAATAAAATCTGTCATGGTTTCCCCATCTATTTGCCATGAAGTGATGGGACCGGATGCCATGATCTCAGTTTTCTGAATGTTGAATTTTAAGCCAACTTTTTCACTCTCCTCTTTAACTTTCATCAAGAGTCTCTTTAGTTCTTCTTTGCTTTCTGCCATAAAGGTGGTGACATCTGCATATCTGAGGTTATTGATATTTCTCCCAGCAATCTTGATTCCAGCTTGTGCTTATTCCAGCACAGTGCACACAGTCAAAGTCTTTGATGTAGTTAATAAAGCAGAAGTAGATGTTTTTCTAAAACTCTCTTGCTTTTTTGATGATCCAATGGATGTTGGCAATTTGGTCTCTGGTTCCTCTGCCTTTTATAAATCCAGCTTGAACATCCGGAAGTTCTCGGTTCACGTACTGGTGAAGCCTGGCTTGGAGAATTTGAGGCGTTAATTTGCTAGCTTGTGAGATGTGTGAAATTGTGCAGTGGTTTGAACATTCTCTGGCATTGCCTTTGTTTGGGATTGGAATGAAAGCTGACCTTTTCCAGTCCTGTGGCCACTGCTGTTTTCCAAATTTTCCGGCATATTGAATGCAGTACTTTCACAGCATCATCTTTTAGGATTTGAAATAGCTCAACAGGAATTCCATTACCTCCACTAGCTTTGTTCATAGTGATGCTTCCTAAGACTCACTTGACTTCCATTCAGGATGTCTGGCTCTAGGTGAGTGATCACAACACTGATTTTCTGGGTCATGAAGATCTTTTTTGTATAGTTTTTCTGTGTATTCTTGCCAACTGTTCTTACTATTTTCTGCCTCTGTTAGGTCCATTCCATTTCTGTCCTTTATGGTGCCCATCTTTGCATGAAATATTCCCCTGGTATACCTAATTTTCTGGAAGATATCTCTAGTCTTTCCCATTCTATTTTTTTCCTCTATTTCTTTGCATTGATCATTGAGGAAGGCTTTCTTATCTCTCCTTGGTATTCTTTGGAACTCTGCATTCAAATGGGTATATCTTTCCTTTTCTCCTTTGCCTTTTGCTTCTCTTCTTCTCTCAGCTATTTGTAAGGCCTCCTAAGACAACCATTTTGCCTTTTTTCATTCTTTTTCTTGGGGATGGTCTTGATATCTGCCTCCTGTACAGTGTCATGAACCTCCATCCATAGTTCTTCAGGCACTCTGTCTATCAGATCTAAGCCCTGGAATCTATTTGTCACTTCTACTGTATAGTTGTAAAGGATTTGATTCAGGTTATACTTGAATGGTTTAG
Source organism: Oryx dammah (assembly GCF_014754425.2). Classification (NCBI taxonomy): domain Eukaryota; kingdom Metazoa; phylum Chordata; class Mammalia; order Artiodactyla; family Bovidae; genus Oryx; species Oryx dammah. The sequence continues at coordinate 73,613,585 of NW_024070189.1, read as the reverse complement.
TGCTTTTCCATACTTTCTTCAATTTAAGTCTGAATTTTGCAATAAGGCGTTCATGATCTAAGCCACAGTCAGCTCCCAGTATAGAGCTTCTCCATCTTAGTCTGATTTGGGTCAAATCCCATTAGTAGCCTCCTCAATCTGCATAGTGGGAAACAGTGGAATGGGAGACTGAGATTCACTTATGGAGGACCATCCAGAAGAAGTATACAAAGATTTTTTTTAACGGCACCCTCAAGGTTTTGCTCACATATCAGATAAATTAATAAATGCCGGAGTTTTGAGTACCGACTAAATTGTTCTGTCTAGTTAAAAAAAGATGGCCCAAAAGATCTAATCATTCTTTGAAACTTCTTTCATGATTTCTTGGTTTGGTATTTCATTTCTCTATGTCTTATTTTAAATTCTTCTAAGAGTCTCTGTATAAATCATAGGTGCCATTAGTGGTAAAAAACCTGCCTGCCACTGCAGGAGATGTAACAGACATGGGTTCAGTCCTTGGGTCAGGAAAATCCCCTGGAGAAGGGAATGGCAACGCACTCTGGTATTCTAGCCTGGAGAATCCCATGGACAGAGGAGCCTGGCGGGCTATAGTCCATGGGGTCGCAAAGAGTGGGACACGACTGAAGTGACTTACCACGCATGCACATATGAATCACAGAATATCAGATTACGGGTATTTTCACAATGAGGTGAAGAGCTGACTCACTGGGAAAGACCTTGATGCTGGGCAAGATTGAGGGAGGAGAAGGGAGTGATAGAGGATGAGATGGTTGTGTGGCATCACCGACCTAATGGACATGAGTTTGAGCAAACTATGGGAGACAGTGAAGGACAGGGACAGGGAAGCCTGGTGTGTTGCAGTCCATGGGGTCACAAAGAGTCAGACATGACTGACTGAACAACAACACACAACAACACAATAATTATCACAAACACTCAGTGATGAGTTTCAAACTAAAACTACAGTGAGCATATTGTTGGTCTGACTAGGAAATGACTGTTTCTAATTCTATTTGTCTCTCTGTGAAAGGACACATCCTACAGGGAGGGAGCAAAAATATAATATTCACCCTACCTCAAGTTGCAAGCTTTTATTTGGTTGGTTGGTTGTTTTTCTCTTTAAGTTTGGAGGAAGATTATTTATCCATGCTTATATTTCTTACTGCAGCTGAAAGAATACATCACACAGTAGGTCCTTAGGGAACATTTTCAAAAAGAAATAGAGAATCTAGGACATAATTAAATCTAAAAGTGAATTGTCATTATGAAATCCCATTTCAAAGGAAACTCAAAGTACTGGAAAATCTTTGTGAATTAAGCAGGATACACCCAAAATGCTACAGCATGGAAACACATGCTGGTTTCCACATTCCCTCTCTCATAAATGCATTCTAAGGTCCAAAGCAAATTTGTCTTACTGCATATTCAGACATAATAGCATATTGCTATACACTTTAAAGCTGTTATCATCATTTACATTTCAAAGGAAAAGATTTTGCTTCATCGTTCATATCATGATGATCAGTAGAATCATTAATATGAAAAATTAAATCCTCCATCAATTTTTTTGGCCTTAAGAGCTTTGCAAAATTCTAATTTCTTTAAGCTGATTCTATTTTGTGCTCTTTCCCTTATCTTAAAAAAAAATCCATACAACCAGAGTGGATGATTTATGAAACACAATGATACAATGTTTACTAAATATACTTCAAAACTAAGACTGGGAAGATTCAGCACAACTGGTGAACATTTAATATGAAGTTCTTTGGGACCTTAGCTATTTTTTTCTTTTTTATGAATTTTACTAGACTGGGTTTTTAATAAAGTCATGCATGGGTTATTCATCTAGTCCTACTTAAAGTACTAGGTGATTCTCACACCCTCCTTTGCTTCCTGCCTATCAAGTTCAAATATAATGAAAACAAAGGTTAAGAAAATACAGCTTCATGTCTTGGATACCTTTGCATTATTTCACTGGGTATAATTTTTCTGGAAAGTTGAAGGATCACACCTTATGTCTCCATGTTATCTGACTATGTAGCCTTTTTGCTTGTCACCAGTTAATATTTTCTATAGTTCCAAAATAATTGATTTTTTAAACATTACTCATAAATAAATGCAATCTCATTATTAAAAAGATTCATACAATATTTCACTATCTAAAACATTTCAAAGAAATAGAGGAAAAGAGAAGAATGGGAAAGACTAGAGATCTCTTCAAGAATATTAGAGATACCAAGGGAACATTTTATGCAAAGATGGGCTCGATAAAGGGCAGAAATGGTCTGGACCTAACAGAAGCAGAAGATATTAAGAAGAGGTGGCAAGAATACACAGAAGAACTTTCCAAAAAATCTTCATGACCCAGATAATCATGATGGTGTGATCACTAATCTAGAGCCAGATATCCTGGAATGTGAAGTCAAGTGGGCCTTGGAAAGCATCGCTATAAACAAAGCTAGTGGAAGTGATGGAATTCCAGTGAAGCTGTTTCAAACCCTGAAAGATGATGCTGCGAAAGTGCTGCACTCAATAGGCCAGCAAATTTGGAAAACTCAGCAGTGGCCACAGGACTGGAAAAGGTCAGTTTTCATTCCAATCCCAAAGAAAGGCAGTGCCAAAGAATGCTCAAACTACTGCACAATTGCACTCATCTCACATGCTAGTAAAGTAATGCTCAAAATTCTCCAACCCAGGCTTCAGCAATACGTGAACTGTGAACTTCCAGATGTTCAAGCTGGTTTTAGAAAAGCCAGAGGAACCAGAGTACAAATTGCCAACATCCCCTGGATCGTGAAAAAAGCAAGAGAGTTCCAGAAAAACATCTATTTCTGCTTTCTTGACTATGCCAAAGCCTTTGACTGTGTGGATCACAATAAACTGTGGAAAATTCTGAAAGAGATGGGAGTACCAGACCACCTGATCTGCCTCTTGAGAAATCTGTATGCAGGTCAGGAAGCGGCAGTTAGAACTGGACATGGAACAACAGACTGGTTCCAAATAGGAAAAGGAATACGTCAAGGCTGTATATTGTCACCCTGCTTATTTAACTTCTATGCAGAGTACATCATGAGAAACGGTGGACTGGAAGAAACACAAGCTGGAATCAAGATTGCTGGGAGAAATATCAATAACCTCAGATATGCAGATGACACCACCCTTATGGCAGAAAGTGAAGAGGAACTAAAAAGCCTCTTGATGAAAGTAAAAGTGGAGAGTGAAAAAGTTGGCCTAAAGCTCAACATTCAGAAAACGAAGATCATGGCAACCGGTCCCATCACTTCATGGGAAATAGATGGGGAAACAGTGGAAACAGTGTCAGACTTTATTTTTGTGAGCTCCAAAATCACTGCAGATGGTGACTGCAGCCATGAAATTAAAAGACACTTACTCCTTGGAAGAAAAGTTATGAGCAACCTAGATAGTATATTCAAAAGCAGAGACATTACTTTGCTGACTAAGTTCCGTTTAGTCAAGGCTATGGTTTTTCCTGTGGTCATGTATGGATGTGAGAGTTGGACTGTGAAGAAGGCTGAGCGCCGAAGAATTGATGCTTTTGAACTGTGGTGTTGGAGAAGACTCTTGAGAGTCCGTTGGACTGCTAGGAGATCCAACCAGTCCATTCTGAAGGAGATCAGCCTGGTGATTTCTTTGGAAGGAATGATGATAAAGCTGAAACTCCAGTACTTTGGCCACCTCATGTGAAGAGTTGACTCATTGGAAAAGACTCTGATGCTGGGAGGGATTGGGGGCAGGAGGAGAAGGGGACGACCGAGGATGAGATGGCTGGATGGCATCACGGACTCGATGGGCCTGAGTCTGAGTGAACTCTGGGAGTTGGTGATAGACAGGGAGGCCTGGTGTGCTATGATTCATGGGGTCGCAAAGAGTTGGACACAACTGAGTGACTGAACTGAACTAAACTGAAAAGCATTTCAAGATAGTGAAATATTTTAAATAATTTCTTACATTATGATATATCCCCTAACTTTATTTCTAAAACAAAACAAGAAACTCCCTCCCCATTTCATGTTAAAATTAACTGAGACTTTTATTTCTTTTTACTTTAGGCATCAAAAATTAATTAGAAGTTAACAGAAGTTTTATTATTTTAGTTAGTTTTCTTGTGTTTGTTAAATCACATTTCTCTATCCTGGATTTTTTTCTACCATTACTGAAATACATCCTCAAGCCATATATCATAGAGACTGAGGGGGGTAAAACTGAACCATTGCTAGTCTAAATTTTTTTTTTTTTTTGGTCTTTCCACAGGAATATAATGTGGTCAAGTATATGAATTCTGGCTCGAAACATTATTCAGCAGAAATTTGACAATAATGTTTCAATGTGTTATTGAAATCGATATTGCTATCAAAAATTCTGATTTAATATAATGCTTTCCTTCTTTTGGAAAAATCTGGATTTAAATTTTGATTACTTGTGTGTTTTTCCTATGTGAATTCATTTAGGATTTTTCTGTTTATCCTCAGGTTTCTGAAATTTCATGACAGTGTATCACATCCTGTCTTTCTACAATCATCCTATATGACTTTTGGTGAGTCTCTCAGTTTGAAGACTTCTATTTTTCTTCAATCTGAGAGCTTACTTTCTCTATTTTATTGCTATATTTCTTTCTCTTTTAAATTCTCTATTTTCTTCTAAAACTCCTATTATACTGATGTTAAAAATTCAGGATCTATACTATTATCTAAGTTTCTCATCTTTTATTTCTATACTATTTTGAACAGTATTCTGAGATAAGTCCCAGTTTTTATTATGTACAAATTTTAGTTCTCGACAGAGAATATAGTCAAAGAGGGTTCAAGTTCAAACATCTGTTTTCCCTGACTTAGGAACAGCCATTCATTCACTGAGTATATACTATATCTTTATCTCCAGGGTTTAAGATAGTTTCCTTAACCCCATGGGAAATAAAGACAGAAACTAAACAAGGCCTCCTCCCTCTAGAAACTTTATGGGCTATAGAAATAAAATGATGCATGTGTGCCTGATGTATAGAAGTAGAAGAAAATGAAACAAGATCTGGTTAGAGATGCCAGATTTGGGATTCATTCCAATCTCAAAGAAAGGCAATGCCAAAGAATGTTAAAACTACAGTACAACTGTACACATCTCACATGTTAGCAAAGTAATGCTCAAAATTCTCCAAGCAAGGCTTCAATAGTACATGAACCGAGAACTTCCAGATGTTCAAGTTAGATTTAGAAAAGGCAGAGGAACCAGACATCAAATAGCCAACATCCACTGGATCATAGAAAAAGCAAGATAATTCCAGAAAAACATCTACTTCTGCTTTATTGACTATGCCAAAGCCTTTGACTGTGTGGATCACAAAAGACTCTGGAAAATTCTTCAGGAGATGGGAATACCAGACCACCTGACCTGCCTCCTGAGAAGTCTGTATGAAGGACAAGAAGCAGCAGTAGAACCAGGCATAGAACAACAGACTGGTTCCAAATTGAGAAAGGAGTACATCAAGGCTGTATATTGATACCCTGTTTATTTAAATTATATACAGAGTACATCATGTGAAATGCTGGGCTGGATCAAGCACAAGCTGGAATCATAATTGCCAGTAGAAATATCTACAGCCTCAGATACACAGATGACACCACCCTTATGGAAGAAAGTGAAGAGGAACTGAAGAGCTTCATGACGAAAGTGAAAGAGGAGAGTGATAAGGCTGGTTTAAAACTCAACAGTAAACAATCAAAAAAATAAGAGCATGGCATCTGGTCCCATCCCTTCATGGCAAATAGATGAGGAAACAATGGAAATAGTGACAGACTTTATTTTCTTGGGTTCCAAAATTACTGCAGATTGTGACTGCAGCCATAAAATTAAAAGATACTTGCTCCTTGGAAGAAAAACTAAGACAAATAGCATATTAAAAAGCAGAGACATTGATTTGCCAATAAAGATCTGTCTGGTCAAGGCTATGGTTTTTCCAGTGGTCATGTATGGATGTGAGAGTTGGATCATAAAGAAGGCTGAGAACTGAAGATTTGATGTTTTTGAACTGTAGTGTTGCAGAAGGCTCTTGAGAGTCCCTTGGACTGCAAGGAGATCAAACCACTCAATCCTGAAGAAGTCAGGCCTGAATTTTCAATGGAATGATTGATACTGAAGCAGAAGCTCCAGTACTTTGGTCACCTGATGCAAAGAACTCATTGGAAAAGACCCTGATTCTGGGAAAAATTGAAAGCAAGAGGAGAAGGGGATAACAGAGGATGAGACTGTTGGATGGCATCACCAACTTAATGGATGTGAGTTTGAGCAAGCTCCAGGAGTTGGTTAAGGACAGGGAAGCCTGGCATGCTGCAGTTCATAGGGTTGCAAAGAGTCAGACATAACTGAGCAACTGAACTGAACTGAAAGATACCAGAAGAAACCAGATGATCAAGATCTTGAATGCCATGAACAGGAATTTAATGTTATCAGAAATATAGAGGGAAGCACACACTGAGTTTTAAAAAGTGCTAATGTGAGCTAGTTCTAGATTACTCTGACTGCCTTGTGAAAACCAGATTGGAGGGAAACAAGAGTAGGAGTAGAAGTCTATTGCAGGAGGGCATCACATGGATGAGCTTAGCTTTATGTGTTGGCCGTGCAGACGGAGAGAAATGGACAAATGTGAGATAAATTTAGGAGGCATACATGTCATGAGTTGCTAATCAGCTGAATACGGAACATAACAGAGAATGAGGAATCAAAGACAATTCTGGAGATTTTGACTTACATAATGAGCTCCACCAAGTAGATATGAGGGTGATGGTATTATTTTTGAAGTCATTTTAAAATTACTTAAAAATTAACCCATTTGAATGGGTTTTGAAAAGTAAATAAATGGATCAAAAATAAAAGAAAGGGTGCAGGGAGACAATAATAGATGAGATGGTAGATGCGGTGGCAAAAAAAAAAAAAAATTTGAGAAAAAATGATGAGTTAAAAAATGAACGTAACAGGAGGAGCTGGATAAATGTATGGATCATTCATTTATTAATTTTTAAATGTAGAAGCCATGCCCTAAATCTCACTTTCCAATAAGGCCTTACAATTTAAGATTTTCTGAACTAAAATTGTTAATCTGAACTTATGTTAATACATATTTTCAAATGAGTGTGATTTCCATTAATGAGTATTGCCAGTTCATAGTTATACTGGGATTATTTTTTATTATAGTGCTTTATTTTTTATTATGTCTTGTGAAGCCGGCTTATAAACTACAGAGAAATAATGGGGGAATATGAGGTGATTTTGGCTGTTGGTCCTTCTACCATCTGCTCGTTTCCTGGATTTCCTTTATGAAACAAAAAAATGAACTTGTTTCAGAGACACATGTGAGCATACAAAAGTCCATGAAGTACCATGGAGTCTTTGCTCATGTCTTAGATGTACCTATGTTTTACTCTTCCCATATCATTTTTGTTGTACCTTACTTCTTCCATCTTGTTCAGATCCTAAAAATAATTACCTGTTTTTCTAAAGATAAATCACTTAGACTCCTCAAAATTCTATGGCTCAAAAAAGTTCCCATTCTTGTCAAAGTACTTTTCGTATACTGTATATTATATATGCATGAAAGTGAAAGTGTTAATCACTCAGTCATGTCCAACTCTTTGAGACCCCATGGACTGTAGCCCACCAGACTCCTCTGTCCATGGAATTCTCCGGACCAGAATACTGAAGTGGGTTGCCATTGCCTTCTCCAGGGTATCTTTCTGACTCAGGGATCAAACCTGGATCTCCAGCATTACAGGAAGATTCTTCACTACTGAGCTACCAGGGAAGCTCTCTCTCTTTCTCTCTCTCTCTTTCTATATAAATACATACACATATGTACATAACATACGTACACACTCTCTTCAGCTTAACACAGAGTATTTGTTGAATTCATCATTGTATGGTTGAGAACTTTTATTAAAAAATAAAATGTATCTAAGAAAATAAATTTATCTATCACTGACTACTAATAATGGGGAACCTCTGATTCACAATGATATACAATCACAGGTGTCTAGGTAACATCAGGAAATTTCTCCTGACAGGTACACATCTTTGCTTATACATCTCCAAGGAAGATAAAAGTACATAATAAGGAACCATCTAGATTAGAAATTGTATAAAGAATTAAAGTACTTTTCCATATGTCTTAAAATACAAACATCACTGTATGCTTTTAAGCATTAAAAAATCCCTGTACTGTTAAGTATGTAAGGAATGATATTAATGCTAAAATTTTATTCAATTCAAATTCTAACTTGCAACAGGAACCCTTTCGGTCCTTTTCATATAGTTTGCCCACCCTGAAATTTTAAGAATTTCTCAGAGTTAAATTTGGTCATATACTAGATACTACAACTTCTGATACTGTCCACTGGAAGTTGGAAATATACTTCACATTCTTGCCTTGAATTTATCTAAATAGCCAAGCAATGCTTAGTTGTTACTTGTAGGAACATTTGATGCACTTACAACAAATAAATGACCTCTTATATTTCAAAAAATATTTTGTAAATGTAATTCAGAAGAGCAACAATCCTGAAATATTTTTGATATCTTTAGGATTCATACTCACTGCTTTAGGAAAAAGGACATTCTTCAAAGCTACAGAGTAATATTGCGTATATGTTTTTGCCAGTTAATCTCCTTCCCATCAAACACTATGGGCTTTTGACAAATGCTTTCCTGATTCATTCTTCAATCATAAGGTCTATAATAGTCCCCATCTGCCACTTTGCTATTTTCATACCAGTTTGGATATAACAAAGAATGTGGACATTTGCTTTGTCCACACACTTAATACGTGTATCTTATTTTCTAATAAAGCCTATATGTTCTATTGATAGTGAACAAATTTGGTGACAAAAATATATACATGACAGCTTGAATTGTTAAACACAAATGCACTCTCTTAAAATAACCAGGAAAATAGCAATGCCTTTTATGGACAACAGCTGGTGGGGCGGAAATATTAGAAAGCATATAGTGTTTGTAGCCAGTCAGAACTAACAGGGTCTAAATAAGATACCTAAACTTCACTTTCCTTATGAATTGGCTAAAGTGAAAGCTTACTTCAGTTCACAGCAGTGTCAAGAAAAGAGAAAAGCTAAACTAGAAGTTCCCAATTACTGCCAGTCAATGGAGCCACAAAACATCCATGGCCTGAAGTAGGGGTCTCAAACTCCAGTACAAGATTTAAGACAAAGGAGTGTTAGGGCCTTGGAGGAATAGACAAGTTCAAGATTCTTTTAAAATATTTAAACTCATTAGTTTTATTTCCTAAAGTAATCTAATAAAATAGGTCTGCTGATAATTTTGAAAGGCCAAGCCCTGACCTCGGGGAGAGTGCCTGTGCTTCTCAAGTGCTCATAAGCAAGACTCTTGCATATTTCTCTTCGTATTTAGTTCAAGCCAGTATCATACTTCAAAGAGACCACTTTTGCCTTTTTCACATCCAGATCAAAGATTTTAATTCAAGGGAAACAATGGCAATAAGGCTGCAATTCTCTCAGCTTGTCTCTTCCTGCAATTAATAACAATGTATCTTCCTTAATACTGACTTCACCTATTCTATTTCACCTGCCAGTGGTCAATCTCTCTAACCATGTTCTGGATCTGAACTCACTTTCTTCCCCATGGCTCACCCATCTATAGTCTCCTCTTGCTTATATGTTCATTATCTTCTATTATAGAAACTCATCTGTAGACATATCAGCTTATTTAAATACTACAATTGTAAATCAACATAAGATGGTTCATAAAAGGGAAATATCCATCAACTAGACTTCAACAAAAATGTTTTGCTCTTCAAAAGAACCTATCAAAAGGACAAAGAGTTAATGATGAGGACAAAATACTTATAAACCACATGCCTGGCAAAGGACTATTATCCAGAATATACAAAGTATTTTCAAAACTCAACAGTAAAATAAACAATGCAATTAGGGAAATGGACATGGCTATAAACCATAAAGTGACATAAATAAAAGCTTGATATAATTACTATGAATGCAGATGATCTTACAACATTACAGCAATGAGAATAGATGATAAATGAGGAGGACAATTTGATTTCATGATAATTTGTTGGCTAGAGTGGAGAAAATCAAAACTCTAGAAACAACTTAGCTTGATTTAAAAAATTAAAACAGAGAAAGAATAGAAATTGCAAATGAATATGGCTCACTACCTTCCAGGAAAGGTAGTGAAATTTAAAATTGAAAGGCAGAGACTCCTTGAATTATCTGTATACTAAAATGTGTTACATGGAGGCTTGAAACACTAGGCTACACTCCCCTTTCTCAACAGTAAAGTAGGACATTAAAAGCAACAGAATGATGCCAAAAAATGTTCTGAAATGGAAGCATTTTGACCCAAAGATATTCCTGGCTTCACTCTGAAAGCACTCAAGCATGATCTGAACCTCTTTTACTTCCTTTATCATGATTTCTAACTCCATGAGGTGGAATACCTATGGGCCTCCTGGGCATTCAAAGGTTAGGTGGGCAACTCAGAAATATGGAAATGACAACACTCTATGGGTTTACCTTCAACTGATTAATAATGGAAGCTGATAGAAAGCTTCATTCTCTTTTATCCTTCAGCTGAATAGTTTCTGAAATACTTTCTAAAGAGCCTCATAGGAAGTCCCGGAGGAACCATCCTAGTACACCACACCAGTGACTGACTCAGTTTCAGCCTCTGCAAGACTTCCATTCTGTGGGATCACTGGTCATAATAAATTGCTTTATATAAGACCCTTTCCTTCCGTTCTTTCTAGAGGGAACTCCAGCTGAAACATTTGATACCAGAAAAGTGCCAAATAAGGTAGAAAACAAACATGGAATGATATTCTGGACCAGATCATTCACAAGTGAGGTATTGCTAAGAACCCCACTGTTGATGCAAGGCAGGTAGTTAATCCGTAACATCCTGCAGATTCAAGATTATTAAGAGGCAGGTCGGGATCCGGTATGAGTGATAATGAAGCACTGGCCTATTTAGATGCTGTAACTCTTGGGTATTACAGGGTCAATGATAAGTATAAGGATTTTGCTTACTGCTTTAACAGCCTTAAGAAAATAAAAACTGACAACTCAAAGCATTCTGTGAAATGGAGGAGGCCTCAAGATTTACATGTAAAGATAGTACAATAGAACATCAAATGAGATAGATAGGATATGAGATTGCATATACAGGACGATAGTGGGACCTTGATATTTGACTAGATATACCTGATAGTTTTACACCCCAACCCCAGACTTTCCCATACAATCTGGACTAGTAAAAGCAGGTCCTTCTGCATGTTTATAAGCAAGCAGCCTCCTAATGACTAGAGACACTATGAAGACCTCACCTGAGGAAGGGGCCATGCAAAAATGAAGCCTGGTCTCTTCAACATGCTTCCTACATTCCCTCTCAGACTGCAGGCCAAAAACTACAGCTCAAATCAAGCACTGAATGCCTCGTTTGCTCTGAGAGAAAATAACATTCATCCACAAAGAACTGTAATATTTGGCTTGTTGGTACTGGCAGAAACCAGCAGAGTGGGTCTTGAAGGTGTTGGACTGGGGAAGTATGGAATGTAAGTCTGGATAGGGGAGAATTTATTAACATAGAAGCCCTATTCTGGACACAGGATGTTGTGTTTCAGCAAGGAACTATTGTTAATCAACCATTGCTGTGTAGCAAGTTGCCATCAACCAAACAGATGTAATGGTACACTCTTAAAATCCTCGTTTCTGTAGTTTAGGAGTCTGGGCTTCACTTTGCTTCTGAGTCTCACAAGGTTACATTCAAGGTATTAACTTGGCTGCAATTTAATCTGAAGTTTTGAGTGAGTAAGGATCCTCTCCCAAGCATATTCCATTGTTGGTAGAATTCACTCCCTATGGTCTACTGGACTGAGGACCTCCCTTCTCAGTTGGATATTAGCCAGCATGTCTGTCACCTCAGTTTATTTGACATATTGCCTCTCAATAGGGCAGCTCACAGTATAGTTGCTCACTTTAAGTTAATAAGGGGGAGACAGTGTATCCTAGGAGAATGTGTATAATGTTAATTAACATGATAACAGAAATGGTATTCTATCACCTTAGGCATAATCTACTGGGTAGAAACAAATCAGTTTCTGCCCAACTCAAGTGGAAGGGATTACACAAGAGCAAGAGGACCAGGAAGCAAGGGTATTTGGGGGGTATCCTAGAATCTTTCTGCCACATTAATACACTACTGGGAGGACCCAGGAATTTTCCTCAATGGCCTCAGGTAAATAAGGAGAAGATACTGGAACTTGGAAAAGAATTGATATGAAGTTCAGAAGACTCAAGTAGATGGGGATATTAAAATGAATTTAAGATATTCGATTGGAGACTCCACCTCTGGATTGTGCCACAGAGAAATTCTTCCTTCACTAAAGAAGTAAGAAATAAGCTCCTGCAGAGGGGTGGCTGTTTCTCTCTACACATACTTGCTCAAAGGAGATGCTGCTATGGATTTGGGCTAGCTGGTATGGGGAATAATCTGGTCCTATCATGGCAAAGGCCAGATAGCAGCATTCAACAGAAAGAAGCAAGATAGAAGGCATTGCAGTTAAGGCAGCCAGGCCTTCACTTATATTTTATATTCCAGAAACAGGCACATAAGTTTATGAGAAAATTTTAGTCCAATTATATCTTTGTTTATATCTGACTCAGGATGTACTCATACATCAAAGTGAACTAAGGCAATAGAATCAAACACATTCTGGAAACAGTTGTGATATAAGATACAGTACATGAATTTGTAAGGATTATGACATTGGAAATGCTGGCTAAAGTTGTTAAACCTCAGGTTTTTTGGGCCTGTAGAATACTTAGATGTTTCTTTTGTGCCACACATTATTCCAGAAGCTGGTGATACAAGGCTGTGCCGCAAATTTACTGGATCCTTGATATGCTGGCATACCAATGGAGGATGTAGAAACCAAAAAGAATGTGGAAGAATATATAATGACCTTACTGACAATGCCCTGAGGAAAAAAAAGCATGGTGACAGGTAAAGAGTTTTGAGGACTACTCTAGGTGGAATGGCGAAGAAATCAGATCTGAACAAAATGAGGAAGGCTTATGACTTCTTGGAAGCAGTAAAAAGGCTCTACCTAGATAACATGACTGGAATATCTGAGGCATCATAAGGAAGTCAGAGTGGTTGCTACTCAGGAAAACAGTGATAAAAGGGTTAGGAAGTAGTGTCACAGGAGATGCTAGAATTCATATCATTCAGAAAACTGTTTTGATGATTAAATCAGATAATATTTATAATACTTTTGGCATACAGCAGCATACAGCTCAAAGGGTCATCTTGAGTTGTTATTTCATCTGATAAGAAGCATATCATGGGAATTCTAAAGAACCAAGTTTAGGTTTCATAAATAAATCAAATTCTGTAGCTGGGGTGTCAAGACTTAGAGAAACTACAACTCTTGGATATAATGAATTGAATAACGTGTCAGGTTTATCATTCTATGTAAAGCTGGTAAAGAGACTAATTAAAGGTTTTATAATGAATATTCTCTTCAACAGAGTAAAATATATAGATATATTTACTATAAACCCTGTTGTTCCCAACCAGAAGGGTCTTAGTAACCAAGGAGGCTAAAGTCAATAGAGAATGACCTGAATAAGCAGCGACTGGAAAGGAAGTTACTGGAGTTACTAAGCCCACTTTGCATTCAGCAAGCTTTGTGTCAGAGAAGAACAGACATGTCACAGATCAAACAAATAACAGGTCAAACAACTCAGGAACATTCGGTCTGGTGGGCTGAGTGGTCCTATAATGTCAACTTCCTTATCTCCGTAACCTGTGATAAGTCACTCTATATAGCTGAAGAGACTTTCCAGATATGAGTAAACCTGAGGATCTTGAAATGGCTAGATGGTCCTGAATTATAGCAGTGGGCCAAAATATTATATTCACATGGGTCATTGTGAGAGGGAAACAGGAAGGCTAGAGTCAGAGAGAAAAATGGGAATATGCTGCACTGCTGGCTTTGAAAATGAAAAATAAAGCCATGAGTCAAGGAATGCTGGCAGCCTGGACAAGATGGAAAACACAAGGAAAGGGATTATACCTGGTGACCCTCCAGAAGGGATGCAGCACAGGCGATGCTGGAATGCTTATCCCGGTTACAATGATATTAGACTTCTGACCCTCCAAACTGTAAGATAATAAAGGTGTATGGTTTTAAGCCACTAAGTGTGTGGCAATTTCGTATAGTAGCCATAGGAAGCTAATATATCATGGAATAGAAGGCAACAGTTAGTATTAAAAAAAAAAATACCCAAAGAGACAATATAAAGAAAAAGCTCAAATCAGGAATTTCTAAAAGAATCTACAAAGACTTTAGAATGGGCAAGATGTTGGCAAATCTCCCTAGATAACTTGAAGTCAAGAATGACAACCCTTGTCCAATTTCATTTCTAAGTATCACTGTGTTGAAAGGCATAGGTGTGTATTTAGACTATGGAATACAGTAGCTTATTGCATTGCTTCATTACTGTTTATTTTAATGCTTCACTAACAGAGAACACAGAGAAGGCAATGGTACCCCACTCCAGTACTCTTGCCTGGAAAATCCCATGGATGGAGGAGCCTGGTAGGCTGCAGTCCATGGGGTCGCTGAGGGTCGGACACCACTTCACTTTCACTTTCACTTTTCACTTTCATGCATTGGAGAAGGAAATGGCAACCCACTCCAGTGTTCTTGCCTGGAGAATCCCAGGGACAGCGGAGCCTAGTGGGCCGCCATCTCTGGGGTCACACAGAGTCGGACACGACTGAAGCGACTTAGCAGCAGCAGCAGCAGAGAACAACATGGCTTCTGAAAGTCCCACAGCCTGCATATGAATTCTGGCTCCATCACTTACTAGATCTGTGACTGAAAGAAGTCACCTAAACTTTGTGCCTCATCTCTTATCTATGAACACGTCAAGTTAGTAATGTCTGACTTATAGGATTGCTATGAGCATTAACAGAGAGAGTAAGTAAAAGCATCTAGAATGGTGTCAGATATACAGTGAGTACATGCAAAATTTTTTATTTGATTCTTCAGTTCTCACATCACCAGAGTGAGAATAACACTTAGTACACTATTTTCAAGACAAAGAGAAAAAGGTATCATGTGTCACATTCTAGCTAGTATTTCACAATGGTATTCCTCTTTTCATAATTATTTTATATTAACTTGTCTTTCATGAAATTCACAAATGCCATGTTACTTAGATTGTTGTCAAAATTGAAAAAAAAAATGCTTAGGAAAGTACATCCAGGCATTAAGTTATGGGTGACAAAAATTCTGTTCCAAAAATATATTCCCTAGAGGAAATATTTTCTTAAGTCATTTTATATGAATTTATTGAGTTGTATTTTTGGGGAAATATTTCTGAACAGTTTCTTCTATGCTGTCATATAGAAGATCAACACAGAGAAATCAAGATGGGGGAATAGGAGGACATTGAGCTGACCTTCCCTCACAAACATATCAAAAATATATCTGTATCTGGAGCAACTCTTGCTGAAAACAAACTGGCATCTGGCAGAAAGACTGTTATACAACCAAGGCTGTAAGAATGATACACAAGGAATCAGACAGGAAGAGAAGGGAAGAGTTCAGGTAGGGGTAGGTACTCCTATGAGGGCACACAGAAGAGAGGATTCATAGACTGAGTGCCCTCCATGCGCAGTGAGACCTTGAAACCACAGACCAGAGCTATAGGGTCTGCTACTGGGTGAGTCCCCACTGACTGCTCTGAAGATCAGTGGGACTGGCAGGAGTAATGTGAGAAACTGGAACTGTATTCGTGAAGAGCGTGCACGAGCTGAAACAGGGCAGAGAAAAAGCTGAGGCAGCCTAGGACTCTCGCTAGTTTCCTGTGACTTCCCCAGCCTCTGTCCCAGTCCACAGTGAGGGCCAGCTCTGGCCTCTCCTGCTCTGTGGCAGAGACCCCCCACTAACAGGAAGGTCAGCACTGACATGGGGTGTGAGCAACTATGGGGACAGAGCAGGCTTGATTCAGCACTACACTGGCCAGTGCAAGGGCATCCATTAGACACACTGGTGGAGGCAGAGGATTGGGAGCAGTCTGGAGTGCCATGCCAAGACTGCCAAAACACATACCCAGCCCATACTGGCTGCCACTCTAGCACCTTTTGTTTTAGCATTGCTCTCCTCTGGGGTGAAGGTGCCAGAAACTTGGCTTTTCCTCCAGAGCCCAGGGACCAACCCCTGCCCCTAATCCAGTGGTATCGGCCACTGAGACTAGGACAGCCCTAACTCATATCTGGCTGTCTCTAACCTTGAAAGTCAAAGTGAAAGTTTGGTGGTGTCCAACTCTTTGCAACCCCATGGCCAATCAGTCTATGTAATTCTCCAGGCCAAAATACTGGAATGGGTAGCCATTCCCCTCTCCAGGGGATCTTTCCAAACCAGGAAATGAACCAAGGTCTCCCGTGTTGCAGGCAGATTCTTTACCAGCTGAGCCACAAGGGAACTCTCTAACCTTACCTCTCAGGAAAAAGTAAAGGATGTTCATACTCTTCACCTCTAATTAATGTAGCATTGGTAGTCCTACCTACAGGAATCAGACCAAAAAAAAAGGAATAAAATACTATCAAACTATAAGGAAATAAATAAAACCATCACTATTTATAGATGACCTGATACTTTATGGACAAAACCCTTAGGTTTCCACCAAAAATTAAAAAAAAAAAATGATGAGAACTAATAAATGACTTCAGTAAAGTATCAGGACTAGAGATCAAATGATCAAATTGTCAACATTAATTGGATCATAGAAAAAGCAACAGAATTACAGAAAAACATCTACTTCTGCTTTATTGACTATGCCAAAGCCTTTGACTGTGTGGATCACAACAAACTGTGGAATATTATTCAACAGATGGGAATACCAGACCATCTTATCTGCCTCATGAGAAATCTGTATGCAGATCAAGAAGTAACAGTTAGAGCCAGACATGGAACAATAGACTGGTTCCAAATTGGGAATGGAGTACGTCAAGGCTGTATATTGTCACTCTGCTTATTTAATTTGTATGCAGAGTACATTATGTGAAATGCCAGGCTAGATTAATCACAAGCTGGAATCAAGATTGCTGGGAGAAATATCGATAACCTCAGACATGCAAATAACACCACCCTTATCGCAGAAAGTGAAGAGAAACTGAAGAGCCTCTTGATGAAAGTAAAAGAGGAGAGCGAAAAAGCTGGCTTAAAGCTCAACATTCAGAAAACTAAGTATCATGGTATCTGGTCCCATCACTTCATGGCAAATAGATGGGGAAACAGTGGAAACAGTGACAGACTTTATCTTCTTGGCCCCTAAAATCACTGCAGATGGTGACTGCAGCCATGAAACTAAAAGATGTTTGCTCCTTGGAAGAAAAGTTATGACCAACCTAGACAGCACATTAAAAAGTAGAGACATTATTTTGCAGACAAAGATCTTTCTGGTCAAGGCTACGGTTTTTCCAGTGGTCATGTATGGATGTGAGAGTTGGACTATAAGGAGAGATGAGCACCGAAGAATTGATGCTTTTGAACTGTGGTGTTGGAGAAGACTCTTGAGAGTCCCTTGGACTGAAAGGATATCCAACCAATCCATCCTAAAGGAAATCAGTCCTGAATATTCATTGGGAGGACTGATGGTGAAGCTGAAACTCCAATTCTTTGGCCACCTGATGCAAAGAACTGACTCATTGGAAAGGACCCTGATGCTGGGAAAGACTGAAGGCAGAACGAGGGAATGACAGAGGATGAGACGGTTGTATGGCTTCACCTTCTGTATGGACATGAATTTGAGCAAGCTCTGGGAGTTGGTGATGGTTAAGGAAGACTGTAGCTGTAGTCCATGGCAAAAAGTTGGACCGGGCTGAGTGACTGAACTGAACTGAACTGAAAGTTTCAGCATACAAGATTATCATAAATAAACCTGCTGCTTATCCATATACTAATAATGATCTATAAGAAATAGAAAGGAAGAAAACAATGACATTTAAAATTGTACAAAAAATTTTTAAAAAGAGCAAAATACATAGGAATAAATTTAACCAAATAGGTGAAAGACCTACATTTTGAAATCTCTAATTCACTGATGAAGAAAATTGAAGATGACACAAAGACATAGAAAGACATCCCATGTTCATGGCTTCAAAGAATTAATATTGTTAAAATGTCCATACTACCAAAGAAATCTACAGATTTAATGCAATCCTTATCAAATAGAACTAAAACAAATGATCCTAAAGTTTATATTAAACCACAAAAGATACCAACCAGCCAAAGCAATCTTGAGAAAAAAGAACAAAACTGAAAGTTTCAGGCTTCCTGACTTCAGACTATACCACAAAGATACAATAATCAAAACACACTATGGTACTGGAACAAAAACAGACATAGATCAATGGAACAAAATAGCTCAGAAATAAAATCACATATGTTTAATCTATAGTAAAGGAGGCAGGAATGTACAATGGAGAAAAGATAGTCTCTTCAATAAGTGGTTGCTGGACAGCTACATGTAAATTAATACAAAATCAGAATATTTCCTCACACCATATACAAAAATATAGTGGATTAAAGACTTAAGTGTAAGACTGGAAACCATAAAACTCTTAACAGAGAAAATAGCAGAACACTCTTTGATATATACTGAAACACTATTTTGGGGGAATCTGTTTCTTTAGGAAAAGGAAACAAAAGCAAAACAAACAACTGGAACCTAATAAAATGTAAAAGCTTTTGCACTGGAGAGGAAACCATCAACAAAATGAAAAGACAACCTATGGAATGGGAGAAAATATTTGCCAGTGATATGACAAATAAGGGGTTAATATCCAAAATATATAAACAACTCATGCAAATCAATGCATTACAAAAAACCTGATTAAAACTGAGATTACCTAAATTGACATTTTTCAGTATAAAACATATATATGGCCAACAAGCACATGGAAAGATGCTCTTCTCCAGTCATCAGAGAAATATAAATCAAAACCACAATGAGATATCACCTCATACTGGGCAGAACAGCCATTATCAAAAAAGAACAAAAATAGCAAATATTGGCAAGAATGTAGAGAAAGGTGAACACTTGCACACTGTTAGAAGGAAAAGAAATTAGTGCAGACACTATGGAAGAACAGTTGAATATTCCTCAAAACTAAAAATAGAACTGCATATAATTTGGCATTTCCACTCTGTGGTATATAGCTGAAGAAAACAAAAACACTAATTCAAAAAGATGCATGCACCCTAACGGTCATAGCAACACCATTTACAATAGCCATTATATTAAAGCAAACTAAATGTCTTTAAACAACTGAATGGATAAAGAAGATGTGATGCATACATGCACACACACACACCTACACACCTACACACACACACACACACACACACACACTGGAATGTTACTCAGGCACAAAAAGAAAAAACTTCTGCCATGTATAAAAACATGAATGGGCATAGAGGTTATTATGCTTAGTATGGCTAGAGAAAGACAAATCTCTATATAATCACCTATATGTGGAACCTAAAAAATAGAGAGAGAAGAAAAAAAGAATATAACAAAACAGAAAAGACTATAAGATAGAGAAAACAAATTAGTGGTTACCAGGGGTGAGGTAGAAGAAAGGAGAAGCAAAATAGGAGTAGGGGATAAGAGATACAAACTACCAGGTATAAAGTAAATAATCTACAAGTTTACATTGTTCAGTACAGGAACTATAGCCAATATTTCACAATAATTTTAAGTGGAATATGCTCAAAAAAATATTGAATAACTGTTGTTTACCTGAAATTAATATATATATTCTAAGTCAACTACACTTCAATATATTTTTTAAAAAATCCTGAAGGGTAGAAAAGAGAAATAAAATCTGGAGAGCCTGGTGAAGGAAACAATAATGTAAGCTTTGGGAGATACCAATGACTATCTGTACTGTTCACCATAATAACCCTACTCCTGATTCAGGGCTTAAAAAAGAGTAGCCATTTAACTCACACTGTTAGGTGTATGAATATACGAACTGAAACTTCATGGTGCCAACTCTGAATCAGATTATCAGTTAATCCTCACAACAATTTTGTATGCTAGTTTTATTGGTACTCTTTATTAATATTTTTATTTCACTGATGATTAAAACTCACGACGAGAGGATTTTACTAATTTGCTCAAGAGAGCACATTATGATATTGGGATTCAGAACGAAGTCTATACAACTCCATCATCTGAAAGCTTTACGTAACCACATTAAAAATGCAAACCTTTAAATAAAATGGCAGTCAGTATTCCCAGGGCACATATACACAGTCAGTCCACACAAGGCGAGGAGAGCAGGGGGCTGAGTGACTTACCACTTTTGAAGCTGTCTGAATGGTCACTATTCCATCAACACAATGGAATGCTTTGCCTTTGAATAACAAATGGTTTCTCCAATATAAGTTGTAATTTAGTTAGTATATACTACCCAAAGGGACTTCCCAAGTGGCACAGTGGTAAAGAATCCACCTGCCAATGCAAAAGATGCAGGGGATACCGATTTGATCCCTGGGTCGGGAAGATCCCTTAGAGTTAGGAAACAGCAACCCACTCCAGTATTCTTGCCTGAGAAATCCCATAGACAGAGGAGCCTGGTGGGCTACAGTCCATGGGGTCGCAAAGAGTCTGATGCGACTGAGTGCACAGGCATGCACATACTACCTAAAACTGTGAGTATACTTTGTATCACGTTGCCACTTATCAGCAGAGGCAGATTCAAGGCGATCAGGGCCTGTAAGTTCAGTTCTTTGGGACAGGTCAGTTCGGGTGAGGTAGATTCAATCAGAGAGAAAAATCTGTTTCTTAACTGCAAACTGTTGTTCATAATGAAGTCCAGGCAGACCAGCTCAGATCCATCATACCCTGCAGCCTGTACAGCTCTGTTACCTGCCTGGCTGATGGCGGATCAATAGTATCATCATATACAAGGGCTGCTCAAACATGAGCTTATTATTTGCTGACACGTTGATCGCTGCTGCCTATGCTCACTGCAGTAATTCCTCCTACGCAAAATTTATAGCTTCCATTCCTATGTAATATTTTTCAATGACACCCCTTATTTAGCTGACATCTGCACATCTTTTTCTATTCTTTTCTTCATATCAACTCTACCCCAAGTGTGGTAGAAAAGTTTTAGCTCTGATGGAGAAGATGCATCTTAATTCTACATATAATGACGATTTTTAGCATAAAAAGTGTAGACATCTTCAGGAACTGCCTTTATAATAGCGATGTAGTTTTAGATTATGTTAGATAACCAACAGTGAGTCATTTTCACAGAGTTCATAAACCCGAGCTTCCAGATTAGAGTTATCTAGATTTAGTTCTGTTCAGTCATGATTATGTTTTTACATCACAATTTAAAACAGAAAATTAAAATATTGTTAAGCGTCACCTTCTGAAAGATAATCCATATACTCATAAATATATGCCAAGTACCAGAATATCAGGAAGCTTGTCCAAGTCCAAGGATTATGTCACATGCATCTATGTATCCCCATTTGCCAATTGTATGAGTTTTTTTGCACATTTTAAACACCTGCTTGAGTCTGTGATTGTATTAAGAAGTACATATTGTGACATTTGAGAAGAATTACCATAAAACTCCTGAAGGTTAAGATCTTCTTATCCAAGACACACTAGAAAACCCACATTGAATACATTTTTACGTATTTGCCACCACATATTCTCACACTTAATATTCAGTTCTTCCTATTAGTAAATCTTAAACAGAAATTTTTGGTGATCAGAACTGCTTATATACCCATGAAAATTTGGTGTGAAAAAATACTGGATGATGAGTTATGATTATGGTAAATAATAATGATAATAGCTCTTTATTTTTTCAATAGTCTGACTAGTTTTGTTTTTTTGTTTTTTTTTTTTAAGTGTGTACAGAAGAGTTTTTAATGGTAGGAGTGTTACATCTCAAGGTATATCTACCTCCTACTCTTTTCTTTTCTTTATTTACTTACTTATTTTTTATTTTACTTTACAATTCTGTATTGGTTTTGCCGTACATTGATATGAATCCACCACGGGTGTACATGCGTTCCCAAACATGAACCCCCCTCTCACCCCCCTCCCCACAACATCTCTCTGGGTCACCCCCGTGTACCAGTCCCAAGCATGCTGTATCCTGCATCGGACATAGACTGGCGATTCAATTCTTACATGATATCATACATGTTTCAATGTTTAAATAGTGGTCAAAGCTGCACAACATTTTAAAATATGGTAAATCTATTCAAGACAAAGTATGACTTTTCTAATATTCTGGTTGAGGCATATTTATGTTCAAATATTTTAAGTGGACTTTTAAGATATTAACCATGATCTGCAAAGGAAGTACTTAAATTAAAAATATTCTGAACTTACCGAATTTATAAAATTAGCTATTAGAACTAGATTCAAACATAAGCATTAACTAAGGGAAATTTGTTTTCATAATAAATATATCTGAATTGATCATCACTTGAATTTCATCAACATATTCATATTAAATAAAAGAGAAATAAATAGATGCAAAGAGATAAAAATTCATGATTTCTACATGCAGAGAAAGCACCTATGTGAGTTTTTTCCAGCTTACTTAAATGTAACTCAGAAAAAGAGCAAAGAATAAAAAAGAGCTAATCCAGAGTTATATATTTAAGATTCCTCTATTTTCTTACAAAAAAAAAAAAAAAAAGAAAACAAACATTACCAGTCAAGGACAAAGTTGTGGCTTTCCATTTTTATTTTCATTTGTGAAAGCCATTGGTGTGTTATCTATCAGCTCTCTTTAAATGAAACCAGTATTGGCTGATATAGATTAGCTGCAGAAACTAAGTAAGAGAGAATTGATAAAAAACTACTGTGACAACTTCACTGTGGAAAACATAAGGACTCATCCATAATGTATCTATTGATTGAACAAGTACTGAACCTGGCTGTTTCACCAATAACCTACAGCAGATTGTAAAGTAATGAACTTCCCTTTTTTTAAGTCTACATTTCAATCAAGACAGTAAACTTTACACAAAATGGGCAGATCCTACACCAGATAAGTCAAAAATCATTCTTC
Organism: Oryx dammah; assembly: GCF_014754425.2. Taxonomy (NCBI): domain Eukaryota; kingdom Metazoa; phylum Chordata; class Mammalia; order Artiodactyla; family Bovidae; genus Oryx; species Oryx dammah. The sequence goes on along the minus strand of NW_024070189.1, from coordinate 73,590,398 downwards.
CCCTTCTCCACGCTTCCTGTATTTTCTACCCTTTCTTTTATCTAATAACCATTGTGTTGCTATCATATGGCCAGTTGTTTGTTAAATGCATACTTAGTCTCTTAGTCATGTCTAACTCTTTGCAATTGCATGGACAGTAGCTCACCAGGTTCCTCTGTCCATGGTATTCTCCAGGCAAGAATAGTGAAGTTGTCATTCCCTTGTCCAGATCTTCCTGACCCAAGGATAAAACCTGGGTCTCCCACATTGCAGACATATTCTTTGCCATCTAGCCACTAGGGAAGTTCAAGTCTGCTAAACAGGACATACCTAAATAGGACTCATAGTTCTCACTGATGAATGTTAACATCTTAGGTTAGTTCTTAATCAGATCTTATGCAGGTTGTTTTAACAGCTCCTTAAATACTCTTCTACTCTATTCTTTCCTCAGTCGAATTTATTCTTTACTCTGTAGATAGTTTTATCAATGACTGTGTGACTCACCTGTCTAAAAACTATTGTCTGTTACACACACAGATAAGTCCTCTCTCATCCACCTTATTTTTTAATTTAATTTTATTGAAGCATAGTTGATTTACAATATTGCACCAATCTCTGCTGTACAGCTAAGTAAATCAGTTATATACATATAGACAATCATTTTTATATTTATTTCCATTATGGTTTATCACAGGATATTGAATAGAGCTCCTTCGTACAGTACTTGATCTTGCTTGAATAGGTCATCAGATTGTCTGTGTTCATACTTACAGAAGCATTTCCCATGTTTAGAAGATCCTCCCTTTAACACAATCTGCTTTCCCAATTGTTCTCTATTATTTAACATTCACAAGGTATTTAAAGTTTCTGCTTCTGATTCTGAAATGAATTAATTGTATCCTACATAGAGTTTTCATAGAATTTTATGCATGACTCTTAATAACAGCAATATTACTAAGACTGCTATTATTTTGTTTTTTTCTACCTTTTTTTCTCCTATGCTTCCTGAGGAAATAGATTGAGTATGGATATAGTTGTGTCTCCTATCACTTACCATAACGTATACATTTTAGGGACTATATATTCTATCCTTGCAGACAGATTCTTTACCAACTGAGCCACTAGGGAAGCCTACATTATGTATCAGTTATTTTCAAACCTGGCTTTGTAACACAATCCCTTGTGTGATTTAAACATATTTGGAAGTGCTTTCCTGGTGGCTCAGTCATGATGAATCTGCCAGCCAATGCAGGGGATTCAGGCTTGGTCCCTGGTCTGGGATGATCCCACATGCTATGGGACAACTAAAGTCAATGTGACATAACTACTGGGCCAGTGCTCTAGAGCCCATGAGCCACAGTCAAGAGTAGCCTGTGCTTGCTGCAACTAGAAAAGTCTGCATGCAGCAACAAAGACCTGCCACAACCATAAATAAATAAATCTTCTTTACAAAATGAAGAATTAAAATTATATATATATATGGAGAACAGCCTGGGCTTCAAGTAAAATGTTTTAAGCCAGAAAGAAAAACACCAATACAGTATACTAACACATATATATGGAATTTAGAAAGATGGTAATGATAACCCTGTATGCGAGATAGCAAAAGAGACATAGATGTATAGAACGGACTTTTGGACTCTGAGGGAGAGGGAGAGGGTAGGATGATTTGGGAGACTGGCACTGAAACATGTATACTATTATGTAAGAAACGAATCCCCGGTCTATGTTCAATACAGGATACAGGATGCTTGGGGCTGGTACACGGGGATGATCCAGAGAGATGATATGGGGTGGGAGGTGGGAGGGGGATTCAGGATTGGGAACTCATGTACACCTGTGGCAGATTCATGTCAATGTATGGCAAAACCAATACAGTATTGTAAAGTAAAATAAAGTAAAAATAAAAATTAAAAAAAAAGCTAAAGTGAAATTTAAATTTATTTTAAATTGGACCCAGGTAATTGCATTTCTACTGCACTTATGAAACCAAATAATGCCCTTATAAAGATTTCTGGGAAAAACAGTTTTATCAAATTCCCACACATGACAGCAATTAAAAATATGATTTTGATTATATGGAAGCTGAAGGAATTGCCTCAGTCCCCCATTGTGGCTGAGAATGCACTAGTTCTTGAAACTTCTACAGCTAACCTGGCTGTATAGCTGGTATTCTATGAGCTTTGTGAGTTTTCTGTGGGACTTTTCGGAAACCACTAACACTTATAACAGTATTTACTGAATACACATGTGTGACATGGGCACAAACCCTCACTGAATATCTAAATGTTCACAATAACCATATCAGCTATTACCTCTATTTTATAGTGGAAAAACTTGGTACTTAGATAAGGTATGTAATCCATCCAGCGTCTAAAAGTTTGGAGTTAGGCTGAGCCAGGGTTAGAACACATGCAGTAAGTTCACAGCTTCTGTTTCTATACTGTCTCTTGTGAAAATTCAAGTATGGAACTCATTCAGTACAAGAGCTGAAGATCTCCAAAACAACAAAAGAACTAAAACAGATCAGGGATCATTTTTAGAGAATTTAGATTTACACCCTAAAAATTGGTTTTAAGAGTAAACAAAGTATACCTTTCCCTAGTTAATATCATGCAACATTTGCAAGGAGCTTGACTTCCCTGGTGGCTCAGATGGTAAAGCGTCTGTCTACAATGCAGGAGACCCAGGTTCGAGCTCTGGGTTGGGAAGATCCCCTGGAGAAGGAAATGGCAATCCACTCCAGTACTCTTGCCTGGAAAATCCCATGGACAGAGGAGCCTGGTAGGCTACAGTCTATGAGGTCGCAAAGATTTGGACACGACTGAGCGACTTCACTTCACTTCACTTGGCACAGCAAATACACCCACATATGGATATTTTTATTTATTTCAACAATTCAGTCAAATACCCTTATCTCCCTGTTAGAGAGAACCTAAGTTACTTTCCCAGGTTCATACAGTTAGGAAGGAGTAGAACGGGAATCCACACCAGGTCTAGAAATGCCAAGATTCATTATTTTTGCTTGTTTTATTTTTTCCTCCCAATTTTGATATCTATGCCATTGATGGTTCTCTCTCTAAGATGTCAAAATTAAATAGCCATCTCTTATATACTATACCACCAGGCAGGCATAGGGTAGGAAGGAGTGAACCAAAAGGGAGAGGATACAACTGCCTAACTTGCTTTAATGTATATTTATGCTTATTTCATTACTGATATTCATTATTTTATTACATGATACTATGGCATTTTACTCGTCCATTCATTTAAGGGTTTTGTCCTTTTCTTGCATACAATGCACTTTCTAGGCTCCAAATATATTGAGATTTATACAGCTCAATAATTTCTTAGCTCATCCCATTGAAATATAATGCTATTCTTCCCAGTTTTGCACAATGTACTATAAATCAATAATTGCTTTTTACTTTATTCATTCATATTCCCAGTATCTTGACATTCACCATAGTACTGAAACACCAATTTTCTGTGTATTTACTGATTGGTTTCTCCTTTAAAGTAGTAAGACAGTTTGAAAATTATTTGACAACACTAAATAGCAGTAACAGGTGATCTGAAATTGATCTGTGAGTTTAGAATTTTCATTCCTCTAGTCAATTGTCTGTATGTATATTTGTGTGTTTGTATGTATAGACACTGATGCTTCTAAGTCATCAGAATACATCTGTAGTTCCAAAAGTGTATTTTCTTTGTTAGGAAAACACTACTATGCCCTGAAGCTAAGTATTAAAATGCCTGATTTATAACACAATGATGAGTTCTCTTCATGGACTGAAAGATACAACTGGAGACTGGATTAGCCTAGTAACAGCCCTTTAATGATGATGATGATCTCCAATAACTATCAGTGTAGCATTTCTTTCAGAATCATCTACTTCAGGTTTTCTGTCACAGTAATCTTTCTGAGGTAAATGAACATTATTCGATGTTTCCTTTTCTTAAGAGATTTATGGAAGTGAAGTTGAATATCCCTGTTGAGATGGACAACTAGCTCCTGATTCTACCTCACATATGGTGGCGTGTGCATGGTGATTTGTGGATTTAGTGCACTGAGAAATACTTTGATACAAAGTACCTTTCCACCTACCAAAAGGAACATATTGTTGAATGCTGTTCTGTTGCTTTTTCATGGATGTGTAAAGTGTTAGCTCTGGGTCATGATTGTTTCCTAAAGTGAATTTGCTTAGTCATGTCTGAGTCTTTGCAGCCCCATGGACTGTAGCCTACCAGGCTCTTCCATCCATTGGATTTTCCAGACAAGAGTACTGGAATGGATTGCCATTCTCTAGGGGGTTCCTTCTCTAGGGAATCTTCCCAAATCAGGGGTAGAATCCTATGGGCACTACCAAAAAACCACAACAAGATAGTTTATGTTATTAGTTTTGCTGAAAAATAATAGATAAGGAACCCAATAGACCAAAGACATGCTTGTTCAATATTAAATGGATTCCAATAAAATCTGAAGGCTTTGAGAAGTACTTCTAAATAGTTCATTTCAGTTGGAAAACCAAAGAGCATGAATTCCAAGAAAATCATTTTTTCTATAAATAATTATTTCACATCTTGAGAGATAAAGAAACAACATTTTCTAGATATGATTCATATTCATGGACCTTCATGGTTTTCCCAGGCTGAAACCCTCATGGAACAAGCCTTGGTGCTGGCAGGAAGCAGAGCAGTCACCTCTCCTTCCAGGCAGATGTTTCTCTAAGCCATGTGTGCCCTGGCTCTGCAGGACCCCCGATCTTCAGTCTGTGGGATATTTCCTATTCTCTTTCGGAGTTGCCAGACACCAACTAGCTCATATCATAGGCACTAGGCTTAGCTTGTGCTGTCAAACCAAACTCATCTTCATTTCCTTTTCTTTCCTTCAAGTCTCATTCTTTGTGCTCCCTTTTTTTTTGTTTCTTCTTTTCCCCACTCATGACTCTGTGAACTAGCTAAGGATGTATGCTTCACAAGTCTCCATGTAGACTCATCTCCAATTAGTGGTGAATTTCCACTAAAAAGTGCAAGCTGGCACTTTTTCCTGTACCTGCTCATTTTTTTTTTCCAGCTTTCCTCTGTCTAAATCTTGCATTCCAGGATCTGACTTTTCTGGAAGTTTCAAAATTAGGCTTTCAGGTTTATGACTTCCCTCTCTACAGAAAATTTCATGTATTATACATGTTTCAATGCCATTCCCCCAAATCATCCCACCCTCTCCCTCTCCCTCAGAGTCCAAAAGTCCACTCTACACATTGTGTCTCTTTTGCTGTCTTGCATACAGGGTCATCATTGCCATCTTTCTAAATTCCATGTATATGTGTTAGCATACTGTATTGGTGTTTTTCTTTCTGGCTTACTTTGCTCTGTATAATCGGCTCCAGTTTCATCCATCTCATTAGAACTGATTCAAATGTATTCTTTTTAATGGCTGCATAATACTCCATTGTGTATATGTAGCACAACTTTCTTATCCATTCATCTGCTGATGGACATCTAGGTTGCTTCCATGTCCTGGCTATTATAAACAGTGCTGCGATGAACTTTGGGGTACATGTGTCTCTTTCAATTCTGGTTTCCTCGGTGTGTATGCCCAGCAGTGGGATTGCTGGGTCATAAGGCAGATCTATTTGCAATTTCTTAAGGAATGTCCACACTGTTCTCCATAGTGACTGTACTAGTTTGCATTCCCACCAGCAGTGCAAGAGGGTTCCCTTTTCTGCGCACCCTCTCCAGCATTTATTGCTTACAGACTTTTGGATCACAGCCATTCTGACTGGTGTGAAGTGGTACCTCATTGTGGTCTTGATTTGCATTTCTCTAATCATGAGTGATGTTGAGCATCTTTTCATGTGTTTGTTACCCATCCGTATGTCTTCTTTGGGTCTATGTTTGATGCAGGATACAGGATGCTTGGGGCTGGTGCATGGGGATGATCCAGAGAGATGATATGGGGTGGGAGGTGGGAGGGGGGTTCATGTTTGGGAACTCATGTACACCTGTGGTGGATTCATGTCAATGTATGGCAAAACCAATACAGTATTGTAAAGTAAAACAAAGTAAAAACAAAAATTAAAAAAAAGAAAATTTCATGTAAACATGTTGTGCTGAATTTCCTGAAACAATTTATTTCACCCTAACTTGAGATGTGCACCCATTTTCAAAGAAAGAACCGGATTGGATTTGCTGCCATTTAGATGATTCCCTGGTGGCTCAGATGGTAAAGAATCTGCCTGCAATGCATGAGACCTGGGTTTGATTCCTGGATTGGGAAGATCCCCTGGAGAAGGGAATGGCAACCCACGTCAGTATTCTTGCCTGGAGAATCCTCATGGACTGGGAAGCCTGGCAGGCTACTGTCCATGGATTTGCAAAGAGTCACACATGACTGAGTGACTAAGCATAACATACAGATGATTTCCAGAAGGAATCCAAATGAGAAGCATACAAAAGGATCAACTCATAAAAGTCTGAGACTTTCTCTGCTCTGGTACATAAAGCTTATTTGTTTCCTTCTGTTTCGAAGGCAATTAAATTTGGTTGTCTCCAGTCTACTGGTAAATTTTGTTAAGAAACCAAATTCAAAATGTTAAGTTTGAAACACCACAGTAGGCTCTGCAGCAGATAGTATGTCTTATTAAACAGGTATATGAATGTAAATAACAAGCATAGTATGTGGGGGCAGTGTTATATAAATGTTATGAAAAATATTCACAAATTACTCACTTCAAGTTTTCAGTGTAGTACAGCACAAAGTTCTATTCACCAATTCATAACAGAAAACTCAAAAGTATGTGAAATAACAATGTCAAAGGTGAAATGTGTGCTAAAGTCACTTCACATGTGTCTGACTCTTTACATCCCTAAGGACTGTAGTGCTCCAGGTTCCTCTGTCCATGGGATTTTCCAGGCAAGCATACTGGAGTGGGTTGCCATGCCCTCCTCCAGGGGCTCTTCCTGACACAGAGATCAAACTTGCATCTCTTCTGTCTCTTGCATTGCCAGGTGGGTTCTTTACCACTTATAGTACTAATAGTTTCAAGACAGTAAAATCCGTTCACCTATAAAAATTCACATCACTAACAACCAGTCCATTCTGAAGGAGATCAGCCCTGGGATTTCTTTGGAAGGAATGATGCTAAAGCTGAAACTCCAGTACTTTGGCCACCTCATGCGAAGAGTTGACTCATTGGGAAAGACTTTGATGCTGGGAGGGATTGGGGGCACGAGAAGAAGGGGACGACAGAGGATGAGATGGCTGGATGGCATCACTGACTCGATGGACGCGAGTCTGAGTGAACTCCTAGAGTTGGTGATGGACAGGGAGGCCTGGCATGCTGCGATTCATGGGGTCGCAAAGAGTCGGACACGACTGAGTGACTGAACTGAACTGAATAATCAGTATAAAAATCAAAAACCAAAACATAGATTCAATACTAAATATATCCAAGTTATCGATTACATGAACACCATTTTACATTCCACCATTCTTTTGTACCAAAGTTAGGCTCTTCAGAAAAAATTCAAGGGGAAAGAATGGGAAGTGGAGAATACTGGCAAATAAAAGATAGTAAGTAAAATTTGGGGTTTGTAATTGTAACCATACACCACATATGTGTATATACAAATACACATATACAAATATATATATCTCATATATATATATATCACTCATACACAAGTATATGTGTGTAGGTGTACTAGGAAAAAGAACAATAACATTTGTTTTTGCATTGCTAAACATTAGCACCTTGGTTGAATGCACTGCCCATAGCATGATAATCTAGGCAGTTAATTCCTCTTGTCTGCAGTGACATCTGTTGGTGAGGGCAGAGCTGATTAACCGCAGGTTTGGCTTTACTGGCAAAAATCAACCCACAAGCTGTTTCAGTCTCTAGCAGATGTTTCCCTTCATTCTCTTCATTCTGATTTTTGTATGAGTGAAAACCTTTCCAACTGAATTAATCTAATTTTTGATGATATGAATAAAAGCAAACCTGGAACTTCATAAAAATCTCAGTAAAATGCCAATCTGGTAACTGCTGTTTTAGCATCTTCTCCCTGCCTTCAAAATATGTGGAGTAGGACTTTGGTAAAGTTGTATTCTGATGCTGGAAGTATGTTTAGAATATGAACTGTCAGGATGTAAGTTAGCAGGAATTCAGTATATTTTCTTATGATCCCATGTCTTGTACTAAAGATTTGTTGGGGAAATACTGAAAATACTAAACAAGGGCAAACCACTTATAATCTGGATCTCAGGCAAAGGGATGGGGTCTGAGGGATACTTTTCATGGAAGAGTGAGGGAGCTGGGAATAGGACCCTCTCCTTACCTGACTACGTGATATTAGACATCCTAGAAGAGATTTTTTTCAACAGTTGAACCACACTCCAGACTAAATAAATTTTTCTTTGTGTGCTATGAGCATTAAAACTTCTAAAAATCCTCTCATGAGATTTTAATTTGCGGCCAGGGTTGAGGACCACTAGCATAGAGGTTTTAAGGTGGGCTTTAGAAAATGCCAAGCTAGTGTTGGACTCTCAGCTCTTTCCATAACCTGTCCTGAGATCCTGCCATCTCTGAGTCTCAGTTTACTCAACTTGAAAAAGAAGGTTATACACACACAGTTGTTTAAAGAGGAAAACAGATCAAGTAAGTAACAGACTGCATCCCGTATTAAATATTTAGTACATTTAAATTTCTTCAAGTTTTCACTTCTTTGGCCAAATTTATAATTGATACATAATTAAATTTATCATATTTATTTTTCTTCTTTCACTGAGCTGTTTTCTCCTTTAAGGTTTTTACAATGACTATTACTTTCTAAATTGGAAAAAATAATTTAAAAGTTCCATTAAAAGTGTTGGCTAGGCACATGAGGCTGCACAGCTAAAGACCTCCATGTTCCACTGTGATAATTTCAGGTTATCTTCTTGTTTTTCTATACAACCATTTCAGTGTGGCACTTCTGCCATCACATCAGTACACATGCTTTTAATCAAGCTTGTTTCTATATTATGTACACACTGAGATCAGGTCTTTTCCCCAAAGGGATGTGGCATATACTAAGAATTGTTGATTAAAACTCAGTATAGTACCATTTCATTTTTCACGCATAAGTACTCAAATTTATTTTATTCATATATTCCTATTTTACCATATTTTTCAAAAATATCAGCACAGTCATAAAAGTATACGTGTGTGTTGTGTGTTTGTGTCTGTGTGTGAATGTGTGTGTTTTGCTTCATCAGTCTGACTGATGGAGAAGTTTTAATATATGAGCATACATAAAACCTATTCCTTCAATGAGGTCCATTCAAATGAAGACTATAATGATTATTTTCACTGCTCATTTTGTTTTTGTTATATGAAATTCTGTAAAATTTATGATGGGGAGAAGGTGTTGAGAACAAGATTTAGTATTTACAACTGAGCATGGGATTAACTTCATGGCTTTATAACAAAGTATTCATTGACTGGCAAAATAAAACTAAATGCTTTCATTGTAAAAGTGAGAACATGAGCCGTGAGAAGAACAGGTCACAGTGCTTAAAAAGGACATTCTTAGCTTTATTTTTTCTTAACTAATAATAACTTTTTTTGGTAAATGCTCATTATTAGAAATTCCAGCAAAATAAGAATGAACACAAGAATTTACTCACAGATAGATATGTATCTAAAAGAGGGATTTTACAATGCATGCTATTCTTAAGTAAAATATTAATTTCTTTTTACTTGAATTCAGTAAAGGAAACAGTGAAAAACTAAACAAATTTAAATAAACTTCAATTATTCCTATACAAGAGATAGTAGTATATAAAAATGAAATTTTTGAAAGAAGAATACAAAATTGCTGAGTATAGAACTGTGGCCTACTTTCAATTTTATATTTCAATTTTAAATATTATCAGCTGACTTCCTGATAAGAAATCCGAAAAGGGACTGAGTTATCCCACTTCTTCCTGGAGCTTCTGTGTTGTTTAATTACAGAGAATATCATTCACATTCTACAGCAATGACTCCCCTTGGAGTTGTGTAATACAGCAACCATGATTGTTCTCACATTCCAAAGTGTGTTGGTTGTATGGTAAATATTTTCTTTCTCAAGGATAATAACACTTTCTGTTTTGTAACCATAACTATCACAGTTCCTTGGTCTTAGCTCTTTATTTAAATGGTTTCAATAATACTGTTTTTATTCATTTTACTGTTGGCTAGATTTCATGATTCATACATGTCTTCAGGAAATATCTGCACATTTGCAGCCTCCAAAGGTTTTATTTTTATCTATATTTATCTATGCCTTCATATACTAGTGTATATTTTATAATTCAAAGAATACATGTTAAAAGGATAAAGTGAAAATTAAAGTAATATTTCCTTTCTACACATGGAGTACTTGTCTTTTGTGTCTCCTAGGAAAGAGCATCTCTGATGTTGGAGACCAGCCCCTACATGCTACATACCAGTAACAAGGGCTTCTTTTGGAAAGTCAGCTCATTTAAAGGCAGCCGCTATTGTGCACACAGACATTTCCATGCAGTTCTGTGTTTGCTTGCCATTTGCTGTCATTCTTTCTACAGACACACATTTTCTATTTCCAAATTCATATAGTTTGGTTTTTTTTCAGTTGCTTTTCATGAAACCATTGGATATAACCAGCCAGGACAAACTTTTTATGATGGCCGATTTCATTCTACCTATTTAATTTTTCATATGCACAAGTAGCAGCTCAATCCGTATCTGAGAAATAAATGCAGAACTCAGCACATAACCTTGGCACCAGAGTCCATGTATGTTATATTTGGCCCCCTAGCCTGAGGGGTGCTGCTGAAATGCTATTCCTCCACACTCTAGACTGCACTATGGACTTTGATCCATGAGTATCGGTAACTCCCCACACTACAAACATGCTAGCACTGTGGTTCTCAAAATTTGGTGAATATCAGGATTAATTGGAACACATTAAAAGCTAGACTCCTGGTCCCATGCCCAAAGTTTATGATTCAATAGGTCTGGGTGATGTGCAAAATCTTGCTCTTGTTACTAGGTGATTCTGATTCTGCTGATGAAAAAAACCACATTTTTAAAAACTACAATTTTCTGGCATTCCTGGTTGCTAGTTTCCTATCTCCATGACAATGGGAATGACAACAGCTTCTTTCCACAGTAAGGTGTTTGGGTCTGATGGGCTCTCAGACAAACAACTAAGAAGAAGATAGCAATCAGCTGAGCTTTATGTTTCATGATGTTTGTTGTTCTTAACCATAAGTAAGTAAGTAAGTGAAGTCTCTCATTCGTGTCCAACTCTTTGCGACCCATGGACTGTAGCCCACCAGGCTCCTCCATCCATGGAATTTTCTAGGCAAGAGTACTGGAGTGGGTTGCCATTTCCTTCTCCAGGGGATCTTCCCGACCTGGGGATGGAACCTCGGTCTTCCACATTGCGGGCAGATGCTTTACCCAACTGAACCACCAGAGACGCTGTTCTTAACCATAACAGTCCCCAAACTTTTTGGCACCAAAGATCAGTTTCATGAAAGATGGCTGGGGTGAGGGGTGGGTGGCAGCAAGGAATGGTTTCAGTATCGCCCAGCACTCACCTCCTGCTGTGGGGCCTGGTTCCTGATAGACCATGAACCAATGCTTGTCTGTGGCCAGGATGACAACTTGGCTGAACATGATATTTCAGGCTTATTTCAGGTTTTCCCCTCAGCACTTCACACACATTGCTTTATTGTGTCATGGAACTGAATATTGCAGATGCCAGCCTGAAGGTAACTTACTCTTCTCTCTTTATACCTCTAAAAATTCATTGTTTAAATCTTTTATGTTCCATAACTTAACCAGGCTATGGCTTGACATCCACTGTGGCATCATTATTCCTGCAATTAAGTGTGTTCCTTTGAAATATATATTTAGTCCATCCTTCATTACAGGGAAATCATCTGCTGTTTCATTATAATGAATTACTTTTTTCACAGAAGGTCATAATTATCCTTATTTAGGATCATCTTTGACTATTTCCATATCAATCATCTTCTATCACTAAAGTCTCTGATATATTTTCTCTGCTTGTGATTTACTGAAGCCTTTCACTATGTTAGTAACTTGATTTTCAATAGTATTTATTCTTCTCCTAACTGGGTCCCATTTTCACCCTTTAGTCCTATAATGAATATAGTTCATTTGCTTATTAGTTTTTTTTTTTCTTAACTAAGCAGATCAGACTATGGTTTAATCATCTCATTTTCCACTTTTGGCTTATTTAATTCATGTTCTTACTAAGATATTCTGAAGAGTAAAGTACATAGGAATACTGAATAGGAAGTTTTTGTTTTGTTTGTTTGTTTCCCACTCCTTGAGTTAAATTTTCTTTTAGTTTGTTTTCACTTTTTTTTTTTTTTAACTTTTGCACTTTGTTCTTTTCTGTTGTTCTTATTATCTGTTTGCTAGTGTGTTTGGCACAACTGCCATATTACGCTTTTTAATCTCTTTGATACTATATGAACAGATATGTCCAGGCCTTCTTAATGTCTAATGTAATACAGTTCAACACTCTTCAGCCCCGTTTCCTGCATTTTAAAACTTCTCTTTCCTCCACTACGGCCTTTATTTATTCTATCAACTTTTTTGAAGTTGTAAGATAATAAAGGATTGTTGAAGAAAAGAGCTTGGCTGGTGCTCAAGACCTCTGTTGCTGGGGTCCTGAACCATGCTTCCCAATCTTAGCCTCTGCCACCTGAGACAACTTGATCCACACAGGAAAGAATCTTCTTTCTCTAATTTTAACTCTTCATCTTGAACGGTCTAGTGGTTTTCCCTAGTTTCTTCTATTTAAGTCTGAATTTGGCAATAAGGAGTTCATGATCTGAGCCACGGTAAGCTCCCAGTCTTATTTTTGATGACTGAAGAGAGCTTCTCCATCTTTTGCTGCAAAGAATATAATCAATCTGATTTGGGTATTGATCATCTGGTGATGTCCATGTGTAGAATCTTCTCTTGTATTGTTAGAAGAGGGTGTTTGCTATGACCAATGCATTTTCTTGGCAAAATTCTGTTAGCCTTTGCCCTGCTTAATTCTGTACTCCAAGGCCAAATTTGCCTGCTACTCCAAAGCCAAATTTGCCTGCTAGGTATCTCTTGACTTCCTACTTTTGCATTCCAGTCCCCTGTGATGAAAAGGATATCTTTTTTGGGTGTTAGTTCTAGAAGGTCTTGTAGGTCTTCATAGAACTGTTCAACTTCAGCTTCTTCAGCATTATTGGTTGAGGCATAGACTTGGATTACTGTGATACTGAACGGTTTGCCTAGGAAACAAACAAAGATCATTCTGTCTTTTTGAGACTGCACCCAAGAACTGCATTTCAGATGCTTTTGTTTACTATGAGGGCTATTCCATTTCTTCTAAGGGATTCTTGCTCAGAGTAGTAGATATAGTGGTCATCTAAGTTAAATTCACACATTCTAGTCCATTTAGGTTCACTGATTCCTAAAATGTCGACGTTTACTCTTCCATGTCCTGTTTGACCACTTCCAATTTGCCTTGATTCATGGACCTAACATTCCAGGTTCCTATGCAATACTGCTCTTTACAACATCAGACTTTACTTCCATCACCAGTCACATCCACAACTGGGCACTGTATTTGTTTTGGCTCTGTATCTTCATTCTTTCTGGGGTTATTTCTCCATTTTTCTCCAGCAGCATATTGGGCACCCACTGAGTTGGGGAGTTCATGTTTCAGTGTCCTATCTTTTTTGCCTTTTCATACTGTTCATGGGATTCTCAAGGCAAGAATACTGAAGTGATTTGCCATTCCCTTCCCCAATAAGGAATTTTGAACTCCTTATTGAAAAATTCAGACCTAAATTGAAAAAAGTAGGGAAAACCACTAGTTTATTCAGGAAACACCTAAGTCAAATACTTTACAATTATACAGTGGAAATAACAAACAGATTCAAGGCATTAGATCTGATAGACAGAATCCCTGAAGAACTATGGACAGAGATTTGTGACTTTGTACAGAGGGCAGAGATCAAAACCATCCCTAAGGAAAAGAAATGCAAAAAGGCAACATGGCTGTCTGAGGAGGCCTTACAAATAGCTGAGAAATAAGAGAAGCTAAAGGCAAAGGAGAAGAGGAAAGATATACCCATTTGAACGGAGAGTTCCAAAGAATAGCAAGGAGAGATAAGAAAGCCTTCCTCAGTAATCAATGCAAAGAAATAGAAGAAAACAATAGAACGGGAAACAGTAGAGATCATTTCAAGAAAATTAGAGATACCAAGGGAACATCTCATGGCAATAAAGGACAGAAATGGTATGGACCTAATAGAGTCAGAAGATATTAAGAGGTGGCAAGAATACAGAGGAGAACTATACATAAAAGATCTTCATGACCCAGATAACCACAATGGTGTGACCACTCATCTAGAGCTAGACATCCTGGAATGAGAGGTCAAGTGGGCCTTTGGAAGCATCACTATGAACAAAGCTAGTAGAGGTGATGGAATTCCAGTTTAGCTATTTCAAATACTAAAAGATGATGCTATTAAAGTGCTGCATTTAATATGCCAGCACATTTGGAAAACTCAGCAGTGGCCACAGGACTGGAAAAGGTCAGTTTTCATTCCTATCCCAAAGAAAGGCAATGCCAAAGCATGTTCAAAGTAATGCGCAATCGCACTCATCTCTTATGCTAGCAAGTTCAGTTCAGTCGCTCAGTCGTGTCCGACTCTTTGCAACCCCATGAATCACAGCACGCCAGGCCTTCCTGTCCATCACCAACACTCAGAGTTCACTCAGACTCACGTCCATGAAGTCGGTGATGCCATTCAGCCATCTCATCCTCTGTCATCCCCTTCTCCTCCTGCCCCCAATCCCTCCCAGCATCTGAGTCTTTTCCAATGAGTCAACTCTTCGCATGAGGTGGCCAAAGTACTGGAGTTTCAGCTTTAGCATCATTCCTTCAAAAGAACACCCAGGACTGATCTCCTTTAGAATGAACTGGTTGGATCTCCTTGCAGTCCAAGGGACTCTCAAGAGTCTTCTCCAAAACCACAGTTCAAAAGCATCAATTCTTCAGTGCTCGGCTTTCTTCACAGCCCAACTCTCACATCCATACATGACCACTGGAAAAACCATAGCCTTGACTAGACAGAACTTTGTTGGCAAAGTAATGTCTCTGCTTTTCAATATGCTAGCAAAGTAATGCTCAAAATTCTTCAAGCCAAGCTTCAACACTGCATAAACCATGAACTTCCAGATGTTCAAGATGGATTTAGAAAAAGCAGAGGAAACAGAGATCAAATGCCAACATTTGTTGGATCAGAGAAAAAAGCAAGGGAGTTCCAGAAAAACATCTACTTCTGCTTCATTGACTATGCCAAAGCCTTTGACTGTGTGAATCACAAGAAATTGTGGAAAATTCTTCAAGAGATGGGAACAACAGATCACCAGACCTGGCTGCTGAGAAATCTCTATGCAGGTCAAGAAGCAACAGTTAGAACTAGACATGGATTAACAGACTGGTTCCAAATAGGGAAGGGAGTATGTCAAGACTGTATATTGTCACCCTGCTTATTTAACTTATATACAGAGTACATCACGGAAAATGCCAGGCTGCATGAAGCACAAGCTGGAATCAAGATTGAAGTCTCTCAGTCATTTCCAACTATTGCAACCAATGGACTGTAGCCTGCACCAGGCTTCTCTTTGCATGGAATTCTCCAGGCAAGAATACTGGAGTGGGTTGCCATTTCCCTCTCCAAGGGATCTTTCTGACCCAGGGATCAGACCCAGGTCTCATGCATTGCAGGCAGATGCTTTACCATCTGAGCCACCAGGGAAGCCTGTTTGCCAGGAGAAATATCAATAACCTCAGATACACAGATGACACCACCCTTATGGAAGAAAGTGTGGAAGAACTAAAGAACCTCTTGATGAAAGTGAAAGAGGAGAGTGAAAAATTTAGCTTAAAACTCAGCATTCAGAAAACTAAAGTCATGGCATCTGGTCCTATCACTTCATGGCAAATAGATGGGGAAACAATGGAAACAGTGAGAGTCTTTGGAGCTAGTGTGGGCTCTAAAATCACTGCAGATGGTCACTGCAGCCATGAAATTAAAAGATGCTTGTTCTTTGGAATAAAAACTATGACCAACCAAGACATCATATTAAAAAGCAGAGACATTACTTTGCAAACAAAGGTCCGTCTAGTCAAAGCTATGGTTTTTCAAGTGGTCATGTATGGATGTGAGAGTTGGACTATAAAGAAAGCTGAGCACTGAAGATTGATGCTTTTGAACTGTTGTGTTGGAGAAGATTCTTGAGAGTCCCTTGGACTGCAAGGAGATACAACCAGTCCATCCTAAAGGAAATCAGTTCTAGATATTCATTGAAAGGACTGATGCTGAAGCTGAAACTCCAATACTTTGACCACTGGATGTGAAGAGTTGACTTATTTGAAAAGACCCTGATGCTGGGAAAATTGAAGGCAGGATGAGAAGGGGAAGATAGAGGATGAGATGGTTGGATGGCATCACTGGCTTGATACATGAGTTTGAGCAAGCTCCGGGAGTTGGTGATGGACAGGGAAGCCTGGTGAGCTGCAGTCCATGGGATCTCAAAGAGTCAGAAATGACTGAGTGACTGAACTGAACTGAACTGAACTCTTCATCCAGCATAATCCAAGATACTGCAAATTAGCTTGCTCTTCTGAAATTCTCCCATGGTAAGTGGATATCCAAGAGCTCCCTTTATACCAAGTATCTATGTAATTACCTATGCAATTGCTAGATATTACTGAATATTCTCAGTGTTTCACTTAACTCTTTCTGCATGCCTTTTGTGGGTCAGGAAGATCCACTGGAGCAGGGATAGCCTACCCACTCCAGTATTCTTGGGCTTCCCTTGTGGCTCAACTGGTAAAGAATCTGCCTGCAATGCAGGAGACCTGGGTTCAGTCCCTGAGTTGGGAAAATCCCATGGAGAAGGGAAAGGCTATGTATTCTGGCCTGGAGAATTCCATGGACTGTATAGTCCATGGGGTTCCAAAGAGTTGCACACGACAGTGAATTTCACTCACTCTTTCTGACTATAGCAATGTATTGAGAATCACACTGTGAAACATTGAAATGCGTTTTCCTTTATTAGTTATAATTTACAACTTATGTGATGAAATTGTATCCTTTTCCTTGCTCATTCACTCATTTTCACTCATTATTGTGAGCAATTGCTTCTATGTTCTGAGCTCACAGTATATATTTAAGTCCTAGAGTTATTGCTTCATGTATCTTCTCCCTCTCTAGATTACAAATCTCTTCAAAAGTAGAGACTATGACTTTTGTTCTTGAGTCAGTAAAATTACTGATAATGTTGTCTTATATAGAGTACAAATTTAGTTGAATTTATTAAAAGATGAGTTTTAAAAATATTTTGTATAAATTTATGAATATCATGCAGCTATCTAATTTAGTAATAAGAAAACCTAGAAATTTATTTTAAACAAGTGGCAATAAACACATACCTATTAATAATTACCTTATATGTAAATGGACTAAACAGATGGAAAAATATACCATGTTCTTGGATTGGAAGAATCAATTTGTTGAAACGATCATACTATCCAAGGTAAACTACAAATTCAATGCAATCACTACAAAAATACCATGGGAATTTTTCACAGAACAAAACCAAATAATTTTAAAAATTGTATAGAAACACAAAACATCCTAAATAGCCAAAAAAAATCTTGAGGAAAAGAAAAATTGCTGAAGGAATCAAACTTCCTGATTTCAGACTATAACAAAATCTACAGTAATCAAATAGCATGTTGCCACAGTAAAAACAAACATTCATATCAATGGAATAGAATAGAGAGCCACAAAATAACTCCATGAACTTATGGCCAAATATGTTATGACAAAGGAGGTAAGAATATAAAGTAGGAAAACAACGTTTCACCAATAAGTGGTCCTGGGAAAACTGAAGAGCAGTAAGCAAAAGAATAAAATAAAAACATTTCTTCACATCACATGCAGGCATATGAAAAGATGCTCAACAGGGCTGAATATCAAAGAAATGCAAATCAAAACTACAGTGAGATACTACCTCACACTGGTCAAAATGGCCATCATCAAAAAGTCTACCAATAATAAATGCTAGAGAGGGTGTGGATAAGAGGGAACCTTCCTACACTGCTGGTGGGAATGTAGATTGGTGCCGCCACTATGGAGGTTTCTTAAAAAACTAAAGAGTTGAAGGTTTCTTAAAAGACTAAAAATAGACTTACCATATGATCCAGCAATCTCACTGTGGTACATATATCTGGAAAAGATGAAAACTCTAATTTGAGACGATATGTGCACCCCAGTGTTCAAAGCTATACTATTTACAATAGCCAGGACATGGAAGTGGACCTAAATGCCCACTGACAGATGAACAGATAAAGAAGATGCCATGTGCACGCACAAACACACACACCCAGTGGCATATTACTTAACCATTAAAAATAATTAAATAAGGCCATGTTGGCAACGTGGATGGACCTAAGGATTATCACACTAAGCAAAGTAGGTCAAACAGAGAAAGACAAATATCACACGATATCACTTATGTGTAGAAGCTAAAAATAATGATACAAATGAACTTATCTACAAAACAGAAATAGTCACAGATGTGGAAAAAAAAAACTTACAATTACCAAAGGGGAAAGGTGGGGAGGGATATATTGGAAATTTGGGATTAAAAGATACACACTAGTTTATACAAAATAAACAAAGACCTACTGTGTAGCATAGAGAACTATATTCAATATCTTGTAATAGCCTTTAATGGAAAAGAATCTGAAAATAATATATATTATATATGTGTGTGTGTGTGTGTGTGTATACACACATGTCAAAATATACTACCACTAAGATATTAATGAAACTATGAAATTGCCTTTGTGAGATCTGATTGCTGTTTAAGTTATTCTTGTTTTCTGATAAGACCTTTAGGAAGACATTACAAGCATGGATGTCAAAGGTTATGATTTTTAGCTAGACCTCTTACTAGTCAATACATTGGCCAAGTTACTTAATCATTCTGTGCCTCAGTTTCTTTATATGTAGAATGGAAATAACAAGTACCTAATAGATTGTGGGAATAGAATGAGTTAATACATGAAACACAGATAGTTCCTAGCATGTAGTTCCTGCATTAGTTATATTTGCTGCTGTCTGTTGTAGCCAAATCATTGATTTACCAAGAGAAAAAAAAATAAAACTTTTTAAAGAACAGTTTTCTATTAAGTATAGACTCTGAAAGATTTTAGTGGGCTTTACTATTGCCAAGATATATTCTCCCTTCCTGTGTATCTCACTATTTAACTTGAAGAAAATATCACATTCTCTAATGAAACTATCATAAAATATTTTAAATATTCATGAGAACTATACTTGGCAGTAATTACCACCTGATACTGTGCTTTGCTGAATACACTAAATAGAACAACTTGAAATGAAGATGGTCCTTCAAATATTACAAATTATCCATTATAGGAAATAATTGGTGAACAGAGATGGACTGGATGGTTTTAATTGTGGCTAAGTATAAATCTGTTACTGTATTAGAGCCAAAGATTATTTACCAATGTTGTATTGATACAAATAATACGATGCTTGTGTATATAGAGCTAGTGATTTTAAGATTAATTATTATGTTTCTGAAATTTATTAAATATGAAATAAAACAAGTGAACTCTACCTCTATATTTTCCAGAGTAATAAGCATAGATGAAATTAAGTCATTTATAATTGAATGATAATACAGATCTATTATTTATATAGACTTAATGGGGCATTATATTGGCTTTCATTCTCTGAGATACAAGACTCTTAAGGACTGTTTCAGTGATAAAATATTTAACCAAAAGGACTTTGGGGGAAATGAGGACATTTTAATATCATAAAGAAAAAATTCTATAAGCTATGCAAAACTTACTTGAGGGTGGGACTGCTTTATGTTTATCGACTAAATAAATACATTTTCAGAGATTATTATTACTATTTAGCCCAAAATAATATTTTGCTGTAAGTTTAAGTCCATGGGGTCACAAAGAGTTGGACACGACTGAGTGACTCAACTGAACTGAATGGTTAAAATAAAAAACATTTGTGTCACAAGTTACTTCTAATAAAACTTGAGTTGATTGCTTTTATTGAAATTGTAAAATTATTGGTAAGATTGGAGATATCTGAAGGAATATCTCAATTAGTAGCCACAATTTGGGCATATTTAAGTTTTTCCAGTCATTTTTCAACAAAGATTTCAAATACACAGAAATATTGAAAGAATGGTGCAGTGAACACACATATATTGACCTCATAGATTCTATAATTAATAATTTACTATATTTGCTTTATCACATATCTATCTTTGCAATTATCTATATTTATATCTATCTTTGTGTAGTTTAGTCACTGAGTCATGTCCAAGTCTTTTGAGACCTCTTGGACTATAGCCCATCAGACTCCTTTGTCCAGGGGATTCTCCAAGCAAGAACAGTAGAGTGGGTTGTCATTTCCTTCTCCAGGGGATCTTCCTGACACAGGGATTGAACCACAGTCTCCTGCATTGGCAGGTGGATTCTTTACCACTGAGCCACCAGGGAAACCTACATCTATCTTTATTTTGATGCATTTCAAAATAACTTGCAGAAATCAAGTTGTACACATGTACATTTTGCTTCTAAATGCTTTAGCATGTATAACATCAACCAGAGTTCAATAACTGTATGTGAATTTTTTGGTGGGGAGGTAACAAGGAGATCCAACCAGTCCATTCTAAAGATCAGTCCTGGGTGTTCATTGGAAGGACTTACGCTGAAGCTGAAATTCCAATACTTTGGCCATATCATGGGAAGAGTTGTCTCATTGGAAAAGACCCTGATGTTGGGAGGGATTGGGGGCAGGAGGAGAAGGGGATGACAGAGGATGAGATGGCTGGATGGCATCACTGACTCGATGGACATGAGTTTGGGTAAACTCCAGGAGTTGGTGACAGACATCGAGGCTTGGCATGCTGCGATTCATGAGGTCACAAAGAGTTGGATATGATGCAATTTATGGGGTCGCAAAGAGTCGGACATGACTGAGCGACTGAACTGAACTAAACTGAACTGAGTGATTGAACTGAATTGAACTGAACTTTACATACCATGAAATATACAAATCTAAAGCATACCATTCCATGAGTTATTGGGGGTATGTCTATTTTTGATTCACACAAATATTCAACACACATTAAGGAAAATATATATTGAGGGTATTTTTTCAGACAATTGGGACTATAAACATGAACAGCACTTTCTATTATAGAAAAAACTATAACAATGTAAAAATGTCTTTAAAATGGACCTCTGGGAATGTAATTATTTGTTTATCCAATTTTACAAATAACTTTCAATTCAAAATATAAGACAAATATTTTTAAGTGGCGACAAAAGTAATCTTTACAAACAATCTAATCATATTACTTCAGCCTTTTCCTTATTCAGCTGATATAACACAGGAAGCATGATTTGACACATCATATACATGAAGCTCTATATTATACAAAATGCACAAAGGGAAAAAATGCCACATATATTGATTTGCAGTATACATGTGTCAAATGCTATTACTTGACATTATGCAGCTATGGTCTGAGACACTGTGAGAGGGTGTGTGTGCGTGCATGTGTGTGCACAGTCATAGTCTCAAGGAAATGAGAGTTAGAGCATGTATAAAGTTTTATAAATACTCCAGTGTGTTCAAATAATAATAAGAGAAGACATCCTAGAAAATCATCCACATAATATATCATTGTTTAATAACCACCACAGCCATAACACTTTGAGCATTAATTCTCACGTTGAAGCTAAAATTGCTGTATTTTTTTTTCCTTGTTATTTGTTTCCCTGGAAAAGTTTAACTCAAAGGAGCATCTGCTCTACAGTCCTTGTCCCTATTGACCACTCTTTCCCATCATATTACAATTGGGTTCACAAAACTCAGGGTCACCAACAATCTGGCCAATGGTCACAAGTGAATCATTGACTTAAAAGTTCTCTCCCCTGATAGACCAGTATTTAGAATAAATCGTTAAAATTAACACATATCATAATATATCCCCAGGCTTTTATAAGGATATTATGTTCTTCTTAAGATATTTAAATAATGTCATTCACATAAATTTACTTGGAGATGTACTATTTCCAATTCCACATAAATGTACAACACAGACATATGTGGTTTAACCTTGAATGTCTCCTCCAACGTTAAAAATAAAAGAAGCAATCATGTTAACATTTGTGAGATACTGACTATATCCTTAGTAAAGGATAGTGCATATTAAACTAGAAGACTATAATACTAAGGTTTTAGCTTTTAAGTTTTATGTGAAAGCTGTGTGGCCTCGGCAAAATCACTTCATTCCTCTGAGCCTCATTAATTTCACTTGTAAGAAAAACATGGTAATTGGCCAAAAGAAGTTTCCGGCTCTTTCCAACTCTGAGGTTCTCATATTCTAAGAATAATCTGTACAGGCAGACTTTCTTTGATCCTTTTTCTCTTTGGTAATTGTAATAGATTATAATGCCATCTGGGGCAAGACATTAAGTTTGCAATTGCTTTTTTTTTTTTTTTACCTAATCAGTAGATATTTAAAATGGCTCATGTTCCAGACTTAGTGCTAAGCACATCTTTGTATTGGTTTGAAGTGGTTCAAGCAGACATATTGAAGAGAACTGATATAAAATGGTGATTCCAC
This sequence comes from Oryx dammah, assembly GCF_014754425.2. Taxonomy (NCBI): domain Eukaryota; kingdom Metazoa; phylum Chordata; class Mammalia; order Artiodactyla; family Bovidae; genus Oryx; species Oryx dammah. The sequence continues at coordinate 73,567,614 of NW_024070189.1, read as the reverse complement.
AAGGAACATTTAAAGGAAGCAATTATAGGGTATATTCACTTAAGAAATATTTTGCCAAGTAGCTTTTCTTTTCATATTGTCTCACTGGCTGACCAACTATTAATCAAGCTCTCCATCTCTCAGTATGGTAAAAGTCAAATGAATTTTGTCATCAGCTGAGCCATCTGTCTCCTCATACTGTTCTGCTATTTTTCTTTTTCGTTTTGAAACTCTTTAACTGAAAGTAGAAATGGAGGAGGAAGGAAAGGTAATCAGTGAATATAAGAGCATTTCATATGCTTTGACTATTTTTTAATACTTAGGTAATATGAGGTATTAATAGCGCTTCATATACATTTGCTATTATACATTCAAGGTCCAGTGAATTTTTCTGGGAGAAATTAGATACTGCCCTGCAGTATAGATGCAGTAAATGTCTGCTCTAAGCTGAGCACAGTGGTGCTAGGCCCTGCATACTAAAAGATGTGAATTCTCTTAACCAAAGCAAAAAGAAGTCTCACATCTGTGTCTCTAGTATTTATCTGTTCTGGGAGGATAGAGTGCCTGGGGCTCTCACATCAAAAGGGTTAAGGCTTCCTTTATAAAGTGTTGACAATAATTCTTACCATTCTCTTGGCCATCTATCAGAAAACAACTACTTATTTCTCTCGGCTTTATTGGGAATCTATCTGCCTGAACTTAGATGTTTGAAATGAGAGTGAAAGATAGAGAGCAGAGCCAAGGAGAGGAATCAGAAATGCACTCCCAAAGAAAAGTCCCCTGAACCAATCTCCCACTACTATGGGAAGCCCTGCTGCAGTGCTCTTGGTGAAAGCCACCTAGTTCTTAGGTGCATCCTGTGTGGACAGTTCTATTTATCTCAGAGGGCAGCCTGTCTCTTAATTGGGCAGCACCAACTGTCAGGAAACTGAAAGGGTGGAAGTGTTATCCTCTGTAATCTAGCCCTATGCTGCCTCCGACAAGTCTACCTTGATTTCTGTTTGCTGACTTACAAGCTGAAGAGAGGAAACCATTCTCCAAGGCAGTCTCTCTTTACTTCAGGTAAATCAACAGTTCCTTTGGTGGGTCCCTATGATTTCCTGTCTCCTCGACCTTCTTGTTAATCTTTTTTGGACATTCTGAGACTTCCCCAGGAATAATTATATTTAGGAATCCTGTCAGCTGCCTTACAAATGGATCACTCTTCTTAATGAGATAGATTTTACTATATCAAGCATTGAGTTGAGGAAAAATAGAATCTTTCCACTATTTTGCATAGTTGAGTTGTTGAAATTTTACAATAAATATACAACTATTTTGTGACAATGAAATAATTTAAACAAACAAACAACAACAACAAAAACCAAGGCCCTGGGTTCCTTCCTACATAAAAGATAAAGAAAATTCTTGGCATGAAAATTCTCTTTCCATCTTATCTGACTCAATGGTCATTTATGAAGTGCAGTTAGATTTATTATGGCATCTTCATGATTGATAGGGACAAATCTTGCTATATAAGAGGGATTTAGGTTCAGAGGCTATCAGTTTTTACACTGTATTTTATATGTTTTCCAGAAAATATGCTGAGGAGTCATTCCTCTGTTTCTTGTTTTTTTTTTTTTTTTTTTTTTTTTTTTTTAAGCCCAAACACATTTTCAGGTAGAGAAGACTCAAACTATTTGACATTAGACACATGCAAGAATATTCCATCTTGTTCTATCAAAAACAGCATAAACTTATCTTTGAACATCTGAAGCATACTAAAGTTTCAAAGCCACACCATGCCAGAAATAGACTCCTTGAAGAAGGCCATTGGTAGATAGTCTGCCTCTCAAAATAGAGCTATGTCTTATTCAGCTTCTGGTTTTTGGGGTCCTGCCTAGTGCCGGACCCATGAGAGGTGCTGGAGCCTAAAAGCAACCTTGAGGTAAAGTAGCCTGTTACTAGTTTAGGGACAGTAGCTGGTGGCTGCTGCTTCTTTTCTTTTCTGCTTTTTGAATAAAACAGCACTGCTGCTGCTGCTGAGTCACTTCAGTCGTGTCCGACTCTGTGAGACCCCATAGACGGCAGCCCACCAGGCTCCCCCGTCCCTGGGATTCTCCAGGCAAGAACACTGGAGTGGGTTGCCATTTCCTTCTCCATATTACAGAGCATGGCTGGAGATATCTTTTTCTTAGTATTTAATTACAAAATGGAGAAAAAAATAATAGCTGCTTGCTCTATAGAACACACATAGTGAAAGAACAGCTGCCCCTGCTACTATGAACCCATCTTTCAGACAGAAAAGACCTCAGAAATGTCTCTGAAATTCCTTCCTGGCTTAGGAGGGACCAATTTACAACATGGGAGAGGGGAAGTTAGGAATTGCTACCATTTAACTAGCTCTCCAGTGGCTCAGAGGCAACTGGATTGATCTGCACCTAGCTGGAGTGGTACATGTATCAAGTGGGTAGAATTTAAACTTTTGCTTAGAGTAGGCAGTGACTTTCCTGACAGTTCCAATGTCCAGGAAATCTTTCTGAACTATCCCTGGAGTGAAGGCTTGTTGTTGGCCTATCTATTTTTAAATACTAGAGGCCAAGAGAAATAAGGCAATATGTGTGTGTGCACATATAATTGTAATATAACTAGAATCTATTCAAATGTTTCTTTAAGAGCTTTATGATCTAAAATTACAGGAAAGCCAGTGTTTTATCAATTTATGAGGAGCCATGATGATGTCAATATATTATCTAAGTGTTGGAAAAAAGCAAAAATAAATGAGATTATGCATATAATTTATACTCTACTTCAATTTTATAAGAACTAAGGATTTAGAAAGAATTGCATATCATGGTGATAGTAGTGGTGTAAACCACTAAGCTGAGTCCAACTCTTGAGACACCATAGAATTGCAGACTGTCACCTGCCAGGTTCCTCTGTCCCTGGGATTTCCCAGGCAAGAATACTGGAGTAGGTTACCATTTCCTGCTCCAGGCAATGTTCCCAACCAAGGGACTGAATGTCTCCTGGCTTAGCAGGCAGATTGTTTATCACTGATTCACCAGGAAGCACAGTGTTATATATCATAGAAATAGAAAATTGTAGTGTGTTGATAAAACACATATTGAGTATCTACTGTGTACAGATAGTAAAAATATTTAATAACTTTTATTACCTAAGATTGAAATATTACCTGCTTCACTTTTCACGGCTGTCTATGTGATGGCTCACACACTTTTGTAATATGTCACAATAGATTTTTCATTGAAATCATAATAATGTTCATTTTGTTAAACCATACTCTGTGAAGGCTCTGCATTCATTATATAAATGTTTTATACTTAATATCTTTCAATGTGCCTATAATATATTATGTATTAAATGAATGTTTTTTGAATGAATAAACCCAGAAATGAATAGTCCCTTTTAAAGTAGCCCATATAATTCTACAAGAGACCTAGAGAATTAGATTAAGTTTCAGTGTTTGTCACCAACATGAATAAACCAGATCCACCAAGACTAACAATTATTTTAGGAAGATTCTTTAGTGCATGATCTGGTACTTAATATAAAATCAATTCCTTTATATTACTTTAGTCTCTTAGGTATTTTCTTATTATTACTATTATTTTATATTATATCATATTGCTATTATTTTATAGTATTATTTTATATTTTAGTCTCTTATTATTTTAGTCTCTTTTTATCCAGAGTCACATTTCGTAAGTTGATATTCAGAAACAACTCCTTTTAAAGCATTACATGAATTCACATTAAATCCTTCCTCCCATATTTTCTTGGATTTTTTATGTGAATTTCTAGGAGTTGGTAACTGAAACACATAATAATGTACACAACTACATGATTCTTAACTAAAAAAATAGCTGCCATAGCCAAATTAGTCTGCTTGAAAAAGAAGAAACAATAACAGTAGGCACTTACTGAGGACCATTACCTTTTAAATTTTTTTTCATTTTTAATTAAAGGATAATGGCTTTACAGTATTGTGCTGGTTTTCACTGAACATCAACATCAAAATGAATCAGTCATAGGGCCATCTCTTAACAGCACACAATAAGAAAATCCAATGGTATGATCACTCACCTAGAGCCAGACATCCTGGAATGTGAAGTTAAGTGGGCCTTAGAAAGCATCACTATGAACAAAGCTATTGGAGGTGATGGAATTTCAGTGGAGCTATTTCATTTTTTTTTTAATTTTAATTTTTACTTTATTTTACTTTACAATACGGTATTTGTTTTGCCATACATTGACATGAATCCACCACGGGTATACATGAGTTCCCAATCCTGAATCCCCCTCCCACCTCCCACCCAGTGCAGTGGAGCTATTTCAAATCCTGAAAGATGATGCTGTGAAAGTGCTGTACTCAATATGCCAGCAAATTTGGAAAACTCAGCAGTGGCCACAGGACTGGAAAAGGTCAGTTTTCATTCCAATCCCAAAGAAAGGCAATGCCAAAGAATGCTCAAACTACCGCACAATTGCACTCATCTCACACACTAGTAAAGTAATGCTCAAAATTCTCCAGGCCAGGCTTCAGCAATATGTGAACCGTGAACTTCAAGATGTTCAAGCTGGTTTTAGAAAAGGCAGAGGAACCAGAGATCAAATTGCCAACATCCGCTGGATCATCAAAAAAGCAAAAGAGTTCCAGAAAAACAATTGGAGAGTATATAATTCCATTGCTAACACTAGCAAGGGGGTGCTATTTCTGCCCCCTCTGATGCCTATGTCAGAAGCTTTCTCTATCTCCTTTATACTTTAATAAAACTTCATTACACAAAAGTGCTGAGTGATCAAGCCTAATCTCTGGCCCCAGATTCAATTCTCCTCTGGAGGCCAAGAATTCCAGCGTCTTTTCATGGTTCAGCAACAATCTGTCAGTAGTTATAACAAAATGAATACATGTTGCATCTCAGGTCTTCAAATTACCTAGCTCCTGAACTGGAATTGTGACAGAATGTGGTTGACTGGAGAACGGAATGGCAAACCACTTCAGTATTCTTGCCTTGAGAACCCCATGAACAGTATGAAAAGGCAAAATGATAGGATACTAAAAGAGGAACTACCCAGGTAAGTAGGTGCCCAACATGCTACTGGAGATCAATGGAGAAATAACTCCAGAAAGAATGAAGAAATGGAACCAAAGCAAAAACAATACCCAGCTGTGGATGTGACTGGTGATAGAAGCAAGGTTCGATGCTGTAAAGAGCAATATTGCATAGGAACCTGGAATGTCAGGTCCATGAATCAAGGCAAATTGGAAGTGGTCAAACAAGAGATGGCAAGAGTGAACGTCGACATTCTAGGAATCAGTGAACTAAAATGGACTGGAATGGGTGAATTTAACTCAGATGACCATTATATCTACTACTGTGGGCAGGAATCCCTCAGAAGAAATGGAGTAGCCATCATGGTCAACAAAAGAGTCTGAAATGCAGTACTTGGATGCAGTCTCAAAACGGCAGAATGATCTCTGTTTGTCTCCAAGGCAAACCATTCAATATCACAGTAATCCAAGTCTATGCCCCAACCAGTAACACTGAAGAAGCTGAAGTTGAACGGTTCTATGAAGACCTACAAGACCTTTTAGAACTCACACGCAAAAAAGATGTCCTTTTCATTATAGGGGACTGGAATGCAAAAGTAGGAAGTCAAGAAACACCTGGAGTAACAGGCAAATTTGGCCTTGGAATACAGAATGAAGCAGGGTAAAGACTAACAGAGTTTTGCCAAGAAAATACATTGGTCATAGCAAACAGCCTCTTCCAACAACACAAGACAAGACTCTACACATGGACATCACCAGATGGTCAACATCGAAATCAGATTGATTCTATTCTTTGCAGCCAAAGATGGAGAACCTCTATACAGTCAACAAAAACAAGACCAGGAGCTGACTGTGACTCAGGTCATGAACTCCTTATTAGGAAATTCAGACTTAAATTGAAGAAAGTAGGGAAAACCACTAGACCATTCAGGTATGACCTAAATCAAATCCCTTATGATTATACAGTGGAAGTGAGAAATAGATTTAAGGGCCTAGATCTGATAGACAGAGTGCCTGATGAACTATGGAATGAGGTTTGTGACACTGTACAGAAGACAGGGATCAAGCCCATCCCCATGAAAAGAAATGTAAAAAATCAAAATTGCTGTCTGGGAGGCCTAACAAATAGCTGTGAAAAGAAGAAAAGTGAAAAGCAAAGGAGAAAAGGAAAGATATAAGCATCTGAATGCAGAGTTCCAAAGAATAGTAAGAAGAGATAAGAAAACCTTCTTCAGTGATCAATGCAAAGAAATAGAGGAAAAGAACAGAATGGGAAAGACTAGAGATCTCTTCAAGAAAATTAGAGATACCAAGGGAACATTTCATGCAAAGATGGGCTCGATAAAGGACAGGAATGGTATAGACCTAACAGAAGCAGAAGATATTAAGAAGAGGTGGCAAGAATACATGGAAGAACTGTACAAAAAAGATCTTCATGACCAGGATAATCACGATGATGTGATCACTCATCTAGAGCCAGACATCCTGTAATATGAAGTCAAGTGGGCCTTAGAAAGCATCACTATGAACAAAGCTAGTAGAGGTGATGGAATTCGAGTTGAGCTGTTTCAAATCCTGGAAGATCATGCTGTGAAAGTGCTGCACTCAATATGCCAGCAAATTTGGAAAACTCAGCAGTGGCCACAGGACTGGAAAAGATCAGTTTTCATTCCAATCCCAAAGAAAGGCAATGCCAAAGAATGCTCCAACTACCACACAATTGCACTCATCTCACATGCTAGTAAAATAATGCTCAAAATTCTCCAAGCCAGGCTTCAGCAATATGTGAACCGTGAACTTCCAGATGTTCAAGCTGGTTTTAGAAAAGGCAGAGGAACCAGAGATCAAATAGCCAACATCTGCTGGATCATCGAAAAAGCAAGAGAGTCCCAGAAAAACATTTATTTCTGCTTTCTTGACTATGCCAAAGCCTTTGATGTGTGGATCACAATAAACTGTGGAAAATTCTGAAAGAGATGGGAATAACAGACCACCTGACCTGCCTCTTGAGAAACCTGATTGCAGATCAGGAAGCAACAGTTAGAACTGGACATGGAACAACAGACTGGTTCCAAATAGGAAAAGGAGTATGTCAAGGCTGTATATTGTCACCCTGCTTATTTAACTTCTATGCAGATTACATCATGAGAAATGGTGGACTGGAAGAAACACAAGCTGGAATCAAGATTGCTGGGAGAAATATCAATAACCTCCAATATGCAGATGACACCACCCTTATAGCAGAAAGTGAAGAGGATCTAAAAAGCCTCTTGAAGAAAGTGAAAGAGGAGAGTGAAAAAGTTGGCTTAAAGCTCAACATTCAGAAAACGAAGATCATGGCATCTGGTCCCATCACTTCATGGGAAATAGATGGGGAAACAGTGGAAACAGTGTCAGATTTTATTTTTGTGAGCTCCAAAATCACTGCAGATGGTGACTGCATCCGTGAAATTAAAAAATGCTTACTCCTTGGAAGAAAAGTTATGAGCAACCTAGATAGCATATTCAAAAGCAGAGACATTACTTTGCTGACTAAGGTCCGTCTAGTCAAGGCTATGGTTTTTCCAGTGGTCATGTATGGATGTAAGAGTTGGACTGTGAAGTAGGCTGAGTGCCGAAGAATTGATGCTTTTGAACTGTGGTGTTAGAGAAGACTCTTGAGAGTCCCTTGGACTGCAAGGAGATCCAACCAGTCCATTCTGAAGGAGATCAGCCCTGGGATTTCTTTGGAAGGAATGATGCTAAAGCTGAAACTCCAGTACTTTGGCCACCTGATGCAAAGAGTTGACTCATTGGAAAAGTCTCTGATGCTGGGAGGGGTTGAGGGCAGGAGGAGAAGGGGACGACAGAGGATGAGATGGCTGGATGTCATCACTAACTCGATGCACGTGAATCTGAGTGAACTCTGGGAGTCGGTGATGGACAGGGAGGCCTGGCGTGCTGTGATTCATGGAGTCACAAAGAGTCGGACACGACTGAGTGACAGAACTAAACTGAACTGGAATTGAGATTATGAAGGATTACTCTTGTAACTACATGTTTAGAGAATCTTGTTTTCATCATATTTGTGCAATTTTGTTCTATAAAATGTCAGTGACACAATAAAAAATACCTTAAGAGAAAACAGTACAATGAACCAAGAAAATCAATGCACAATATCAACATAAACATATGAAATATTGATAATATGATTATTGGATATTACTGTAAAAATAATTATGGTCATTCTTTTCTGGGTAATAAAAGACAAAGTTGAAAGAGGGAGCTTTAGATTCCTAGTGAAATGGAGTAAATCCAGACCTCTCTATCTTCCACTGAATTCACACAGGAAACCTAGACAGATGCATAGCAGTTACTTGAGAATTCTGAAAATTCAACATGAACAAGTAGATTAAGAAAGGATATCAGATCTATGTCCCATCAAACCACTGGCAAGTTCACTACTTTCCCCTCTGATGTACCCTGGTCTGAAAGCAACAGAACTTGAAAACTGAAAATGAGCACTATATGCAGACAGCAAGCAATCCCAAAGAAAACTACTAGTTTGACTCACAGAGCAAAAATAAAGAATTCTGAAAGCTTAGAGAGGATGGGAATCCTCACTTTTATTTGCTCTTTTCCCCCTAGTTTCTTATCACTTTAACCCTAGGAGGTCTTTTGATAAACATAGTAGCAGCAGCAAAAGTATCTGAAAAGAAAGAAATTCAATAGTCAAAATTCTGAAGGGTTGGGACTTTTGACACAGATCAAGAAACCATAAAGTTAAGTTATACAAATGAAATATATATCTGTGTATATATATATATATGAATATATATACATATTTATCAAAAGAAAGAACACAAATGATAAGTTTAAAAATCTTTAAACACCTCTGTTTAAAAATGAGTGAGCGGTCAAAAGAAAATACTCAAAGTGAAGGATGAAGAGGCAAATAGGTGTAAAAATTATGGAAGAGAAGTTCAGGGAAAATTGTAAAAGTCTAATTAATAGCATATGATTGGAATCTCAGTGAGAAGAGAAAGAAATGGAAGAAGAACCAATATTTGTAAAGAGGATGCATAAGAGTTTAAAAACTGATGAAAGCCATCAAAAATCATATTTAAAAATTCTACAAAATATAAGAGGGGGAATACAAAGAAAACCATATCCCAGTAAATTACAACTGGTCAATATCAAACACATTCACACTTTTAAATAAGTATCTTTACAAAAGTTTTCACAAAAATCTTCACAAAATTTTAAGAGGAAACCTTAAAAGCAATTAAAACAAAAGAGATGTTATTCAGAAGAAAACATTATATATATATATATATATATATATGCAGATATATAAAAACTTTCATATCAGAATATAGATTAGACTGATATATTGATATACATTATATATTATACTGATATGAGTATTCTCATCAGAAATAATGAAAGACAGATGACAGTTGTCCAAGTCTGAGAGATTCTGGTGTACAGAATATTCCAGTTCAGTTCAGTTCAGTCACTCAGTCATGTCTGATTCTGCGACCTCAGGAATCGCAGCCCGCCAGGCCTCCCTGTCGATGACCATCTCCCGGAGTTCACTCAGACTCACGTCCATCGAGTCCGTGATGCCATCCAGTCATCTCTTCCTCTGTCGTCCCCTTCTCCTCCTGCCCCCAATCCCTCCCAGGATCAGAGACTTTTCCAATGAGTCAACTCTTCGCATGAGGTGGCCAAAGTACTGGAGCTTCAGCTTTAGCATCATTCCTTCCAAAGAAATCCCAGGGCTGATCTCCTTCAGAATGGACTGGTTGGATCTCTTTGCAGTCCAAGGGACTCTCAAGAGTCTTCTCCAACACCACAGTTCAAAAGCATCAATTCTTCGGTGCTCAGCCTTCTTCACAGTCCAACTCTCACATCCATACGTGACTACTGGAAAAACCATAGCCTTGACTAGACTGACCTTAGTCAGCAAAGTAATGTCTCCGCTTTTGAATATCCTATCTAGGTTGCTCATAACTTTTCTTCCAAGGAGTAAGTGTCTTTTAATTTCATGGCTGCAATCACCATCTGCAGTGATTTTGGAGCTCACAAAAATAAAGTCTGAAACTGTTTTCACTGTTTGCCATCTATTTCCCATGAAGTGATGGGACCGGATACCATGATCTTCATTTTCTGAATGTTGAGCTTTAAACTAACTTTTTCACTCTCCACTTTCACTTTCATGAAGAGGCTTTTTTAGCTCCTCTTCACTTTCTGCCATGAGGGTGGTGTCATCTGCATATCTGAGGTTATTGATATTTCTCCCAGCAATCTTGATTCCAGCTTGTGTTTCTTCCATTCCAGCGTTTCTCATGATGTACTCTGCATAGAAGTTAAATAAGCAGGGTGACAATATACAGCCTTGACATACTCCTTTTCCTATTTGGAACCAGTCTGTTGTTCCATGTCCAGTTCTAACTGTTGCTTCCTGACCTGCATACAGATTTCTCAAGAGGCAGGTCAGGTGGTCTGGTATTTCGATCTCTCTCAGAATTTTCCACAGTTTATTGTGATCCACACATCAAAGGCTTTGGCATAGTCAAAAAAGCAGAAATAGATGTTTTTCTGGAACTCTCTTGCTTTTTCCATGATCCAGCAGATGTTGGCAATTTGATCTCTGGTTCCTTTGCCTTTTCTAAAACCAGCTTGAACATCAGGGATTTCACGGTTCACGTATTGCTGAAGCCTGGCTTGGAGAATTTTGAGCATTATTTTACTAGCATGTGAGATGAGTGCAATTGTGTGGTAGTTTGAGCATTCTTTGGCATTGCCTTTCTTTGGGATTGGAATGAAAACTGACCTTTTCCAGTCCTGTGGCCACTGCTGAGTTTTCCAAATTTGCTTTCTCTCTCTTCCTCTCCTGCATGTGTGCGCTCTTTCTCTCTCTCTCCCTCTCTCTCTCTCCTCCTCTCCCACACGCTCCTCCACTCTCTTCCCTTCAAATCTTTGGGTTGGCATGCCCTCACGCTTCGAGGATAGATTCTCCTGCTATCTTCTAAATAAAATAGAGGCCGGGAGGAGACACCCCACATCTGAGGTCAGGGGCAGCAGGGAGAAGCCACCTCACACCTGAGGCCAGGGGCGGTGACCCTGAGGATCCACCCTGAGCCCAAGGCCAGGGGCAGCAGCTGGGAGGAGCCACCCACGCCCGAGGCAAAGGCCGGTGGCAGGGAGGAGCAACCCTAGGAATGGTGGCTGAGCAGGTACAGGAGGGCCTAGAGGAGCTATCCCACATTGAAGGTCAGGAACGGTGGCGGTAAGGAGATACCCCTCATCCAAGGTAAGAAGCAGCGGCTGTGCTTTGCTGGAGCAGCTGTGAAGAGATACCCCACAACCAAGGTAAGAGAAACCCAAGTAAGATGGTAGGTGTTGCAAGAGGGCAACAGAGGGGAGACACACTGAAACCATACTCACAGAAATCTAGTCAATCTAATCACACTAGGACCACAGCCTTGTCTAACTCAATGAAACCAAGCTATGCCCATGGGGCAACCCAAGACAGGCGGGTCATGGTGGAGAGGTCTGACAGAATGTGGTCCACTGGAGAACGGAATGGCAAGCCACTTCAGTATTCTTGCCTTGAGAAGCCCATGAACAGAATGAAAAGGCAAAATGATAGGATACCAAAAGAGGAATTTCCTGGTCATTAGGTGCCCAATATGCCACTGGAGATCAGTGGAGAATTAACTCTAGAAAGAATGAAGGAATGGAGCCAAAGCAAAAACAATACCCAGTTGTGGATGTGACTGGTGATAGAAAGAAGGTTCGGTGCTGTAAAGAGCAATATTGCATAGGAACCTGGAATGTCAGGTCCATGAATCAAGGCAAATTGGAAGTGGTCAAACAAGAGATGGCAAGGTTGAACATTGACATTCTAGGAATCAGTGAACTAAAATGGACTGGAATGGGTGAATTTAACTCAGATGACCATTATATCTACTGCAGGCAGGAATCCCTCAGAAGAAATGGAGTAGCCATCATGGTCAACAAAAGAGTGTGAAATGCAGTACTTGTATGCAATCTCAAAACGACAGAATGATCTCTGTTTGTCTCCAAGGCAAACCATTCAATATCATAGTAATCCAAGTCTATGCCCCAACCAGTAACGCTGAAGAAACAGAATATTTATTAAGGATAAACACCTGTGGAAGGGAAAGAAGGAAGAAGAAATGGGCAAAGGGAGAAATTAAACTGTGATGTCGTTCTTACAGTGCCTCAGCCAACCTCTCTGGACCTTCAGAGAGTACACGGCCCATCTAAATTGTCCTGCCATATAACTGAAACTTTCTAACCCACACTTGCTTCCAATTTCAATAATTCGTGGGGTGCAGGCTGCTATAAAAGAACATGCCCTTGGTGAAGCAGATCTCAGTAGCTGAGATAAACTCTGATGTTTCAGACAGTTAGAGGCTGTCTGCTGGCAACTGAGGCAAGTCCTCCCCTGAGGCTGTTCATAGCATCAAGACTTCTTTTCTTAAGAGTAAATCACTTTCTTTCCTCATATTCAATTTTTCATATATATAAATATATATGTGTATATGATGGAAACAACTCCAAGATTTGGGTTGTTTATCCTTTGTTCCTCAGAGAACCTCTATCAGGTTCTTATCCTTAGAGTTAAGGGCTATGCTACTAGCAAAATTGAATTGGAAGCCTCTGAAACTATCACCCAGGTCATTATAGTAAGAATATTGTTATACTCAGAGGTGGAAAGAAAAGCTTAGTTCACTCATCCAAGGATTGGAAAGATGTAGTCCTGATGATGCCCATCATATTTAATTTATCAATGTGACCTGTGTACATTCAAGTGGAGATGACAAAATCAGAGACTCACTTAATTGCTGGGTTCAGTTTTAGCTGCCATGCTAGATATATCAGGGGCCTAAAGACAGAAATATTAAGACAGTGGAAAAAGTTCTGTGGTGGAGGCAGTGTGTATGGATATGTTGAAAAATATTTGCAGATCTTTGTATCTTCTGTAAATGCCAACCAAAGAGTATCTCTCATAGAACTGGCACTAATCAACCAAGTAGACAGAATGACTCACCCAGTTTGTCTCAATTGACCTCCGTAAACAGTGTTATCAAGGCTGTCCTGATAGCCACCTTGAACACATGACCAGAAGCAAAGATGAAGGCCATGAATGAACCCAAACAGCAAAGGTTCCTAGTTGCCAAAACTGGTGTAGCTACTGCTATCATGGAATAATATACAACGTGCCAACAATAGAGACTGACAGTTAAACTCCAATACAGTACCATTCCTTGAGGATACCAACTGGGGCCACTTGATAACAAGCTGATTACATGGGGTTCTTTCCATTCCAGAAAATTTTTCTAAGCAACAAAAATACACATTGTGGACAAGGAATTGCCTTTCCTGTCTGTAGAGCCTCAGTTAGCATCACTGTCTGAGGAAATATGGGGTACTGATCTAACATTATGTGGTATCACATAAAGTCACTTAAGAATTGAAAGTGAAAGTAAAAGTCACTCAGCCGTGTCCGACACTTTGCGACCCCATGGACTGTATTCATGGAATTCTCCAAGCCAGAATACTGGAGTGGGTAGCCTTTCCCTTCTCCAGGGGATCTTCCCAACCCAGGGATCAAACCTAGGTCTCCCACATTGCAGGCAGATTCTTTACCAGCTGAGCCACAAGAGAAGCCCAAGAATAGAGGAGGGGTGGCCTATCCTTTCTTCAGCGGATCTTCCTGACCCAGGAATCGAACCGGGGTCTCCTGCATTGCAGGCTTTACCAACTGATCTATGAGGGAAGCCCCACTTAAGAATGGGTTTTTATTTTAAATGTGTGGGAGTGGGCCCATAATCATTGAATCTACTAGTAATATTACATACCATAGCACCCAAAAGATAATCCTATTCTTCACAATCAAAGCACTAGCTTGGAGACAATAGTTTATGAAGATGGGCTACCATTTTACAGAATGAAGAATATACTTAAAATCAAAGACTTTTCGATGTTATTATATCCCCACAGAAAGAATACTTTTGTCTGAGAACCTAAGGGGAGGCAGCATGAGTGGTCTTACTTAGCATCACTCAGTGGCCCAGTAGGAGAATCTGTGTTTCCATTTCTAAAAGTCTGTCTTTTGTTTGGCTTAGAGGTCCAGGTACCCATAGGGGCACACTCTTGCCAGAATCATAGCAAGAATCTCAGTAAACTATTAAGTTGTGGCAGCTGGCATGGCACTTTAGTATTTTTGCACTCTGAGACCAGCATGCCAAAAAAGATGTAACCAAACTGTCAGGACTGCTTGCTTTTGATTTTCAGAAGGTGTTCATGCTGGTAAAAATTTAAAACAACATTATGGAGAGATATGTCATGCTTACAAATTGGACAGCTCAGTATTTTTAAGACATCATATATCCCCAAATTGCTTTATAGAATTCATACAATTTCACTTATAATCCAGCAATTTCTTTCTCTTTAACAACTTCTGATTCTAAAATCTATATGCATAAACAAAAGATTTAGAATTGTGAAAATTATTTTGAAACAGAAAAAAGTGTTGGAGGATTTATATTACTTAATTTAAAATTTTATTCTGGAACTACATGTAAGGAAACATATAAATATCAATGGAAGAGAATAAAGAGTCTACAAACAAGCCCACCTTTATATAATCAATGTTTTTCTGATAAGTGACCAAGATAAATACAGAAAGAACCATCTTTTCAACTGAAAATTAAATAAACTGAACATAGGCATATTTAAAGATTTCAGTAATCCAGTCTTAGATATTATTTATATTATATATACACACACATATATATGTGTCTGTGTGCATATATACACACACATATATACATATAAAAAACAAATGCACATGTATGTATCATCAAATATATATATATATATAAATGTTTGGAGAAAAATTGAAATAGAATTGTCAGTAACTGAAAATGACAAAAATGTTTATCAGCAGGAGAATGGGTAGTTCTGACATATTTGTACACTGAAAAAAATATGTTGATTTCTGGTTTCCAATCTGGCATTTAAGGAGCTTGGATATTCCTACTTTATCCTAACCACAGGTTAAAAAACCTATGTGAAGCCCATAAAATTTATCAACTCTTCTTATACCTATAAGAGAAACGAGGGCACCTGGCCAACCACTGGCCCCCAAATTAAAGAGACAGGTACAAAAATATGGAGAATCACAATTTAATTGCAGAAATCCACAAGCAAGAATTCCACAGGAATAAATGCAGGATAGGAAAACCTAAAATGTAACTGAAGGACTGCTGGAGGAATAGTATGGCTAAATCTCAGAGACAAAATCCCAGAGGGACTCAGTCATAGGGGATACCCAAACTTTTAGTGACTTTACCTCCAGTAGCTTGACTGGGCTCTCACAATAGATATCAAAGAAAAATTTCTCAAGCTTCCAGCAGGAAAACAGCAAAGGAACCATTTTTAAATACACAAGAGCACTGTATCCTTAACAAGATCTGACTTGAAGAGAAACTAACCAGAGCCTACATCTGCTAGGGCTTTATCAATGCCAAACAGAACTGGAAGAAGGAAAATCTGCAACTCTAACCAGAATAACCAAGAACTGTGGTATAACTATAACAGATATATCATGTATGTAGTGGCAGTTCTAGAAAGAGAAGAATAATAAGAAGGAACAACAACAACAAACTATTGAAAAAAATAACGCCTGAGAATTTTCTCCAAATTAATGGCTAATACTAAAACAAAGATCAGGGAATGTCAGTGAACACCAAGGCAAATGTCAAAAATATTATACCTAATGTATTCAAACTACAAAAAAATCAAAGATAAAGAAAAAAATCCTGAAAGAAGCCAGAGCGGGTGGAGAACTTACATATACTGGAGGAAAGATAAGAATTATATTGACTTCTCCAAAACCACACAAGTAAGAGAGTGAAGTGAAATGAAATAAAATGTTAAGATGGAGGAAAAAATAAAAAAAAAAACACCCAACTAGAATTTTGTACTCAGCAAAATTCTCTTTCAAAAGTGAAGAAGAATTAATTTTTCAGATAAAACTTAAGAGAATTTGTTGCCAGTAAACCTTAATTGAAACAAAAAAGTTTTGAAAAGTTATTGAGAGGACAAAAATAAAATAAGTAAACAACTAGGATTTTTTATAAAGAGAGGAAGAGTATAAAAGAAGTAAAATAGAATTCAAAAAGTGTTTTCTTATTTTTAAATGATCTCAAAGGTAACAGTTAAATCAAAATAATAACAATGATACTCCAGTAAAAATTACTAAATTTTTTTTAAAATTAAAAAAAAAAAGATTCAGGAACATGAGTTTTGGAGAGGATACACAGTATAAAAAGTAATAGCAACAATATATTTGATAATGTAAGCTTATATATAAGCCTTTATATATGCTTTTGTATGTTTATATATAAATAAAACAAATGACAGCAATGATACAAGGGTTTGGATGGAAGAGTTAGAATTATCTTGCATTATAACTTTAAAATTACCTGTGAAGTGATATAGGGCAAAATGAAAGTGGATTTGGATTAGTGGTAAATATATATTTCAAACCACTGAAAAAGAATTTTTAAAATGCATAATCTACATGCTAAGAGAGAAGAGAAAATGAAATCATATAAAATCATCAATTAAAATCACAAATGTAGAAAAAGAGTGGGAGACCAAAATGGTAGCAAAGAGCAAGAACAAATAGAAGACAATAAAAAAATATGTTTAATATTAATCCATCTCAATAAAATAATCTCTCTGAACATCAGTGGTCTAACCAACAAAAGGACGGAGAGTTAGAATAGATCAAAATACAATACCAATTATACACTATCTAGAAGAAGCCCATTTTAAATGTAAAGCTACATATAGATTAAAAGTAAATAAACATATACCATGCTAGCATTAGTCAAAAGCAAGAAGATGCAAGAGTAAGCTCTAGTAAGTTCAGAAAGAGTACATTTTAAAGAAAGTTATCACAGATAAGGAATAACATTACATAATGATAAAAGACAAATTATTCAAGAATACATACAATCCTTAACATGTGTGCACCTGACAACAAAGAGTGAAACTTTGTCAGGCAAAAACTAGTAGAACTGTAAGAAAACATTGATGAGTCAATTCAATACCACTCTATCAGAAATGAACGTATTCAGTACTCTTGCCTGGAAAATCCCATGGACGGAGGAGCCTGGTGGCTACAGTCCATGGGGTCGCTAAGATTTGGACATGACTGAGCGAATTCACTTTCACTTTTCACTTTCATGCATTGGAGAAGGCAATGCCAACCCACTCCAGTGTTCTTGCCTGGAGAATCTCATGGATGGGGGAGCCTGATGGGCTGCCCTCTATGGGGTCGCACAGAGTCGGACACGACTGAAGCGACTTAGCAGCAGCAGCAAGCACTAAATTAGTAAAGACATAGTTGGACTCAACAATACCATCAATCACCTGGACAAAAAGGACACTGATAAACTACTTCCAGCATTACCAAAGACACATTCATCCAAAGCTCATGTGGAATATTCACCAAGATAGACCACACATTCTGGCCATAAGACACAACAAAGAATAGAAATCACACAATGTCTGCTCTCAGATCACAATCTGGTCTGAGACTGTGAGTTAAACTAGGCATCAATAACAGAAAGATAGATGCAAAATTCTAAAATGCATAGATTAAACAATGCATTTCTAAGTAACTCATAAGTCAAAGAGGACATCTCAAAAGGAATTTTAAAATGCTTTGAACTAAATGATAAAAAAAACACAACTTATTGAAATGTCTCAGAAGCAGGAAAGCAAAACTTATATGGAAATTTATAGCACTGAAAGTATATACTAGAATGTAAGAAGATCCAAAGTCAAAAATCTAAACTCCCCTTAGGAAACTACACATTTCAGTTCAGTTCAGTCACTCAGTCATGTCCGACTCTTTGCGACCTCATGAATGGCAGCACACCAGGCCTCCCTGTCCATCATCAACTCCCGGAGTTGATGTTCACTCAGACTCACGTCCATTGAGTTAGTGATGCCATCCAGCCATCTCATCCTCAGTCGTCCCCTTTTCCTCCTGCCCCCAAATCCCTCCCAGCATCAGAGTCTTTTCCAATGAGTCAACTCCTCGCATGAGGTGGCCAAAGCACTGGAGTTTCAGCCTTAGGATCATTCCTTCCAAAGAAATCCCAAGGCTGATCTCCTTCAGAATGGACTGGTTGGATCTCTTTGCAGTCCAAGGGACTCTCAAGAGTCTTCTCCAACACTACAGTTCAAAAGCATCAATTCTTCAGCGCTCAGCTTTCTTCATAGTCCAAATCCCACATCCATACATGACCACTGGAAAAACAATAGCCTTGACTAGATGGACCTTTGTTGGCAAAGCAATGTCTCTGCTTTTGAATATGCTATCTAGGTTGGTCATAACTTTCCTTCCAAGGAGTAAGCGTCTTTTAATTTCATGGCTGCAGTCACCATCTGCAGTGATTTTGGAGCCCCCCAAAATAAAGTCTGACACTGTTTCCACTGTTTCCCCATCTATTTCCCATGAATTGATGACAAGGAAGAGCTAATTAAATCCAAAGTAGATAAAATAAAATAAGTAATCAAAAGTAGAGTAGAAATCAATGAATCAAAAACAGGAAATTAACAGAAAATCAACAAAACCCAAAATGGGTTTTTTGAAAAAAATAAAATAAAATTTAAATTAATGAAAACCTCTAAGCAGGCTAACTAGGAAAACACAAGAGAGGATATAAATTCTGATACAATCATATCAGAAATGAAAGAGGGACAATCTCTACAGATTCTATGAATGGTTAAAAGGATAACTGAGGAATACTATTGACAATTGTATGTCCACAGATTTGATAATTTAGATGAAATGGTCCAATTTTCTGAATGACACAATCTGCTGAAACTCACAAGAAACATACAAGCTAAATAGGCCTATATCTATGAAATAAATTGAATAACTAATAGCATTTCAAAACAGAAAGCACCAAACCCATACAGATTCACTGGCGAATTATACCAAACATTTAAGGAAGAATTTATACCAATTATTTATAGTCTCCTTTGAAAGTTAGAAGAGGGCATACTTTCTATTGCATTCTGTGAGGACAGTATCATCCAAAAACCAAAAACAAACACATTACAAGTAAAGAAAACCACAGACCAATCTCTCTCATGAACACAGATTCAAAAATCCTCAACAAAATAAGATATATTAAAAAAATTATATATCATGACCTAGGGGGATTTATTCTATGAATGCAAGGCTGGTTCAACTTTAAATTAATTAATCTATCACTTCAACAGACTAAGGAAGAAATACCATATGATCTTATCAAGACATACAGGAAAAGTACCTGAGAAAATCAAATACACATTCATGATAAAAATTCTCATCAAACTAGTATTAGAAGGAAGTTTACTCAACTTGATAAAAAATATTTATGAAAAAACTACAGCTAACACAATAATTAATGGTAAAAACTATGTTTTCTCTATCAGATGAGGAACAAAGCAAAGATACACTCCTTCACCTTTCCCTTTCAACATCATACTCAAAATCCTAGGTAATCCATCAAGTGAAGACAAGGAAATAAAAAATATAATGGTTGAGAAGGAATAGATAAAACTGTCTTTGTTCACAGATGACATGATTATCTATAATATGCTGAAAATCTGAAAGAACTGACAAAACTCTTGGAACTAATAAACAATCATAGCAATGCTGCAGAAAACAAAGTTAGCATACCCAAAAAGCAATTACCTCCCTATAAACCAGCAAGGAACAAGTGAACTTTGAAGTTAAAAACAATGTCATTTATAATACCACACACCAAAATGAAATACTTAGGTATAAGTCTAAAAATGTGAACAAGATCCATGAGGAAAAACTGCAGAACTCTGATAAAAGGTATCAAAGAAGAACTAAATAAATGGGATTCTACATTCATAGATAAAAGGATTCAGTATTGGTAAGATGTCAGTTCTTCCCAAGTTGATCTTCAATACAATCTCAACCAAAATTCCAAGAAATTATTTTGTAGATATTGATGAACTGATTCAAAAGTTTAAGAATCAAAATCCTCAGAATAGTCAACACAACATTGAAAGGGAAGAACACATTTGGAGAATTAATACAATCCAACTTCAAGGCATTATACAACTACAGTAGTTGAGACATTGTGGTACTGACAAGAGAACAGACAAATAGATCAATGGCAGGGGGGGAAAAAAAATCAATGGCCGGAAATAGACCTGCATAAATACAGACAACCGATTTTTGACAAAAAAAAAAAGAAGTGATACAATGGCACAAAGTGAGTATATTCAACAAACAATGTTGGAACAACTAGAAACCTATATGCAAAACATCTAAACACAAGCCTTATACTTTTCAAAAAAAATTAACTCAAAATAGAACACAGACCTAAATAAAAAAAAAATTCTAAAACTTCTAGAAAATAACTTAAAAGAAAATGAGATGACTTTCAGTTCAGTTCAGTTGCTCAGTTGTGTCTGACTCTTTGCGACCCCATGAATCACAGCACGCCAGGCCTCCCTGGCCATCACCAACTCCCGGAGTTCACTGAAACTCACATGCATTGAGTCGGTGATGCCATCCAGCCATCTCATCCTGTCATCCCCTTCTCTTCCTGCCCCCAATCCCTCCCAGCATCAGAGTCTTTTCCAATGAGTCAACTCTTCACATGAGGTGGTCAAAGTACTGGAGTTTCAGCTTTAGCATCATTCCCTCCAAAGAAATCCCAGGGCTGATCTCCTTCAGAATGGACTGGTTGGATCTCCTTGCAATCCAAGGGACTCTCAAGAGTCTTCTCCAACACCACAGTTCAAAAGCATCAAAACTTCGGTGCTTAGCCTTCCTCACAGTCCAACTCCCACATCCATACATGACCACTGGAAAAACCATAGCCTTCACTAGACAGAACTTCTTTGGCAAAGTAATGTCTCTGCTTTTCAATATACTATCTAGGTTGGTCATAACTTTCCTTCCAAG
This sequence comes from Oryx dammah, assembly GCF_014754425.2. Classification (NCBI taxonomy): domain Eukaryota; kingdom Metazoa; phylum Chordata; class Mammalia; order Artiodactyla; family Bovidae; genus Oryx; species Oryx dammah. The sequence continues at coordinate 73,546,543 of NW_024070189.1, read as the reverse complement.
GAGTAAGTGTTTTAATTTCATAGCTGCAATCACCATCTGCCGTGATTTTGGAGCCCCCCAAAATAAAGTCTGATACTGTTTCCAATGTTTCCCCATCTATTTCCCATGAAGTGATGGGACCAGATGCCATGACCTTAGTTTTCTGAATGTTGAGCTTTAAGCCAACTTTTTCACTCTCCTCTTTCACATTCATCAAAAGGCTTTTTAGTTCCTCTTCACTTTCTGCCATAAGGGTGGTGTCATCTACATATCTGAGGTTATTGATATTTCTCCCAGCAATCTTGATTCCAGCTTGTGTTTCTTCCAGTCCACCATTTCTCATGATGTACTCTGCATGGAAGTTAGATAAGCAGGGTGACAATATACAGCCTTGACGTACTCCTTTTCCTATTTGGAACCAGTCTGTTGTTCCATGTCCAGTTCTAACTGTTGCTTCCTGATCTGCATATAGGTTTCTCAAGAAGCAGGTCAGATGGTCTGGTATTCCCATCTCCTTCAGAATTTTGCACAGTTTATTGTGATCCACACAGTCAAAGGTTTTGGCATAGTCAATAAAGCAGAAATAGATGTTTTTCTGGAACTCTCTTGCTTTTTCCATGATCCAGCAGATGTTGGCAATTTGATCTCTGCTTCTTCTGCTTTTTCTAAAACCAGCTTGAACATCTGGAAGTTCGCGGTTCACATATTGCTGAAGCCTGGCTTGGAGAATTTTGAGCATTACTTTATTAGAATGTGAGATGAGTGCAATCGTGTGGTAGTTGGAGCATTCTTTGGCATTGCCTTCCTTTGGGATTGGAATGAAAACTGACCTTTTCCAGTCCTGTGGCCACTGGTGAGTTTTCCAAATTTGCTGGCATATTGAGTGCAGCACTTTCACAGCAACATCTCCCAGGATTTGAAATGCTTAACTGGCATTCCATCACCTCCACTAGCTTTGTTCATAGTGATGCTTTCTAAGGCCCACTTGACTTCACATTCCAGGATGTCTGGCTCTAGGTGAGTGATCATACCATCATGATTATCTTGATTTTGGTCATTACTCTTTTGATACAACACCAAAAGCACAATCCATTAGAGAAATAATTAATAAACTTGACTTTAAAATTAAACATTTCTCCTCTATGAAAGCTACTGTTAATAGAATAAAAAGACAAGCCATTGACTGAGAGAAACTATTTGAAAAATATACATATGATAAAGGATTGTTACCCAAAATATACAAAAAATTCTTAAAGCTCAAGAGTAAGAAAACAAATGACTTGATTTTTAAAAAAATGAGTAAAAGACCTTGACATTTCTTCCAAAGATGAAATTAATATAGCAAACAGCCATATGAAAAGACACTATACGTCCTACAACATGTACTATACAATCTAGCAATCATGTTCTTTGGATTTATCCAGAGGAGCTGAAACTGATGTCCACACAAAATTTGCATGTTTAAAAACGGATGTTTACAACAGCTTTTTTCATTAACTGCTGAAACTTGGAAGCAACCAAAATGTTTTTCAGTAGGTGAATGGATAAATAAACTGTAGTTCACCTAGAAAAGTGAATACTTTTCAGTTATAATTAGAAATGAGATACCAACCCATGAAAATAAATAGAGGAAACTTAAATGTGTATGATTAAGTGAAACAAGATAATTTTAAAAGGCTACATACTGTATGACTCTACCTGTATGACATTCTGAAAGGCAAATATGTGTAATCAGTGAAAAGCTGAGTGACAGCCCATGGTTAGGAAGGAGGGAGGTGATGACAAACTGAGATAACAATGAAGCAATCACAGTTCAGGCATACAAAAATGCAGTTGGATGTCCATTTAGTTTCTGGTCTCAGAACTGTTTCTGCACCACTGAAAACTTGAACCTTCTTTGCACTGGACCAGATCCAAGGATAGTACCAGCCCTATTCAGAATAACACCTGCCAGCTCTAACATTATGGTTTCAAGGACTACCTCTGTAATTGTGTAACCATTTCAGAATCTAATCAATACTTACTGAACACCCTTGCTTCTTGCATGTTCCAATCATAATTCTTGGCAAATAGCTCATGTAACTAACTGTAACCTTGCTGGTTTTGCCTTTGCAGGTCTCTCCCATTTCATAGTTCAATAGATTCCAATTCAAGTACTTCTTGAATCTGTGTCTCCCAGGCTGCTATCCTATCAAACCCCAAATAAACATCCTTTTGTTTCCATCAGACCCACCTTATAGCTCAGTTGGTAAAGAATCCACCTGCAATGCAGGAGACTCCGGTTCAATTCCTGGGTCAGGAAGATCCCCTGGAGAAAGGACAGGTGACCCATTCCAGTATTCTTGGGCTTCCCTTGTGGCTTAGTTGGTAAAGAATCCATCTGCAGTGTGGGAGACCTGGATTCGATCTCTGGGTTAGGAAGATACCCTGGAGAGGGGAAAGGCTACCCACTTCAGTATTCTGGCCTGGAGAATTCCATGGACAGTCCATGGGGTTGCAAAGGGTTGGACCCAACTGAGCGACTTTCACTTTCCATTTCTGAAATTTTGGTTAACCCAGATATGAAGACAGGTAGAACACTGGGAATTTTTTTTTTAAGTTTTTAAATTGTAAGATAATCGCTTTACAATATTGTGTTGGTTTCTGCTGTACAACAATGTGAATCAGTTATAGGCAACATGTATCCCCTCCCTGTTGTGCCTCCCTCCTACCACCTCCATCCTACTACTCTGCTGCTGCTGCTGCTAAGTGGCTTCAGTCATGTCCGACTCTGTGCGACCCCACAAATGGCAGCCCACCACGCTCCCCTATCCCTGGGATTCTCCAGGTAAGAACACTGGAGTGGGTTGCCATTTCCTTCTCCAAAGCATGAAAGTGAAAAGTGAAAAGGAAGTCGCTCAGTCGTGTCCAACTCTTCACAACCCCATGGACTGCAGCCTACGAGGCTCCTCCATCCATGGAATTTTCCAGGCAAGAGGTCATTACAAACTGAACTGAGCTCCCTATGCTATACGGCAGCTTCCCACTAGCTAGCTAGCCATTTTACACATGATAGTGTCTATATGTCAATGCTACTCTCTCATTTCGTCCCACACTCTCCTCCTTCCTCTGTGTCCACAAGTACATTCTCTACAGCTGCATTTCTGTTTCTGCCCTGCAATTAGTTTCATCAGTACCACTTATCCAGATTCCATATGTGTGTGTGTGTTACTATTTGATAATTGTTTTTCTCTTTCTGACTTACCTCACTCTGTATGACAGAGTCTAGGTCCATCCACCTCACTGCAACTGACTCAGTTTTCTTCCTTTTTATGGGTAATATTCCCATGTATATATGTACCACAACATTATCGATTCATCTGATGATGGAAATCTAGGTTGCTTCCATGTTCTGACTATTGTAAATAGCTCTGCAATGAACACTGCGGTACATGTGCTTTTTTGAATTATGGTTTTCTCAGGGTATATGGCCAGTAGTGGGATTGCTGGGTCACATGGTAGTTCTATTTCTATTTTTTTTAAGGACTCTCCATACTGTTCTCCACAGTAGCTGTATAAATTTAAATTATCACCAACATTTTTTAAGACATTGAAACTACTCTATATGATGCCAGAAGTATGAATACAAGCCATTATACATTTCTCCAAAGCCAAAGAATTTACAGCACCAAGAGGGAACCCTAATGCATACTATGGACCTTGGATTATTACAGTTTGTCAGTGTATGTTCACCAGTTGTAACAATTACACCAGTCTGGTGGAAGATGTCAATAGTGGGGAACACTAAGCATGTGTGGAGGCAGAGGGTATATGAGAAATCTCTTTCTCTCAATTTTGCTGTGTAACCAAAAATTGTTCTAAAAAACAGTCTCTCTCTCTATATATATATATATATATCTCATATATGTATGTCAATGAGAATTAACTATTTTTATAGGCATCAACATGGATGAATCAAAAACATGATACTGAGTGGGAAAAAAAAGCCATATAAGTTTCAAAATCACCAAACTAATCAAATTATTATTAAAATCACAATATGGTAAATTTGGAGAAGGAAATGGCAACCCACTCCAGTATTCTTGCCTGGAGAATCTCTTGGAAAGGAGCCTGGCATGTTACAGTCCATGGAGTTACAAAGTCTCAGACACAACTGAAGTGACTTAGCACAGCACATGGTAAACTTTCGGGGGGTTGCCATATTTTGATAATACAAAAAGTTTTCTGGCGACTGTCAGTGCTTTATCATGGTGATGTTTTAATGCTTGCATTCACTTTGTAAGTATTTATCAATATACACACTAATGAATTATGTATTTCTATAGGCACATTACAATTTATTTAATTAACATGATAAATATTTTTATATTTCATTGGACTTACGAGATTTTTAAATAATTTAATTTCAAAAAGAATTGTATCTCTATTTCTCCTTTCAATAGAATTCCACCACTATCTTTCTTGATCCTTTTTACTTTCAAATTTGTGGAGGACTATGCATATTAGCTTTCTTTTCAAGATTCCACTGCACTAAAATGGCAACTGAACCCTAGAGCTATATCAATAATGAGTAGCTGAGGGTTACTTTCTCTGTTTGGATCTTGATATTATGATTTTTAAAAAAAGTATTGCAAGAATGTATGGCAATAAAAAGGTAAATAAGAATTTTTCTTTTTCAATTTTCTCATTTTATTCCAGGGTATATTTCAGAAAACATAACTGTCTCAGACACTAAAGAAATCAATATAATTTGCATGCATGACTTTTTAAAATAGTGAAACTGATCTAGAAAATAAAGAATGTGGTTAGTTAATATTACAAATCAGGCTTGAAAATTTTTGGATAATGAATTCAAAGATAAAAAAATAAGAATTAATAGAAAATACAGTCTAAATTGAAGTAAGTGGAATCATTTAAATACCTGGTTGTAGGGTGAGATAGTTCATAGTGATTACAAGTAGACTTGGAAATGTGGAAGTAAATATCACAATCTAGTAGGTAAAGGAGAAGGCAATGGCACCCCACGCCAGTACTCTTGCCTGGAAAATCCCATGGGCGGAGGAGCCCGGTAGGCTGCAGTCCATGGGATCTCGAAGAGTCGGACATGACTGAGTGACTTCACTTTCACTTTTCATTTTCATGCTTTGGAGAAGGAAATGGCAACCCACTCCAGTATTCTTACCTGGAGAATCCCAGAGACGGGGGAGCCTGGTGGGCTGCCACCTATGGGGTCGCACAGAGTCGGACACGATTGAAGCGACTTAGCAGCAGCAGCAGCAGTAGGTAAAAAAGAAAACAGGCTAAGAAATTGATTCATACAGAAGTAAAAAGTGAAAATCATATATTGTGGTCCTTTGGTCTCACTTATATTGAAATAAAGGACCAAAATATTAACACTAGAATAATATGCAGAAGAAAAAGAAATCTCCAAGGAAAAATATAACCAAGTTTACTCAGTTTTAAGAAGTACAATTTTTGTGTTTTCAGAAATGAATTTGAATGCTAAACTTACTATTGCAAAAAACTTAAAAGACAGAAAAAATTCATAATGAAATTATTTACAACCTATATATGTACATGTTGTATATATATGTAAATGCATACATATAATATTGATTCCCCAGAGGGCTGAACAATTTAAGCCAAATGGTCAAGGCTTGCAATCAACCCTCTGGAGAGAAATAATCAATAGCCCAGCTTCTTCCTGTAAAATTGTAACTTCAATTAACATCATTCTGTTCACAGAAAGGAATGGATAAGAACAAACACTTCATTTAATAGTGTGGGTTTTGTTGACATCTAAGCTGACAACAAATGTGTAACTAAGATAATATTTGTAATTCCTTTTTAATTTCCATCATTGATGTACAATTCCCTAGGTTCTTCTCCTCTCCAGAAAATAAATGACTAGTGAAAGATTATCTTTTTTCCTAACAATACACATTTTGGGTTCTGGTTTGCTAATAAGGTATGTACCATAAAGAATTCTTACCAACCTGTAAAGAGGCTTTGAGAGGTATCAAGTATTAAATTTCAGGTATACTTCTATCTTTCCAAAGCAAAAAATAATGTTAGAGAAGATATTTCTTAGAAAATCTCAACAAATATCTTCTATATTTTACATGAGGCAAAATTTGCATATGTATGGACATTTATCATAGAGACATTCATGTGTTATATTTCAGTACATTTAAAATTAATTGCTGGAGCTTAAATAAATAGATATATTCATTTACATTCTGCCTTAAAAATCTTGAGATGAGTTTTTTTGGCTTATATTCTTGGAAATTACTCTTTTACTTGTTTCAGTCTTACAGAAAGATTTCCTTAAGTCCTCAAGTATTCTTGTATGTGTCTGATAGGAGTTTTAAGAAATGATCGTTAATAGTTTTATCTCTGCCACATATGAATTCGTATTAACTTCAAAGGAAGCCAGTTTACATATAGAAAAGATAAGTATACAGAGGGAGCAGAAATCAGCCCCTCAGAACTCAGATAAATGGTAACTTTCAAGTTAATTCTGAACCACAAAAGCTAGTTAAGTCGTGGTATATCAAATACAGAGAAGAAAATCTGCATCACATATATATTTTTCCTTCCTAGCTACAACTGCTACATCTGCTAAAAATTGCCATTATAGCACCTTAGAGAGGATTTATTCAACAACAGTACTAATCTCCATGGAAATTTAATAACAAGAGTCTATTTTATCTCTGTGAGGTAGCCATCTTACTCAGCCTCTAGGTCCTTTCAAACAGACACTTTTTAGCTCATTCTTAACTATGCAAAAAAAAAAAGTTGGTGAAGGGTTTTTCATTTGTTGTGTCAATAATTGCTGCTAAAAAAAAAAAAAAAAAAAAGCTGTTGAGTACCTATTTAGTAGTAGGGCAGTGAGTAGCACTCGAAGGGTCCTAAAGCAACATTAGCTAAATGGTCATCAAATAAACAAATGAACGAACAGAAAGCTTCTTACTTTGAGAGTGCTAATGACAAGACAAAGATCAATCAACGAGAAATCTAATCTGCCAAGTTTATAGTCTGGCTGACGGGATGTGAACACCCATGGCTGATTCATGTCAATGTATGGCAAAAACCACTACAATATTGTAAAGTAATTAGCCTCCAATTAAAATAAATAATTTTTTTAATGGATTTGTTCTAGATAGAAACCTCGGGAAGTTCAGAGAAGAGAGAGCTCACTTCAAGTTCTGAGGTTCAAAGAAGACTTCATGGAAGATACGGAATTTAAGATTAGCTTTGCTGTTGACAAGATTCAGGCTATGTGGAAAGAGAATAAATAGAACGTTGTGCAATGAGAAGACCATGAACAACATCAGGGAAGTCAGGAAGAATAGAGAAGAAATTCCAAATAAATGATTCAGTTTGGCCAGAACACAGGTTGGCCATGAGAAGCAAGAGAAATAAAATAAAGATAAATATTTATCCACAGATAAATAAGATTATGTCTTACACATTATACTGAAGGGTGGAATTTTCTTATGTAATCAACAGAGAACACTCAAAATTTGGGAGTTGAGGATAGATGGAGACTGACAGAAAAGCAGCTTCTATTGCTATGAGGTTTATATTTTAAGTAAGGGGTATTTTAATGCCATAACATCTAATTGCAAAATATTAAATCTGTTTTTTAAGGCAACTCTCAATTTACTGCCATTTCCTAGTGAGAGGCAAGATAAAGAAATAAGAAGAAAAAAAAAACAAAACTAAAAGTCAAATGATCAGGACTCTGGCTTAATCTCAGTTCTGGGACACTGAATAAGTGAATAGAATCACTCTGGACCCCAAAACAGAACTTATAAATTAAGGAATTAAGCAACAACCCCCTTTTTTCAATAACAGATGCAATTTTCAAAATTCTATCATTATTTAAAACATCTTCTTGCTTTGACTCTGACATTTGTCAAAAGTTACTGTAGAAATTCTGAGACAAATTGTGAAATATGCCAAGGTTAACTAGGAACTTTAGGATCCTTTTACATTCTATTGAGTTCATATTGGCGGAGTTTTAAACAATATATCTTATATCTCTACTTAAAATTACATCATCTTAAACAATACCCGAATGGCTGATATTTTAAAATACTGTTTAAAATAAAATTTTATGCAAGTATATGTTAATATACATATATACGTTTTATGTCTTCACATACATTCATTTATGCAAATATAGTTTGTTTATAGTACTGGAAGAATGTTACAGTGGACTTTTTCTCTATGGACTTTTTAATGACAAAAAATAAAACTAAACAAAAAATAAATAAATATACACACACATGTAACTGATCCTTGAACAGTTTTTCAATAAATAAATTGGAAAAATTGTAAAAATATGAAAAAACTCAGACTAAGTATGTCATGAATGTATAAAATATATGTAAGCAAATATTAGTCTTCTCATGCAGATATAAGGTGACTGATGCATAGCATAAAATCAATGATATGTTAGTTTTCTCACTGTTTTGCATCTTTGTTTTCAAATAATTATATTACTATATAACATGTCTCTTTTTGTAACTGGAGAAAATGCCCATCAGCTTATCACCAAGGGGAAGAGGTGTAAAAAAGGTAATATTATTTCCAACATTGTATATGAATATGATTGTACCAGTCAGTCAGGTCAGTCGCTGAGTCATGTCCAACTCTTTGAGATCCCATGGACTGCAGCATGCCAGGATTCCCTGTCCATCACCAACTCCTGGGGCTTACTCAAACCCATGTCCATCGAGTCAGTGATGTCATCCAACCATCTCATCCTCTGTCATCCCCTTCTCTGCCTGCTTTCAATCATTCCCAGCATCAGGGTCTATTCAAATGAATCAGTTCTTCACATCAAGTGGCCAAAGTATTAGAATTTCAGCTTCAGCATCAGTATTTCCAATGAATATCCAGGACTGATTTCAATTAGGATGGACTGGTTGGATCTCCTTGCAGTCCAAGGGACTCTCAAGAGTCTTCTCCAACACCACAGTTCAAAAGCATTAATTCTTCAGTGCTCAGCTTGCTTTATAGTCCAATTCTCACATCCATACATGGCTACTGGAAAAACCATAGCCTTGACCAGAAAGATCTCTGTCAGCAAAGTAATGTCTCTGCTTTTTAATACGCTGTCTAGGTTGGTCACAGCTTTTCTTCCAAGGAGCAAGGATCTTTTCAATTCATTTCTGTAGTCACCATCTGCAGTGATTTTGGAGCCTCAAAAAATAAGTTCTCTCACTGTTTCCATTGTTTCCCCATCTATTTCTCATGAAGTGATGGGACCAGATGCCATGATCTTAGTTTTCTGAATGTTGAGTTTTAAGGCAGCTTTTTCACTCTCCTTCACTTTCATGAAGAGTTCTGTAGTTCTTCGTTTTCTGCTATAAGGGTGGTATCAGCTGCCTATATGAGTTTATTGATATTTCTCCCAGCAATCTTGATTCCAGCTCACACTTTATCCAGCCCAGCATTTCACATGATGTACTCTGCATATAAGTTAAATAAGCAGGGTGACAATATACAGCCTTGATGTACTCCTTTCACAATTTGGACCCAGTATGTTGTTCCATGCCCAGTTCTAACTGTTGCTTCTTGACCTGCATACAGATTTCTCAGGAGGCAGGTCAGGTGGTCTGATGCTCCCATCTCTTTCAGAATTTTCCACAGTTTATTGTGATCTACACAGTGAAAGGCTTGGGCATAGTCAATAAAGCAGATGTTTTTCTGGAACTCTCTTGCTTTTTTTGATAATCCAATGGATGTTGGCAATTTGATCTCTGTTTCCTCTGCCTTTTCTAAATCCAGCTTGAACATCTGGAAGTTTACAGTTCATGTACTGTTCAAGTCTGCCTTGGAAATCTTTAAACATTACTTTGTTAGAATGTAAGATGAGTGCAACTGTGCGGTGGTTTGAACATGTTTGGCATTCCCTTTCTTTGAGATTGGCATGAAAACTGACCTTTTCCAGTTCTGTGGCCACTGCTGAGTTTTCCAACTTTCCTGGCATATTGAGTGCAGCACATTAAAAGCATCACCCTTTAGGATTTGAAATAGCTCAACTGGAATTCCATCACCTCCGCTAGCTTTGTTTGTGGTGATGCTTCCAAAGGCCCACTTGACTTTGCATTCCAAGATGTCTGGTTCCAGGTGAGTGATCACACCATCGTGGTTATCTGAGTCATAAAGATCATTTTTGTATAGTTCTTCTCTGTATTCTTGCCACCTCTTCTTAATATATTCTACTTCTATTAGGTCCATACCATTTCTGTCCTTTATTGTGCCCATATTTGCATGAAATGTTCCCTTGGTATCTCCAATTTTCTTGAAGAGATCTCTAGTCCTTCCCATTCTATTGTTTTCCTCTGCTGCTGCTACTGCTGCTAAGTCGCTTCAGTCGTGTCTGACTCTGTGCGACCCCATAGACGGCAGCCCACCAGGCTCCTCCGTCCCTGGGATTCTCCAGGCAAGACACTGGAGTGGGCTGCATTTCCCTTTCCTCTATTTGCATTGATCACTAAGGAAGGCTTTCTTTTCTCTAGTTGCTATTCTTTGGAACTCTGCATTCAAATGGGTATATCTTTCCTTTTCTCCTTTGCCTTTAGCGTCTCTTCTTTCCTCAGCTATTTGTAAGGCCTCTGCAGACAATATTATAATAATTACAATGACTGTAAAACTGTATGTGATAAAGATGTTATGATATGTACATGTATAAGCTTAGTTACCATGAAGCAATTAAATCAATTACAATAGGCTACCATAAACCAACCACATTGCTCATTCTTTATCAATGCATGGATTTTTATAACTGCAAATAAATATAAATTTATTTTTCAATTTCCTTTTTCTTTTTTCATGTTGAGTATAATACATATAGCATCTATTGTTTTTTATTGTATAAGATCCTACTGATAAAGTTACTGAAAGAGAATTCATCTTGTAAAGAGACAAAATAAAATTATGGTGTCACTAATTACAGTACAGAACTATAAGAGCTTTTCTCTTATGATTTTCCTAACACTTTCTCTGGCTTATTTTGTTGTAAGAATATAGTATATAATATATATAACATAGAAAATACATGTTAGCTGACCACTTATGTTATTGGTTAGGCTTCCAGACAACAATAAACTATTGTTAGTCAGTAAAAGCCACTCAGTCATGTCCGACTCTTTGAGATGCCAGGGACTATACAGTCCGTGGAATTCTCCAGGAAGATTCTGTACCAGCTGAGCCACAGAGGAAGACCAAGAATACTGGACTAGGTAGCCTATCTCTTCTCCAGAGGAACTTCCCGACCCAGGAATCGAACCAGGGTCTCCAGCATTTCAGGCTGATTCTTTACCAACTGAGCTTTAGGTAGATTTTGAGGAGTTCAAAAATTAAAAAGCAAATTTCTGACTGCATGGCAGTCTGTGCTTTTCATCCCACAACCCTTCTCAAGGGCCAACTGTATTATGTTTAACAATATCAGAAATCTTTTCCTTGAGATGCTTTTTATTGATTAGAAGTGATAAACTGAAAATATTTGAGAAATGGTCTTTCTCACTTGGTTACTTGTTAGAAATTAGGAGTTGTTTTTAATTACCTTGAATGTGTCTGATTGTCTTCCCAGGTGGCACCAGTGGTAAAGCAACTGCCTGCCAATGCAGGAGACATAAGAGACTCAGGTTTGATCCCTGGGTGGGGAAGATGCCCTGGAGGAGGGCATGGCAACCCACTCCAGTATTCTTGCCTGGAGAATCCCATGCACAGAAGAACCTGGTGGGCTACAGTCCATAGGGTCACAAAGAGTCAGACAGGACTGAAGTGCCTTACCATGCACATACATGTCTGGTTACTTTGTACAGAATCTTTGTACAGAATCTTTGGTACAGAATATCTCATGTTAAGTCACAAAATACTTGGAAATCAGTATGAAGACTAAAGGCCCTTAGGATGATACTTGATTACATGTATCTCAGCAAGCCCATACATTAGTTTGTAATAACAGAACAGCTTCTTGACTTAGAATACTCATGACCTGAATCTTCAGGGCAATTCACCTAAAAACTGTCATTACGCTATGGCTCTCTTAAACGCCTAATACCTACTTACAGACATCTTCAGTGTTGAAGAGTTTCAAGGATCAAAAAGCCATCCTCCTTGCTTCATTTACCATTTTGAGTAAGAAGTTATTTTCAGTCCTATTCTGAGACTTAAATTTCATTAAAAAAAAAAAACATATATTATATTTTTATCTTAATTTCCCCTTTCTTAACAGAATGAGTAAAATAATTTCTGACTGAAGAACTCAATAAAAGGTTCAGCAATTTTCTGTTATTTCCTTCTCATGTCAGCTCAGGGACATACACTGAACAAATCCCTGAATCTCTCAGGTTCTCTGTTTTTTAAACTGTGAAATGGGCATAGTGAGCTTGACTTGCTTCCAAAGTACCTCCTGTGGAATTTACTTATTCATTATGATTCATTAAACTTTACTTCCAAAATATAACGCATCATAAAATGTAAAATATTATTATTAAATATTCAGAGTGAGTTTTTTTTCCCCCTCTGATATTATTATCATGCTGCTCAAACAGATGCTAATAATGTAAACCCAGTGCGAAACAATTTCAATTATTCATGGCAATAATGTCCATAATGTGTTGTTGGTGGATATGCTGGGTGACGCATTTTCACCTATTCAGTGTGATGGCTTCTGACAAAACCTCCCTCTCCAGGTAATATGAAATAAGATGCTTTAGGCAACTATTTCTTTTAACAGCTGTCCATCTGATATACAACTTTATAGGAAAGTTTCTGCAATCTGTGTCAAACTTCTTGTCTTCAGGGAGGCCAATTCACCTACATCAAACCTTCATATTCTCAAATGAATGGGAAAGATTGGAAGGTGAGTGGGCTGTGCAGAGAAGGAAAAAGAAAGTGGCATAAATCAAGATAGATAAGTCAAACATATCTTAATAGGGATGAGCACAGAAATCTATAACAAGGAAATGAAATATGCACTAAATTGGCAATTTATTACTTCCAGAAAGAACCTTCTGAATTCTGAAATCGTGAACAAAAAACTGGCATTAGGAATATGCCATACATTTTACATAAAAGTGAAGATGTTATGAATAATCAAAATGGGGCCCAAAATAGAAAAATGATTAATAAATGAGTAAATGTGCATATAAATACAAACTTCCTATACCTGGAAAATTATTTGTGAAATTCTTTATAATTTAGTGTTTCCTAGATAAGTATTACTGATTATATGAGTGAAAAAATTAATTGTACCAGAGACACATTTTGATAAATATATTTCACTGGGCACAGAGACCCTTATTTGTAGAGTGATCCCAGGTTTCTACTGTAATACATACTTGGAAGGTCATGAGTAAGACAGTTAATCATATACTTTGGTGAAAGATCCAAGGAGTCAAAGGTGTTGACTGCTTCAACTATTTCCTTAAGGCTCACCATTTGGAAGACACTTTTAAATGAAATCCAATTTTAATACCATTCCTTTGAATAAAGACAGAGCTGTTGACTCTAAAACTCACTGTTCTTTCACAAACTGCTATTAAGAGCCACTTAGAAGATGGTGGTTATCCAGACTGAGTCAGTGATCTTGCTTCTTAAATTATTGAAAACCAAAAATTTATGTAACAAGTTGTTTATAGCAAGATTATTTATCATGGTAAACTCAGGAAGTAGTCAGGGTTTCAGGACAGCTAATGAGAATATTTTGCAACTATAAATTCAACAACTATGAAACCATGAATAAGTACTGAAAGTAGTACTTTTAAAATTATATATACACTTTAAAAATTATAAACATTCAAGTATTATAATAAAAATAATGAAGTAAAACTAGATTCTGTTTAGAAATTATAAAACTATGGATAGATTTCAGCTTCTGTGATGTTTTGGTTTTAATTCTTGTGTTTACCAGAAAATAAAATCAAAGCATTAAGGACCTACTTAAGCCATTAGTACACTGGAATAAACACATTTTTTATTATTTAAGATAGATGTGTTCGATAGCAGAGTAGAAAAAATAGAAAAGCTAATTATATATTGAGCACTGAGTGTGTCCTAGACACAAAACTGAGTTAAATTTGTATCTCATTTAACTTTCACAACAAATTTAAAAGATAGTTGCTGGTCCTCTCCCTTGCATATAAGAAAATTAATACTAAAAGACCCAAAACAACATGCTTAATGTCCCAGAAGTAGCAGAAGAGAGATATAAACTAAACCTGACTCATATTTTCCACATCATCCACATTTTCTCCATTCAGATATGTGGGAATGCCTGGGAAGTGTAATTTTAGTTGGCATATGCAGGGGAATTCTGGCCAGATGGTCAGTTGAGGAGCAAGATGAGTCATGGAACTACTAAATCTTGGAAGGGGAAGTGATAGGGTAAAGAGGTGATGCCAAAGGTACTTTTTTACTAACTCAGAATTATATTTGTTACCATGATTTCATATCTTTTACTTGCTGACACTGTGAAATAAAATATCCAATATTATACAAAATTAAAGTAGGCATTTTAATTCACAAGTAGCTTGATTCATCTGGGACCCCTCTTCTCTCCTGGGAAGAAAAGTACATCAAGTTCAAATTAATTATACTAGGTGGTGTCTCAAAGCAAACATTTGATATAATACCTGCTGATATTTTAGGGCCGATTGCTTGGCAATAAGAGGGTATAGGGAATCAAAAAAAGAGACAAAATGAAGTTGTACAAGATAGAAATATAGTCTCTAAAAGTGAGGGTTTGCAGATACTTAGGACTCCACATTACACAATTACAAAATATTATCCAGAGAGAATAATAAAGATTCTCTTCACTGAATTAGCAAAAAATATTAGGTACATCAACACCATTAAATCCCCTTTCCTGATCTCCCTGGAAATGGGAAACTTTATCTTTCCTGAGTGTAAGAAAGACAAAAGGAGAAAAATGGGGAAAAAAAAAAGGAAAGGTTTGCAACACTGAGAGTCATCAAAATGAGCCAAAAGGTTCCTTGGTGAGAGAGAATAGGTGCTTGACATGATGAGACACATATGCGAGTCAGACTATCCAGAGGTCCCCTGACCACACTGGTCATGACTGAGGCATCTGTTCATCAGGCTGGTGTAATCCAGATCTGGTATTCTCTGGAGACACAGGAGTGAAGGGATCCTGGTGCCTAGGGATGGATTTCTCAAGTTACACTAAACAGGTACTGCTTTGAATTGCCACCAATCAAAGTAAGACTAAGAGTTTCATCAACCTCCTCGAGGCTTCTGAGTGTTTCCTTAGCTCATTCTTTCCTCAAGGTACCTTCAAGCAGCACTATCGAGTAAGACTGGATGAATGAAAACATATCCAAATCATATTATCAATAAAAGCATCATAGTTACATAGGTATACATACCGAGATAATCACGATCTTAAAAAGATATAAGTATAAATGGAAGTAGTGTCTAAAAGCAAAATAATGTTTTCAAGTACACTAATTAAGTCCTTATTTATAATTCTAGTTTGGAGGATAGCCATTTAAACCTTGCAAATACCCTATATCTTAATTTTAATTATGTGTCTTAATATATCGCTCAATTTTGTATGAATGGAGGCAAATTTTTTTATAAAAGAATTTGTGAAATTCAAGTATTACATGAATGTCTTGTAGATGACAATGAAATAAGACATCTTAATTAGCGAGTATTTTTAACTGGGACAAGAGGATAATTACTCATTTGTATTCATCTTCCCTTCTTGTACAGCCTGGGTGGATTATAGCCTAGATGCATATACATAAAGGTTATATGGCATTGAGCCACTGTTTAAGAAGCACTATATACCTGTAAACATTCTAGTTCAGCTTCCTTATAGATTGTTTTTAAACTTCTCCATATTTCAAATCCTAAAAGATGATGCTATTAAAGTGCTGCAGTCTATATGCCAGCAAATTTGGAAAATGCAGCAGTGGCCACAGGACTGGAAAAGGTCATTTTTCATTCCAATCCCAAAGAAAGGCAATGACAAAGAATGTTCAAACTACTGCAGAATTGCACTCATCTCACATGCTAGCAAGTAATTCTCAAAATTCTCCAAGCCAACCTTCAATAGTATGTGAACAACAAAATTCTAGATGTTCAAGCTGGATTTAGAAAAGGCAGAAGAACCAGAGATCAAATTTCTATCATTTGTTAGATCATCAAAAACGCAGGAGAATTCCAGAAAAGCATCTACTTCTGCTTTATTAAATACACCAAAGCCTTTGACTGTGTGGGTCACAAAAAACTGTGGAAAATTCTTAAAAGAGATGGGAATAGCAGACCCCCTTACCTGCCTGCTGAGAAATCTGTATGCAGGTCTAGAAGCAACAGTCAGAATTGGACATGGAACAACAGACTGGTTCCAAAATGAGAAAGGGGTACATTAAGGCTGTGTACTGTCACTCTGCTTACTTAATTTATATGCAGAGTACATCTTGTAAAATGCTAGACTGGATGAAGCACAAGTTGGAATTTAGATTGCCAGGAGAATTATAAATAACCTCAGATATACAGACGATACCACCCTTATGGCAGAAAGCAAAGAACTATAGAGCCTCTTGATGAAAGTGAAAGAGGAGAATGAAAAAGAAGGTTTATTTATTATTATTATTTTAATTTTTATTTTTACTTTATTTACTTTACAATACTGTATTGGTTTTGCCATACATTGACATGAATCCACCACGGGTGTACATAAGTTCCCAAACATGAACCCTTCTGCCACCTCCCACCCCATATAATCTCTCTGGATCATCCCCGTGCACCAGCCACAAACATCCTGTATCTTGCATCAAACATAGACTGGCGATTCATTTCTTACATGATAGTATACATGTTTCCATGCCATTCCCCCAAATCATCCCACCCTCTCCCTCTCCCTCAGAGTCCAAAAGTCCGCTCTACACATCTGTGTCTCCTTTGCTGTCACGCATACAGGGTCATCATTACCATCTTTCTAAATTCCATATATATGTGTTAGTATACTGTATTGGTGTTTTTCTTTCTAGCTTACTTGACTCTGTATAATAGGCTCCAGTTTCATCCATCTCATTAGAACTGATTCAAATGTATTCTTTTTAATGGCTGAGTAATACTCCATTGTGTATATGTACCACCGCTTTCTTATCCATTCATCTGCTGATGGACATCTAGGTTGTTTCCATGTCCTGGCTATTATAAACAGTGTTGCAATGAACATTGGGGTACATGTGTCTCTTTCAATTCTGGTTTCCTCGGTGTGTATGCCCAGCAGTGGGATTGCTGGGTCATAAGGCAGTTCTATTTGCAATTTTTTAAGGAATGTCCACACTGTTCTCCATAGTGGCTGTACTAGTTTGCATTCCCACCAACAGTGTAAGAGGGTTTCCTTTTCTCCACACCCTCTCCAGCATTTATTGCTTGCAGACTTTTGGATCACAGCCATTCTGACTGGTGTGAAGTGGTACCTCATTGTGGTTTTGATTTGCATTTTTCTAATCATGAGTGATGTTGAGCATATTTTCATGTGTTTGTTAGCCATCCGCATGTCTTCTTTGGAGAAATGTCTATTTAGGTCTTTGGCCCATTTTTTGATTGGGTCGTTTATTTTTCTGGAATTGAACTTCATAAGTTGCTTGTATATTTTTGAGATTAGTTGTTTGTCAGTTGCTTCATTTGCTATTATTTTCTCCCATTCTGAAGGCTGTCTTTTCACCTTGCTTATATTTTCCTTTGTTGTGCAGAAGCTTTTAATTTTAATTAGATCCCATTTGTTTCATTTTGATTTTATTTCCAGAATTCTGGGAGGTGGATCATAGAGGATCCTGCTGTGATTTATGTCGGAGAGTGTTTTGCCTATGTTCTCCTCTAGGAGTTTTATAGTTTCTGGTCTTACATTTAGATCTTTAATCCATTTTGAGTTTATTTTTGTGTATGGTGTTAGAAAGTGATCTAGTTTCATTCTTTTACAAGTGGTTGACCAGTTTTCCCAGCACCACTTGTTAAAGAGATTGTCTTTACTCCATTGTATATTCTTGCCTCCTCTGTCAAAGATAAGTTGTCCATAGGTGCATGGATTTATCTCTGGGCTTTCTATTTTGTTCCATTGATCTATATTTCTGTATTTGTGCCAGTACCATACTGTCTTGATGACTGTGGCTTTGTAGTAGAGCCTGAAGTCAGGCAAGTTGATTCCTCCAGTTCCATTCTTCTTTCTCAAGATTGCTTTGTCTATTCAAGGTTTTATGTATTTCCATACAAATCTTGAAATTATTTGTTCTAGTTCTGTGAAAAATACCGCTGGTAGCTTGATAGGGATTGCATTCAATCTGTAGATTACTTTGGGTAGTATACTCATTTTCACTATATTGATTCTTCCGATCCATGAACATGGTATATTTCTCCATCTATTAGTGTCCTCTTTGATTTCTTTCATCAGTGTTTTATAGTTTTCTATATATAGGTAGGTTTAAAACTCAACATTCTAAAAACTAAGATCATGGCATCTGGCCCCATCACTTCATGGGAAAGAGATGGGGAAACAATGAAAACAATGACAAACTTTATTTTGGGGAACTCCAAAATCACTGTAGATGGTGACTGCAGCCATGAAATTAAAAGATGCTTGCTCCTTGGAAGGAGAGCTATGACCAGCCTAGACAGCATGTTAAAAAGCAGACTTACTTTGCCAACAAAGGTCTGTGTAATCAAACCTATGGTTTTTTCAGTAGCTATGTATAGATGTGAAAGTTGGACTATAAAGAAAGCTGAGTGCTCAAGAATTGATGCTTTTGAACTCTGGTGTTGGAGAAGACTCTTGAGAGTCCCTTGGACTGCAAAGAGATCCAACCAGTCCACTCTAAAGGAAATCCGTCCTGGATATTAATTGGAAGGATTGATGCTGAAGCTGAAACTCCAATACTCAGCCCACCTTAGGTGAAGAGCTGACTCATTGGAAAAGACCCTGATGATGAGAAAGACTGAAGGCAGAAGAGGATGACAGAGAATGAGATGGCTGGATGGCATCACTGATGCGATGGACATGAGTTTGAGCAAGCTCTGGGAGTTGGCGAAGGACAGGGAAGCATGGTGTGATGCAGTCCATGGAGTCACAAAGAGTGAGCTGCAACTGTACTGAACTTAAATTTCTCCAACTTCCTTCACAGTCTCAACCATGATCTGATTTCATGGGCAAGTGCATAGGTTGCTTCAGGGAAAGTATGATTGAATATATCTACCCTGCTTTTTTTTTTTTTTTCCCCGAATATAACCTTTTAGAGTGAAAGTTTGCCAGCTCTTGTTTTAATTTTTTTAACTTTTTATTTTATACTGGAGTACAGTTGATGAACAATGTTGTGTTATTCAGGTATACAGACAAGTGATGCAGTTATGTGTTCAGTTCAGGCACTCAGTCGTGTCTGACTCTTTGCAACCCCATGAATCACAGCACTCTAGGCCTCCATGTCCATCACCAACCCTCAGAGTTCATTCAAACTCATGTCCATCAAGTTGGTGATACTATCCAGCTATCTTATCCTCTGTAGTCTCCTTCTCCTCCTGCCTCCAATCCCTCCCAGCATTAGGGTCTTTTCCAATGAATCAACTCTTTGCATGAGATGGCCAAAGTATTGGAGTTTCAGCTTCAGCATCAGTCCTTCCAATGAACACCCAGGACTGATCTCCTTTAGAATGGACTGGTTGGATCTCCTTGCTGTCCAAGGGACTCTCACGAGTCTTCTCCAATACCACAGTTCAAAAGCATCAATTCTTTGGCGCTCAGCCTTCTTCACAGTCCAACTCTCACATCCATACATGACCACTGAAAAAAACCATAGCCTTGACTAGACGGACCTTTGTTGGCAAAGTAATATCTCTGCTTTTCAATATGCTATCTAGGTTTGTCATAACTTTCCTTCCAAGGAGTAAGTGTCTTTTAATTTTATGTTTGCAATCACCATCTGCAGCGATTTTGGAACCCCAAAAAATAAAGTCTGATACTGTTTCCCCAACTATTTGCAATGAAGGGATGGGACCAGATGCCATGATCTTTGTTTTCTGAATGTTGAGCTTTAAGCCAACTTTTTCACTGTCCTCTTTCACTTTCTGCCATAAGGGTAGTGTCATCTGCATATCTGAGGTTATTGATATTTCTCCCAGCAATCTTGATTCCAGCTTGTGTTTCTTCCAGCCCAGTGTTTCTCATGATGTACTCTGTATATAAGTTAAATAAAGCAGGGTGACAATATACAGCCTTGACGTACTCCTTTTCCTATTTGGAACCAGTCTGTTATGTGTGTGTATCTATTCTTTTTCAAATTGTTTTCCCATTTAGGTTGTTACATAATATTGAGATTTCCCTGTGCTATACAATAGATCCTTGTTGGTTATCCATTTCAAATATAGTAGTGTGTAATGTCCATCCCAAACTCCCTAACTATCCCTGCTTCTGTTGGTTTAATTCAGTTTAGTCTGCTCAGCAAATCCAAAGATTTAACTGACTGACTTTCTTTCTGGTTTACTTCACTCTGTATAATAGGCTCCAGTTTCATCCACCTCATTAGAACTGATTCAAATGTATTCTTTTTAATGGCTGAGTAATATTAATGCATATATATGGAATTTAGAAAGATGGTAACGATAACCCTGTATGCGAGACAGCAAAAGAAACACAGATGTATAGAACAGTCTTTTGGACTCTGTGGAAGAGGGAGAGGGTGGGATGATTTGGAAGAATGGCATTGAAACATGTATAATATCATATAAGAAATGAATCACCAGTCCAGATTCGATGCAGGATACAGTATGCTTGGGGCTGGTGCACTGGGATGACCCAGAGGGATGGTTTGGGGAGGGAGGAGGGAGGGGGATTCAGGATGGGGAACACGTGTACACCAGTGGAGGATTCATATTGATATATAGCAAAACCAATACAATATTGTAAAGTAAAAAATAGATTAATTAATTTTAAAAAATGACTTACTTTTTCATTGTGTAGAAAATGCTAGTTACTAGCATTGAATGAGTTGTTGTTGTTGTGTTGTGCTAGTCACTCAGTTGTGTCTGACTCTTTGCGACCCCATGGATTGTAGCCTGCCAGGCTCCTCTGTTCATGGGGATTCTCCAGGCAAGAATACTGGAGTGTGTTGCTATGCCCTCTTCCAGGGGATCTTCCCAACCTAGGGATCGAACCCAGGTCTCCTGCTCTGCAGGCGGATTCTTTACCCTTTACCATCTGAGCCACCAGGGAGGCCCAAGAATACTGGAGTGTGTAGCCTATCACTACTTCAGGGTATCTTCATAACCCAGGAATCAACCCAGGGTCTCCTGATTGCAGGCAGATTCTTTACCAGCTGAGCTACCAGGGAAGGATTGAATGAGTGGAGATAAAATATGAAGTTCACAACTTAGAGAAGACCGCCCATTAAAAAGGAGAAGAGAAACTAGTTTCTGATGGGAAGAAACATGCTCATTGCAATAAAATTTAATCATTTGTGCAAAAGAGATAATAATGAAGTTCAATTAGTTCAAAAGTTTTTTTTTAAATATTATGTTTCAAATCATTTAGGATGTGATAAGAATCATATCTACCTAAATTCATCATATTAATTTATTTTAGCTAGAAATTTGAATTTCTATACTCAATATAGCCATTCTTGATCTTTAAAAAGTAGGCTTGAGTTGAAATTTTCTATGAATGATTTTCTTTGCTGAGTTTTTACAGTAGTATGGATAAATTTATTTACTGATTGACATTAAAAAGTTACATCATTAGGAAGCTAGAAAGTGCTAGTAGCTCAGCATTATTTCACAGAAAGAATGTCAGAGGAGATACAGTTAACTGAGCACAGGGTTTAGTCGATCATACACATGTTTGTGTGTGTGTGTACATCTATCTAAATATTTAGTGTCTATCAATCTATGTATCAATCAATGGAATTGGCCCATCAATCAGTTATCAGAATGCTGGTCTGCTTTCCTGAGAGCCAACCCTATCTTTTCAGAGTGTATCATAACATGGTAGCGGACACTAAGGCAGTAATGGACTCAGCAAAGTTAATATCTTTTTCATTATCTGGTTCTTTTAATAACTGGAGGTCTCAGTTCTTCTGTTCTTTCTCACTTAAGTCTTTTTGTCCTCTGGGACCTAGGTGTGTTAAAACTAAGGAGATGATGTAATTTATCTTTCATCTTAGGACAAGGACACAACACTCTCTTCTTTGAGAGTGAAAGAAGACACCTTTAATAACACAATCGGGCAAATGGCATAAATCAGGAGAGACTTAGGCAAAGAGGGACCTATGGTCATGTTGTCAAAGATTCACATTTACAATCCAACAGCATCCTACCATCAGACAGTTCACTTTTATTTACCAAACTTGTGACTTCCTGTATGTTTATGGTAGGTTCCCATTTGAAAGATGAGCTAACTTTATGTTGACTTCAGGACAGCCAGTCAATATGGCCTCTGGATTTATAAGTGTTGACTCTGAGCTCACAGGTGTCATGTTTGGTAATAACAAATATTTATGAACTTTTCTGTCAAATGTGGCAAGTTATTACCTGCAAATGGCCAGATGCACTGTTTAAAGTTTCCAGATGGATCAGTGTTCAGTTGCTGTTACTATAATTTCATGGTGTGTGTTGTCCTTTCATTCTTGAAAATATTCTCTTCCAGGTGGCAATTTCCTTTCTCATTCCCAAATTACCAAAACATTTCAAGCAAACCAATGAATAGTTTATTATAAAAGTACCTCTGTGATACTAAAAAACTGCATGAAGAAAACACCCCACATATATTTACCACTGGACCCATTTTAGGGCTAAGAACTAAATGAACTGGATCAAAAGTTGGTATTAAAAAACCTGTTTGTCTTATTGATCTTCATCACTATAAGGCAATGCAAAAATTCGACACTGAAGTTGAATGACCTAACTTTTGGCTGGTTCTTTCCGTTTTCAGGTTTCAGCTCAATCAGCATCTCATCAGAGATACCTCCTTAAGCATTTCTCCCATACAGTTTCAGAAAATTGACGTTGCCTTTTAATCTCAAATATAAAATTATTTGTAGTTCCATTGTCGTTTATTTTGTTTGATTGTATATGATTTAATTTAAGACTCACTGAAACTAGAGAATGGGAAGTAGAGGCTGGGGCCCTATTTGTTTTGTTCATGAAATATAGTAGGAAAACAGTATGTATGAATAAATACATGGTTGAATGACTAAATGAATGTGCTGCTTTCAGAAATGCAGGACTTGCTTATTTAAAGAGATATTTCACTTTCTAATATGAAGGCAGTGTCATGAAAACTTTATACAGGCATTGTCTCCTTTTGATCCTTCCCTGTTTTATGTCCATTAAATGTACTATTTGAATAATAAGATTCTGAAAGGTGAGGCTTTCAGATATGTAATCAGGGGCACCTCTCAAATATTCAGTGATTGTAGAAGCCAAACATCAGAATGGAAGCTGTTCCCATGATTCACTTGGAAGGGAATATGTTGCTACTTTTGACCCAGGCCCCTGACCACAGTTGGACAAGTGTATCACACAGCTCAAAAAGAAATTCATGGATAGGTCTGCCAGTGGTCTTCACTGTGATATAATGGCGAAATATCAAATAAGGAAGATGGTGATTAAGTTCGAAAGAGATGGATTACCTGGCTTAAAAGGAACAGCAAACAGTATCAGCCAGGTGACAATGACAGGAAAAGATGAAAAGCAACGACTTTCTGCTGCTGAAAAGTTGACACACTAATCCCTTCGGCAAAACTTCCAAGGATACTTGGAATCTATCCTGAAGTATGGTTCTCCTGAAGCTCCTGCTCTTTCTCAGAGGCACAAGTGTTTGTCTTTCACTAGGTTTCTCAAAGGCTTGAACCATGTAATTCTGATGTGTTCTTACTGTAAACTTTCTGTTGGAACAACCTGAATAAGTCTGTTTCTCATAAAAGAAGAGCATTTTATAATCCCAAGTATCAGGTTGGCCAAAAGATTCATTCAAGTTTTTTCCACAATATCTTACAGAAAAACCCAAACAAACTTTTTGGCCAATTCAATAATATAAATCTCCCCCATTACATTTGATAAAATAATTATTTCTGTAGTTGGAATGTGAAAAGTGACCTGATAGACTTTATGGGAAAGCACAATATACTTTTTGTCTCTTCTGCCTGATGGCTGACTGAATCTTTACTGGCTCCTTCTTATTACTCAGATCTTGGTTCAAATGTTGCTTTTTCAGAATGATCTTCTCTGAATTCCTTATTTAAGCCCCAACTATGTCACTCAATTTTATTAGCTCATTTAATTTTCTTTATTGCATATATTGCCCTTTCTAGTTGTCTTATGAGTTTTTTTCTTTTGCGTACTTGTATATTGATTTCTCCATTCCCTAAAAGAACATATGATATATAAGGGCAATTGTTGGTTAGCGTAGAAAAAATGAAAATAAATATAGAAATGAGTTTTTTTTTCCTCTCATTCTAGGTTTTTTATAATTTTTTATTTCTTGCTTTTACTTCTTATATTATCACCAGCTCCTCAGGTTCCTTTCTTGGCAATTTGATTTAGGTTTGCAATCTGTGCATTTGGCTTTGACACCTCTCTAGTCCATAAGCTCAGCACAGTGTATCCCACTCAAGAGTAAGCAAATCCTTGGAATATGCCTTAGTGGTCTGGTGACCTAAACAGAAGTGTCCAGTTCTCCCACCATCTCCATTCTAATGGTGAAAGAGAACTGATCTCTTTGTAATTATTTTCAATTGATCCAAAACAGTACACTTGGTTATATTAAGGTGATTTTTTTTCCCACATGGGAAATAGGCAGTTATAAACCCTCTGCTGGAGCCAGTTGATAATGGCTTGCAAGAGCCAGTTGTTCAATATTCAGAAATTTTGGGAGCCATTATTAAACTGACATGGAAAAAGTATGAAACTACAAAAATTGGCAACTTGGACATATTAGAGCCTTTTTCTACTCAGAGATACAGTTTATCAGCCTACCATCAGATATATTATCCTTTTTATGACTATCTGCAGGTGATTTTCAGGCTTCCCTCATGGCTTAGTGTTAAAGAATCTGCCCACCAATACGAGAGATGCTGGTTTGATCCCTGGGTCTGGAAGATTCCCCTGGAGAATGAAATGGCAACCCACTCCAGCATTCTTGTCTAAGAAATCCCATGGACAGAGGAACCTGGTGGGCTATAGTCCATAGGGTCGCATCAGAGTCAACATGATTAGTGACTCAAATCTAGTCTTTTCCTTTTGAAGGATGTAATGAGACATGTTTGTTGAAGACATATCTAAAGATCACTCACCCTAAAATGTGTCTGTCATCCATACAAAGCTAGAATTACCCACAGAACTCACTCTTAAAAACACCTAAACATTCTTAAGCTGATGAGGGTGAGTAAAGATTCACTTTGTGTTAATCATATAGGACTGAAATTGCTGCTCTGCAGCACCATACTCTGACATGAAGGAATAGAGCAGAGAAATAGTAATCTAAAATCTGAAAGTGTATGCCTTTAGCCATCAAATCCTAGAGCTCAAAGTAACAGGATGAGCAGTCATCTGTTAATCTTCCATGATAATCAGTCTCTTGGGATTTCAATAAAGCTAAGCTTTAGGTTCACCCTTGTGGCTCAGACGGTACAGCATCTGCCTACAATGCGGGAGACCCAGGTTCAATCCCTGGGTCGGGAAGTTCCCCTGGAGAAGGAAATGGCAACTCACTCCAGTATTCTTGCCTGGAAAATCCCATGGACGGAGGAGTCCGGTAGGCTACAGTCCATGAGGTCGCAAAGAGTCGGACACGACTGAGCGACTTCACTTCACTTCACTTCACTTAGGTTCACCCATTAGGGAATTTTCTTTGTTCTTTCAGTGTCAGTATGTGCTGGCAATATTGGTGTGAGGGGATCATTGTGGCACATGACAGCAACAGGAAGAGCTAGAATTTCCTACCTCTTCCCAGGGAGATAGTTGTGAGTTTCAGAAGCATCAGCCCATCATTGCTAGTGTTATGAAGAATCGAGGCCAGCTGGCTTGCCATTTCTAGCATTTCTCCTCTTCCTCAAACTGGAGCCTTATGAATCCCACTTTTAATTAAGGACTGCCATGGATTCTGACTTCCCTGATGGCTTAGATGGTAAAGCATCTGCCTACAATGAGGGAAACCTGGGTTGTATCCCTGGGTCAGAAAGATCCTCTGAATAAGGAAATGGCAACACACTCCAGTACTCTTGCCTGGAAAATCCCATGGAGGAGCATAGTAGGCTACAGTCCATGGGGTCGCAAAGAGTAGGACACAACTGAGCGACTTCACTCACTCATGGATTCTGAGGGCTCCCCTTGTGGCTTGGTGGTAAAGAATCCACCTGCCCATGCAAGAGATGCAGGTTTGATCCCTTGATTGGGCAGATCCCCATGGAAAAGGAAATGACAACCCACTCTGGCATTCTTGCCTGGGAAATCCAGAGGAGCCTGGTGGACTACAGTCTCTGGGGTCACAAGAGTAGAACATGACTTAATGACTGAAGAACAATAGTTTCTAAACATTAATTCCTAACCTCCAATATAAGAGACCAAAAAGTGCTGGGTCATCCAGCATGTAGCCTCCAGGCTAGTCTCTTACTGCGGCTGCAACTGTGACCCAGCATATCAACACAAATGATTAGGGATCTAATCAGAGAGCCTCAGGAGCTATCTAGGAAGGTGCAAGCTCCACAGTAGCATAGAAGTTGGATTTTGCTTTTGTACTTCTCTTTACTGGTGCAGAGAGCCTCAGGAGCTATCTAGGAAGGTGCAAGCTCCACAGTAGCATAGAAGTTGGATTTTGCTTTTGTACTTCTCTTTACTGGTGACTCAAAAAATACTTTTTCCCTTCCATTTTCCTGTAAGAGGATACAATCTATTCCATCCAAGAAGATGGAACAAAAAACAAAGCCTAAGGCACTGTGATTTTGAGAAGGAACAAGGCCAGTACCATGTTGCATGGCTGGCTCTGAAAGCATCATCATTTCAAGCATGCAAAGCTCTCCTCTCCATCCAAATGCAAATACATCTGTAGAAAATCCATGATGGCATGTCTGTTCACCCTTATTCAAGTAGAACTTCACATGTTCTCATCACACACTACATGCTCCATAAACTTGGTTGTGGAAATAAACAAAAGCATTTCTCAAAAGGGGAGGCGGAGACTTACCATTTCTTTTTGAGTAGATTATTTGCATTATCTCTGACATAAAAAGGAAGTTACTCTCATTAGCATGGTTAGAATGAAAATGTATCTGACCTTTCACCTTGAAGTTTCTTTCTTAAAATATGGGCAGATAAACTGAATATGCTTACCACCTTGCACTCTGACCTGGATAATTGTGGACTTCTCTTCCAGCCCACAAGAATATTTGTCTGACAAAGCCTGGACATTCCCAGAGGACTGGGCAAGCTTAAATAGGGAGGAAGGACAATCAAACAAAGGACATAGGTAAAGTGATGTAATATCCTTGGCCTAAATAAGGGTGACTACTTTAATTCTTCAGGGGAAGACTTGATTTGAAATAACTGGCAACTGAAAATTAATTTACCACACAGCATGGACCAAAGAAATCAGTACAGGAGAAGGATACAGAACTGATTTTGGTTTTGCCCCTATCATTTACTAAGCCATACGGAATTAAGTCAATCATATAAATTATGTGGGTATCACTTGTCTCATCTGTAAAACAGGGACCTTAATACTATATTTCTTAAAGAGATTACAGAACAATTCAAAAATCACTCAGTAATGTATTTTAAGATTTTATTCATTTGTTCAAAAATTATTTACTGAGTATAAAATTTTGTAACAAATCTGCAAACGTTAATGTCAGGTATAGTCCTATGGTACTGACAGACATTGTGTGATATGGTACCTATGTTATTATTACTATTGTTGCTGAGAAGTAGAAAGGAGCAGTAGAATAGTCTCACCTCAAGGTACACAGAGTTCTTTTCCAATCTGGAACTGAATGTCAGCACTTAATTGTATCTACAACCCTCACTTTTCCAGTAGTCAAATATGGATGTGAGAGTTGGACTATAAAGAAAGCTGAGAGTCAAAGAATTGATGCTTTTGAACTGTGGTGTTGGAGAAGACTCTTGAGAGTCCCTTGGAGGAGATCAAACCAGTGAATCCTAAAGGAAATGAGTCCTGCATATTCATTGGAGGACTGATGCTGAAGCTGAAACTCCAATGCTTGGGCCACCTAAGGCAAAGAACTGACTCATTTGAAAAGACTCTGATGTTGTGAAACACTGAAGGCAGGAGGAGAAGGGGATAACAGAGGATGAGATGGTTGGAAGGTATCACTGACTCGATGGACACGAGTTTGAGCAAGCTCCAGAAATTGGTGATGGACAGGGAAGCTTGGCATGCTGCAGTTCATGGGGTCGCAAAGAGTCCACACGACTGAGAAACTGAACTGAACTGAACTGACCCTCACTTGACCTCAGGCCAGATAGAAGTTAGAAGGAGCTTCATAAAAGTAACTACGGGAAACAATTGTTTTCTTTTAAAATGTATTGACCTTGTGAACCTCAGTGTGGTTGAACTTGTGAGGAATGATAAGGATGGCAAGATTGAAGAAGGCTTCAGTTGCCCATCTTGACAAATGAAGTCTATCTCAGCAAATGAAGAATTGTCTATCAATGTAAATATGATTCAATGATTCAGATTTTCCATTTTGAGCCAAAAGGGTAGGGGGATGTGTTCAAACACTGAAGAGATAAGACAATCACTGTTAATAATTTTTCTAAAGGTTCTAAAAGAAAGTTAAGTTGAAAGTGGTCACCACAGTTCAGTTCAGTTCATTTCAGTCGCTCAGTCATGTCCAACTCTTTGCGACCCTATGAATCTCAGCACGCCTGGCCTCCCAGTCCATCACCATCTCCCGGAGTTCACTCAGACTCACGTCCATCGAGTCTGTGATGCCATCCAGCCATCTCATCCTCTGTCGTCCCCTTCTCCTCCTGCCCCCAATCCCTCCCAGCATCAGAGTCTTTTCCAATGAGTCAGCTCTTCGCATGAGGTGTCCAAAGTACTGGAGCTTCAGCTTTAGCATCATTCCTTCCAAAGAAATCCCAGGGTTGATCTCCTTCAGAATGGACTGGTTGGATCTCCTTGCAGTCCAAAGGACTCTCAGAGCATATAAAATTCCACACCAAACTGGGCCCACAAATTGCCTCAGCTTTTCTCTGACTTGAAGAAATCAACTCCTGCTCTGCATTTGCTTGATCACCTGTCTACACAGTGTGAGTGCAAAACTTGTAATGTTTGATAATGCAAAGAACACAAAGGAATTTTTACATGCCTTTTTATCTGAAAACTGAGCTCTACCATGTTTTGAACATGAACTGTTCTAAGAGGTTTTTAAGCTTAGAAAAGAAAAAAAAAAGACAACTATAATTTTAAAATCTATTTGGATGACTTGCTTCTATGGATGTGAGTGTCTGCCTTTCAGCCAGGCCTGTGTATCTTTAGAGTAAACTCAGAGACAAACAACTACAAAACTGCTCTGCCATCATTTCACACCAAAGTTTTCCATGGGTTGCCTGAGGGAAATAAAATATGTACCTCAATTATCAATCATTAGCCTCTTTTGGCAAAGGTGAACTGAGAGATTTCTGTATTTTAAGGGCCAATGTAGATGAAAGTGAAAAAGTGAAAATGTTAGTCACTGAGCCATGTCCAACTCTTTGTGACCCCATGGACTGTAGCCCACCAGGCTTCTTTGTCCATGGAATTTTCCAGGCAAGAATACTGAAGTGGGTTGCCATTTGCTTCTCCAGGGAATATTCTCAACCCAAGGATTGAACCTGGGTCTCCCGCATTGCAGGCAGATTCTTTACCGTGCGAGCCATGGAGGAATGAAAGCATACACAAATTTTTTAGCAATATCTTACACACTTGGAGAGAGACAGACATATTTACCTTGGAACTGCATTTATTTATTGTGCCAGTAACCAGCTTATTAGAAACCTCTAACCCCTTGACAGTTGTTCTGAGGATCAGAAACAGTTCTTAGTCAGGTCAGAAGTTAATATCCAAAAAATGCACCACGCCCTATTTTCAAAATCTGCTTCATGACCTTCAAGATCTCTGAACCCAGAGTCCGCCTCAAAATGGACTTAACATACACAAGTCAGTACATAACAGGGATGAGCTTAGAATAACAACCTTCCTTCCTGTGGGAGTCCCAGCTTGCTATCTCTAAGAAACTTCATTACAAAGAACACAGGAATTCACGCTGGAGGACAAGCACTTTTAAAACAGTAAGAAATCTGTGTGAAGTAGTCTGTAGTCAATATAATATTTCCCCTTCTCTATTCTCTACCTCACTCCTTCTCCTTGCCTCACCATTGATTTGTTTTAGTTCTTGTGAAAAGTAAACAAAAATATAAAGAATGACAGGAATTCAATCCATAATTGAAGCTTGGGATTTAGTAGAGGGTGGAGTTCAGCCACCTATCACATCCTGGTTTCGAAACAGAATAAAAATTGATTTCTCTGCATTATGTTGTGGAGACACAATCTTCTGAACCAAAGGTTAACTTAACATTCCTTACTTTGCATTGCTTGCTTGTTTTCTGGCTTATTTCTGACTCTTAACTATATTCACCTCTGCCTCCTCTCTGCCTCTCCTTTCTCTCAACAGTTATTCTTCTTCATTCCCTACTCCCACTTTTTATACACCAAGTGACTCTGTTTAATTATTAACATGACCCACAAGTTAAAAAGCAAAAGAGACACATCTTTTAATACCAACTACTTTAAAAAAGGTCTATCTTTAAAAGTGAGTATTTTTAATAAGGTTACTTGAAGATTTAAAGAATTTATGAATACCACATAGTCAAGGCTATGGTTTTTCCTGTGGTCATGTATGGATGTGAGAGTTGGACTGTGAAGAAGGCTGAGCACCGAAGAATTGATGATTTTGAACTGTGGTGTTGGAGAAGACTCTTGAGAGTCCCTTGGACTGCAAGGAGATCCAACCAGTCCATTCTGAAGGAGATCAGCCCTGGGATTTCTTTGAAGGGAATGATGCTGAAGCTGAAACTCCAGTACTTTGGCCACCTCATGAGAAGAGTTGACTCATTGGAAAAGACTCTGATGCTGGGAGGGATTGGGGGCAGGAGGAGAAGGGGACGACCGAGGATGAGATGGCTGGATGGCATCACTGACTTGATGGACGTGAGTCTGACTGAACTCTGGGAGATGGTGATGGACAGGGAGGCCTGGCGTGCTGCGATTCATGGGGTCGCAAAGAGTCGGACATGACTGAGTAACTGAACTGAACATATATGTTCCATATGCACATTTTATAAAATTCTAAAATTTTCCATATGTATATGTGCATGAGTATATATATATATATATATACACACACACACACACACATATATGTACATACACATAGGTATATATCAGTGTGTGTATATTTACCTGCTTTTCTTTGAATAATTACAGAACTCTAATTGCATAATTTTTAGAATTATAGTAGTCATATACATTTCAGATCCCGATGGTCTACAACAAAATAGAGAATGTAAGTTATACAACCGAGAATAGTGCAGCCAGACTCTCTGCTCAAGACAGAGCATTTTTGACAATTTCATCAGCCTCGTTGTATAGGAACCTGAGGACTTAGATATCTTAATCCATAGTTTGAACATAATCATTTTAAATGAGTTTTATGATATATCTCTGTTCCTCAAGCTCACTGCTATGGCCAGTCTCTGACCCAGGACATATACATATCCTGTGATGTCATTTTACTTTGTTTCTGTGTCTAGATATTAAAAAAAAAAAAAAAAGAGAGAGAGAGATGTGTTATTTTTCAATGATGAGAGAATAAATATGGGATGGAGTGTTATGTTAAAAGGTTAGTCTTCAACTCCCAGCCACACCAGTATTTTCCTTTCTCCTATATTGACTAGTGACTCTCAGCAGAGCAGATACTCTTGGGAAAAAAAGTGTCATTTATACAAAAAAAAAGTGAACAATTCAGAATGAAGATCTTTTACTAGATCATACACAAGTCACTAAAGTAACTAAAAGTGGGGTGTGGACCTGGCTGAATCTAAAATGATCATCTTAGTCTTTGCAGCAATCCAATTACCATTCATTTATATCAGCAACTTCCTCCTGCCCTGCTTGCATGAATGATTAGGCCCTGCTTTATCTGACTTCCTCTCCCTGAAGGTTTTGAGAATAATAGATTCCTTCCTTGTTTAAAAAAAAAACAACAACAAATCCTCTTTATAGTGTGTCCCTGAAATATCAGTCATTTCATCTCATCCCAGATTCTGCTTTTTTTCCAGATCTTATGCCTGCTTCTCTTTTGCTGACCTTCAAAAGAGCTCTATCGCCAAGACTGTTTTTCTATGAATGACAGTTATTGAAAATTGCTAGAATTGATTCTCATGCTGAAGCTTAAGACTAGTGAAGCCTAATTTTCACTCCTAACTTTTATAGTTCCCCCTGGTACAATTTTGAACTCAGGGTTCTCCAAGCTTCGGAAGGTCATCCTAAGGCCAGGCTACTACATGATTACACAGAGTAGACCAATAATCAACTATTTCCTCTAACCATTCCACTGATGTTTTCCTCTTCAAATCCAATCAGAATGAGAACTTATAAATGATCCCTAGACTCATCCACTAAACTCGCTCAATCAATCTCCTCTTTTCCGAGGTTTTTTTCATTTCCTTTTCTTAGGCAACACTTAATTTGATTCAACTTCCCACTTATTTGAACTCCCTCCTTTTTTTAAACAGAAACAAATAGAATATCCTTTCTCAAATCTCTCATTATTTTATATGAATCCTATTTCAATGTTCATTCATCTTTCTTCATCCTTTAGCAGCTGCCATGGTCATATTATTCTCACCTCTACTACAAAGCCATAGGTAGAATGTGCTATGTTTATTTCAATATATTTTCTTGGAGTGTCTTTTCTACATGTGTTGCATAACCATAATTGTTCTCCTCCTAAAGTATAACCCAACATTTCCAAGTGTTATTTTAATATGACTAGTGACCCAATATCTCTATGAAGAAGTGGGACCATTAAGTTTTTTCTCTTGTGATTGTTTGTTCTTTGTTTCATTGTTAATAACTATCTCTCCATGTATTAATTAAAATTGTCAAAGTCTTCATGATATTTTCTTTTTAACCTCATTCTTTCTTGATACCATCTTTCATGTTTCCTTCACATATAAACACACTCAGATCAAAGCACATACATGTGCAAGTCAGTAGACAAGAAGTAATATGCTTTGGTTGTTTTTGTTTTAGTGCCAATCCATAATAATGAGAAAGGGATGGAAAGAGTGGACAAGTATAATGACAGAAACACTACATTCTAGAACTAAGAATGAGTTTAAGGGGAACAAAATAAAGAGAAATATGACAAAGACCCAACAGAGAAAAACTGGCTGCTTGGCTTATAACAATTTAAATAATAAGAGCCGAAGTTATAAAAAGCACACTGCAATTTGCATCTACCAACATTAGTAGATTGTTTGGCTTGTCTTGCTCTGTGACCCAGCTGACCTGACAGAGATTATCTACTCTCACACTTAAACTGTAAAGACTATACATGTACTTGCCTTAAAATTTTTTTGAACCTAGCAACCTAGAAAAATGAACCAGAAAATTATTGTATATTTCATCCTCATATTTTTATGCATTTAAATAGCTCAAGTCATTTGTCTTTATATAACTTCTTACTTATGATAATCATTTACTAGAATGACTCTTTCTTTTTCCAATATAGGCATCTATTACCTTTGAAGCTGAATCAGTATTTGACTCTGCTTGAATACCATGAACTTGGCATCTACTCAATATTGGATCTATGAAAAGGTTAATAAAAGTACTTACTATAAATAATTACCATTTTGTGTATTGCCATAATGTGACTGTCACCCAAATTGTACAGAATTCAGCTTTTAAGGAAATTTGTCCCTGCATTTTATTTTGTGTCAGTATTTTCATTTTTAAGGCTTCTCATCACCTCATATCTGCATATATATTGTTTCTTTACACCCTGTGATTCTTCATTTTCCCTCTGACCAGTTTGTCTTCTTTTTCTCAATCTTGTCATTCTGGATTTTTATCTTTTCACAAGTGCCAAAGCCTGAAATGAAACTGTTATATTGTTAAAGTGAAAAGGATCAATATCATTGTTGAAGAAAATCTTGTAATACAGTATTGCAGTATCATTTGTTTGAACTTTTTAATATGCCAGATGCTCCCTGAAATTATGATTTTAGAATTAGGAGTGCTATATAGTTTAGAGATTTTCCCTCCTTTTTCCTCTTTCTCTCTCTTTGAAGGTCGTCATATTGGAGGATATAAACATGTGGCCCTAAAAGACCTGATTAATGCAAATATTGTTGGGTCAGACAAAGATGTATGCTATTCATGGTGGAAACATGAAATTTACCAAAGAATTCAATGGCAAAAGATCAAAGTTAAAACAATATAGATTTAGGGAAGGACTTTTGACATAGAGTAAAGTATTCTTATGTGATAAATTGTCCTGTTTATTCTAATTGGTTTCCATTTTGTCTGTAGTTTGATTTAGCATCAGAGAAATTTAGCACCCCCATCCTTTACTATAACTGTTAACATGATCATCAAACCAAACATAGTTTCTTAAAGAATATCTGCAACACAAGGATGGCTATGTGTTGTAACTGACATGAAGAGATACAGGCATAATCTCCAGTCAAAGTGCACTGTACTACTGAAGATACTTTGACCACTCTTAGCTTAATCAGGAGTAGCAGATTTAAACTCTAAGATACTCTCTCATGTTATTAATGTTGGTTGTCTGATGGGACATGAGAACTTCAGAGCTAATGTTTCATGGATACTTAAACATTTTCCTAAAATCTGCTAGTTACTTAATGTGAAAGAACATTAAATCTACCTATACATCTATCTACTTACCTACCTATCAACCTACCTACCCATGTACTATTTATTAGTCATCTATCTCCTAATCTCTCCTCTTATCAAACACCAGAATATACTATACTAGATGATGTTGTGACAACAAATAGCATCTCGGGGGCTCCAAAGGAATATGCTTTTTGTCTTCTCTCATGTATGCACATTTTGGACAAATGACAGCTCTGCCCCACGTCATCAAACAAGTGCCAGGCTCAGGGAGAAGTCTATAATCTCTAGGTTTACAGTAGAAGGACAACAATAACAAAAGGCAAACCATGTTATGGTTTTCAAGCCACCAGCTTAAGAACGATATTCACACTTCTACTTATGAGTCAAAAAGCCACATATGAATATAACAAGTTGGGAATAAATCCTCTTTTCTCAGGGAGGTTCACTGTAAAGAATGGCTGCAGAATATGCGGCAAAAAGGAATGGATTCTATCAAACATATAACATTTTGATGTGCAAGCAATGTGCATCTAGAGTACCCTTTGTATATATTTTGTCTAATTTTATTGTGAAAAATTTCAAATATACACCCCCGTTGAAAGAATTGGGCAGTGAATTCTCATACACACACCACCTACATTCTACTATTAACATTTTCTTATACTTATTTTGTGACATATTTATTCATGTATCATCCCTTTTTTCTAACCAAAATAAACTGCAGACATCAAAATATATTGCAGATATCAGTTCACTTTTCCCCAAATATTTCAGCCTGCACATCATTAATGAGAGTTTAGTATTCATACAGAGGTTTTCAAATAAAATTTATATGCAATGAGGTATATGAAAATAAATATTCATTTCCTGAGTTTTTATAGATGCATAAATCTGTGCAACCCCAACCCCTTTTATTATAGAACACTTCTATAACCCTAAGAATTTCCCTCAAGCCCTACCAAGTCATTCTCAGCTTCCACCCATTTCCAGAAACCAACACTAATTCATCTTACCTATTCTAACACTTTGCATAAATTAAATAACAGAGTGGGTACCTTTTGTGTAAGGCATATTTTCATTCAGCATTCTTTTTTTGATTCATCTAGTATTATATCTATAGGTTAACTGTATGAATATACACAGTTTATTCATTCTCATGTTGATGGACATCTCATCTATGCCTTTTTTGTTGTTTTTAATTTATTTTTAATTGGAGGATAATCACTTTACAATGTTGTGTTGGTTTTGCCGTACAACAATGTGAATCAGCCATAGGTATACATATATTACTTCCCTCTTGAACCTCCCCCTCCCAAAACCCCTTCCCAACTCTATCCCTCTAAGTAATCACAGAACACGTGGTTGAGCTCCCTGTGTTATACAGTAACTTTCCACTAGCTGTCTATTTCACATGTGGTAATGTACATGTTTCAATGCTACTCTTCTCGGTTCATCTCACCTCCTCCTTCCCCTGCTGTCTCCACAAGACTGTTCAGCTATTTCTAATATTTTAATTATTAATAAGATGTCGTGAACATGTATATACAAGTCTTTTGGTGGACATAAGTTGATATTTCTTTGGGGGTAAGTTCCTGTAAGGGGAATCACTGCATCAAATGGTAACTATATGTTTATAAGAAACAACCAAAAAGTTTCCCAAAGTGTTTACATTTTAAATCTCCGCTAGCAGTGTCAGAAATCTGCAGTTACTCATTAATAGCCTCACTGATACTTTAAAAATTTTACTATTTTAATGTCTGTGAAGTAGGTTCTCAATGTAGTTTTAATTTGCATATCCCAATTGAACATCGTGCTGGGGATAATTTCATGTACTTATTGGCCATTTATAAGTCATTTTTTATGAAATGTCAAATCAAATACTGTACCAGTTGATTTTTGACTGTGTTCTTTTTATCATTACTGATGTGAATTCTAGAAATAGATAATTTGTCAAAACATGCCTTACAAATATTGTCTTGCTGTATGTGGCTTATATTTCATTTTCTTCAAGTCTTTTAGTAGTAAAAATCTTAAGTTTTGATGAGTCACACTTACCACTTTTTCTTTTAAGTTTAATGCTTTTTGTGTCATACCAACAATCTCTATCTGTCTCTAGGTTGTGAAGCTAATCTTCTATATTTCCTTCTAGAAGCTTTATACTAAGTGAATTTAATTTAGATACATGATAAATTTCTTATGTTTCATGTTTGGTTTTAAGTGATTTCATTTTTTTTTTCCAAACAAATATCTAGTTTTACAAACTAACTCATTTACCATACAAAGCAAAAAATCAACTTATGGTTACCAAGGGGGTGGGGGTGGAGGAATAAATTGGGAAACTAGGATTCACATATACACACACTATACATAAAGTAGATAACTAGTAAGAACCTAATGTACAACACAGGGAATTCTACACAATACTCTGTAGTGATCTATATGGGAAAAGATTCTTAAAAGAGTGGATACATGTTTAACTGATGTACTTTGCTTTAGAGCAGAAACTAATACAACATTGTAAATCAACTGTACTCTAATAATAATTAATTTTTTAAAAACCTCCTGAAATCATCTCTGCTAAGTAAATTTTCAAAAACTCAAAAAAAAAAAAAAAAATCTAGTTTTCATAGCACTAGTTGTTAGAAGACCATTTCCCTCCAGCAAGGTAGTACCCTTTTGAAAATCAACTGGTCATATATATGTGAGTTTGTATTTTTTTTTTTTTCTTTTCAATTTAATTTTTTTTATTTGTGTGCTTTTACTGCTTATATCTTCATTTACATTGCAGACTCAAATATCCTGTGATTATCTTTGCTTTCAACTTTTTTTTTTTTTAATTTATTTATTTATTTTTAATTTTTACTTTACAATTCTGTATTGGTTTTGGCATAGATTGACATGAATC
The DNA here is from genome assembly GCF_014754425.2 of Oryx dammah. Lineage (NCBI taxonomy): Eukaryota > Metazoa > Chordata > Mammalia > Artiodactyla > Bovidae > Oryx > Oryx dammah. The sequence goes on along the minus strand of NW_024070189.1, from coordinate 73,508,690 downwards.
CACCACAGGTGTACATGCGTTCCCAAACATGAGCCCCCCTCCCGCCCCCCTCCCCACAACATCTCTCTGAGTCATCCCCGCGCGTCAGCCCCAAGCGTGTCATATCCTGCATCAGACATAGACTGGCATTTCGATTCTTACATGATATTATACATGTTTCAATGCCATTCTCCCAAATCATCACACCCTCTCCCTCTCCCTCTGAGTCCAAAAGTCCGCTATACACATCTGTGTCTTTTTTGCTGTCCTGCATACAGGGTCATCATTGCCATCTTCCTAAATTCCATATATATGTGTTAGTATACTGTATTGGTGTTTTTCTTTCTGGCTCACTTCACTCTGTATAATCGGCTCCAGTTTCATCCATCTCAGCAGAACTGATTCAAATGTATTCTTTTTAATGGCTGAGTAATACTCCATTGTGTATATGTACCACAGCTTTCTTATCCATTCATCTACTGATGGACATCTAGGTTGTTTCCATGTCCTGGCTATTATAAACAGTGCTGCAATGAACATTGGGGTACATGTGTCTCTTTCAATTCTGGTTTCCTCTGTGTGTATGCCCAACAGTGGGATTGCTGGGTCATAAGGCATTTTGATTCTCTGTCTTTATACCAATACTATATTGCCTTGAAATGTAGTTTTCATTTAAGTACTGAAATAAAGTATATGTGGGTCCTCCAAATGTGTTTTTATTTTTCACATCTATCTGGCTATTCTAAGTTCTTTGCACTTCTAACTGAAGCTTTAAAATCAATTTTATGATTTCTACCATTAGAAAACAAAAATCTTTCTGTGATTTTGGTTGAAACTGTGCTAATACTATCAATTTCAATTTGAGGAGAAAGGATAGTGTGATAGATTAAAGATAGCCACAAAATTTTTACTACTCCTCCTGTTGAGAGAGAGTTTCTCCCCTTTAATCTAAGGCTGGCGTAAGCAATAGAACATGGAAGCAGTGACTCAGTGAGACTTCCGTAGTTGGGTCACAAAATTATCATGAATTCTACCTGATGCCTGAGTTTCCACCTAAGGTGTCTGTCTGATCACTTTGGAAGAGCCAGCTGGACATCTTTACCTTATTACTAATTTTAGGGTAAAAATGCTCAATATTTTTTCATAGCATAATACTAGATATAGGATTGTCATATATGTTGTTTATTGTGCTTGGATGGATGATAGCTCCCCTTGCCAGGATGTCTAAATTCGAATTCCTGTGACCTCCAAATATATTATCTACACGGTAAATGAGATTCCAAATATGACGAAAGATGTGGTGATGTGTAGACCATCCTGGATTACCCAGGGGACCCCATGCAACAAACAAGAGTCTTCATAAGAGGGAACTGGAAGGAAGAAGGATAGGAAAAGAATATACAGGGACAGAAGCAGAGGTTGACGTGATGCACTCTTAAAATGGAAGAAAGAACCATAATAAGGAATGCAGGCAGCCCTTGGAAAATGCAAAAAGACTAAAGATCCTCTGAAGTATCCGGAAAACAGTGCAGCCCTATGACACCTTGATTTTAGATTTCAGACTTTCAAATCTGTAGAAGATAATATTTTACTATTTTAAGCCGATACATTTGTGGTAATTGGTTCCAGGTGCAATGAGGAAATAATTCCAGATTTAGAAATAAAAATGTTACTGCAAGAATAATATTAAATCCAAATGGTAAAAGTGAGTATTGTCTTATTCCCAGTTTTAGGGAGAAAGTTCTTAACATTTCACCATTAAGCATAATGAAAGATATATATACACCTTTTATCAAGATTGCAAGGAGAAATATCAATAACCTCAGATATGCAGATGATACCACACTAATGGCAGAAAGCAAACAGAAACTAAAGAGCCTCTTGATGAAGGTGAAAGAGAAGAGTGAAAAAGCTGTCTTAAAAGAATATTCAAAAAAACTAAGATCATAGCATTCAGTCCCATCACATCATGGCAAATAGATGGGAAAAAAGTGGAAACAGTGACAGATTTTATTTTCTTGGGCTCCAAAATCACTGCAGACAGTGATTGCAGCCATGAAAGTAAAGATGCTTGTTCCCTTGTAAGAAAAGCTATGACAAACCTAGACAGGATATTGAAAAGCAAAGGCGTCTCTTTGACAACAAAGGTCCATATAGTCAAAGCTATGGTTTTTCCAGTAGTCATGTACAGATATGTGAGTTGGACTATAAAGAAGGCTGAGTGCCAAAGAATTGATGCTTTCGAACTGTGGAGCTGAAGAAGACTCTTGAGAATCCATTTGGACTGCAAGGAGATCAAACCACTCAGTCTTAAAGAAAATCAACCCTGAATATCCATTGGAAGGACTGATGCTCAAGCTCAAATACTTTGGCTACCTGATGTGAAGAGCAGACTCATTGGAAAAGACCATGATGCTGGGAAATATTGAAGGCAGGAGGAGAGGTGTGACAGAAGACGCAATGGATGGATGGATGGCATCATCAACTCAGTGGAAGTAAGTCTGAGCAAACTCCGGGAGATAGTGAAGGAGAGGGAAGCCTAGCATGCAACTTAGTGACTGAATAACAACAATATCTTTTATCAAGTTTAGAAAGTTCTCTTCTAACTGTGAGTCTTCTCATCATAAATGGATATGAACTTTACCAAGTTGTTTTTTCCTGTATCTATTGAGATGATAATATGAATTGTATCTTTGGTTTATATAAATTTCATTGATTGATTTTTGAACTGTATTTGGGATACATGCTTACTTATATCAGAGAAGGCAATGGCACCCCACTCCAGTACTCTTGCCTGGAAAATCCCATGGATGGAGGAGCCTGGTAGGCTGCAGTCCATGGGATCACTAAGAGTCGGACATGACTGAGCGACTTAACTTTCACTTTTCACTTTCATGCATTGGAGAAGGAAATGGCAACCCACTCCAGTGTTTTTGGGCTGCCGTCTATGGGGTCGCACAGAGTCGGACACGACTGGAGTGACTTAGCAGCAGCAGCAGCAGCAGCTTACTTATATTGTAATAGTTTTCATTTCTTTTTTCTTTTCATATGGTCCTTGTTTAAATTTGCTGATATTTTCAGGATGTTTTTTACATCTATATTCAAAAAGATATTTACCTATAACTTTTTTTTTATCATCTCTTTACCTTGTTTTGGTGTTAGGTTATGCCAGTGAATAAGTCAGAAATTGTTTCTTCTCCTTTATTCTGAGTTTATGTAAGGACATACATTTCTTAAATGCTAGAAGAATACATCACTTAAACCATTAATCTGTAAAAATGATTATGACTATAAATTTAATTTTAAGTATAGGCCTATTCTTCTGGAGAAGGGATAGGCTACCCACTCCAGTATTCTTTGGCTTCTCTTGTGGCTCAGCTGGTAAAGAATCCACCTGCAATGTGGGAGACCTGGGTTTAATCCCTGAGTTGGGAAGATCCCCTGGAGAAGGGAAAGGCTACCCACTCCAGTATTCTAACCTGGAGAATTCCATGGACAGGCCAAGGGGTCTCAAGGAGTCAGACATGACTCCGTGACTTTCATTTCACATAGGCCTATTCAAGTTTTTATTTCTGCGTGTAAATTTTAAATGTAATTCTTAAGAAATTTGCCAATTTTTATTTATTTATTAGATGTATTGGTATAAACTTTTTGGGAAACAAATGGTCCTTTCATATTTTGACATCATCGGGGCTTTCAAAAAAACCTACTGGCAACCTGGGTTAAAGGATCCATGAAAGGCAAATAATCCTTGGCAGCTATTTCTAAGTGAGAGAGATCTCCTGAAACATTTACAGGCTTGCATCCTCTTTAGCTCTTTGTTTGCATTCCAAAGTGTATTGAACCTAGGAACCTTCCCCACCTCCCCACTAGCAGGAATTGCTTAACTCTTCTGAGTTCATTCTGCCTTTCCAGAAAGAAGAGAGTTAGCAGTTGTGTCAAACATATAAGCCTTAAATTTGTATCTTTAAGCTCCTATCTTATGTCATGGACACTTCCATACATACAGGTGATATCTGCCCTCAGTGCACCACTTCATGTGGAGTTGGGGTATGGGGAACCTATCCTAAGAAGCTTTCAAAGTAAGTAATAGGCATTCTCTCTGATCTGAATCCCTGTTTTGTCAGGATAAAAATACATACAGATGCAAAAGCTTTAACAATAGTTCTTCACACCATTCTGAGTTGTATCTAGATGTGCTTTTTTTTCTGTTCACCTTACTAAGTGCTCACTGACTTGCTTGTATATCAAAATTAATGCATTTTATTAAATGGCAAAATTCAAATACTTTTTCAATATTTGCCCAATGTCCTCCAACCACTGCCTTCTTTATTTGCCATGTTTTACAGCTGTTTACAGAAGGAGAAGTGGTTCAGAATCAGTTACTCCTTAATGGCCTGAAGGAGCATTGCAACCATGCATTTTAATACTGATGACTCTGAAATCAATGTATTTGGCCAGATTCCCTCTTCTAATTCCCTCTTCTTTTAATACATATGGTCAATTCTCTACAGGTTAACCGTATGATGTCCCACATTGAGTTAGCTCAAATTCAAAATTTGAGTCCACAAATAAGCTAATTTGCTCTTCCATCAACATTCTTTCCTTTTATTCTTTGTAGCAGAGAACAGTATCACAAATTATCCATACTTCCAAGACAAATATGTGAAAATCAGTCTAAAATGCATCACTGTGGGGCACAGAATACTGGGCCCCCCAAAATGTTCACATCCTAATCTTTGGAACCCGTGAAACTGTTACCATGCACAGCAATAAGGAGCTTGAAGATGTGATTTATGTAAAATTTTCTGAGGTAAGAAAGTTATTGTGGATTATCCTGGTGGGTGCAGTGTACTCAAAGGGTCTTTAAAAAGCGGAAGTGAGTCATAAAGCGTAGGTCAGAGAGAGGATTTTGAAGATGATATGTAGCTGGCTTTGATGATGGAGGAAGGGGTCATGGGCCAATGGATGCAGGAGTCCTCTAGAAACTGGAGAAAGCAAAAAATAGATGCTCCCTTAGAGCCTCCAGGGGAAAACAAAACAAAACAGAGCCCTCTGTCACTTTGTGTTCAGCCCAGTAAAACTGTTCCAGGCTTTATCTCCAGAACCGTAAGATGGAAAGTGTATGTTAATTCACTAAGTGTGTGGTAATGTTACAGTATCAATAGAAAACTAATATAATCAACAATCTCCAACTCCTGTAGAAACTCTCTCACTGTCTTCCTTCCTTATCCAATGTCACTGATTATTCAGGCTCATCCCCAGGTCTACTTCACTGACCTTGAACTCTGTCTCCCTACTACCAGTTAACCCTGCAGCATCCATCCCCCCCAGTCGTGCCCTCCTAACTAAACTTAATGCTGCTGCTTGAGTAGCATTCTATTATAATCCATTTGGGGCATTCTCTGTTTAAAACTCTCCAATGCATTATTATACTTTCATGATAACTTCTGATCTTGAGGTCAGCACACAGACCCTTCAGTTTCACACTCTTTCCTCTTTTCTGTTACTACTGGTCCACCAGCAACAGTGTTACTCCAGCACTCTGTTCATCGCTCTCTACTACATCTCATGTAAAATATATCATATCTCCTAATGTGCTCACAAATATGCTTTCCTCTCTCCTCCTCTGTCTGGGACATTCCGTAAGTATCTATTATGAAAAATCAATGAATATAATATCAACATGAACAGCAAATTAATTGAATATTATGCATTTGGTATTCAGATTAAACTATAAAAATACATTTGTTTTCTTTTTGAACCACATATTTCTTTACACAAGGCTAAAGCCTTTGTTTGTCCACGCTGTCCTTTACTCAGTAGTCTAATGCATATTAGAAACTGGTTAAAGAGTTTATTTTAGAAATGAAACTAATGATAATATACAATTCTTTCACAGCAGTGGTCATTTTCAAACCTACTTAGGAAATATTTATTAGTTTAACTCTCAGAATTATGAGAACATTGCTCTTCTTACTGCTGACATACTGACTTTAGTTAAAGCCTTTCAGAAATGTAGTTGTTTGTTCTTCATTAAAATTTGAAAAATTTGATAAGGTCATGGTTTTCTTTAAAACTTGAAACCTTATGTTGTATATAATACCTAAAGGAATAAAACTGACAATTATAACAAAGTCCTATCATAAAACTATATACAGAGGAGAGAGATCTATAACTCAGACTGAGACTCTGGAGTCTGGATGCCTGGACTCAAATCCCACCTCCGTTGTTTCCTAGCTGTGTGACCTTGGGATTGTTACCATTCTTCTCTGTGACTCTATTTCCTCATTCTGTCAAACAGAAATAGTAATAGTGTCTATCTCAGAGAAAAATTGTGAAAATTAAACATTTTCAAAGTGCTTAAAACAGTGTCTCCCCCTTCTAAGGACTGCAGACATGTAAGATATTTACTTTATATGTTTATTAGCTGTTTATCATCCTCACAGGGGCTTCGCTTGTGGCCTCGTGGTAAAGAATCTGCCTGTAATTCAGATCACTTGCAACACAGGCGGTACGAGTTCGATCCCTGCGTCGGGAAAATCCCCTGGAGAAGGAAATTGCAAACTGCTCCAGAATTCCGTCTGAGAAGTCCCATGGACAGAGTGAGAGGGTAACAGGCAGGAGGGCCAGGGGTCTCCAAATGGAGGAAACAGCCTGCAAATGTCAGACATTTGTATCTCCCTTAAGCGGCAGGAGGAAACGAACTAGCGGTATACTTTTTCCTTCTCTATACAAATTTAAAAGGAGGGTTCTCTTAAAATTCTGTGTTGCCATGACACCTGGTTTCACCTGAAGTTAACCAATGTCTTTTTCTTTTGGAAATGTTTATCTTAAGCTATGCTAATGTACTATACATTTACCCCAAACTCTGTCTTCAAGTCGGTTCTGCCTTTTGGCTCAGAACCTACTTGATAAACCAGTATGTTATACTCCGATATTGTTCCTCTAGTCTATGTAAATGACACTATTTGTATGGTGCTCTGCCCTTCAAGATTCAAGCTAATCCTTTTATGGCCCAAGATGAACCATTTGGAGCCAAGATTATCCCAAAATACATCTTATGGGTGAGGGGCCTGGTGCCATTCTAAGTTTTGAGACATTCCTTTCTTTCATTAACAGACTGCTGGTGACTATATAAAATCCAGCTAAAGACTAGCAGGGGGTACTCTTTCTGCCCGCTTCTGATGCCTATGTGAAAAGCTTTCTCTTTCTCCTTTATACTTTAATAAAACTCTGTTACACAAAAGCTCTGAGCGATCAAGCCTCGTCTCTGGCCCCGGATTGAATTCTTCTCTTCCGGGGGCCAAGAATCCCGGCGTCATAATTCAACAACAACCTTTCAAGAGGAGCCTGGCAGGCTGTAGTCCATGGGTTGCAAGAGTTGGACATCACTTAGCGACTAAACCATCAACCACCAGCATCACCTTATAAGGAATGTTTCTTTCTCTTGCAGTATCTTTCTCTGATTTTTCTGATAAAACATGAAAAAGCTTAGCTGGGAACTCAGAAGTCCCTGACATTCAGTTAATATGACAGGTTAAGAGGAAGGATTCCTTTACAAAACCAAACTTTCTATGTGATCTATACAGAGCATCGTACATTTGCTGTGAGGGTATTAAAGCCTTCCCCACTTGACAAATGAAATTTCATATGCATCATAGATTTACAAGGTAAAGGTTGTTGAGATTTACAACTAGAAGCCTCAAAAATGTAACTTTCTCCTCCAGGAAGTTATTTTTTTTTTCCTTTACTTTATTAGAAATACCTAATAAAGAGAAACTTTTATATGCCTAAATCAAAATGTCAACACTTTCTCAAAGGTCTATGAATGCTATAGTCTGGCATAGAGGCATTCAGATAAATTTTTCAACACCTAAATATATATCTTAACTTTGGGTAACTACAGTTGCATTAGTGAAAAGAGTTTTATGTTTTTAAAAATTACGATGGGTAGTAGTTTTAGGAGCCCTATAATTTACTGCTTCACAGAATATAATTTTTAGAGAATACCACCTACTATACTTTATGTGGAGAAATAACATATTTGAAGGTCAATTCTGTAATTTATAGTAAGAGAAAAAAATGACTTACTATATTAGATTTCCCCATTTGATTCTAGGCGTACCTCCCCGAGACACCTAAGACAGAATTATAGTTCAGGGAGAGCTATGCCTAATTACAGCTCTCGGTCAGAATGTCCATATTTTAACCAATAAAGTGACCTGCAATTGGGTCCATGTCCCAGCTCCTGCACTGTTGACGCTGCAGCTTTCCCAAATATATCCAGTGAACCTCTCCAATTTCTCTCTAGCATATTTTATATGTGGTATTAACTTCAATATTTTTATTATATTATCAAAATTACCACCAGTAGAACAGTTTGAAATGAGAGTTCTTACTAATGGCAGCTTCTACTTTTTAGACATTAAAAAAAGTTATCTAAAAAAAACTCATGTGTGTAATGTGCAGACTAAAAGAATATCTCATTATATTTTCACAAAATCTGATTTTAGAGAAGAAATACATTGTGAAAAGATAAGGTCACTGTTTTTCCTCCTTACCTCTGTGCCATTCTCTCTCACCCTTTGAGAGGCATCCACAACAAAAATTGTGTATGAAAACTTCTATACCATTTTGATATTTGGGGGCCCACAAATAAATAAAATCAATTTATTAGATTATTTTAAAAGTATCATGTAAATTCTATTAGAATGTGTATATCATTCCACAGTAGCTTTTCTTTTCATGTAAACACTATGTTTCTGAAAACTATTCAAACTGAAAAATTCATCTAATCAACTCATTCTTTTGCTAAAACAGAAAACAAAACAAAAACAAAAAAACTTTGCATTGCTTATAGAAGATTGATAATCTGGATGACAGAATTCTCATCTGAAACCATGAATCCCAGAAGGATGTACATAACATGTGTCACATTACAAAAGAAAAGACCTGTCCACCACCACTGCTTTATTCCATGATTTCATGATACACAAGTATACATTTTTGAATTCTCTGTACCACTGATCCATTCATCTTTTTCTCTTCCAGTATGTCACAACTTTAATTATCCAGCTTTATAAAAAGAGTTGATATCTGGAAATCAATTCTCCCTTGTTTGTTTTTAATATATTCTTGGCTATTTTTTTTACATTTATACTTCTATATAAAGTTCTATAATCAATTTGTCAACTTCTATAAACACTTGTTGGAGCTTTGACTGGAATAGTGATAACTTCAAGATGGTGAATTTTCTCACCAATGAAAATACTATGGCTTTTCTTTAATTTAGGACATATTTTCATATCTTTTAAATAATACTTTGTTTTTTCTATAAAAATTTTACTTATCTTTTAAAATTTATTTGTAGAAACCATAAATCTGTTGTGTCTCCAGTGAGGCTCAGTTTGTAATACCTTTCATTGTATGAATATCTCTTATATACTGAACATGATTTAAACACTGATTTGTGTATGTTGCACAAAACAAGCCATAAATGCATTGAGCCCACTGCTTAATCAAAAAGGTAGGATTTTATTACAACACGAGACAAAATTGAGAGCATGTGAGTTACTGAGAAACAATATGTTAAATGTATTCAATATAGAAATGTTTAAAGATTATTTTGGTTGCACTAACATCATTGTCCCTGGAAATATAATATCATTGGAAGCTTGGTTGCATTTAGTGCACACGCAGACACATATACACACACATAGACATACATATGGATCTTCCCTTGGAGCTCAGTCAGTAAAGAATCTGCCTGCAATGCAGGGGATCCAGGTTCAATTCCTGGGTCAGGAAGATCCCCTGGAGAAGGAAACGGCAACTCACTCCAGTATTCTTGCCTGGAGAATCCCATGGACAGAGGAGCCTGGCAGGCTATAGTCCACAGGGTCACAAGAGTCAGACGCAACTTAGTGACTAAACCACCACCAGACATATATATATACATGTATATTACATATACATATGTATCCATATATATTACATATATTTGTTATATTTTGATTCTAGGAATTTACTCATTGATAGAGCACCTTGCTGAAGTTAAAAGTGGTGGAGGAAACAGATGAAGTAAAATTTTTGATGTATATACTGCTGAATGGCAACAGATGTTGTGTTTGATGGTAACCTTTGGGTAAGTACATTATACTCACATTCCTCTAACTTTCTAATACATGCAGACATCCATGTTAAAGACAGCCATACCTATCCCAACTACTGGAAATAAAAGACATTTTTACCACTTGAGAATATGGAAAAACTTACTAAGAACAATCTTAAGCAAATTTTAGGCAAGCAATCAGAATTGCCTAATCAACTACTGGAGAAAAATCTGTCATTATTATACTTATGAATCAGTGTCAGATTACTGATTTGGTAATGTAAATTCTATTAGAATGTGTATATTGGAATCAGGGACAGATTTTATTTTGGGGGGCTCCAAAATCATGTGGTCAGTGACTGCAGCCATGAAATTAAAAGAAGCTTGCTGCTTGGAAGTAAAGCTATGACCAACCTAGAGACCGTAGAGCATATTGAAAAGCAGAAATATCACTTTGCCTACAAAGATCCATATAGTCAAAGTTATCATTTTCCCAGTAAAGAATTGGACCATAGGCTGAGTGCCAAAGAACTGATACTTCGGAATTGTGGTGCTGAAGAAGACTCTTGAGAGTCCCTTGGATAGCAAGGAGATCAAACCAGTCAATCCTAAAGGAAATGAGATGGCTGGATGGCATCACTGAATCAATGGACATGAGTTTGAGCAAATTCTGGGAGATAGTGAAGGACAGGGAAGTCTGGCATGCTGCATTTTGTAGGGTCAAAAGAATTGGACACAACTTAGCAACTGAACAACAATACTTGCGATTGTTCCCCTTGAAATCTCTAAATTGTTAGCAAAAGAAAATTGGCTTAAAAGCCCCTTCCCTATTTCACCATTTACACACACATTAAAACAACTTAATATAACCACTGCAGGTTATGTGTGGCTATATATCTCAGCCATTTTTCTTGGGATTGTTAATTTGAAATTTTTTGCTGTATTGGTATCATCTATGTCTTGTGAAGAAATGATATTTACATGGTCTGGATCTATGATTCAAGTACAGTGTAAAATTCAGACTAACATAGGTGAAGTTTTAGTTTACTTAAACTTTTTAACAACTAAAGAAAGAGTTAATATATACTTATTGTAGTGACCAAACTGACTCTTTTGATTATCCACTTTTAAGAAATTAAATATCATCGGTTTCGTCCTTTCATGTTTTTCCATGTGGTTGCCAAAGTCCCCTACACTGGATTGTAGTCCAGTTTGATTTATGTGTGTCTGACTCATTGCAACCCCATGGACAATAGCCGACCAGGCTCCTCTGTCCACGGAATTCTCTAGGCAAAAATACTAGAATGGGTAGCCATTTCCTTCTCCAGGGGATCTTTCCAACTCAGGGATCAAACCTGGGTCTCCTGCACTACAGGCAAATTCTTTAACATCTGAGCCACCAAGGAAACCCTCCCTTGGTAAAGTCTCTGAGCAAATAAAGAGGCTGGAATGGGTAACTAGAGCAATATAAAGAAACAAACAGGAAGAAAAGAGAAAGATAAAGAAAATAACTTCTGTTGAGCAACTATTTTGTGCCCAGTAGCTGCATCAATCCTGAAAAGAAGGTTGCAAAATTATTTATCTTTTGCAAAAGAGAAAAAGAAGACCAGGAGTTAACATTATCAAGTCCACACAAACAATGAGGAATAGGATAAGGGATTAAAACCAGATCTCTCTAACTCAAGTATCCATGTTCATCCATTTTAAAGAGAATTTTAATAACCCTATTGCTAATGATTCTAGAGGTTTTTAGAAATTTGGAAATGTGTTTAGGTTGTCAAAATGTTTGGGAATCACGTGTCATTGTTGGCATTTTATTTAATGGGTGATGTTCTAGGATAGTACCTAGACAGCCTGCAATATTAAGACAATCTTATAAAGAAATGACTTGTGTATTCTGTGATTTGAAAGTTTCCCTAGAGATTACGATAGAAAAAACAATGTATTAATAACTTTTACAAAACTCAAACTAACTCTGTTTTGCATATAAACAAAGATTTTTTTTAAATATATATTGAATTTTCCATAAATGCACCTTCTGGATAATTCAAACAGAAGATTAAAATTTGTTTTGTTCAGAGATTTCCCAAGAGCTATCTGCCATTTAAAAAATCTTTTCACTCAAGATATTGCTGGTTATGGTAGTGAAGTTACCAGTATCACTTAAGTCACACATTACACTCTGCAACAATCATTCACATAGTCATGCCCTTATATGGTTCTCATATTGCAATGTTAAATATTTTTTAAAAAAGTCAAAATACTCTGGTTATTATTTTCCTCTTTCTAAATACAACCTTATTTATTATGAAATCTTTGCAAACATTCAGCTATATCATTATGCCAACTAGTGTAGTTAATCCTTTGTATTCTAATAATGAAACACAGGGACCTTCGCTCACGCACAGTTTGCAGGCTTGGGCCGGAAGAAGTCACACGCCTTGAGGAGTGGGGTAGGGTGTGTTTGAGAAACCTGTACACAGGTAAGGAAGCAACAGTTAGAACTGGACATGGAACAACAGACTGGTTCAAAATAGGAAAAGGAGTGTACCAAGGCTGTATATTGTCATCCTGTTTATTTCACTCACATGCAGAGTACATCATGAAAACGCAGGGCTGGAGGAAGCAAAAGCTGGAATCAAGATTGCTGGGAGAAATATCAATAACCTCAATATGTCACCCTGCTTGTTTAACTTATATGCAGAGTACATCATGAGAAATGCTGGAATGGAAGAAACACAAGCTGGAATCAAGATTGCCGGGAGAAATATCAGTTAGTTCAGTCACTCAGTTGTGTCCGACTCTTTGTGACCCCATGAACCGCAGCACACCAGGCTTCCCTGGCCATCACCACCTCCAAGAGTTCACTCAGACTCACATCCATCGAGTCCATGATGCCATCCAGCCATCTCATCCTCTGTCGTCCCCTTCTCCTCCTGCCCCCAATCCCTCCCAGCATCTGAGTCTTTTCCAATGAGTCAACTCCTCACATGAGGTGGTCAAAGTACTGGAGTTTCAGCTTTAGCATCATTCTTTCCAAAGAAATCCCAGGGCTGATCTCCTTCAGAATGGACTGGTTGGATCTCCTTGCAGTCCAAGGGAATCTCAAGAGTCTTCTCCAACACCACAGCTCAAAAGCATCAATTCTTCAGCGCTCAGCTTTCTTCACAGTCCAACTCTCACATCCATACATGACCACAGGAAAAACCATAGCCTTGACTAGACAGATCTTAGTTGACAAAGTAATGTCTCTGCTTTTGAATATACTATCTAGCTTGGTCATAACTTTTCTTCCAAGGAGTAAGCGTCTTTTAATTTCATGGCTGCCGTCACCATCTGCAGTGATTTTGGAGCCCCCAAAATTAAAGTCTGACACTCTTTCCACTGTTTCCCCATCTATTTCCCATGAAGTGATGGGACCGGATGCCATGATCTTCGTTTTCTGAATGTTGAGCTTTAAGCCAACTTTTTCACTCTCCTCTTTCACTTTCATCAAGAGGCTTTTTAGCTCCTCTTCCCTTTCTGCCATAAGGGTGGTGTCATCTGCATATCTGAGGTGATTGATATTTCTCCCAGAAATCTTGATTCCAGCTTGTGTTCCTTCCAGTCCAGCATTTCTCATGATGTACTCTGCATATAAGTTAAATAAGCAGGGTGACAATATACAGCCTTGATGTACTCCTTTTCCTATTTGGAACCAGTCTGTTGTTCCATGTCCAGTTCTAACTGTTGCTTCCTGACCTGCATACAGATTTCTCAAGAGGCAGGTCAGGTAGTCTGGTATTCCCATCTCTTTCAGAATTTTCCACAGTTTATTGTGATCCACAGAGTCAAAGGCTTTGGCATAGTCAATAAAGCAGAAATAGATGTTTTTCTGGAACTCTCTTGCTTTTTCCATGATCCAGCGGAGAAATATCAATAACCTCAGATATGCAGATGACACCACCCTTATGGCAGAAAGTGAAGAGGAACTAAAAAGCCTCTTGATGAAAGTGAAAGAGGAGAGTGAAAACATTGGCTTAAAACTCAACATTCAGAAAACGAAGATCATGGCATCTTGTCCCATCACTTCATGGCAAATAGATGGGGAAACAGTGGAAATAGTGGCTTACTTATTTTTCTGGGCTCCAAAATCACTGCAGATGGTGATTGCAGCCATGAAATTAAAGGACACTTACTCCTTAGAAGGAAAGTTATGACCAACCTAGACAGCATACTAAAAAGCAGAGACATTACTTTGTTAACAAAGGTCCATCTAGTCAAGATTGGTTTGTCTAGTGGTCATGTATGGATGTGAGAATTGGACTATAAAGAAAGCTGAGCACTGAAGAATTGATGCTTTTGAACTGTGGTGTTGGAGAAGACTCTTGAGAATCCCTTGAACTGAAAGGAGATACAACCAGTCCATCCTAAAGGAGATCACTCCTGGGTGTTTATTGGAAGGACTGATGCTAAAGCTGAAACTCCAACACTCTGGCCACCTGATGTGAAGAACTGACTCATTGGAAAAGACCCTGATGCTGGGCAAGATTGAGGGCAGGAGGAGAAGGGGACGACAGAGGATGAAATGGTTGGATGGCATCACCTAGTCATTGGACGTGGGTTTGGGTGGACTCCGGAAGTTGGTGATGGATGGGGAGGCCTGGCATGCTGGGGTTCATGAGGTCACAAAGAGTCGGAAACCACTGAGTGACTCAACTAAACTGAATGAAACACATTGTAAGTTATTTCCTTTATATTATTAGACCACTGTACTAACATTTTAAGGTGATATGGGAAGAAGGTTAAGTATTGTGAGTTTCATTCAAGACATTAAAGGCATCATGGGTTCTTAAGTGATTCAGAGTTAATATTTACATCACAATGTAAATTTTAAAAAATTTCCAGGATTAAAAAGTGAGCCTAAGTATAGAACATGTGTTAAAAAGGATTCACCAGAGTAGTGTGGTTGTTAAGAGTGCTTCTTCAAAATACATTCTACCTTCCCTACATTGTTAAATAGTTCAAAGTTTAAAGAATTTTACCTGTCAGGCTTATTCTTTGAAATGAAATTATGGGAATATCATTTCCTTAATGGTGACTGATTTAAGAGTAAGCACGCAGACAATTTCTGACCAGTAATATTTAAGGGTAATATTGCTGTAGACTACTGGGAAAGTCCTTTCCTATTTTTAAACAGAGACTTCAGATAGTTCTCTCCAGTGCTAGATTTAAACAAAAGGAAAATATCCCTGTTGATGCAGAAAACTACTAGAGGAATCAGAGCCATGGTAACATCAATCCTATGGTCATCAGAGACATTACTTTGTTAACAAAGGTCCATCTAGTCAAGATTGGTTTGTCCGGTGGTCATGTGTGGATGTGAGAGTTGGACTATAAAGAAAGCTGAGCACCGAAGAATTGATGCTTTTGAACTGTGGTGTTGGAGAAGACTCTTGAGAGTCCCTTGGATTGCAAGGAGATCCAACCAGTCCATTCTGAAGGAGACCAGCCCTGGGATTTCTTTGAAAGGAATGATGCTAAAACTGAAACTCCAATACTTTGGCCACCTCATGTGAAGGGTTGACTCATTGGAAAAGACTCTGATGCTGGGAGGGATTGGGGGCAGGAGGAGAAGGGGATGACAGAGGATGAGATGTCATCACGGACTCGATGGATGTGAGTCTGAATGAACTCCAGGAGTTGGTGATGGACAGGGAGGCCTGGCGTGCTGTGATTCATGGGGTCGCAAAGAGTCGGACACGACTGAGTGACTGAACTGAACTGATGTGTAGTATCATCTCATTTGCGAACAATGAGAGCTTTATTTCTTCTTTTCCAATCTGGATTCCTTTTATTTCTTTTTCTTCCCTGATTGCTGTAGCTAGGACTTCCAGAACTATGTTGAATAATAGTTGTGAAAGTGGACACCTTTGTCTTGTTCCCGATCTTAGTGGGAATGCTTTCAGTTTTTCACCAGTGAGAATAATGTGTGCTGTAGGTTTATCTTATGTACCCTTTGCTATGTTGAGGTATTTTCCTTCCATGCCCATTTTTTGAAGAGTTTTAGTAATAAATGGATGCTGAATTTTGTCAAAGGCTTTTGTGATTATCATATGGTTTTTATCTTTCAATTTGTTAATATGGTGTATCACATCAACTGATTTTCATATATTGAAGAATCCTTGCACCCCTGGAATAAAACCAACTTGATCATGGTGTATGAACTTTGTGATCTATTTCTGAATTCTGTTTACTAAAATTTTGTTAACGATTTTTATGTCTATGTTCATCAGTGATATTGGCCTGTAGTTTTCTTTTTTTGTGTTGTCTTTGTCTGGTTTTGGTATCAGGGTGATGGTGGCCTTGTAGAATGAGTTTGGAAGTGTTCCTTCCTCTGCAGTTTTTTTGAAAGAGTTTTAGATGGATAGGCATTAGTTCTTCCCTAAATGTTTCATAGATTTTTCCTGTTAAGTCATCTGGTCCTAGGCTCTTGTTTTTTTGGAAATTTTTTATCACACCTTCAATTTCAGGGCTTGTAATTGAGTTGTTCATAATTTCTATTTCTTCCTGGTTCCATCTTTGAAGACTGAACTTTTCTAAGAATCTGTACATTTCTTCCAGGTTATCCATTTTATTGCCGTATAGTTGTTCATAATAGTCTCTTATAACCCTTTGTATTTCTCCATTGTCTGTTGTAACTTCTCCTTTTTCATTTCTAATTTTGTTGATTTGATTCTTCTCTCTTTTTTTCTTGAAGAGTCTGGGAAAAGGTTTGTCAATTTTATCTTCTCCAAGGACCAGCTTTTAGTTTTATTAATTTTTACTATTGTTGTTTTCATTTCTTTTTCATTTATTTCTGCTTGTATCTTTATGATTTCTTTCCTTCTACAAATTCCGGGTTTGTTTTTTTTTTTTTTTTTTTTTGGTTCTTCTTTTTCCAGTTGTTTTAGGTGTAAAGTTAGGTTGTCTATTTGATGTTTTTCTTGTTTCTTGAGGTAGGATTGTATTGCTTTATAAACTTCCCTTTTAGAACTGCTTTTGCCACATCCCATAAGTTTTGAGTTATCATGTTTCATTGTCATTTCTTTCTAGAAATTTTTTTATTTCCCTTTTGATTTCTTCAGTAACCTGTTGATTATTTAGAAACATACTGTTTAATCTCCATGTGTCTGTGTTTCTCACAGGTTTTTTTTTTTTTTCCCCCTTGAAATTGACACCTTGTCTCATGGTGCTGTGGTCAGAAAAGATGCTGGATATGATTTCAATTTTCTTAAATTTACTGAGGTTTGATTCATACCCAAGATGTGGTCTATCCTGGAGAATGTCCCATGTGCACTTGAGAAGAAGGTGTATACTTCCGCATTTGGATGGAATGTCCTGAAGATATCAATGAGATCATCTCATCTAATATATTGTTTAAGACTTGTGGTTCCTTATTAATTTTCTGTTTTGATGCTCTGTCCGTTGGTGTGGGTGGGGTGTCAACATCTCCTACTATTATTGTGTTACTGTCAATTTCTCCTTTTATGTCTGTCAGTGTGTGTCTTATGTATTGATGTGCTCTTATGTTGGGTGCATAGATATTTACAATTGTTACATCTTCCTCTAGGACTGATCCCTTGATCATTCTGTAGTGTCCTTCTTTATCTCTTGTAATCTTTATTTTAAGGTCTGTTTTGTCTGATATGAGGATTGCTACTCCAGCTTTCTTTAGCTTTCCATTTGCATGGAGTATATTTTTCATCCTCTCACTTTCAGTCTATGTGTCTTTAGGTATGAAGTGGGTTTTTTGTAGACAGCATATATAGGTCTTGTTTTTGTATCCATTCAGCCAGTCTGTGTCTTTTGGCTGGAGCATTTAACACATTTACATTTACAGTAATTATTGATATATATATGTGTGTGTGTATATATATATATATTATATATATATATATATATGTTCCTATTGCCATTGTCTTAATTGTTTGGGGTTGATTTTGTAGATCTTTTTCCCTCTCTTACATTTCTTGACTATATAAGCCCCTTTAACATTTGTTGTAAAGCTGGTTTGGTGCTACTGAATTCTCTTAATTTTTGCTTATTAAAAAGCTTTTTATTTCTCCATCAATTTTGAATGAGATCCTTGCTGGGTATAATAGTTTTCGTTGTAGATTTTTCCCTTTAATTACTTTAAATATATCCTGCCATTCCCTTTTGGCCTGCAGAGTTTCTGCTGAAAGACCAGCTGTTAAATGTATGGGGTTTCCTTTGTATGTTATTTGTTTCTTCTCCCTTGCTGCTTTTAATATTCTTTCTTTGTGATTACTATTTGTTAGTTTAATTAGTGTGTGTTTTGGCATGTTTCTCCTTGGCTTTACCCTGTATGGGGCTCTTTGTGCCACTTGACTATTTCCTTTTCCATGTTGGGGAAATTTTCAACTATAATCTCTTCAAAAAAAAATTCATACCCTTTCTTTTACTCTTCTTCTGGGAACCCTATAATTTGAATGTTGGTGCATTTGATATTGTCCCAGAGGTCTCTGAGACTATCCTCAGTTCTTTTCATTCTTTCTACTTTATTCTGCTCTTCAGCAGTTATTTCCACCATTTATCTTCCACCTCACTGATTGGTTCTTCTGCTTCAGATAGTCTGCTATTGATTCCTTCCAGAGTATTTTTACTTCAGTAATTATGTTGTTTCTCTCTGTATGTTTATTCTTTAATTCTTCTAAGTCTTTGTTAATTGATTCTTGCATTTTCTCCATTTTCAAGGTTTTGATCACCTTTGGTATCATTATTCTGAATTATTTTTCAGGTAGTTTCCCTATTTCCTCTTGATTTGTTTGGACTTGTGTGTTTCTAATTTGTTCCTTTATTTGTGTAGTATTTCTCTACTTTTTCATTATTTTTTTTAACTTGCCTTTGAAGTCTCCTTTTCCCAGTCTTCAAGGTTGAATTCTTTCTTCCTTTTGATTTCTGCCCTCCTAAAGTTGGTTCAGTGGTTTTTGTAAGCTTCATATCTGGTTAGATTTGTGCTGAGTTTTTGTTTTTCCTCTGATGGGCAAGGCTGAGTGAGTAGGTAATCCTGTCTTCTGATAACTGTGTTTGTATTTTTGCTTTGTTTGTTGTTTAGATGAGGTGTCCTGCACAGGGTGCTACTGGTGATTGGGTAAGCCAGGTTTTGTATTCAAGTGGTTTCTTTTGATTAAGTTCTCACTATTTGATATTCCCTCTGGTTAGTTCTTTGGTAGTCTAGGGTCTTGGAGTCAGTGCTTCCACTCCAAAGGTTCAGGGCTTGAATTCATTTTGAAAGTAAGAAGAACAAAATGGTTATCACTGGGCTACAATCAATGTGTTGGCAGGGCCGTGAACCTTCTGGAGGCTTCAGGAAGAGATGTTTCTTTGCCTTTTCCAACTTCTAGAGAGAGGTACCTATATTCTGTGAGGCCCCTTCCACCATCTTCAAACCTCTCTTTGACTCCCACACTCCTATAGGGATTTTTTATATTCTGATATTAGTTAGTCCTTTGTAAACCACATGTATTATGAATATCTAACCCTTAATACCATTGTTGAAACTGGATTTAGGAGTTCTGTGCTATAAATGTATAAAGATTGGCCCTTCAGGGTAAAGAAAGTCTTGATTTATAGTGTTTACTGATTTTGTGGTATAAATATTCATACCATGGCCAGTTCAAGATAATAATCTGAGGTCACTGAACAAAAGTCTTAGGAGCACAATATTATATAGTATTTTCACTGCAGAAATACGAAAGATAGAAATAAGCTTGAGAACAGATAATAGTAAAATAATTACCAAGCTATATGTTTTGCATAATTGTCATGTTTATTTTAATATACATTATTTAGGTTTTAGTTTTTACAGTGGCCCAGGATCAATCCCTAGTTGGGGAACAAAGGTCTCACAAGCCATATAGTATGGCTAAACAAACAAACAAACAAAAAAACAATGGCTGAGTTTGAAAGCCAGCTCACAAAATTCCTGAAAATTAGCTGCTGGTTCTCACAAGTTAGTACAAGCCAGATACAATACAACACTGGAATCCAGTTACCCTGATGCATGCTTCCTGTGAACTCTCTTAAGCAATCACACAATTATTATTGTATTAAATAATGTGTTATTGAAGCATGCCACACAACAGGGAAATGCGCATATATTACGTGTACAGCTGAATGTACTGTCACAAAGTAAGCACGTTCATGTAACTACCTACCACCTAGATTGCGATAATGATGATTACCAGCCCCAGAGGTCTCTCTCATAACCCTTCTCATGCATTAACCCACAAAAGTAACCATGACTGTGATTCAGCATCATTGATTGCAGGGGTCTTGAACTTTACATATGGAGCTATACATTTTTTTAATGTATAAAAAAGTTACTGTCAAAATTATATATCACTCCTTAATTAGTTGAGGGAAGTTTCCTTGAGGAAACTTAGATGTATTCTGACTTTTGTTCATCAGGTTTGGTGATCCTGATATGTTCTAGAAAGATTTGCAAATGGAATGCTACCTGCCCACTGTTGTCATTTGAAATATTTGACTAGGTTATATTTCCAATAAGATGTATAAAACTGTCTCATATTTTAAATGCATGTGCAGTATGCTTTACTGAGCATATCTAACAAGTATGTGGAAAATCTATTGTATTCATTTCCACAAGGAACACACATGCCAACTTTCCAGTCTACACCATAATGACTGTCAGGATAGGATTGTGACTGTTGGGGAATGTGTGAATTGTCTGAATGTATAAGTGAATTCCTCCCAGAATGTAATCCTCTGGTGCATCTGTTACATATTTAGACTGTTTTTCTACATATTTTATTGTGAGTCAACCAGATGTGCAGTTCTCTCACCCATGATATCACATAAAATGAAAAGTTCATGACTGTCCACAAGCTCAGAACAGTGAGGATCAAGAAAGGTAGACCTCTTTGCTGCCACAAACTGAGTTTCAAATCCATGGCTCTCATGGGGAATTTCTAAGTGGACTAGTGACCCTGGGACAAGAATGCACAATTTGGCAAAAGAATCATTTCTGCATTTTGTCTAGTATCTTGACGTGGAAGTCTCTTTCAGAGCCATGGTTTTGATTCTTGACAGCGAGAGAAAAGTATAAAAATGTGATTGACAGTCCCTTACTGGGCTTGAGAGAGGAGGGCAGGGAGAGCATGTGCATGAGTGACGTCGGCTCAAGCCAGCTGTTTTTAATGGAATGGTTTCATTTCCCCTCAAATATTTGCATTTCTCCTCACTTTTGCATCTCACTCTCTGTTCTGAAAGTCATGCAGTACATTATCACCAGAGCTAAGCTTTTGTCTCTCCTATTCCTCTCCTGTTTGGGTCTGCTCTGATCTCCCACTCAACAGTTTGCTTATGAATTTAGTCAGTCAATCAGCAGGAACAGTCCCTCCCTAAGAGTATCAGAGTTTCAGGCTATTGGCATATAGCAAGTAGAAACTCCCCCTAAATTTTGCAATTTCACATTGCTTTTCCTATTTCAGTAGTTCCTCTTAGTATTCTCATACCAGAAGTGAAAACTTCCAGAATAGCCATATAAGAGAAAAGGATTATGTGTGTGTTCCTAAGGGCATTTGTACATGGAAGGTGCACCTTAGAATACAAAATTAAACCACCAACCCTTACAGCACTCCTGACATTATAATGACCCACATAAGCAGCAGAAAGTAGCTACTAAGGGACTTAGGAGGTTTCTGTGAGAATATGGAGGAAATGACAAGTTTCCTTCTTTGTGCCTTTGCTCTGCTCTCCTCTGTCTAGAGGCCTTTCCAGGTTGTTATCTGTTAGCTACATCCTTTACATGAAATGTCTTATTTCTGCTTATAAAATGAGAGCTGTCTAAATGCTTTGAATACGTGACAACAGTCAGATACAGAACTGCTTTGTGACCTCTTAAATGCCAAACTTGATTTTAAGGCAATGGTGGGAAAGGATAAGATAGACTGTTCTGTTGCCCTACTCAGCATGATGTACAGCTGGTGTGCCTTCTTCCTAACAGCCGTGTGTGGGATGATCAACACCCCATTTGCTTTCTAGTTTGCAGTCACCATTGGCTCATTAGGCTTCCTGTATGGGAAATAGCAGTCTCTGATTTACTGAGGCCACATACAACTAAACACCTCCCATCACAGTCTCCAAACATCTATAAAGGAATTCCTTAAACAGTGACTCACGTAGCCACATCTGGGGAAGACCTCAATCAGACATTCACAGCACATAACCATCACAGGGCAAAGTCATTAGGAAATTGGGATAGGAACTAGAGAGGTGGATCAGATTTCATATTTTCATAGAAAATTTTAAAAGGATACACTGCTGTTTAAAAACCAGGGTTAGTCTCCATCCTATTTCCCAGGCAATCAAGAATCAATAATTGATTTCTGGTATCTCAAAAAAAAAAAAAAATCTGATGAAAAGAGAGCCATGATCACTAGTGATTCCAGGTTATCAGAGGTAATTTGTCTAGAAATATGTTCAAGAGGCACTCCTGTTGCCTTCATAGTTGTAATTCTACCTTAAGAATCAGTATTTCAGAGTTACAGACATATTAATGTCCCACTGTTAGAGATATGTCATAAGGAAACAAAACTTCAGAGTATTCTTTCCTCCTGCCTCTCACTGTGCTAAGCATTCATTACCATAAGCCAAGGAAAAAGACAGTAAAGTTAGTTAGCATTTGATTATTTTCATTACACATCATCAAGTCTATTTGGTATAATGTTCTTTAAACATTGATTTAAACATAGTCCCTACTCTTAGAGGACTAATGACTAAGGAATATCCACAAAAGTATAAGAGCAGTAGGAATCAAGAGTAGAAGGGTTGTTCTTGCATTGCTGGTGGGAATGTAAATTGATACAGCCACTATGGAAGATGGTATGGAAATTCTTCAAAAAGCTAAGAATAAAACCACCATATGACCCAGCAATCCCACTCCTAGGCAAATACCCTGAGGGAACCAAAATTGAAAAAAGACACATGTACCCCAATGTTCATTGCAACACTATGTACAATAGCTAGAACAGGGAAGCAACCTACATGTCCATTAACAGATGAATGAATAAAGAAGCTGTGGTATATATACACAATGGAATATTACTCAACCATAAAAAAACATTAATTTGAGTTAGTTCTAATGAGATGATTGAACCAAGAGCCTATTATACAGAGTGAAGTAAGTCAGAAAGAGAGATAAAAATATCATATACTGACGCATATATATGGAATCTAGAAAAATGGTACTGATGAATTTATTTGCAGGGCAACAGTGGAGAAACAGATATAGAGAGCAGACCTATGGACACAGGGAAGGGGAGGAGGGAGACGATGAGATGAGATGTATGGCAAGAGTAACATGGAAATTTACAATACCGTATGTAAAATAGATAGCCAATGGGAATTTGCTATATGACTCAGGGAACTCAAAGAAAGCTCTGTGACAATCTAGAATCTAGGGTGGGATGGAGAGGGAGATAGGAGGGAGGTTCGGGAGGGAGGGGACATGGTGTCCCTATGGCTGATTCTTGTTGATATATGACAGAAAACCACAAAATTTTGTAAAGCAATTATCCTTCAATTAAAAAATAGAGGCAAAAAACAAAAGAAGAAAGAAAAAGAAAAAAAAAGGTGAAAGGATTAAATATGGAACTCACTTTTAAAACTGGGAGTTTGGGTTTAAAGAAAACTTTAAAAACAATTTAAACACCAAAAGCTATTAGCTCTGTGTTAATTTGGATTCACATTTTACATATTTTTCTTTTATCTCCTTTCATTCTTCCTTCTTAAACTGAGGTAGTAAGCTTGACAGTTGACAGTGTGCTCAATCGTGTCTGACTCTTTGCAACCCCATGGACTATAGCCCACTAGGCTCTTCTGTCCATGAAAGTTTCCGGGCAAGAATACTGGAGTGGGTTGCCATTTCCCTCTCCCTGAATTTAAAGTCTGTATTCAGTTCAGTTGCTCAGTCATGTTTGACTCTCTGCGACCCCATGAACCACAGCACGCCAGGCCTCCCTGTCCATCACCAACTCCAGAGTCCACCCAAACCCATGTCCATTGAGTTGGTGATGCCATCCAACCATTTCATCCTCTGTCATCCCTTTCTCCTCCTGCTCTATTGAGGAAGGAATGAGTCAGCTCTCTGCATCAGGTGGCCAAAGTATTGAAGTTTCAGCTTCAACATCAGTCCCTCCATTAGCATGGGCTATTTATTTTTGTTTATAGCCCAGACTAATACAGACTTTAAACTCAGATAAGAGTAGGAGAAACTTCGAGAAGAACAATAAAAGAGCAAACATTTCACATAAGCGAGAAAGCAAAGCTGCATTACAGGATGGGGAACACACGTACACCCATGGCTGATTAATGTAAATGTATTTCAAAAACCACAGTATTGTAAAGTAATTAGCCTCCAATTACCCATGGTGGATTCATGTTGATGTATGGCAAAACCAATACAGTATTGTAAAGTAAAAAGATAAAAAATAATAAAAACATACACAATAAAAAATAAAATAAAATAAAATAAAATTTTGAAAATTGCATTTTTAAAAAAGGAGGAATAGGAGTAATGGTTACAGATTAAAAGAGGTTTAAGAGATTTAGTAGCTAAATTCCTTGTATAGACCTTGTTTGGATCCTGATCTAAACAAACCAGTGTGAAAAGTAATTTTTGAGACAATTAGGGAAAATTGTACCTGGACTGTCTTTTCAGATAGTAAAGAGTTATTGTTAATTTCCTTCAGTGCAATCATGAATTATGGTTATGTTACTTTGCCGACTAAGGTCCGTCTAGTCAAGGCTATGGTTTTCCCAGTGGTCATGCATGGATGTGAGAGTTGGACTGTGAAGAAAGCTGAGCACCAAAGAATTGATGCTTCTGAACTGCGGTGTTGGAGAAGGCTCTTGAGAGTCCCTTGGACTGCAAGGAGATCCAACCAGTCCATTCTGAAGGAGATCAGCCCTGGGATTTCTTTGGAAGGAATGATGCTAAAGCTGAAACTCCAGTACTTTGGCCACCTCATGAGAAGAGTTGACTCATTGGAAAAGACTCTGATGCTGGGAGGGATTGAGGGCAGGAGGAGAAGGGGACGACAGAAGATGAGATGGCTGGATGGCATCACGGACTCGATGGACATGAGTCTGAGTGAACTCCGGGAGTTGATGATGGACAGGGAGGCCTGGCGTGCAGCGATTCATGGAGTCGCACAGAGTTGGAAACGACTGAGCGACTGAACTGAACTGAACTGAAGTTCTTACAGTTAGAGCTAGTTACTAAGATATTTACAAAAGCAATGATATAAAATTATATGCCTGGGATTTGCTGTAAGATAGTGCTGCGAAAAGCTGTGAGGGATAGTAGAATAGTAAAATAAAGCTGAGTGATGAGTTCAACAGGGGAAAAAAATGAGAAGATATATCAAGACATTAAAAAGTGATTTAATGCTTATGTTTTTACTTTTCATCAATAGAGACTGGAATTCCTAATGATAGGAGACACAGACAGGTACAGGAAGAAAGAGGGTGGGGTAAAAAGACTGTTGGCAAAACAGATGAGTTAAAATCTCAAGATTTGGACAGGAGAGTTTGGAAGAGGAAAAAAAGAAGAGTGCATTCCATCTTAAACCAGTCTGCTGCTGGATACTGAAGTTAGCTCTTAGAAAAGTGCTCAGTGAAAATAACAGAAGAAGAAAGACAAAGTGCCTTTTGGATCTTGCCTAGCTGCTGTTACTATGTAGCACTTTGGATGAAAAACTAAGTAAATTTACTATATAAATAAAGCTTTGGCAATGTATTTAAATTGTGTTGAAACCAAAGCACTTCAGGATGCTGAGTAGTATTGAATCAATAAAGTGAACTTTACCACATATAAATATATTCTATTCACATAGGTCATTACCCAAAATTCACAATGATAGTCTGATTAATAGTGCATGGAGTAGATCTCCCAGATGCCAGCCAGATGTTCAAAGAAAACTAATGCTGTTTGACTTAAGGAGAAAAGTATAAATTATATGTTCTCTGACATATGTAATGGAACAAATGGAAAGCATCCCATATGAATTCCAGACTTATTTCATCGTTTTACTTATATTAAAGATGAGAGAGAAAATCTATATAATTTTTAGGCCTACAAGAAAAAAAATAAAGGCGAAAAATACCATTTAAATATAGTCAGTGAGCATAAATGGTTAATTACACCTGTTATAACTTAATAATATTTTTGTTTTTTGTTAACATTTTCATTCTAGAAGATGATCGATGATATTTTGCAACCCACCACTGTCTGATGAAAACTCCAAAAGTATAAAGTAGCAAATTGGCAATAATAGAAAGAAAAATTCAGTCCCCAATGAAACAAAAATATAGATCCAGATATGAAGGGATGTCTTCTAAATTTTCAATTATCAGAGGTTTTAAGGTTCATCAGACATTGAGTACAGAAACAGTGATCAAAATATATACTTGTAATATTAAAAAGCAGTTTTTCCTTTTGCTTATAGCTACTACAAATGACTAGAAACTAAGATGCTTTTTTTTTTCAAAATAAATATATCAATTTCTACTTTGATAGACTTGTTCTATCTTATGTTCAGTTACAGTTCTTAGATTATAATAAACATACAGTTGACCCTTAAACAACTTGGGGAATAGCGGCACTGGCCATCTGCACTGTTTAAAATCCACAGATAACATGCAGTCAGCCCTCTATATTTCAGATTTGTCCTTATGTGTGGCTCCTTATCCATGATGGATCAACATGGATCATGTGTTAGTGTAGTATTTATTACTGAAAAAAAAAAAAGATCTAAGTGTAAGTGAACCCATACAGTTCAAAGCTGTGTTGTTCAAGGATCAGCTGTAGTTAAAAAGCCAATAGATTAAAAAAAAAAATGAGAAAACTAGGATAAAACAGATACTCTTTAAGAAAAGAGAGAGAGAGAAAAAAAAAACAAAACCCAGTGGCACTCTAGGAAATTTTTAACAAATGCCATCAGAAAAAAGGGCTGGATTCATAGTATGTGCTAATTCCCACGGTGTAAGTATGTACTCTATTTTTGTGATCGATTTCATGTTGCTAACATGATGTCAATGAACACAAGTGAGGGAAAGAAGACATGCTCCCATGAGCTCTGGCTCTAACACAAAAAGAACCATACTCTTTGCTCATTGAATAGAGCTAACAATCTATTGTTAATGGCCACGATTTCTTCTAAACCAAGGTGGCAGACAGCAGGGTGGGTAGGTGGCTGGAACATACTTGTGTAATATACTGCAGCTTGGTTGATTCTATAACAAGGAACGTTGTGGAATGTAGTATTTCTCCTGTTGGGATGAGGAGATCTGTTATTGTATGCTAACGAAAAATGAAAGGGTGAATAAAGACAGATCTCAATAATGGAAAGTATCTATCATCTTCCCAAGAGAGTCAAATTTAGTTGCTGATGTAAGGTTTGTGCTAAATTGATCAGGACCTGTCATCCATATTTTAACCTGTATTTACACTGTTTCTCTTCCTTTTCTTATTTCTTTTTGTTACAGAAATAATGCAAGGTGGTCTATTTTCTATTTTATATACACAGATTTCACTGAGCAATACATAAAACATTCTCTTCTACTCTATTTCATACTATGCTGTGCTATGCTATTTTATATGTATCTATCATGACCCCTAAAAAGTGCCTAAATTCTTCTAAACAGTATGAAGGATAAAAATATAGAATACTATCCTATTCTTTTGGATAAGACTCTTGAGAGTCCCTTGGATTTCAAGGAGATCAAACCAGTCAATCCTAAAAGAAACCAACCCAGAATCCTCATCAGAAGGACTGATGCTGAAGCTCCAATACCTTGGCTACCTGATGTGAACAGCTTACTCACTGGAAAAACCCCCAGTGCTGGGAAAGATTGAAGGCAGGAAGAGAAGAGGGCAATAGGGGATGAGATGGTTGGATGGCATCACTGATTCAGTGGACATGAACTTGGGAAAACTCTGGAAGATAGTCAGGGAAAGGGAGGGTTGGCATGCAGTAGTCCATGGGGTTGTAAAAGCTGGGCACAATTTAGTGACTGAACAACAACAAATCCTGTTCTAAAAACTTAGAATCTTAATTATTATATAGTAACAATAAACAGATCAAGTACAGACCAAGAATTTGGAATGAGGCACCAAGAAAAGAATAAATGACCTTTTTGTATCCTAAAGAATAACTAGATGATACTTTTATATAGTAGAGCACAGAGATTAACCTCACCTCTAGGAGTTTTGTCAAGCAGTTTTTATTTAAGATTAAAATATAATATAAGATTTAATCTATTAAATGAAACTATTATATCTCATTCCTGTCTTCTTCATGATACATCTATGCTCAACATATAGGCCATAAACTGAAATACAATGTTCAAAACAGAAAATTCCAACAAGTTTTAAAATGATATATCTATTTATATTATTAAACTAAGTCTTCAAAAATATAAACTTTTCTCAGTTCCATATATTGACAAACATGGATGTTAGACCTTTAACGACTGAGAAAAAAATATGGCTTGACCTCCAGTGATATATTTTGACAGATATCAAGGCTTTTTAGGTTAAAGTTAAACTCAATAGGCAAAAGAGAGGAAACAAGTGTTACATCTGGGATAGTCATCAATTTCTGTAACTTTAGTTTGTCTTGCATGAACTCCTTAAGCTTTGAGCCCTTTTTCTTCCTTGCGATTTATAACGTTTCATAACATTATATGAATTACAAATCAAGATGTACTATAGAAATGACAAAGTATTGATTTCATAAAATGAGAGGCCTCAATCTCGCAACAACTTTCAGAAATAACCTGATTCTTTTATTTCTGGCCTGTTTAATGTGAATGAGGCTGTGTCATGACCTCTCTTTATAACTGTTTGTAAACTTTCCTTCACAATATAGAAGTGTCCCTTGCTTTAACCCACCTCACCACAAGACAGTGCATTATTCTGATGTTTCTTTTAGCTGCCTTTAACATTCTTGTTGGCTTGTGATCCAATACCCTTTGCCAAAAAGTACAATAAATCTTACAATAACGGTATCTAGCTATGATATACATAGTTGACATAATACTACTTGTGAATTTTATCTTCATAATAATAAATTAACCTGCAGTATTAAATGAAGACACAGGTCAGTAGTAAAAGAGGGTACTGTGTTCAAAACACCACGAGGGTATGGTTCTTCTGACTACAATATAATGCTTTGCGTTGGAAAGTCCCATTGAGAAAGCCGAGAAGGGCATAATGTGCATACATCTTTTGAAAGATTTGGGGAAGACCCTAGATAGCAACTGTTTAAAGCATTCATTTTTAAGCGATAGATTGAAGATTTTGTTCCTTGCTCATGTAGCCAAGGCAAAGGTCTCCAGACTTGCTGTTCTCTGAACCACAGTGACTCCTTAATATTCTCTTGGCATCGTGTGAGGAGTTATATGGGACTCAGTCTTTACCCGTGTTCTCTGAGGGGACCAAGGACCTCTTTACTCACTTCTTCCAGCAATCTTATGACTACAGAGTTCAGCTGTGCAAACCCAGTACTTCTTAGAATGCAAACCAGAAACACCACTAGGACTTTTCACTATCCTAGGGTCACTCTGCTATTCCTTTCAGACTTGATAAGGATTCCATATGTTAACTTTGGAACTGCAGTGTACATATTTTCAGAAATGACACTGCTGACACATTGAGCTTCTGGTATTCTTCTGTGAGTATAAAAAGGAAGGACAACTTGCCACTTTCCTCTTGACAAGGAAAAATAACAATAGTGCACATCCTGCCAAATGAATTTAATGGACTTTCTAATAAAAAGCAATTGTAAAGAATAAATGTTTAATATTCTTAGAGAATATGTCTAAGTTGACCACCAAATTAGTTTCTTGCTCAAACCAATGAATGGAGACTATCAAGGGACAAAGGAGGCATTCATAAAGGAAAGCCAAATTTTCCTACTTAACCTTTTGCTTTGTCTATTGGCTATTTAATGGATACCAAAAAATTATCTTGCATACAACTTGGGGATTTTTGGAATTTTGTCTTGTTACTGAATCTATCTAAGCCTTCTTGTTTCTCATCCATAAAAGATGTCTATAAAATGATCACATCCTAACATTACTATGAATAGCAAATGAGATAACCCACATAAAGTGCTTAGAATAGTTCATAGAATACATATACTCTCATATGAATCTCAATGATAATGATGATGGTGATGATGATGATTTATACACCAATACCTGAAGTAAAGTGTGTAGGCTGAAACTGTCTTAGTTCCCACAGGTAATGTATGATCATATTTGCCAGTGAATTTCCATAACTGGATTTCCTTTGGAGAATGATCAGAGTTGTACTAGCTAAGTTGCAGAGTTGCAACTCAACTTGCAAAGTTGAGATTGGGAAACTAAATGTTTATACCAACTAGCTCTTTACCCAAGTGATTATAGTGGTATACAAAAATATAAATAAAAATTTCCCTAAATGTATTCCTACTAATTTATACATCAATTATTTTATGTTTTTGATGGTAGAAGTGTCCTATTGCAGGTATTGCAACTCTTTTTTCAAAACCCTAAAATGCATTAAACTCCAAATGTAAAGAGGAAAACATGCCTTAAAAGTAGCCTACGGCCTTTCAGTTCTCTGTTTGTCATTCCCTCCTCTGTAACCTGGCCCTCACCCAGTGAAAAAATTAATGAAGCAACTCAAAATTGATAGCCAAATGAGGCAAAAGACCAAATTCCTGCTCCCAGTAGGAAACTAACATTTTGAAAAGATGACAGGTGAATTATTTCATTCTCCATTGCTCTAACTTTCTGAAAATACATTTACTTTTTTTCAATAGCAGTGGCCTTGGCAAGAAACTTAAAAGTTTCTTCAGGGATTTGGACAACCACACACAACCATTTCAAACCAGACCAGCAGCCTTACATTCCTTCTCAAAGGCCCAAATCATATCCCGTTGAGACAGAGCAAGCTGCTTCATTAAAAGGACAGTTCTTATTTCTAGAGAAAAGTTATAGTAATGAAGCTATTTCTTCCCATTATAATACTTCATGCTCAAAGGGACACCTTCAAGTTTGTTAGGCTAAGAAATGGTGTGCCTGTCTGCTCAGTCAGGTCCAGCTCTCTGAGACCCCATGGACTTGCCTTAAATGGTAGTCCCTGTGGTTTTCAGTGTACTGATTTTAGGCAATGCGTTTTATTTTAAAACTACCCTTGTCATAAAAGAGAGAAGGCAACATATGCTAGTAACATTCTCAGATCAAATAAACAGGTAATTCTAAGCAGTTATTAATTGCACAGTGTTCTATTAAGAGTTATTATCTCAAATGGAAAGAAACTGGACTCCTGTAACTGCCTTCAATCCACCTAGCTGCCCAATCTGCTGTAAATGCCAATGGATGTGATTTTGCTACACCTCTGATAAAAGAGAAACTGTGTTAAAGGAAACAGATCATTTGATTGCTCAATTTTTAACCTGTTTTTCTTTTACATCATTTTCACCCTTCTTTTGCTTATTGACCAATTCTATGGTATATATTTTAAGTCTCATGTCTTTTCCTGACCAGTGTATTTAAACTTCAACTTCCTTTTAATCTTGTTGCTATCTAATTTAATTTTTCTCAATGGAAGTTATAATTATATAAAATTATCTTGTTGAATTATTTTATCTATTTTTCTTTAATTTTCTATCATTACAATCTTTAAAACTCCATCAACCCCACAAGAGCAGGGCATTGTGTGGATTTTTCATCTAGAAAAACGTCTAGGAGATGCTGAACAACTATTTACAGTGTACCAAAGATTATGTATGGCATATATATATATATATATATATATCAATAATCTTACATTTCTTCTCAAAGACCCAAGCATGAGATATAACAAGCTTCTTCCTTCATTCATTATAAAGCTATTTGTTTCCATTATAATATTTCATGCTCAAAGGAACACCCAGGTAGTGCTAGTGGTAAAGAATTCACCTGCCAATGAAAGGACTCAGGTTCCAACCCTTGGGTCAGGAAGATCCCTGGAGTCACAGTCCACTCCAGTACTCCTACCTGGAGAATCCCATGGACAGAGGAGCCTGGTGGGCTATAGTCCGTAGGGTCACAAAGAGTCAGACATGACTGAAGCGACTTGGCATGCATGTACGTACACAGATATAGATAGACAAAGACATAGACATAGATACAGAGAGGGTTTTCTTGTGTTAGTCACTTATTTGTGTCTGACTCTTTGTGACCCCATAAACTGTAGCTTACCAGGCTCCTCTGTCCATGGGATTCTTCAGGCAAGAATACTGGAGTGGGTTGACATTTCCTTCTCCAGGGGATCTACCTGACCCAGGGACTGAACTCTCATCTCCTGTGTTGTAGGCGGACTCTTTAGTATCTGAGCTACCAGGGAAGCCAGGGGGTTGCAAAGAGTCAGACAAGACTAACACTTTCACTTTCACGGCTTCCTGGGTGGCTCAGTGGTAAAGAGTTCACCCACCAAGTAGGATATGTAGGTTTAATCCATGGGTCAGGAAGATCCCCTGGAAAAGGAAATGACAACCCCCTTCAGGACTTGCCTGGGTAATTCCGTGGACAGAGGAGCCTGGCAGGCTACAGTCCATGGGGTCATAAAAAAGTCAGACATGACTTAACAGCTAAAAAACAAATATACATATATATTTTCCAAATATATATTGCTCTTTTTTTCCAGGCTATAGAATGACTCAAGATTTTAAAAGGAAAAACAAAACAAAACAAAACATGTTTAAGGTTCTGGTAAAACTGATACAAATTTTTATTCTAGTGCCTAAAATCAGTTCAAAGGTCTCATGCCCGTTATGTTCATGTTCATAGCCATAGTAAATTTAAAATCATAGAAATAAAATGTAATAGTAGCAAGTCTCACAATAAAGAGTTTTTTCCCATATATATCAAGTATATGTTCTGATAGCCCCTTAAGAAAACGTGAACAAGAGAAGTAGTTCTTAAACATTATGTAGAGAAATAAAGTTCTGTATTTTGTTTGATAAGAAACATTAATTTTGTTCACAATCGATTTGTAGCAGAATAAACCATATCATATTCATTTTCTAGATCTACCAATTCTAATCCCCTTTTACAATCATAATTACTATATTAACAGACATTTACTTAAGGCATACTCTATATTCCACTATGACAAGGTTTGGAACTGCAGAGACAGTCCCTTGTACCCAAAGAGGAATAAATAGCTCATTAAGATAAATTTAGTAACTGTGATAAGGAGAGTTAAACAAATAGTCTTTGGAAACATAATGGGAAAGAACTAACACTGCTTTTCATGAAAGAGAGATCACTCATTCATATATTCATTTACTTTCAAGTATCTATTGTGCCAATACTATATGTGAATATCATAAGCTGTACTATCTGGTAAGGTCTCTATATATGCTTTTTTAAAATTTATTTTTTATTGAAGTATAATTGAATGTATATAGACTTGAAGAAGATCTAGAAATTATAGGCTAGAGAGGAAGAGAGAATTTACAATACGGTTGTAGTAAATACTAAAACACCGAAGTACACAAAGCAGTTGAAAAGAACTCAGCTCATATTGGAAAATCAGGGAGAGGTTGAAAACATAACAAAATTTCTAATCTGAGAGGTGAAGGATGAATTGGAATTATGAAGTAATGATGAGATGTGCTGAAAAAGAAAGCCATGCAGATAGGCAAACAGCATATTCAAACATGTAGAAAAGAGAATTTAAGATGTTCTAGGGACTTAAGGTAGTTCAGCATGAATAGAGCTAATCATAAACTTGCGTAATAGATGAGAATTGAAGGGAAATAATCAGAGGTTATTTAATATAGCACTTGGAAAAACATGTTGAGATGACTACTAAAGTCTATCTACCCAAGAAAGAATGAACATTCCCAGAAAGAGAGACTGACTGGTAAAAACACACAGAACTATGAAAGCCTTATTTAGCAAAAAGCAATTAAGTCTATGGGATGGAGTTAAGTGGTTACTGAATAAGCACGAAAGGAGCAAGAGAGAAAAGAATTAAGTCTTATCTGCCACTTTAGATCTAAAATAACCCTTTCCTTTGAACAACATTATCATTTATTGTCTTGAAAATTCATCACATATTAAAATCATAATACACTTTTTTCTATATTTATCTATATTGTTATTTACGTGAATGTCTTATAATTTAAGATGTATGCTGCTTAAAGACAGAGATTGCCTAGTATTCGGTCATGAAATTCTATTGATACTTGTTGATTTGTTGGTAGAGTGGATTGGATAGGGAAAAAACAACATTTGAAATTAGCACACTTGAATTTCTATGTTAATTTTTACTTTCTGGCACTTCTTAATGGCAGTAGGAAAAAAAAAAACAGAAAACTTGAGAAAAGCCAAAACAAACACAGAGCATAATCTGTCTATATCCTTGTTATAAATATCTACATAGAGATAAATATTGAGAAAATAACAGATTCATTCTATTCCTGAATTCCCAATAATATACAAGTAAAATATTACTAAAATTTCTCCCTACCTTACTACATTTTAATACATATTACATTATTGATTATTCATAAACTGAAGGAAGGAGATATATACAAGACATACACTATTTGTTTCCTTTCATCTTCTAACTGCATCTAAAAAGATGTTGCTATTTCATAAGACTTTTTTGTACATTATGTTTCACCTTCAAACTGACTACATTCACTGTTCATATTTGTGAGATCTGTATGTTTAAATGGATTATGGCTCCTTTTTTGTCATTTAAATCATTTCTGATTAAAGTAAATCATTACTAGGCCAATTTGTCATAACTGATGCTATTAGTGTTTGTAGAGATCAACATAATCTGAATTATCAGGCTTCATTTCTAGTCAGTGACCACATACAGGAGTTCATCCTTTCTCTAATCTAAATTAAAGCTGTTTTCCTGTTCTCTGTTCTAACTTCTTAATGATATTCTAATCTAATTAGCATAAAATATTTTTCAGTTGTTAAAGATACCTTAGCCAACAGATGGTGCTATGTATAACATTTTTATGTTAGTGTATAGTATTTAAAAATATAAATTACAGCTGAGCTGCACTTTAATTACATTGTTAGAAGACATATGAAAGTAAATTTCTTAAAAAAATACATATTTCATAAAGCTTGTAAGATAAGAAAAAAATGCAAAGCCACTGAAGAATTAGTTGAGTCGAGTCAGAGGTCACAGGCTTTTCAATTATGCATGTAAACCTGTCACAGTTTGGGATGTTCATGTTCATAAAAAATGAAGCTTAACATTTGGTTTGATTTGGGGGGCCTGGAAGTGATCAACATGCTTCCTGTGACACCAACTGTCTGTCTGTTCCTAAAATATCTTTCTCTGAAATCTTCTTTTTGCCTCCAATATCCTGTCTCTCCAATTCATCTTTACATGAATGACCACCACATTGACTTTTCAAGGTTTAGTTTTTTGCATTTAGCAATGAGAAACCAACGGTGGTCTTTGAGAAGCTGAATAAAAGAATCCTAGGTCCTAATTTCTTAGACTAGCCTTCAACTCTTTAACAACAACCTACTTTTCAAGACTTTGGTCCACCATTTCCCTAAAAAATAAACTTATATAAATCAGCTATATTGACCTTATAAGAGGCTGTGGCTAACTCACAATCTGGAAAGCAGCCTCATGCACCACTCTTCTTTTCTGATCACAAAGCCTATAGAAATTCTCCTCCAACTCTCTTAACAGTTACTATTACGCTATTTCTTTAACTTGATCTCACATTGATTTTTGTTGCTAAATTTCTTAACAGAAATAAATGCAATCCACTGTTTCTGGTTTCCCGACTAAATTAGAAGTTTGTAGAAGGTAGAGCTGGTAATATAAACCTGTGAGACTGATTAATCCAAATAACCATTTTCAATTGGATTCTGTTCTTTTAGTAGCAGACTGATACATCTTTACGAATCAATGGATTTTCAATCTTGTTCTCCTCAAAAAAATACCTAATATACTAATTTTAGCTTTTCACTTTTATATACCTTGTATGGATAGTTGTTATAGTTATGCTCATTAATTTTTTTTTTTGTCTTGTAGAATGTGCCAGGTGGATGATTTACTGGTTTTGTTTCATTGGTTATTGTAAGCTTGTTAACCAGTTTGTAAGCATTTTCACTTGATGTGTTTTTATACCTGTCCTTTTTTGATATTTATTATTATTTGAGTCATTGTCTTCACACTTCCCTTTAAATCTTTAAATAGAATTGTCTCTGTTCTTTGACTTCAGGTCAGTTCAGTTGCTCAGTTGTCTGACTCTTTGCAACCCCATGGACTGCAGCATACCAGGCCTCCCTGTCCATCACCAACTCCTGGAGTTTACTCAAACTCATGTTCATTGAGTTGGTGATGCCATCCAACTATCTCATCCTAGGTCATCCCCTTTGCCTCCTGCCTTCAATCTTTCCCAGCATTAGGGTCTTTTCAAATGAGTCAGCTCTTCACATCAGGTGGCCAAAGTATTGGAGTTTCAGCTTCAACATCAGTTCCTCCAGTGAATATTCAGGACTGATTTCCTTTAGGATGGACTGGTTGGATTGCCTTGCAGTTCAAGGGACTCTCAAGGGTCTTCTCCAACACCACAGTTCAAAAGCATCAATTCTTTGGCTCTCAGCTTTCTTTATAGTCCAACTCTCACATCCATACATGAGTACTGGAAAAACCATAGCTTTGACTAGACGGACCTTTGCTGGCAAAGTAATGTCTCTGCCTTTTAATAAGCTAAGTTTATCATAACTTTTCTCTCAAGGAGTAAGCATCTTTTAAGTTCATTGCTGCAGTCACCATCTGCAGTGATTTTGGAGCCCCCAAAAATAAAGTCTGACGCTGTTTCCACTGTTCCCACTGTTTCCCTATCTATTTGCCATGAAGTGATGGGACCAGATGCCATGATATTCATTTTCTGAAAGTTGAGCTTTAAGGCAACTTTTTCACTCTCCTCTTTCACTTTCATCAAGAGGCTCTTTAGTTCTTCTTTGCTTTCTGCCATAAGGGTGGTGTCATCTGCATATCTGAGTTTATTGATATTTCTCCCAGCAATCTTGATTCCAGCTTGTGCTTCACCCAGCCCAGGGTTTTTCATGATGTACTTTGCATATAAGTTAAGTAAGCAGGGTGACAATATATAGCCTTGATGTACTCCTTTTCCTATTTGGAACCAGTCTATTGTTCCATGTCCATTTCTAACTGTTGCTTCCTGTTAGGTAGGTAGAATAGGAAAAAGGAGTCCAGAATGGCGGTGGCTAAAAGACAAGGAAGGGAAAGCCTGGGAAAATAGAACAAAGGAAGGTCTCAGGACCGGGTGAGGACCTCAGGTAGAACAAACAGCACTCCTGGCTAGCCCAATTTACATAGGGTAGGCCCAGGGGGAGGAGAAAAGACATAAAGAGAGGAGCAATAGGGCTAGGGTTCTCTCTTTTGGACACTCATTCTCTCTCTCTTCTCTTCACGTCTTTTGCATCCACATGCCCTCATGCCTCAAGGATGTATTTTCCTTTATTTTCTAAATAAAACTGAGCTGTAATACAGAGCTGTAACACTGATCTGTCCTAGAGTTGTGACAATTAATGTCCATTGCTTCAAGTTTTTGTTGTGACAAGACAGGACCGGGGAAATTACACACTCCCCTGACATTTCCTGACCTGATCTTTGAAAATACGGATAATTTCTAATTTTCAATCTTTGTCCAATAACGAGATTGTTTTTTCTGAGTATGAATTATGTTTTTAAAATTTCATTCATTGTCTTGTAAAATTTATGTAATTCAGTAATTTGGATTTGGATATTTTCTTACTAAATGCTGTAGTTGTTTTGATTTGATTTGCTTGCTTGCTTAGGAACTTCTCTGGATTAAATCCCTGAAATTTTTTTTCCATCAGTGTGTATTTTTTATTGTTTTTA
The DNA here is from genome assembly GCF_014754425.2 of Oryx dammah. NCBI lineage: Eukaryota > Metazoa > Chordata > Mammalia > Artiodactyla > Bovidae > Oryx > Oryx dammah. The sequence goes on along the minus strand of NW_024070189.1, from coordinate 73,470,609 downwards.
TAGTTGCATTTTTAAATTTTAAACCTGGATCCCTAGAAGTTTCTTCCTGTGTCTGCACAACTTGGTATTCACTGAAAGATTGATCAGAAATTCTACTCAAGCATACCTAGCCAGTACATCTTCCACTCTCTTTTGATGGATCTCTGTGTGGCTCAAGGTACACATTAAAAGTTTAAATCATTTTCAGATCTGCTCTGTTATTTTATGCCATGCTCTCTTCACATCTCCTCCGTATGTGTGCACATGTTCCTTTGGACAGTGATGCATGGGTGGCTTGCCCTTCCCCATTCCCACATCCTTGTCTCTGCACTGCATTAGCCCAGCCTTAGGTCAACCTGTATAGAGACCTTATCAGCTCTTTAACTCTGGCACTCCCTGGAAAACTATCTTGCTATCAGTCATTTGCTTGTCCTAAAAGGACCAAAACCTAAAACTACAAGATCTGCTGGCCCTCCATGTTTGCTTGGTACTGACTTCACACTTTAATTGATGAGGCTTTATTTCTAGGTAACCACCAGCAGTAGCAGCAGTTTGACTGTTAATTTTCATGATCTGCGGTATCCTGGTTGAACTACTTGCCACAAGAGATGAGGTGTGTTTAGGAGCACTGCCAACACAAGTGTCATATACTCCCACTGTTCGTATCCAATGTTTAGCAGTTTTCATGAATAAAAAGTCTTTGGTTTGTTGTACATATATTATCTATTTCTCTAGCATTTAAACAAGTTGTTTTTGACAGTTCTAGGCAGTTTTATACTCACTGTCTGAAGAAAGAATTTTTCAACCTCTTTACTTCACCATGAAAAAAGTGAATCAGTACTTTTGTGCCCCCTAAAGAACATTCTTATCAAATTCATCATTGGGTGGTCAGTCTAATAACAAATATGTTTTGTTTCCTCAGTTTGACATAATTCTACATAGATGACATACTTGCCACTGAGATATAAAAGTTGACCTCGTTAATTTTGCTTATTTGTTTAAGATTTAAGGTCATTACTAGGGTTATATATTTGGTATAATCTCAAGAAATATTCACCCAATTACTTTGAAATGTATCTTTACCTCTGATAAGCTCATTTATATGATTTATACAAAATTTTCTCATTAAAATTAAAATAAAGCAAATCTTGTATTTCCTTCTATGATAATTTTTAAAAAGAAGTTAAAATACATTAGAAAGCAAACAGTTGTCTCTACATTAAGTGGTGCTAGAAAAACTAGATAACTACATGTAAAAAGTGAAATTATAACACTCCAAACTCCATATATAAACGTAAGCTCAAAATGGTTTAAACCCCTAAATGTAGAGCTACAGACTATAAAACTCTTAGAGGAAAATATAGGTAGAACACTTTGTGACATAAATCACAGCAAGATCTTTTTTTATTTTTATTTTTTGACTCACTTCCTAGAGTAATGAAAATAAAAACAAAAATTAACAAATGGGATCTAATTAAATTTAGAAGTTTTTGAACAGCAATAGACACCATAAATGAGACTAAAAGACAACCCTCAGAATGGGGGAAAAGATTTGCAAACAAAGCAACTGAAAATGGATCATTTTCCAAAATAAACAGCTCATGCAGCTCAATATCAAAAAATCAAACAACCCAATCAAAAAATGGGTGGACAACATAAATAGACATACAGATGTCCAAGAAGCAAATGAAAAAATGCTCAACATCGCCTGTTATTAGAGAAATGCAAATAAAAACTTACACAATGAGGTATCACCTCAGTCAGAATGGCCATCATCAAAAAAATCTACAAACAATAGATGTTGTAGAGGGTGTGGCAAAAGAGAAATCCTCCTACTCGGTTGGTGGGGATGTAAATTGATACAACCATTATGGAGAACAGTATGGAAGTTCCTTAAAAAAACTAAACACAGAACTAACACATGTCCCAGCAATTCCACTCCTGGGTACATACCCAGAGAAAACTGTCATTTGAAAAGCTACATGCAACCCAATGTCCATTGCAGCACTAATTATATTAGCCAGAATATGGAAGCAACCTAAAAGTTCATGAACAGAGGAATGGATAAAGAACATGTGGTAGATACAGACAATGGAATACTATCCCTGGGTTGGGGAGATCCCCGGGAGAAGGAAATGGCAACCTACTCCAGTATTCTTGCCTTGGAAATCCCATGGTTATTATTCAGCCATAAAAAGGAATGGAATTGTGCCATTCGCAAAAATGTGGGTGGACCTAGAGATTGTCATGCAGAGTGAAGTCAGGCAGAAAGTGATAAATATTGTATATTATCCAATATATGTGGAATCTAGGAAACTGGTACATATGAACCTATCTGCAAAGCAGAAATAGAGACACAGACATAGAAAACAAATCTATGGAAGCCAAGTGGGGAAAGGGAGGGTGGGATGAACTGGGAGATTGGGACTAATGTATACACAATATCATGTATAAAATAGATAACTTATAAGAACCTACTGTATACCACAGGAAACTCTACTCAGATCTCTGTGGTGAGCTAAATGGGAAGGAAATTTAAAAAAAGAGAGAGAGAGAGAGAAAGCCTGTATAATTACAGCTGACTCACTTTCCCATACAACAGAAACTAACACAACATCGTAAAGCAACTATACTACAAAAATTTTGTTTTATAAAAGAAAGCAAATAGTAGCTCAGGGTACTTTAGGGAGATTTTAATGTATTGCATTGTCCTTTTTGAAGGTTCAATTTACAAAGCGTTTTTCTACTTTCCCTGGTGGCTCACACAGTAAAAGTGCTTGCTTACAATGTGGGAGACCCAGGTTTGATCCTGCGGTTGGGAAGAGCCCCTGGAGAAGGAAATGGCAACCCACTCTAGTACTCTTGCCTGGAAAATTCCAAGGATGGTGAAGCCTGGTAGGTTACAATCCATGGGGTCACAAAAAGTCAGACATGACGGAGTGATTCCACTGTCTAAGCTGAAGGAGTGAAAGATATTAGAATATTTGTATTTATTTGTTTTAAAGTAAATTTATTCAAATCTTTACATCATTTTCTTGAAATAGAAAATTGCATGATACTTTGGAGGTGACAGCTAACACTCCAGGAATCAGGGTGTCATTAGGCTGAGATCTAATGAAATTGACTTTATTGAAGTTTAAGTTAAACGTAATTTCCATGATTTCCTATGGTCATTCAGAGCTCTAGTTACATACTTGAAATTGTGGGTATAAGCATATTTTTAAAGTGGTGAGAAAATAACTGCCTCTAGTATTTTGATGTTTCATATGAAAAAGAAACTATTCATTAAACAATTGTGTTTCCATTACTATTATCTGAAAACAAAATAAACATCAGTTTTAAAAGGGGGGAGTTTGTGAATTCTTACTAAACCTATTTTATAGAAAAAGATTCAGAAGAGAAATAGAAAATGAGGGAAAAATTAAGGTACATAAAATAATAGTTATTGGCTTAGAGTAAAAAGAAAATACTTCAAAATAAGTATGTAAAAGGTCTAAATATCCTTGAAAATATTAATTTTAATTTTTTGGATTCTTTATATTACACCAAATAGAACAGGAAGAATTCTGATTTATTTCATTAAAACAGTAAATATATTGAGTCAACAGCTACCCTTTGTGCAATTTGGCTAAATAATAGGCAGAAAAAAAGACACATAAAAGTTGTATAAAAATAAATGCAAAACCCTATTTTTAATTTGAAAATGTTTTGCAAGAAAGGCATTAATTCCACCAAAAATTTGTTCACACTAAGTTATCTGTACCATATTCAAATTGCATGCATGTAAACTAATAGCTCACGACAAGGTTGATGTTGGCTTTATTTAATGTCAAACTGTGAACTTAGAGATGAAAAATTTTGTGTCAGAGTGAATAGTTTTATCTGAAATGTTATCAGTGTAACCTTTTAAGTTTTATTACCTTTTTTTTATTTAGAGAATATTTTGTTAGTTTCTGTAATCAAACCCATGTAGATAAGACTTTACATATTTAATACAGTTCATTACCCATGTAAAAATGAAAAAAATATGTTTAACATTTCTAAACCAATATGTCTATTAATTTCTGTACAATGCCAACCTTTTACACATTAAGTTTTCACTTTTTACCATGTATTTTTGTAAATATTTTCTCTATAATATGACTTTTATAAGAAATAAATTGATGCCAGATATCCAGGAGATTGGAAGCATATATTTCACTACCTTAAATATATCATTTTTAACCAAATCTGGTTTATCAATTTTTATAAATACCTCTGCAGAAGTTTTCTTTCAACCTAAAACAGTGGCATTACACTCAGTTGCTTAACAGTAAATGACTCATAAGTTTACTGACACAGAAAAAAGTGGACTTAATGTTTTATAAGTGCAACTACTTATAATAAAGATTTTTTGCCCTGGATTTGGCTTCCAGAGCCCTTTGGACAACTGGAAGTATTTGATACTTAAACTGTCAACAAGGTAGTGTTTAAAAATGAAAAGACGCTTGCTATGGCTAACTTGCAATTAACAAACTACTGCTTCCATCAACCCCAAATAATTAATTGAAAACTGAGCATCAATCACAATGTTCAGAACAACACTGTTTACAATAGTCAAGGCATGGAAATAACCTAAATATCCATCAGGAGATGAATGGATATGTGGCACATATATATAATGGGATACTGCTCAGTCATAAAAAATGAAATAATGTCATTTGCAGCAACATGGATGGACCTAGAGGTTATCTTTATCACACTCAGTGAAGGAAGTCAGACTTACTTTGATATGATACCATATCAAATATCATATGATATCACTTATATTGGGAAAACATTAAAAAAAAAAAAAACAAATGAATATATTTTCAGAATGCAACTCATAGAAAACCCATAGAAACTGACTCATAGATCTTGAAAACAAACCTATGACTACCAAAGGAGAAAGACTGGGGATTGGGATAAATTAGGAAATTGGAATTCACATAAACTCACTACTATCTATAAAACAGATAATTGGCAAGGACCTACTGTTTAGCACAGGGAACTCTACTCAGCATTCTGTAGTAACTTATATGGGTAAAGAATCTGAAAAAAGAATGATATATGTATATGTATAAGTATAACTGAATCACTTTCTGTACATCTGAAACTAAAACACCATAAATCAACTATACTCCAATAAAGTTTTTAAAATGTCATAATTTAATAAAGAAAACTGAGCATCAAGAGAAATTGAGGGCAAGATTTACAAAGATTATTCTAAGGCCCCAGCTCTTAATTTGTCACTTGTCACTCATGCCTACTAATTTTCTCTGCTGCTTCTTCTTATTACTAGTAACAGTTAGAGTTTGAAATAAACTTGAAGTATAATTTTATAACCTATTAACTTAAAATTTTGGGGACAAACCCATAGATGAAGTAAACTAATATAAAGCAATATTGCACTCTAGCAAAACTTTTTTTAAAAGGCTTCATTTTTAGGGTTGTGCTTATAAGAATTTATTAGCAAATGTTATATGCCATATGGTAACTTTGATTTATAAACTGCAGGTGTTTCATTCCATTTTTCCAATTATTAAATGAAAATATTTTTATGCCAGGGATTTTTTTCCTTCTTCTCTCACAGTGCGTTTTTACTGAACAACTGCCCATTACCTCATTTAGCCACTTTTGTTCAAATGAGTTTTCACACAGTCTCTGCAGAGATTTTCCTTCAGTTCTGCTTAGAATCAGGGAAAGAGACCTAAATAGAGGATTCTCTTCAGAATATTGGTTCTGTAACATAACCATTTGTGTGAATCTATACAAATACTCTTGAATGAAATATATAATCAAAATTCCTGTCAGCATATTTCTCAGTGGTCTCAAAATGACCACGTGAGGAGCTGGTTGCCAAGCCTCCCCTCTGCCCTCCCACCGCCTTCTTCCTTCTGGCTCTGGTAAAGGCTGCTTTGCTTCCTGAGGACAGTACTACTCTTTTTTTCTGTTAGATTCATCTGGTACGTGCTTAGTTGAGCTCAATGAAAGAGCCTGCAGAGGTTTCTATTGTTTTATTTTTATTTTTTTTTTTTCCAGCTTTTCTTTTGTTCCACACCAAAAGCCATAAATTCTTTATTGAAATAACTATCATTTCAAGGGAGCGATTGGTCAGGAGCCAATTAGAGACAGTGAATGGAGGAGGTTTTTTAACTGCAACCTTGAAGCTACCCACGGAATCCTGACTTGCCACAAGCTGGAAGGGGCCCAAAACAGAAGATGTTTTAGTCAGTACACAGCTTCACAGAATCCCAGGGTGAGAGTGGGGAGAATTACCACTATTTCTTTTAGACAAGATCTTGGCCAGACCTCTGTCAAGCTATATTAAGGAGGATTTTTTTTTTTTTTTAAGAGTTAGCAGTTGGATTCAAGAAATGCAATGGATAAGGAAAGAAAACTCATATCCCTTCTGTCTACAGAAACAGACTAAATAGACCCGATATTCTACACCTACCAAAACACCTGAGGCTGGGTGACATGGGGGCATTGTATTGGGAAAAGGATGTGGGGGTATTAATTGGATTGTTTGCATCTAAACAAGTCCATATGATTTGTGGCTTTTTACCATAATCTGGTAATGAAATAATGACAGGCAACATTTATTGAACATTTAATATGTATCAGCCATTATGCTAACAGTTTCATGTGTTATTAAAATATATAAAATCGCCGTGTAGACAGATTTGGGCAATTTCACTTAGTTCTGTGTGATTTTACTTCAATTGATATTCACAATAGCTATGAACAGATATCATCACACCAAGCCTACAGATAAAGGAACTAGTCTTTTCCTGACTTTTGTTAAGAAGGTGTTGTTTTACGCATCTGATAAAAATGAACCCATTTAATTATTTCAGTGACTTAATGAGATAGATTATATCCCTCATTAAGATTTAATTACAGATGAGAAAGCTGAGGCACAGAGTAGAAAAGCACATTGCTGAAGGTTGCACAGCTAGTAAGGGAGTAAGGAGGGAAACTGAACTGAGGCAATATGACCCCAGGGGTAAAACAGGAAAATACAGATCAGGTGACGTTTCCATTGCCACACCGCTAGGAAGGTACAGGGGCACAGTTCAACTGAGACCTTTTTGATTTTACAGATTATACGCTTTAGAACTATTCTATCCTGTGTTTGAGAACTGAATAAAGGAAAACAATGCTTGGCAACCATTCTACAGTTACTATTAATAGAGATGAAGTATTTGGATTCTGTTTTATGAAAGAAACTAACATTTTTTGGACTGGATGAAGCACAAGCTGGAATCAAGATCGCTGGGAGAAATATCAATAACTTCAGATATGCAGATGACATCACCCTTATGGCAGAAAGCAAAGAACTAACGAGCCTCTTGGTGAAAGTGAAAGAGGAGACTGAAAGAGTTGGCTTAAAGCTCAACATTCAGAAGCTAAGATCATGGCATCCGGTCCCATCACTTCATGGCAAATAGATGGGGAAACAGTGGAAACTGACAGACTTTGTATTTTGGGGCTCCAAATCACTGCAGATAGTGATTGCAGCGATGAAATTAAAAGACGCTTACTCCTTGGACTCAGAGAAGGCAATGGCAAGGCACTCCAGTACTCTTGCTTGAAAAATCCCATGGATGGAGGAGCCTGGTAGGCTGCAGTCCACGGGACCATGAAGGAAAGTTATGACCAACCTAGATAGCATATTAAAAAGCAGAGATATTACTTTGCCAACAAAGGTCCTTCTAGTCAAAGCTATGGTTTTTCCAGTACTCATGTATGGATGTGAGAGTTGGACTATAAAGAAAGCTGAGAGCCAAAGAATTGATGCTTTTGAACTGTGGTGTTGGAGAAGACTCTTGAGAGTCCCTTGAACTGCAAGGCAATCCAACCAGTCCATCCTAAAGGAAATAAGTCCTGAATATTCATTGGAAGGATGGATGCTGAAGCTGAAACTCCAATACTTTGGCCACCTGATGCGAAGAGCTGACTCATTTGAAAAGACCCTAATACTGGGAAAGATTGAAGGCGGGAGGAGAAGGGGACGACAGAGGATGAGATGGTTGGATGGCATCACTAACTCAATGGACATGATTTTCAGTAGGCTTTGGGCATTGGTGATGGACAGGGAGGCCTGATGTGCTGTAGTCAATGGGGTCATAAAGAATTGGACACAACTGATTGACTGAACTGAACTGAACATTTTTTGAATATTCATTATATGATAGACACCTGACTGACAATTGACTTACTAATTTCCATTCTCCTACAGGAAATTATTATTCCCATTTTAAAGACAGGGGAAAAATAGTTTCAGAGGAGTTGAAGAACTTGTTCAAAATGGCAAAGCAGGCATGCAAGCCCAAGTCTGTGTATTACATTTGATAATGTAGTGGAAGGAGCAGAAATTCAAGAGTTGGTATTATACTGAATCTGAAATTGGGCTACTGGGGTTGCTTGGCACCACAAAGCATGCTGACGTGGTCTTCAGGCTCTGCATATGCCTAGACAGCTAGGTACCCTGGTCTCTTGCAAGGTGAACCAAGGAGTAATCCAAAGCCCCCTTCGTCATGCCAAGCTGTGCAAGACTCAGAGTTACAGCCTCCATCCACCTGCCAGTGTCTTTTCTTCTGCAGGAAGCTTGCCCTGCAGGGCCAGGATCAAAACTTGGTCTCCACAGGCCTCCTCCCACAGATTGTTAACAAGAAAGCAAACAATCTAAAATAAAAAATTCTGCCCTGGAGGAGGCAGGAAAGATAAGAGGCCTGACTACACCTGCTTATTGCAAACAAGACAGGTTGGGCTGCAACTGGTGCATGGGAAACTCATTACAGCCACTTGAAGCCTTGGCAAATGCAGTGGGTAACCTGAGAGCCCAGCACAGAGCCTCCTGGCCCAGTAGTCAATCAGTCTGTCGGCAGGTCCAAGCAGACAGCTCACACCAGAGTGAGGCAGCAGATTAGGCCACAGCAGTGTGTATGGTCAGCTAAGTAAGAAAACAGGGCTGGATCGTCATTAGCAGCGATGGCAGAAGCAGCTCAGCACAGAATGATCATCAGTTTCTCTGAAGCAGAGACCAGGTTTGACGAAGTACCCATGAGAGGGGTACCTCCATTATTAATAACTATAATAACAATGACAATGATAATAATAATAATAGTATCAATACAATAAGTGCTTTACACTTATTAGTCAGGGCCCTGGCAATAAACAGAACTCTGATCAGACAGATTCACCGAAAAGAAAAATGATAAAGGCAGATTTAAGAGGCCTTCAAAGTATTGTTGATATGCTCAGAGTTTAGTAAGCCTGAAAGGTAAAGGAGAAAACACCGTGCTGCTAGGGATCAGTGATAGCTCAGGGGGGCTATGATTGTGCAGGAAGCAGCCACTGTCAGAAGTGTGATGCTCAAAGTGGGAGGGAGTGACGAGACTCTTCCCCAACTTGTTTTTCCTCCCATGGGCTGAACCAACCCAAAAGCCACAATGGAAAGAAAGTCCAGCTGATGCAATCTGTGCAGATCAGCTGCTCAGAGACGGGCATACAGTGTTTCTGAGTGAGAAAACACATTACTCATCTACCATGATAAATGGTTCAGTCTTTAGAACAGTGGCATCAAATGCAAGTATCTTCAGAGGATACACAGGTATGCAAACAGGGAGAGAAAGCAGCATGGTTCAGTAAAGGGCTACTGAGTGTGTGTTCATCTAAGAGGGTATGGATACCATCCACATCACTGCCTTCCAGCCTCAGGGTAATATGGACCCAGCACTGCTAGAAGATCTAAGATCTATTTTTAGAAGTGAAGCAGAAAGTCCAGACTACTGTGTGAAATTTCCCTACTTTTAAATATCGGCAGTTCGTTGGGGGAAAAAAGTAGAGTTTTGGATGATCAAACAAAACACATCTGTGAGCAGTATTAATGCTACTTTTTTTGGAAATGAAGCAGTTGATGCTTTTAAACTGTGGTGTTGGAGAACTCTTGAGAGTCCCTTGGACTGCAAGGAGATCCAACCAGTCCATTCTGAAGATCAACCCTGGGGTTTCTTTGGAAGGAATGATGCTAAAGCTGAAACTCCAGTACTTTGGCCACCTCATGAGAAAAGTTGACTCATTGGAAAAGACTCTGATGCTGGGAGGGATTGGGGGCAGGAGGAGAAGGGTATGACGGAGGATAAGATGGCTGGATGGCATCACTGACTCGATGGACGTGAGTCTGAGTGAACTCCGGGAGATGGTGATGGACGGGGAGGCCTGGTGTGCTGCGATTCATGGGGTTACAAAGAGTCAGACATGACTGAGTGACTGAACTGAACTGAACTGAGCCTGTGAATTCTACTGATATTTTCATCATTGAAAATTCACTGAAAAAAACATTGTGTGATGACCAAATAAAGGACATCTGTGTAGGGATCCATTCCACAGGCCACCTATGTTGGCTGACTTTTGTTCCCCTACTCACATCTTTTAGGCTCATATTTACTCCAGACACTCATGAGGTAAAACTCCATTTTGAGGAACATACATTTTTCAGCAGCACTGAAGAGATTTCACTTTTCTACCCCAGGACTTTTCTGACCCCCACCCCCACCCCCGCTGAATTCTACAGTTGGAGGACTCACATATGGTACTCAGTAACTGGGCCTGAATAATAAGAAATTCAAGTAGGTAAAAATGATCAGTAGAGTACCCAAGCTAGTTGATAATCACTCCTTGTCTCATGCTTGTCTCACGTTCTGATCACCCCAGAAGCTCAGCTGGTAAAGAATCTGCCTGTAATGCAGGAGACCCTGGTTTGATTCCTGGGTTGGGAAGACTCCCTAGAGAAGGGATAGGCCACCCACTCCAGTGTTCTTGGGCTTACCTTGTGGCTCAGCCAGTAAAGAATCTGCCTGCAATGAAATGTGGGAGATCTAGGTTCAATCCCTGAATTGAGAAGATCCCCTGGAGAAGCGAAAGGCTACATACTCCAGTATTCTGGATTGGAGAATTCCATGGACCAGAGGGTCGCAAAGAATCAGACATGACTTCCACTTCATATCACTTCCTTTTCTCATGCACTTGGCTGGACAATTCCAAGACTCATATACATGGCTCATCAGAGAGTTCAGCTGCAATAACCCACAGTGGTAGACAAAGGATGAGAAAGCATCCTTATGCTGGTTTCTCTTCTCCAGTGCTTTGTTTTCCTGAGCCTCTCACTCAGGTACCTCTAGTAGAATACCGAAATAAACCACCTGCACACAACCTCTTTCTTAGGCTTAGCTTTCAGGAGAGATTGTTGCTAAGACTCTATCATTTTGCAAATTCTGCATGAAAAAAAAATCTAAAAAGTTTTATCTGGCTTTGTCTAAAAGACATATTATGTCCATAGAATACATACTGAATATCTGTGACAGAGGTCCCACCCAACCCTAATTCTAAAATGTTTAAATAGGTGCCTTTAAGCTGAGATAGAGGGTAGAAAGACAACCTGGGTGTTTGTGGCCAGTTATTGACCCAAGTTAAGAAATATATTCTGTTATGAATAAGCATGAATGTTTGGTTACCCTTTGAGTTCTCATCCTTTAGGAAATCTTATCTCGAAATACTTATTTTTTTTATGTTTAAATGCTGATTCCTACAGGAGTTTTTGCACTCTTCTAGGGAGGGAAATGTATAAGAATATATTAACATCATTCACAGTAACAGTATTAGTGTGTAAAGCCCAACAAATGAGCATTTGATTAAAGAAAATAAGATAGTGTCAAGTAATTTATAGTCACAAGCTATATATTTGATTTGTCAATCAATTCACCCATCTGTTCATATGCTGAGTGTACATGTATTATGTATGTTGTGTATGTCAGGCACTGCTCTACACTCTGGGTTAGCACAGTGAAGCCAAAGCATTACCCCTGCAGGCCAGGAAGACCATGCAATGCTTGTTAAAGAGTGTGGTCTTCACTCTGTCTAGTTTTGAGGTAGGAGGGGGCAGAAACTCTCAGGTTTTCTGAGCTTTTTATGTGGGAGGGCATGGCAAAACCCAACAGCCAAGATCAGCCCTTTTCAAAGACAGACAGGTGCTAGCAACTGGAAACAGAACACACACAAAGCATACTGAAGTTGGGAAGTGGGTTGGATGGTGGGGAATTTCTACAGCACCACAGTAAAAAGGGATCTGAGGGTTTCTGGGTGAAATGCTTTCATTATTCAGTAAACTCAGTACTTATCAATGTGTATGAGTCATTATAGCTGCACACATTAACAAGCAAAATTATTTTGCAGTGATTGATAAATATGTTATTTAACATTACCAATGCTTTTACATTATTTAAAAATTATGGATGGTTTGAGTTGAGGTACAGCAGAAACCAATACAATATTGTAAAGCAATTTTCTCCCCATTAAAAATAAATTTCAAAAAAATTAACAAAAGATAATGTAAACTCTTCATTACACAGAATATGTCTATCTGGCACATTCACAGCAAGACTGGTTAGTAGCTGACCCAACTTGAAAAGTTTAGATGACCACAGAATCTATAGCTTCAGAATCCAGGTCTCCCTAAAAGTTAACATTTGCTTCGCTCCCCTTCAGTGGTATTTTTCTGCCCCATCTCCTTGGCGCTGGGTGTAAAGTTCTCTCCTGGGCTGCAACCATGGGGTCCCTGACACACAATGTAGACAAACCAGTTGCCCACCAAGTGATTTACTCAGAGCACATTTGCACTAATGCCTAGCAGTGGCCCGATGAAAATATGTTGAAGGATGTCATCTTCCTCTCTGTTTTAGACATGGTCATGCTGTCCTTACAGCTCAAATCCAGCTTTTTGCTACCATTTACTGATTGCTCTAAACTCACAAATTATTAGCCCCGTCCATTTTTACATCTTAGGTTCAGGACAAGGGCACCAACGTACAAACACGACTAGGTGTTCACTTTTCCCTTCATGTCAATACTAGCCCTGCCATTGCAAAAACCTGAGAGTGAGTAAATCCTAAAACTGTGCACCCCAAGTGCCTTCCATATCTCACCCTAAACAGAGCCTGACCCTAAGTAGATTCATTCATGGAATAGCACAAGAAAGGAGGCACTTTCTCTCCACAGGTCAGAAATGGTTATCTTTCTCCTCACTCCTTTTCACATCCAGTGATGAATTTTGTATCATTAAACCATTCAAATCCAAAATGTATACACTCCAAAGAGAGAAAAACACAAAACACAATCACGGCACCATAGGCATTGCAGAAATATGGCAGAGCTCACATTCGAGCAGAGCACATATACATATGTAAAGGAGAAGAGAGATTTTGTCTTCCTGTGTTGTCACATACAGTCTTTAGAAAATTTCAGGTGTTTTGGTATCATTCCTTCATTTATGCAATAAAAGTGTCTTGAACGCCAGCTATATGCCGAACACGGTGTCCGGTGCTGGGGCACAAAGATGATGTAGATGCCGTATAGGTTTCATTTCAAGAAAGTAATTTAATCTCTCCTCCTGTCGCTGTGAAGATGACAGACCACTGTGACAGAAAGTTCATAAAAAAGTGGAAAAGGCTATTTCAGTAACATAGCCCATATTCTAACTGTCCTTTCAGCATCACAGCTCTCAGTGACTAAAGAGCAATTTTCAAGTGGCAGATTGAAAATCAGACATGGCATGTGTAGTCTGAAAGCAAAAGTCCTGATAACCACTTGCTGCATTTGAATAATAACTGGTAGTAGAAGCAATTAAATCAGTTCCAGGGAGAACTGGGTGACGGGATAATAAACTTGTCTTGAAATGAACAGATTGAAAAGAATTCGCTTTACTTGCACACAGGTGTTTGCTGGCCTGGGTCTGATCACTAAACTTCATTTGAAGATGAATAATTTAAGTCTAAAATGTCAAAGCAAAATAAGCTCAAATTGTCAAAATGGCCAAAACTGTGGTTAGGATCAGAAGCTCTGGAACCCAACTGCCCGGAGCTGTTACTCAGCTTGGCCGCTTACCGTCTACTGCACCCTGAATGAGTTACTTAACCTTCTGTCAACCGGTTTCCTCATCTGTAAAATAGCTAAAATAATAATTTCTACTTCAAAGGGTTCTTATGAACAATAAATGAGTTAAATGTAAAATTCTTAAATCAAGGCATGGAACACTGAAGCACTCAATAAAATGTCTTGACATAATTATTACTGCCTGGAAAAGATGAGTGATATTTGTTTTTCTTGTAGAGTTATATTCAAGCAAGTAGGTAAAACAAAACTAAATATATCAACAGTAAATTTTTAAAGTATTTATTATGGTAAAATGTATATGATATTAAACATTTTTTTTACCATCTAGTGTACAATTGAGTGGCATTAATTACATCTGTAATGTTGTCGACCATCACCATTATTTCCAAAATGCTTTCATCACCCCAAATAGAAACTATAACCATTAAGCAATAATTCCCTATTCCCATTTTCAATCCCCATTAACCTCAAATGCACTTTCCACTTCCATTAGTTTGCCTATCCTAGGTATTTCATGTAAATGGGATCATATGAAATTTGTCCTTTTCTGTCTTGCTTCATTGAGCATAATTTCTTCAAGATTCATCCATATTGTAGTATGTTTTAGGACTGCCTTTCATTTTATGGTTGACTATTATTCATTGTATGAATATGTTGCATTTTGTTCATCTGTTGATGGACACTGCATGATATCTACTTTTGACTATTGTGAATAATGCTAGAAGGAACACCAGTGTACAGATACCTATTTGAGATTCTGTTTTCAATTCTAGTAGGTATATATCCTACTAGATATATGATATGGGATATGTGATAATTCTATGTAACTTTCTTTAGGGACCACCATGTTGTTTTTCCCAATAGGTCTACCATTTTCCTTCCCACTAATAAGAGTATAAGAGTTCCAATTTCTTCACAATCTCACCAGAGTTTATTGTTTTCTGAAGAGGATGATGAGTGCCATGCCAAAAAGTTGAAAGCTGTATCTCATGGCACTTTTGATTTCTATTTAATCAAATAGATTAAATGACAAATAGTTAAAATAGATTAAAGGATAAATAATGCTGAGCATTTTTTCATATGCTTATTGGCCATCTGAATATATCTATTTTTGGAAAAATGTCTATTCAAGTCATCTGTCCATTTGTTAATTGGATTATTTGTTGTTGAGTTGTATGAGTTCTTTATATAATCTGGATATTAAGCCCTAATTAGACATATGACTTGAAAATATGCAAAGATTTGAAAAAGATTTTTCTTATTCTGTAGGATGCCCTTTTTGATGCTAAGGTCTTTTGATGCCCCCCAAAATTTTAATTTTGATAAAGTTCAATTTATCCATTTTTCCTTTGTTGTCAAGGTCAAAGATTTAGCTGTTTGTTTTCGCCTAAATGCTTTATGATTTTAGCTTGAATGATATACAATAAATTGTTTTTAAAACATCTTTCATATACTATCAAGTAGTACGCTTTTACCCAGATCTACCCATAGGACATTAACACACTCCACTCTAATGATCTGTGGCAGAGATACTTCAATTACGATCAGAGCGTTCTCTAGGCATTACACATATTTGTAGTAGTTTTCATCCTCTCTTTTAGTCATATATTTGCACCCATTGGAGAGACTCAAATAAATGTAGTAGGGAAACTGTTTGTGACATAAACCTAGAACAAAGGTTTAGAGCTCCTGATCTCAAGTACTAGTGATAAGAAGACTTTAACCCCTGAAGATGCCTAAGACAAAAATTAAGCTAAAACTTTGATCTATTTAAGGAAAAGTTCTATAAACACATGGTAGTTTTTACCAGATATTTCAACACAGGAATTTCAAAAGTTATGCAACACCTCAAATTAGAATTTTCATTTGCTGAATAGCTCTTCAATTATCCCTTCAATCACCAAAGAATTCATCATAGAGGTCAATCTAAATAATAACTCCTTTAATGTATTTGTTTAAGTCTTGGCGTTAGTTAAAAATACTAATTAGTGATGATATTAGAATCTAAAGTATTTCATAAGATCAAGAACATTTGCATTAGAAAAAATATGGCAGAGGAACCAGAGATCAAACTGCCAACATCTGTTGGATCATCAAAAAAGCAAGAGAGTTCCAGAAAACATCTACTTCTGTTTTACTGACTACACCAAAGCCTTTGACTGTGAGGATCACAATAAATTGTGAAAAATTCTTAGAGATAGGAATACCAGACCACCTGATCTACCTCTTGAGAAATCTGTATGCAGGTCAAGAAACATCAGATAGAACTGGACATGGAACAACACACTGGTTCCAAATCAGGAAAGGAGCACATCAAGGCTGTATATGGTCACCCTGTTTATTTAAATCAGATGCAGAGTATATCATGTGAAATGTTGGGCTAGATGAAGCACAAGCTGGACTCAAGATTGTTGGGAGAAATATCAATAACTTCATATGTGCAGATGATACCACCCTTATGGCAGAAAGCTAAGAGGAACTGAAGAACTTTTTGATGAAAGTGAAAGAGGAGAGTAAAAAAGCTGGCTTAAAACTCAATATTCAAAAAACAAAGATCATGGCATTTGGTCTCATCACTTCATGGCAAATAGATGGGGAAACAATGGAAACAGTGACAGACTTTATCTTCTTGGGCTTCAAATTCATTGCAGATGGTGACTGTAGCCATGGAATTAAAAGATGCATGCTCCTTGGAAGAAAAACTATGACAAACCTAGACACCATATTAAAAAGTAGAGACATTACTTTGCTGACAAAGGTCCATCTAGTCAAAACTACAGTTTTTCCAGCAGTCATGTATGGATGTGAGAGTCAGACCATGAAGAAAGTTGAGCACCAAAGAATTGATGCTTTTGAACTGTGGTTTGGAGAAGACTCTTGACAGTCTCTTGGACAGCAAGCTGATCCAACCAGTCCATCCTAAAGGAAATCAGTCCTGAAGATTTATTGAAAGGACTGATGCTGAAGCTGAAGTTCCAATACTTCGGCCACCAGATGCAAAGAACTGACTCCTTGGAAAAGACTCTGATGCTGAGAAAGACTGAAGGCAGGAGGAAAAGGGGATGACAGAAGATGAGATGGTTGGATGGCATCACTGACTCTATGGATATGTGTTTGAGTAAGCTCTGAAAGTTGGTGATGGACAGGGAAGTCTGGCATACTGAAATCCATGGGGTAGCAAAGAAACAGACATGACTGAGTGACTGAACCGAATTGAAAGTATTTCACAAGATAAAGAACATTTGCATTAGAAAAACTGTTAACTTATCCAATTTAAAGTAAGGTGTAATAATTATATTGTAAATGCTATCAGTAAAATTATCAAAATAAATAATGTGCTTACAATGAGATAGTAGAGCTTCTATGGTAATATGTCCTTAGTGACTACACTGAATGGCTTAAAATTACACAGGGATGTTTAATATGGATCAGCACATGTCTCATTATTTTGTATTGCATACATTTTTAGAGGAAAAGGCCATTAGACCATGTATTTTTAAACTCAAATCCTTCCATTCCTTTCACATAGTGCGCCTTCTAGAAACATTTGGTGGACAAAATATATAGTGGTATACATAGCCAGGGTGGCAATTAACAAATATTTGATCATTTAAGGAAGAATAAATTAAAATAATGACTATATAAAGAATATTATAATATTAATTTCAATTGTGGAATACAATGTATTTTTCCATTTTCTTGTATTATTTTCAAATTCATTCATCAAAGTTTTAGAATTTTCAGAGTATAGTTTTTAAATCTCCTTGGTTAATTTTATTCCTAGATATTTTATTATTTCAATGCAGTTTTAACTGGGACTGCTTTCTTGATTTTCCTTGGCAGTTATTATGAAAAAACAATAAATTGCTGTATACTGATCACTGTATTATTAATATGCTGAATCCTGAAACTTTACTGAATTCGTTACTCTTTCACAGAATTAGAACAAATAATTCTATTATTTGCATGAAACTATAAATCTTCAAATTACCAAAGCAATCTTGAAAAAAAGAACAAAGCTAGAGATATCACATTCCCTGACTTCAGACCATATGACAAAGCTTCAGTCAACAAAAGAGCATGGTATTTTAGTCTTTTAGTTGCAATGGTAAATGGGATTTATTCCTTAATGAATAAAGAATAACTGGACAACCATGTGTAAAAGAATGAAATTAGAACACCATACACACAGATAAACTTAAAATGGATTAAAGACCATTCTTAGAAGAAAACAGGCAGGACATTATATGACATAAATCATAGCAAGATCCTTTATGATCCTCCTCCTAGAATAATGGAAATAAAAATAAATAAATGGTATCTAAATAAATTTAAAAGCTTTTCACAGCAAAAGAAACTATAAACACAGTGATAAGATAACCCTCAGAATGGGAGAACATAATAGCAAATGAAAGAATTGATGAAGGATTAATTTCCAAAATATACAAGCAGATCATACAATTCAATAACAGAAAAACAAACAACCCAATCAAAAAGTAGGCAAAAGACCTAAAAATAGACATGTATCCAAAGAAGACACATGGATGGCTAATAAACACATGAAGAGATGTTCAATATTACTCATTATCAGAGAAATGAAAATCAAAATGACAATGAGCTATAACCTCACACCAGTCAGAATGGCCATAATCAAACAATCCTCAAACAACAAATGCTGAAGTGGGTGCAGAGAAAAAGGAGCCCTCTTGCATTGCTGGTAAGAATATCAATTGATACAGCCACTATGGAAGACAGTATGGAGAATCCTTAAAAAAAAAAAAAAAAGGAATAAAACCACCATATGACCCAGCAATACCAGTTCTAGGCATGTACCCTGAAAAAACCAAAACTGAAAAAGACACATGTACCCCAGTGTTTATTGCAGCACTATTTACAATAGCTAGTACATGGAAGCAACCTAGATATCCATTGATGACTGGATAAAGAAACTATGGTACATATATACAATGGAATACTACTCAGCCATAAAAAGAAACACATTTGAGTCAATTCTAACAAGGTGGATGAACCTAGACCCTATTATTCAGAGTGAAGTAAGAGAAAAACAAATGTTGTATATTAGTGCATATATATGGACTCTAGAAGGAAGGTACTGATGAAACTGTTTGCAAAGCAGCAATGGAGACACAGAGAGAGAAAAAACTCTTGTGGACAAGGGTAGGGGAGAAGAGGAAGTGGGTGAGATGAATGGAGAGAGTAGCATGGAAGCATGTAATCTAGCATATGTAAATATACAGCCACTGGGAATTTGCTGTATGGGGATTCAGGGAACTCGAACTGGGGCTCTGTAATAACCTAGAGAGGTGGGGATGGGTGGGAGGTAGGAGAGAGTTTCAAGAGGGAGGGGACACATGTATACCTATGGCTAATCTATATTGATGTATTACAAAAGTAAACCAATACCATAAAGCAATCATCAGTCAATAAAAATAAATTTAAAAAAATATGATACTGGCTTCAAAACAGACACAAAGATTAATAGAACAGAGAGCCCCAAAATAACCCCATACACCTATAGTCAGTCAGCCTACAACAAAGAAGGCAAGAATATAGAATGGAGAAAAGACACTCTCTTCAATATGCAGTGCTGATAAAACTGGGCAACAAAATGTCAAAGAATGAGATTAAAATATTTCAATGAGCCACCAGGGAAGCCCATTTTTCACACCTTATACCAAAAACAAACTCAAAATGGATTAAAGACCTTAATATAAGACCCAAAATTTAAAAAAAAAAAAAAAAAACCTCCTAGAAGAAAACAGATATAACAGTTAACGACATAAATTTTAGGAAACTTTTTTTTTTTTTGGCTCTGTATCCTAAGGCAAAATAAGCAAAAGCAAATGTAAACAAGTGGCACCTATCTAAACTTAAATGCCTTTGCATAGCAAAGCAAATCAGCAACAAAGCAAAAAGAAGGCCTACTGAATGACAGAGGTGTGTGTGTGTGCTGAGTCATGTCCAACTCTTTGTGACCCCATGGACTGTAGCCTGCCAGACTCCTCTGCCCATGGGATATTCCAGGTAAGAATCCTGGAGTGGGTTGCCATTTCCTTCTCCAAGGGACCTTCCTGACCCAGGGATGAAACCCACATTGCTTATGTCTCCTGCATTGGCAGGTGGGTTCTTTCCCACTGCACCACCTGGGAAGCAGCACTCAATGAGAGAGAATATTTTCAAATAACATGGTCAAAAAGGGCTTAATATCCTAAATATATGAATAGCTCATATTGACTCAATATATTTTTTAAAAACTGATTATAAAACAGGCAGAATAGCTGAATAGCCAGTTTTCCAAGGAAGACAGGTGACCAATGGGGATATGAAAAGACGTTCAACATTGGTACTCACCAGAGAAATGCAAATTAAAATCACAGTGAGTTATCACCTCACACCTTTTAAAATGGCTACTATCATCCAAAAGTCTACAAATAATAAATAATGGAATGGATGTAGAGAATAGAGAACCCTTATATACTCTTGGTGCAGATGTAAATTTGTGCGGCTACTTTGGAAAACAGTATGGAGGCTCTTCAAAAAACTAAAAATAGAACTACCATATGATCCAATAATTTTATTCTTGGGTATATATTCAAAGACAAGTGAAATAATAATTTGAGAAGATACATGCACCTCAGGGTTCATAGCAGCATTATTTACAACAGTAGAGATATGGAAGCAATCTAAATGTCCTTCAACAGGTGAATAGAAAAATGAGGTGTTTGTTGTTGCTGTTGTTGTTGTTTAGTCACTAAGTTGTGTCTGATTCTTTGTGACCCCATGGGTCCTCTGTCCAGTGGATTTCCCAGGCAAGAATACTGGAGTGAGTTGCCATTTCCTTCTCCAGAAGATCTCCCTGACCCACGGATTGAAGCTGCATCTCCTCCATTGGCTGGTGGATTCTTTACCAATGAGCCACCAGGGAAACTCTATCACTTATGTATGTTTTCTAAAGAATAAAACAAAGAAATGTATATAACAAAACAGAAACAGACTCATAGATACAGAGAGCAAACTACTGGTTTGCAGTGAAGAGAAAAGTGGGGAAGGGGGAAAATAGGGTTATGAGATTAAGAGATACGAGATACTAACTACTATGCATAAAATCGGAGAAGGCAATGGCACCCCACTCCAGTACTCTTGCCTGGAAAATCCAATGGACAGAGGAGCCTGGTAGGCTGCAGTCCATGGGGTCGTGAAGAGTCGGACACGACTGAGCAACTTCACTTTCACTTTTCACTTTCATGCATTGGAGAAGGATATGGCAACCCACTCCAGTGTTTTTGCCTGGAGAATCCCAGGGACGGGGAAGCCTGGTGGGCTGACGTCTATGGGGTCACACAGAGTCCGACACGACTGAAGTGACTTAGCAGCAGCAGCAGCATGCATAAATCAGAAAAGTAATAAGGATATATTGCAAAGCATAAAAAGATATACCCATTGTCTTGTAATAAACTTAAAGTGCACGTGAAAGGCACTCAGTCATGTTCGACTCTTTGTGACCCCCAGGGACTGTATAGTCGATGGAATTCTCCAAGCCAGAATACTGGAGTGGGTAGCCTTTCCCTTCTCCAGGGGGTCTTCCCAACCCAGGGAACGAACCAAGGTCTCCTGCATTACAGGTGGATTCTTTACCAGCTGGGCCAAAATGGAAGCCCAAGAATACCGAAGTGGGTACCCTATCCCTTCTCCAGCATGTCTTCCAGTCCCAGGAATTGAACCAGGGTCTCCTGCATTACAGGCAGATTCTTGACCAACTGAGCTATGAGGGAAGCACACTGTATTAAATTTAAATGGAGTATAATATATAAAAATACTGAATCACTATATTGGACACCTGAAAGTAATATGATATTGTAAATTAACTCATACTTCCTTTTTAAAAAAAGGAGTACACTGTAGAAAACAGAAAGTGAAAGTGAATCGCTCAGTCGTATCTGACTCTTTGCGACGCCATAGACTGTAGACTACCAGGCTCCTCTGTCCATGGGATTTTCCAGGCAATAGTACTGGAGTGGATTGCCATTTCCTTCTCCAGGAGATCTTCCCAACCCAGGGCTCGAACCCGGGTCTCCCACATTGTAGACAGATGCTTTACCATCTGAGCCACCAGGGAAGTAAGTGACAAGCAATTCAATAGCTCAGGGAAAGGGAACTAAAAACGATTTTATTTGTGTGAATTCAGTTCAGCTCAGTTCAGTCGCTCAGTCATGTCCGACTCTTTACGACCCCATGAATTGCAGCACGCCAGGCCTCCCTGTCCATCACCTACTCCCGGAGTTCACTCAGATTCACGTCCATCGAGTCAGTGATGCCATCCAGCCATCTCATCCTCTGTTGTCCCCTTCTCCTCCTGCCCCCAATCCCTCCCAGCATCAGAGTATTTTCCAGAGAGTCAATTCTTCGCATGAGGTGTCCAAAGTACTGGAGTTTCAGCTTTAGCATCATTCCTTCCAAAGAAATCCCAGGACTGATCTCCTTTAGAATGGACTGGTTGGATCTCCTTGCAGTCCAAGGGACTCTCAAGAGTCTTCTCCAACACCACAGTTCAAAAGCATCAATTCTTCGTGCTCAGCCTTCTTCACAGTCTAACTCTCACATCCATACACGACCACAGGAAAAACCATAGCCTTGACTAGACGGACCTTAGTCGGCAAAGTAATGTCTCTGCTATTGAATATGTTATATAGGTTGGCCATAACTTTTCTTCCAAGGAGTAAGTGTCTTTTAATTTCATGGCTACAGTCACCATCTGCAGTGATTTTGGAGCCCCCAAAAATAAAGTCTGACACTGTTTCCACTGTTTCTCTATCTGTTTCCCATGAAGTGATGGGACCGGATGCCATGATCTTCGTTTTCTGAAAGTTGAGCTTTAAGCCAACTTTTTCACTCTCCTCTTTCACTTTCATTAAGAGGCTTTTTAGTTCTAATACCCTATGCATTAATACAAGGTACTTGATACATTAGATCTCCAGAAATAAAGATGACTTTTCAGAAAAATAATATAGTATGGATGCCACTTGGATAAAAATACATCTCAGATATGTACTGACTTTATTGTATAGTCCTTTACATAGTAAATAGTGTACTAATATGCCTGTAAAGGAAAGATAGTGTAGCTGAGGAAGAAGAACCCTTGCAGAAGTAATGTAATCACTTCCACTTCAGAAAAAACGCTTTCAAATCAGGGTTATTTCTATGAAACTAGAACACATGAAGTTCAAAGTTTAAACACTGGAACTGTTGTTAAGTCTCAAAAGACACTGTCTCTTTCATCCACAGATGAATATATATAAAAGAATATATATAGTCTTTTACTTGTGCTAAGTTCAAAATCTGCTAAGTATTTTTCACTTATTTAGGACTACTGTGGATGGCATACATCTAGGGTGACTTAATATAGGTTTTTCTCCCCAAATCTTTTAACTGTGGTAAAATCCATATAACGTAAGATTTATCACCTCAACCATTTTTAAGTGTATATTTAAGCGGTACACAAGATTAATTTTAAAAGTGCATTTTATAATATTTTGAATATTTACACCTATTTTATTTCCTAATTGTCCATAATAGCCCTATCTTTGCCAGGCAAGCTAAAGCAAACCTATGATTGCAGCTAGAATAAAATTTAAAAAAAGTCTGTTGATGAAATATTTTCCTTCACCTAGTTACCTCAGCAAAATAACAATGCATTCAATGTAATAAGTGTATTCACTCTACTGTAATCCTTTAAACAAAAGGTTGGTTGTTTCTCTGAATTGACAGATATCTCAGGATGTATACTCATGACCTTACATAGCAACCTCTAGGGCAAAAAACTGGTTCACTGGTTTGGCACTTGAGAGAAACAAGCAATCTCTTTGGGTTGATTTTATTTTTCCACGAGACAGCATATCTTAGATTTCATTTTAAATCTATCAATCTTACCCTGTCTTTAAGAACTGTGTCTTTTAAAATGACAAAACTGTGTCTTCAACACCTTTAACTGCCTTAACCATGTTTGAAGCAGGGTCTTGGGTTACTACTATGAAAACGGAGAGGAAGTTACAGGCTGTGATGGGAATTTATATTAAATTAGATCCTTCCTGAGCTGGTAAAATATATGAAAAAAAGAAATGAAAATAAGAAATAATAGTGCCAGTCATTCATCACTTTAGAGACATATTTTAAAATACCCATAAAATTCTATACAGTTCAGAAACTCTTCTCATTTTAACAGTATTATGTCTCTGAAGACCTCATAATGGAAATAAATATTTGCAATGAAAGCTCACTTTGTACAGTACAGGGCAATTAGATTTTTTTAAACTATTCTTTCTTTATGTCACTTTTGCCTTGCCCTGGTGAGTGGTGAGGATTACATTGTGCATATAGTACATACTTGAGCAATGCAATTTTCCAACAGTTTTCTTTAAAATCTTGGCATGAAATGCAACTACAAAATAATTGTGTGCGTGGCAAGTGATCTTTAAAATCATTTTCCAAGATTGGTCTCCTTTCAGCAGAACCTTTTCACTTCTGATTAATACTCTTTCCTGTTTTCTGGTTCAGAACACAGCTTCCTAGAGCTACAAACTCAGTTTATGGAGTGCCTTTGACCTGCAATCCACTGGATAAAAATAAGTGTCAATACAGTGAAATGCAAAGATCTATTTCTTCAGCATCTTCAGGTTTTCATGCACAATGCAGGGACTCTGTAAATTTTCAGTTACTGTGTGTGCACAAAGTGCCAAGAAAAAGAGTTAAAGTGGCATTAAAAAAAAATCTACTGTATTTCCTCTAATCTAGTCTGTCGGATGATTTTGGGTGAAGTACCTATAGTGACAAGAGCTCAAGAGTTCACTCCAAGTTCTTCATAAAACAGAACAAAAGGGAAGTTCATGCTGAAGGCCTTTGGATTTATGTTCATTCAATAACCCTTCAGAGTTATTACTAAGATTTTAGTAGCACCAAAACTCACACTACTTTCTCTCCTCATTCCCCTCATTAATATCCACTTAACCATATTCTGATTATTCTGAAAAAACACAGTGAGAACCAAAAGGTTCCAATTCATTAGAAACAGTCATCAATATTGACAACTACTTTGTCCTCATACCCAAAGGGTATCCGCCACAAGACTTGAAGTTAGAAAGAAGGAGCCAAGTTTTTATTTCTTCAAGTCTACTACTTATATTCAGTTCCCCCATTTCTTTCCTTGTACATATGCCACCATCCCTTGCTCTGCCACCCATGCATAATAATGCGCACACTTCTTTATGACAGCCGAGGAAAGGGACAAAAATGGGAGAGCTAGGAGCAGGTGACCTGTGGGAAACACTGTACATTGCTTTCAAAACTTAAAATGCATGAAAGGATATAAATTGTCTAAAAATACGAAATAATGTCAGTTCATCCCTGTTTCTGATACTTTAAGAATAGTACAGCACTTTCTGATATCCTGAAGGGTTTCAATACTCGTATGAAAAGCAGAAAAGCTACAAAGAATAGTGACAGTAAAACTTACTGATTAAGACATGGACTTTATCCCTGGTTCAAATATTGACTCATCATGTTGTTGGCTGTTTCCTTGGACAAGTCACTTAAAATCTCTAAGTTATAATTACCGTCTTTACCTCAAAGATGAAGAAACTGAAGTTTAGAAAGTTTAAGTACAAGCTTACATGAGATGTAAATAAGACTTGAAACCAGATACTTCATAGTACAATAGTCCTGCTGTTTCTCATTATTATGACATGACCACCTCACCATGATTATACAGAATATTTTTTCCTACATGTAAACCCTCCCATCTAGAGTCACAAGCATGTCAAGTGCTGAGCAAATTTTGTCTATTAAAATTATGTTCAATAATCTTGACTATGCAAGGCATTTTAGTCTGAGGTGTGGAACAGTTGGAGATGAGAAGAAAAGATTGGCATTGGTTAATGTGGACAGATCTCCTTGTGCAAAATTTGAAAGATTAGTTAGCCTGATGTGATAATTTTTGAAAACTCTTAGTCAAGCTGCCATAAATATGTCCAAGAGTGTGCCTTCTCTGTATGTTTACATAATTTTACCCGAAAGATGAGCAATTGCTATTCATGTACATCGGCTGTATTTAGGTGCAAATGAGGTTTCCATGATTTCACAAGTGTCCAAGATAATCATTGTTTTGGTGAACACAGGCCTGAGAGGCAGAGTCTTGGCAGCTGCAACTGAAGTGAAGAAAGCAGTTTCAATATCCTGCGGCAGAACTGTCTCAGCAGGGGCTGGGCTCAGCATGATAAAAGAGAAAAGGACAAAGCAATCCATAGAAAAGGAGGCTTCATGTAAATAAGAAGGATATGATTTTTATATGAACCTGAAATCTATTTCTGTATCACTCTTTGTAACAAAACCTTTTGTCAGTGACATCCCTAACTTCACGTAGGGTGTATACGCTATGACCTATGACAACTTTTATTTCCCACAGCTTATTTTATTATTTTGTAGCTCTTTAAAAGTCATAGATCACTTTAATGTTGCTGGAAGGATAACAAGTCATGATGAGTAGATCACAATATTTTTAAAACCACAATTTATATTCCATTTCACAATGAATAATTATGTGGGAGACAACCTAGTTAAACAGAAAAGGGTAAAGTAATTCAAGGGGCCAATTAGTAACTGCAAGCAACTGAATCACTTAAATACTATTTATGTTACCTTGGCTTTTCCAAGTAGGAAAAAAATGACCCAAATCTTTTTTAACTTCATGACCTCAACTACTAAAATTATATGAGAAATCATACACAATTTCCATGAAGTAAAGAAGAGTGGCAAACCCATAATTTTTGTCTATTTATTTTGACTACATCCTCAAACAAATGTTGACTGACTTACTTTTGAAGGGATTCTTACAAAATTGAACGTGGTGTGACATTTGTGCAGAATGCAATCCTTTACCATCTTGACGCAAAAAGCATGGATAAAGTGATGACTTTTAAGTAATTATAGATTAAGATGACTGACTTCAGATAGATAAGTTTAAAGTGATGGGTATTTTTAGATAATTGAATAAGTCAACTAGAGCAGAATAAAATAATGTAGTTAGATTGTACCACTATTATTTATGATAGTTTTGTGATGAGACTCTCTTTTTCTAGGAATCTATATAAAATGTAGACAAATGTTGATGCTGGAAATCTGCTTGTATTTTATTTTGACAGCATTTTGTCACCTCTAGTTTGATAGATGTAGGAAGTCTCCTGAGACTTATTGATTCTGAATGCACTAGTAGGAAAAAATTCATTTGCAAGGGAAATACTTGACACAGTGAATAAGGTACCATTTATGCAAAATTCAAAAAAAACAAATTGTGTCAACTGTAGTCTTTTATAAATATTTATGACACTAATTACAGAAATTTGTCCTAGTTTGCTAGTGAATGGGCTAACCAAATCTCATTAGAAAAATAAAAATTCAGTAAGCAGAATCTTATTACATCTATAAACTAGGATGGGCATAGTATTTGAATGTCTTACCTTAAACGTCCTTATATACATTATCTGAGAAAGTGAAAAGAAAAATATAATCCTGATGCATAAAAGCAGATATAAACAATCAGAATATTTTAGAGTACCAAGCCAGGCATTTCAATGATCTTGTCTGAGCTATAATCATCAAATAATATGTTCTCTACCTGCTTCTGATTTATAAGAAATAATCCTAGAATTGGTGTCAGTATATTTCTTTCTCCAATTAATCAGCTAATTAGTCAAGTCATGTCAGTACTTACAGAACATGGCAATTTTTTTTTTAATTAGAAATACGTCCTTTGTGCTTTGAACAAAATCATCACAAAAGTAAAAAGATTTCTCCCACAAAATGAGAGAAAACATTTACAGATCATATTATCGGATAAGGGACTTGTACTTCAGAGCACACAAAGAACCCTTCAGTTCAGTTCAGTTGCTCAGTCATGTCCAACTCTTTGGGACCCCACAACTCACTAATAAAATAGGCAATTCACACACTTTACGAATAAGAAAGAGAGTCTTCACTGGTGGCTCAGAGGCAAAGAATCTGCCTGCTAAAGCAGGGGATACTGGTTCAATTCCTTATCCAGGAAGATCCCACATGCTTTGGAGCAAATAACTCTGTGCACCACAGCATTGGAGCCTGTGCTCTAGAGCCCTGGAGTCGCAACCACTGAGCCCACGCGCTGCAACCCCTGAAGCACACCAGCCTAGAGCTGGTGCTCCACAGCAAGCAGAGCCCCTTCAGTGGGAAGCCTGCGACTGCAAGGAGAGAGGAGCCCCCACTCACCACCACTTGAGAAAAGCCCATGCACAGCAAAGAAAACTCAGTGCAGCCAAGAATAAATGAATACATCAGATTATTAAAAATGACTATCTGAATGCATATTTCCTCAAAGAAACAGTTTCTCAGAATGTTAACCATAGAATTAGAAGATGATCAATAATTCTATTCCTAGATATCTACCCTAAATAAAATGAAAAGACATATTAAAAAGCAATTATCCTCCAACTAAATTTTTTTAAATCTAATTAATATAAAAACCATACATTCACACAAAAGCAAATACATGAATATTCATAGTAGCTGTGAAGTAGAAACATGCTAAATGCCTATCACCTGATGAATGGAAAATATATGGTATATATATATACAATGGAAAATTATCATCAGTAAAAAGGAATTAAGTACTGAGATATACTAGAACCTGGATAAACCTCAAAAACACCACACTAAATCAAACTCTTTGTGACCCGTGGACTGTAGTCCTCCAGGCTCCTCCGTTCATGGGATTCTCCAGGCAAGAATACTGGAGTGGGTTGCCATTTCCTTCATCCAGGGGATCTTCCCGCCCTAGGGATCAAACCCAGGTCTCCCACATTGCAGGCAGACGCTTTAACCTCTGAGCCACCAGGGAAGCCTAAATCAAAGAGGCCACTTACAAATGGCCATGTACTATTTAACTCTATTAACATAAAACATCCACAACAGGCAAACCTATAGAGACAGAAATTATATTAGGAGCTGATTAGTGCTAGGCAGAGAGGTGAATGGGGAGTTCCTACTGTTTGATGCATTGTTTCTAGAGTGATGATTATGATGGTTACATTACTCTCAATATATTGGAAACCAATAAATTATAAAGAGGTGAATTTTATGATGTGCAAATTTTATCTCATAAAGCTATTAAAAAAGATTGTGTCTTTTTCTTTCTGTATTTGTATAACCCATACTCTAGATTACTTAACTACTTTTGTTTATTGCTTAAATTATTTTTTAAAATACAGTTTTAATTTTCACATGGAAATAGCCCATTCAAAACTCATTGTTGGATGAAAATTCACTTGAATTAGTAAAAATTAATAGAATCATATCTACATAAAAACCTCAAACCCTTTATAAGAATTATCAGTTTGGGTATTCCATGTCATGCTGCTGCTGCTGCTGCTGCTAAGTTGCTTCATTTGTGTCTGACTCTGTGTGACCCCATGGATGGCAGGCTCCTCTGTCCTCGGGATTCTCCAGGCAAAAATACTGGAGTGGGTCGCCATTTCCTTCTCCAACGCATACATGCATGCTAAGTCACTTCAGCTGTGTCCAACTCTGTGCGACCCTATGGACAGTAGCCCACCAGGCTCCTCCATTCACAGGATTCTCTAGGCAAGAACGATGGAGTGGGTTGCCATTTCCTTTTCCACCATGTCATGCTAGAAAATAATAAATTTCCTGATTCATATTAAATGTGAGGCCAATGTTTTGCATCTGTCTAAAAGTTTTAAATGTGTGTGATTAGGAAATAATATTAAACTAAGATTCTAGGCTTCTGATATTTAGAAAGAGTAGTTATTAGATGGTTCAAAATCTGATAAATTTTATAGTTAGGAATGGTAGTGAAGGAAAGAACCTCAGGGTATCTGAAAAAACTTTTCAGTAAAGTCTATCTGTTGAAGTCACATAAAGGAATAAAAGGGTAGTGAAAAGTAGCAAATGGGAACAAATCATAGATAGGAATACATTTCAGGCATTTTTATTGGGAGAGAAAGAACAGATTTTTTTTAAAAAGAGAAGAAAGAAATGGTCTAACGAAACAAAGCATTGGATGATTGATTTTCCTAACTGCCTCGTGGTAACAGTAATTTGGGATCAGTTTTCCATGATAAATAAAAGACTACTGGAGAAAATTTCCTTTACCATTAGTCATAAGATACATATTTCAGCCTTACGGAGGCAGGAGGGCATGGAGTGGTAGCTGGAATCAGGTCACCTGTGTTGAATTGTATCCCTCTTACTGACAGTAAGAGAAGAAGAAGGCAATGGCAACCCACTCCAGTACTCTTGCCTGGAAAATCCCATGGGCAGAGGAGCCTGGTAGGCTGCAGTCCATGGGGTCGCTAAGAGTCGGACACGACTGAGTGACTTCACTTTTCACTTTCACTACTGACAGTAACTTGAGGAAGTTAATTAATTTCTATTTTCTTTGTTTCAACAAGCAAATATCATAGAGTGATATCTGTACATCTTAGATATATGGTATGTTATAAGGCTGTTACATAGGACTTTATTACTAGCTGGCACTTTAACAACAGGAATATCACTTAATCTCATTGATGAATGAGCAAGTAAGCACAGTGATGTCTAAGATTTCCTCCAGTTCAAATTTTATGCCATCCATTTTTTTTTTTTTTTTTTTTTTACTTTACAATTCTGTATTGGTTTTGCCATACATTGACATGAATCCACCACGGGTCTACATGCATTCCCAAACATGAACCCCCCTCCCACCCCCCTCCCCACAACATCTCTCTGGGTCATCCCCGTGTACCAACCCCAAGCATGCCGTATCCTGCATCGGACATAGACTGGTGATTCAATTCTTACATGATGTTATACATGTTGAAATGCCATTCTCCCAAATTATCTCACCCTCTCCCTCTCCCTCTGAGTCCAAAAGTCCGCTATACACATCTGTGTCTTTTTTGCTGTCCTGCATACAGGGTCATCATTGCCATCTTTCTAAATTCCATATATATGTGTTAGTATACTGTATTGGTGTTTTTCTTTCTGGCTTACTTCACTCTGTATAATCGGCTCCAGTTTCATCCATCTCATCAGAACTGATTCAAATGTATTCTTTTTAATGGCTGAGTAATACTCCATTGTGTATATGTACCATTGCTTTCTTATCCATTCATCTGCTGATAGACATCTAGGTTGTTTCCATGTCCTGGCTATTATAAACAGTGCTGCGATGAACATTGGGGTACATGTGTCTCTTTCAATTCTAGTTTCCTCAGTGTGTATGCCCAGCAGTGGGATTGCTGGGTCATAAGGCAGTTCTATTTGCAATTTTTAAAGGAATGTCCACACTGTTCTCCATAGTGGCTGTACTAGTTTGCATTCCCACCAACAGTGTAAGAGGGTTCCCTTCTCTCCACACCCTCTCCAGCATTTATTGCTTGCAGATTTTTGGATCGCAGACATTCTGACTGGTGTGAAGTGGTACCTCATTGTGGTTTTGATTTGCATTTCTCTAATAATGAGTGATGTTGAGCATCTTTTCATGTGTTTGTTAGCCATCCGTATGTCTTCTTTGGAGAAATGCCTATTTAGTTCTTTGGCCCATTTTTTGATTGGGTCGTTTATTTTTCTGGAATTGAGCTGCAGGAGTTGCTTGTATATTTTTGAAATTAGTTGTTTGTCAGTTGCTTCATTTGCTATTATTTTCTCCCATTCGGAAGGCTGTCTTTTCACTTTGCTTATATTTTCCTTTTTTGTGCAGAAGCTTTTAATTTAATTAGGTCCCATTTGTTTATTTTTGCTTTTATTTCCAGAATTCTGGGAGGTGGATCACAGAGGATCCTGCTGTGGTTTATGTCGGAGAGTGTTTTGCCTATGTTCTCCTCTAGGAGTTTTATAGTTTCTGGTCTTACATTTAGATCTTTAATCCATTTTGAGTTTATCTTTGTGTGCAGTGTTAGAAAGTGATCTAGTTTCATTCCTTTACAAGTGGTTGACCAGTTTTCCCAGCACCACTTGTTAAAGAGATTGTCTTTACTCCATTGTATATTCTTGCCTCCTTTGTCAAAGATAAGGTGTCCATATGTGTGTGGATTTATCTCTGGGCTTTCTATTTTGTTCCATTGATCTATATTTCTGTCTTTGTGCCAATACCATACTGTCTTGATGACTGTGGCTTTGTAGTAGAGCCTGAAGTCAGGCAGGTTGATTCCTGCAGTTCCATTCTTCTTTCTCAAGATTGCTTTGGCTATTCGAGGGTTTTTGTATTTCCATACAAATCTTGAAATTATTTGTTCTAGTTCTGTGAAAAATATCGCTGGAAGCTTGATAGGGATTGCATTGAATTTGTAAATTGCTTTGGGTAGTGTACTCATTTTCACTATATTGATTCTTCCGATCCATGAGCATGGTATATTTCTCCATCTATTAGTGTCCTCTTTGATTTCTTTCATCAGTGTTTTATAGTTTTCTATATATAGGTCTTTAGTTTCTTTAGTAGATATATTCCTAAGTGTTTTATTCTTTTTGTTGCAATGGTGAATGGAATTGTTTCCTTAATTTCTTTTTCTACTTTCTCATTATTAGTGTATAGGAATGCAAGGGATTTCTGTGTGTTGATTTTATATCCTGCAACTTTACTATATTCATTAATTAGCTCTAGTAATTTTCTGGTAGAGTCTTTAGGGTTTTCTATGTAGAGGATCATGTCATCTGCAAACAGTGAGAGTTTTACTTCTTCTTTTCCAATTTGGATTCCTTTTATTTCTTTTTCTGCTCTGATTGCTGGGGCTAAAACTTCCAGAACTATGTTGAATAGTAGTGGTGAAAGTGGGCACCCTTGTCTTGTTCCTGACTTTAGGGGAAATGCTTTCAATTTTTCACCATTGAGGATAATGTTTGCTGTGGGTTTGTCATATATAGCTTTTATTATGTTGAGGTATGTTCCTTCTATTCCTGCTTTCTGGAGAGTTTTTATCATAAATGGATGTTGAATTTTGTCAAAGGCCTTCTCTGCATCTATTGAAATAATCATATGGCTTTTATTTTTCAATTTGTTAATGTGGTGAATTACACTGATTGATTTGTGGATATTGAAGAATCCTTGCATCCCTGGGATAAAGCCCACTTGGTCATGATATATGATCTTTTTAATGTGTTGTTGGATTCTGATTGCTAGAATTTTGTTGAGGATTTTTGCATCTATGTTTATCAGTGATATTGGCCTGTAGTTTTCTTTTTTTGTAGTATCTTTGTCAGGTTTTGGTATTAGGGTGATGGTGGCCTCATAGAATGAGTTTGGAAGTTTACCTTCCTCTGCAATTTTCTGGAAGAGTTTGAGTAGGATAGGTGTTAACTCGTCTCTAAATTTTTGGTAGAATTCAGCTGTGAAGCCGTCTGGACCTGGGCTTTTGTTTGCTGGAAGATTTCTGATTACAGTTTCAATTTCCATGCTTGTGATGGGTCTGTTAAGATTTTCTATTTCTTCCTGGTTCAGTTTTGGAAAATTATACTTTTCTAAGAATTTGTCCATTTCTTCCACGTTGTCCATTTTATTGGCATATAGTTGCTGATAGTAGTCTCTTATGATCCTTTGTATTTCTGTGTTTTCTGTTGTGATCTCTCCATTTTCATTTCTAATTTTATTGATTTGATATTTCTCTTTGCTTCTTGATGAGTCTGGCTAATGGTCTGTCAATTTTATTTATCCTTTCAAAGAACCAGCTTTTGGCTTTGTTGATTTTTGCTAAGGTCTCTTTTGTTTCTTTTGCATTTATTTCTGCCCTAATTTTTAAGATTTCTTTCCTTCTGCTAACTCTGGGGTTCTCCAATTCTTCCTTTTCTAGTTGCTTTAGATATAGAGTTAGGTTATTTATTTGACTTTTTTCTTGTTTCTTGAGGTATGCCTGTCTGGTATTAACAGTTTGATCTGTAGGCTGGCCTGCAAGTGGTCAAGATCAGACCCATGAATTCTATCCCCACAACTTGAATAGTCAGAGAAACCTCAGGTAGACTGTGAAAGAGGAAAATGCCCAGTGGAAAAATCTAGAATAACACATATCTATCTGGGATGGCCTTTATGCTGCATCAAACTGATTACTACAGTGATGGAAAGGAGTATAGCAGCTATTTTTGTAATACAGTACATACATTTTCTTCTGGTTCTTCAATCAAACACTAACATGGGCACTGCTGTGAGGGGACTATGCAGAAGTTATTAAAGTGCTAATTAGCTGACTTTAAGTAAGAGAGGCTACACTGGTGGACCTGACAGTCAGCAGAAGCCTTTTAAAAGCAGACTTAGGCACCCCCGAGACACTTTCCAACTATTGGTGATCTACAATTTACTTTTCCTTTACTGGATTTTCCTTTCCTTATTACTTCTGAAAACAGCTTCATTCAGGGCCCATGGGGGTTTCAGTCTGCTCATGATCTTGCCTTCCTGACCATCTTTCCTCTGGGTTGCAGACTTCCATCACTGGTTCCCACAACCATGTGTTCCTTCTAAGTTTTCTCTCCTTCTTTCCCCACCGACAGACAGATAGACTACACTTTTGATTAAACAAGACATTGATTACTTTTTTGATTAGACAAGACATTTATAAGAGGTCCAGAAAATGTTTCTTTCTGTCCTCTCCACTTTGGTTCTTAATTCATCTGTTCATGGCAAGCACTTCCATCGTAGCAATACAAAGGCCCAGGCATTGTTGTTGCTGTCCAGCTGATGAAATTCTAATTGAGAAAATAAACTAATAAAAAAGACCAGATATCAAAAGTAAGGAAAAGCCAATAGATATAAATTCAGACCTCCTTATAAATCTAAATTTTCACCTTTAACTACATATCCTTGATCTTTACATATAATATCACTGTTCTTGAAGTTCTCTGCAATTCATATGAATTTTAGATTGTTTTTATTCTTTCTATAGAAAAAAACATGCCAATGGGATTCTGATGAGAACTGCAATTAATCTGTAGACTGGATAATAAGGATATCTTAATAATATTAAATCTCTAATCCATAAACATGAGATTTCTTTCCATTTATTTGTGTCTTCAATTTTTGATCAATATTTTATAGTCATATCTATGGATATTCCATCTTCTTAGTGAAGGTATTCCTAAATATTTTATTCTTTTTATCTTACTGTAAATGGGAAAATAAATAAATGTTATCCAAATCAGAGAGGAAGAAATAAAATTATCTCTGCTTGCAGATGACATGATGTTATGTGAACAGAATCCTAATGATGCCACATATCCAAAACAAACAAAATAAAAAATCTGTTCGCACTAATAAACTCAGTTGAGGATGCAAAATCAACATGCAAAAATCAGTTGTACCACTATACATTAACAAGAAACTAAACATTAAGAAAACAATCTCTTGTATTTTTAATTATTTATGTTAATCATCTTTGGGACATATAGGACAGTTTCCAGTAAAGAACTTTCTGGAAAATATGTGATTCTAAAGGTGTACTATACAAAAATGTAGTTTTGTTTGTGAGCAAGTTCCAAAAAAGTTCCTTCTCTTAAGGAAGTCAGAGTAGTGTTCAGAGAAGAGCTACAAAGATGATAATTAGAATATAGGAGCCATTTCAGGAGCTAAAGAAACTGACTATGTCTGGAGGCTTTTAAAGCAGAGGATTATAACTTCTTGTTTTCCAGAAAGTCCTGGAAAACAAGAACAAAGAAAATGGATTTACACAGAATGAGCCATATTAAAAATACATAAAATTGTCTTGGTAGTGACTACTGTTAATCACTGAAATGATTCAGGCCATAGACGCTCCTTCTTGGCAGACTTATAAAAAGTAAATGGTTTTGGTTCAACCAGGAGAAAAGGTAATGAAAGAATGGGTCTCTGATGGATCATATCAAGGTTCATTAATAGAAAACAACTGCTTAAAGGAACTTTAGAAGAAATCATATATCTCTTCAAAATAACTTGCAAACTGAATCTGAGTGATAACAAGTGACCGGCAGGTATCTCAAGGCTACAAAGGATATTTTTTTATCCAATGTATTTTAATGAAAGAAACAGATTTATGAACTCATGATTTGCTACATGTATAATTTTGGAAAGCTCTAAAAATGTACTGTAAATTAAAAGATACAGATACATTTAAGGGAATAAGTGTGCAAAAGTCACATTATATGTTATGGAAAGCATTCACCTTTCTATATAATATCTAAAGTACTTTCAAAGCTTGAGTATAGCAGATTGTTACAAATAGAATAAATGTTACTAGAAAAGAAATCCAATACTTAGAAGAGTTAAAAAACAGAAATGATCCTCATCCTTGAGAATTCAAAATCTAAAAGCGAATCTGATTAGGAAATACTTAATTGCCTAATGCACAAAAATGTGATGCTAATAATACAAAGAGCTGTAGGTGCATAGAAGATGTAGGTACAGCCTCTACTAGGGAACAAAATATTCAAAGTGGGTTTTAGAGAATGAGCAAGTGTTTCTCAAACACATAGGCAGTGGGTAGGCTAAGTGGAGAAAACAACAAAGGCATAGAAGAGAGAGAGAGGATGATATGCCAAAGAATGTGCAAAGTTTAGTATGCCTGGAAGGCAAAGCAACCACAGGAATAGCAGAATATTAGAACCAGACTATAAAGGTACCCTTGCCTGGAAAATTCCGTGGACAGTGGAGCCTGGTGGGCTGCTGTCTGTGGGGTCGCAGAGTCAGACACAACTGAAGCAATTTAACAGCAGCAGCAGGATAAAGGTAAAGAGTTTGGATTTAAACTGTTCAATGAAAATCCATGTGTAAGTTAGTTTCCTTGGTCTCAACCCCACAGTTCTAATTGGGAAGCTGACTGTGTTGCAGCTTTTCAAGGATCAAAGTTTGAGAACATAGAATACAAAGCAATGGGGAAACAAAGAAACTCAATGTATCTTTTTGTGTTCCTGAGAAACCTAACAAACTCTGCGAAAAAATTTGTAAGAAGAGCCAATTACATCACTTTTCTTGATCCATAAATGGATTCAAAAAGTGCTCAACAGGACAATAGTGTCAACTGTGCCCCTAGACTGAAGAGGAAAACAGACAAATCGACAAAAATCTCCCAGGTCTAAGTTCACTGCACAGTGCCTTGGAAAATGACCAGATTTTTCTTCAGTTCCAAAGAAACAGAAGATGTACTTGGGCAAATAAAGTAAGGTTGATTAATTTACATGCACAGCTGCCTTCCCGGCTAACTGTCATCCACTTGACAGAGTGAAGCAGCCTGCCATTCCAAACATGACTATTTCCTAGCAAAACCATGACTCTTACCAATAAATAGCATCAAGGGTTGGCAAAGAGGGCAGTGAGAGATGTTTATAGTCGTGTTGCCACCAGATAAATCCCCCCAACACCTGAAGTTAGCTTTGAGTGGCAAAGGTTTTCAGAGGAAATATATAAGACATAAGGTTTTCCGTAGGTCAAAGATATTTAAGTCCTTGACTTTCAAATAATCATTCAGTGCTTTTGTAACTTTTAAAATGTGATGTGAAAAATGGTTAAAGATAATATGAATGATCTTCTATTGCTTATGTGATAAGAGAAACTAAAGACTGCATATTTTAGGACTTAATTCAATTGTATGGATCTGGGAAACAATGAAACCTACGAGTAGAGATCACTCATGCGGTATACTTGTGCTCAGAACATGAACTAGTGAAAGGCTAAAAATAAATAATTATAGGAATATGTTTAAGGGTAGAAATATGAATCATTTGCCTCTAGGATAGAATTTTAAGCATATGCCTTATAAAGTAAATATAATGACTTTTTTTGGAGCCATACCTAATTGATATAAGTAATGCAATAAAAAATACTTTGTAAACCTTTGCTGGGATTAAAAAAACCTTTTATAAATCAAGAGGGAGAGAGACTAGTGTAGTCAGATCCTTTTTATTAGTCTGAAATGAAACACACCTTAACAGAAAGTCCAGAATAACACTGAACTGAATTCAGAATGGGCATTTTCAAGTTTTCCATCTTTTTACTGCAGTTTTACTGTTTCTTAAAGAATTATGAATTCCTAGTATATCATAACTTCATGTGAAAGTGTAGTCACTCAGTAATGTCTGACTCTTTGCAACCCCATGGACTGTAGCTTACCAGGTTCTCTGTCCATGGAATTCTCTAGGCAAGAATACTGGAGTGGATTGCCATTTCCTTCTCCAGGGAATCTTTCCAACCAAGGGACTGAACCTGGGTCTGCCACCTTATGGGCAGATTCTTCTTGTCTGAGCCACCAGGGAAGTCCAAGAATACTGGAGTAAGTTAGTTGTCATGCCCTCTTCCATGGTTCCATGGAATCTTCCCAAACTAGGGACTGAACCAGTGTCTTTTGTGTCTCCCGCATTGTCAAGCAGGTTCTTTACCACTAGCACCACCTGAGAAGCCCCTAACTTCATACTTCAGTTCAGTTCAGTTCAGTCGCGCAGTCATGTCAGACTCTTTGCGACCCCATGAATCACAGCACGCCAAGCCTCCCTGTCCATCACCAACTCTCGGAGTTCACTCAGACTCACATCCATCGAGTCAGTGATGCCATCCAGCCATCTCATCCTCTGTCGTCCCCTTCTCCTCCTGCCCCCAATCCCTCCCAGCATCAGAGTCTTCATACTTAGCTCTGAATATAAAACCATTGAAGAATTATCTAAGTATTATTTAACAGGAAAGATTCTAGTATTTATTGTGATTTTAAAAAATTGGAATAACAAAAAATGGATACTTTTAAAGTGATATAGGTAAGAAAATATTTGATCAGAAAGTCAATATTATGGATTCATATATGTACAAATAATAATTTACATTTAATTCTAGTGTGATCATTGGCAAAATAAATCCAGGACATTCAATTAAAATACATGTACACACTTATACTCATTTAGTTTCTAACTCTTCTATTTTCAAAGTATGGACAACTTACCAATTATTCTAGTCATAAAGAGCTCTGTCTTCAAATTATCATTCTTATTCAGTCAGAGTGTTTGTTATTCTGAATGTTCTAAGTAAGTACTTTAATTCACTGATTTTCTAGATTATGTGTAAACCTAATTCAGATGCAGAACATACTTCTTATATATAGAAAAAAAATTTCAACAGTATCATACAAAATAAAATTTATTTCCTTCTCTGATTATTATTCAGTACATGACAATCTACTTTTCATGAGTGCAATACCATTGAACACGCTAATGCCTGTGTTTGAGAGACACAGGCACAGCAGAAAATCAAATTTTGCCCATCTGAATTATAAAGATGCTTGCCGTTATTTCATTATCTGGGTGTCAGTTTCCCATTGATCTCAACTTATTTTCAAAAACACTGGCTTGATTACATAGATAAAGAGTTTGGGCCATTAGTAAATACTGTTAGTAGTCTTCTCTGAAGACCAGAGGATACCATCATTTGGTAAAATGTGTGTAATATCAAGAAAAAGAATATGCAATTGAAAGATATTATTCATTGTTAGATTTAGGGACAGGAGTACATTCCAGGTAAATAAATAAACTTAAAGCTATGTCTTGCAGCATTCTGTGCATGGGTGCTAAGTTGTTCCACTCATGTCCAACTCTGTGTGACGCCATGGCCTGTAGCCCGCCAGGCTCCTCTGTCCATGGGATCCTTCAGGCAAGAATACTGGAGTGGGTTGCCATGCCCCTTCATTTGCTGCTAAAGGTTTTTCTAATGAATAATAAAGAAATACCTGACTTGAGTTTGCTGAATTTAGAAATTTCTGGACCTCAGATAACAGAGATCCCTTTGGTATTCAGCTCTATATAGTCTGTAAACGGCAGGATAAAGAAAGTTACTTTAAAAGCTTTTTTAATGAATTAAATTATTTCAAACACGGGTTTCTCATTACTTATTATATCTGGTGCTGTCTCATCTCCGTTGTCTACTTTTATGTTCATCACATCACACTGAAAATCTACAGCCTGATATAATGACAAACGGTAACAGAGCTTCTTTTTCTTACAAGCCTTACTCTGCTAGTATCAAGTAAAGATAGTATCATCTATTATTCTTATTTCTGAGGACATGTCATTAAGTGGAATCTTATGTTTCAGAACTATTTCCATGAGGTTCCAATTTTATAGAGAGAAGATAAGTGAATTCACTTTAGTTTTCTTGGGAGGGATTATAAAACCAAAAATGTATAAGGAATACAGCTAAGTGGACTTTACTAGGATCAAAATAAAGCCCTTTATCAATGCCTATGTCCTAGCTCAGTTCCCCTCTTGTCTTCCTCAGCTCTACTGAGAACTGCCAGCCTTCCAGTCAGAATGATAACCGGCTACAGAAGGCTACTACCTGACCATTAAGACTAGTTGAGAAAAAGAGAACATCCCACGTACTTTTTGTATTAGAACCACCACTATGTGTAAACTGTTGTACATGCCCTGCAAAAATCAATGCTGAGTTTTTAAGATACAAAAAGTCAATTAAGAAACCAAGCTTCACTTTTTTACCCAAGCCATAGCTAAACATTATAGTCAATGCTTATTGATGCTGTAAGTTTCATTGGATTCTCATTTCTACTTGAGGTATAAGCTTTTAAAAAAATCTTTATTTCTTAACTCTTGTTAGTGAAGACATTGGAGAAGTACTTTAGGTAGAATTACATTGTCTTAGAGGTAAGAGTTTTTCTTCCATTTTGTACTTTTTGTCTTAGCCCTTCTAGGCAATTATCTAACAGGAGAATTCACTTTCAGTATCAGTGTCTTCTTAAGAATGAATATTCCTGTCATCAATCCTATCCAGCCTTTTGCGAATAGCCAAAACTGCTTTTCTGGCTCTTTCTATAACTAGGGCTATTTGTAGATATATAATTACATGTGTTTTATAAAAATAAATAGAGTATGGCTGTCTATATCACATGCGTGCCCCACTCTTGCTCCTCCTAGAAATTATATCCTCCTGGAAATTATACAAAAGCATTAAAGATTTTTCCTACACACTTCATTTTCAATGAAACTAGGAGAGGAATGCAGAGTTCCAAAGAATAGTAAGGAGAGATAAGAAAGCTTTCCTCAGCAAACAATGCAAAGAAAT
Source organism: Oryx dammah (assembly GCF_014754425.2). NCBI lineage: Eukaryota > Metazoa > Chordata > Mammalia > Artiodactyla > Bovidae > Oryx > Oryx dammah. The sequence goes on along the minus strand of NW_024070189.1, from coordinate 73,429,550 downwards.
AGAGGAAAACAACAGAATGGGAAAGACTAGAGATCTCTTCAAGAAAATTAGAGATACCAAGGGAACATTTCATGCAAAGATGGGCTCGATAAAGGACAGAAATGGTATGGCCCTAACAGAAGCAGAAGATATTAAGAAGAGGTGGCAAGAATACACAGAAGAACTGTACAAAAAAGATCTACACGACCAGGATAATCTCAATGGTGTGACCACTCACCTAGAGCCAGACATCCTGGAATGTGAAGTCAAGTGGGCCTTAGAAAGCATCACTACAAACAAAGCTACTGGAGGTGATGGAATTCCAGGTGAGCTATTTCAAATCCTGGAAGATGATGCTGTGAAAGTGCTGCACTCAATATGCCAGCAAATTTGGAAAATTCAGCAGTGGCCACAGGACTGGAAAAGGTCAGTTTTCATTCCAATCCCAAAGAAAGGCAATGTCAAAGAATGTTCAAACACCACACAATTGCACTCATCTCACATGCTAGTAAAGTAATGCTCAAAATTCTCCAAGCCAGGCTTCAGCGATATGTGAACTGTGAACTTCCAGATGTTCAAGCTGGTTTTATAAAAGGCAGAAACAGAGATCAAATTTCCAAAAAGCAACAGAGTTCCAGAAAAACATCTATTTTTGCTTTATTGACTATGCCAAAGCCTTTCACTGTGTAGATCCCAATAAACTGTGGAAAATTCTGAAAGAGATGGGAATACCAGACCACCTGACCTCCCTCTTCGAACACCTATATGCAGGTCAGGAAGCAACAGTTAGAACTGGACATGAAACAACAGACTGGTTCCAAATAGGAAAAGGAGTAAGTCAAGGCTGTATATTGTCACCCTGCTTATTTAACTTATATGCAGAGTACATCATGAGAAACACTGGGCTGGAAGAAGCACAAGCTGGAATCAAGATTTCTGGGAGAAATATCAATAACCACAGATATGCAGATAATACCACCCTTATGGCAGAAAGTGAAGAGGAACTAAAAAGACTCCTGATGAAAGTGAAAGAGGAGATTGAAAAAGTTGCCTTAAAGCTCAACATTCAGAAAACTAAGGTCATGGCATCTGAACCCATCACTTCATGGGAAATAGATGGGGAAACAGTGGAAACAGTGACAGACTTTATTTTTGTGGGCTCCAAAATCACTGTAGATGGTGACTGCAGCCATGAAATTAAAAGACGCTTACTCCTTGGAAGAAAAGTTATGACCAACCTAGATAGCATATTCAAAAGCAGAGACATCACTTTGCCAACAAAGGTCCGTCTAGTCAAGGCTATGGTTTTTCCAGTGGTCATGTATGGATCTGAGAGTTGGACTGTAAAGAAAGCTGAGCGCCGAAGAATTGATGTTTTGAACTGTGGTGTTGGAGAAGACTCTTGAGAGTCCCTTGGACTGCAAGGAGATCCAATCAGTCCATTCTGAAGGAGATCAGTCCTGGGATTTCTTTGGAAGGAATGATGCTAAAGCTGAAACTCCAGTACTTTGGCCACCTCATGCGAAGAGTTGACTCATTGGAAAAGACTCTGATGCTGGGAGGGATTGGAGGCAGGAGGAAAAGGGGACAACAGAGAATGAGATGGCTGGATGGCATCACTGACTTGATGTTCATGAGTCTGGGTGAACTCCGAGAGTGTGATGGATAGAGAGGTCTGGAATGCTGTGATTCATGGGGTCGCAAAGAGTCGGATTCGACTGAACTGAACTGAACTGAGGAGAGGAATATACTATGCATGTAACAATCAAATGTGTACTGACTGTAAGTAGGTGAGATTTGGCAGGAGGTGCACAAGAGGAAGAACAGAGGAGAGAGTGAACAGCGGCCCTGTGGTAACAGTTCTTTGAAGCCAAAAGAAAATATTTCCTGAAGGTGAGGTGCTTATTCAGCACTGCAAAGATTACATACTTTGTATGCAGGTTGATACTGAAGCCTCTTTAATAAAGTTTAGAGAAAATCACATTACATAATGCAATCAATGCAGGACCAAAAGGAGAACATAAACAAAGTGAAAATAAACATAGTATTTTTGTAATGTATATCTCTAATACAAACATTTGCTGTGTCATGACCATACAGAATACTGTGCAACACATAATAAATATTGGGTGCGTTAATACATGAATTAAGTAGAAAAGTTTTGGCAAAGACTATTGTTTGCAGAAAAGAGAATACAAATGGCTTTTATACATATTTTAAAATGTTCAAACACTAATCATAATAAGATAAATTATTCCCTTTTTAGCTATAAGCTTGGCAAAAATCCAAATACTTGATAAAACTTCCTGTTGGCAAAGCTGCGAAGAAACAGTTATTATCATACATAGCTGATGGGCAAAATCTGTACAAGGTTTTTAGAGAGCAAGTTAGCAATATCTGTCAAAAGTACAAAGGCATGTATCTTTTGTCACAGCAATTGCAATTTGTGGAGTGTCCTAGAAACCTGTTCATGTGCATAATGAAGTATGGATAAGGTGAATCATGGCATCATTATTATTAAAAGTAAAAGAATGGGAAGAAATCAAAGTTCCATTGACAAGGGAGTAGACTGGTTAAATTAACTACAGTGCATTTACTCAATGGGAATATGATACCGCTATAGAAAGAATCAGAGCACTCCCTTAAGATCTTCAGGATATATATGATTAAATGAAAAAAGTGTAAGTCAAGACATATTTATACTATGCTACTTTTTGTGTTTTAAAAAAGCACTCACAGGAAGCTAAAAATAGTTGTCCCCTATCTGAGTGATAGAAGTGGGAAGAAAAGAGATAGGAAAGAGATGTGGAAAAGGGGTGGGTGGGTGGGTGGGTGGGTGGGTGTGTGTGTGTGTGTGTATCTTTTAAATCTTGGAACTGTGCAAAGGATTTACCTATGAAAGGTTTTTAATTTAAATTGAGAAATAAATTATGGGAAGAATAAAGCTAGGAAGTAAAATACTGTACTGATGTCCTGATTCCTCACAAAACAACAGTCTCAGATTTATAGGAGGATAAAGACTCAAGTCAATTATGAATGTGCTTTCTCAGTTGCTCAGTCATGTTCCTTTTTTGCCACCCCATGGACTGTAGCCTACCAGGCTTCTCTGTTGATGGAACTTTTCAGCAAGAGTGCTGGAATGTGTTGCCATTTCCTACTCTAGGAGATCTTCCCAACCCAGGGATCAAACCCACGTCTGTTGCATCTCATGCACTGGCAGGCAGATGCTTTACCACTGCACCACCTGGGAAGCCCCTAAGTCAATTATGTATGCATTTAAAAAAAGCTTATTGAATTGCTCCCTCTATTCAAGATGATAGAGATACCATGCTGATCTAAATAGAAGTAGACAAAATGACTATTTCCCTAAAACTTCTATTTCAGTAAGATAGGAAGACAGAAAATTAAAGAAAATAATAAAACCAGGATTATATCAGATGGTTTTAAGTGTTATTATGGAGATAAAATAATATAATATTCCATAGACAGTGACTTAAGAGCTTTATTTTGTGGTAGAGTGGTCTGGGGAAATCTCTTTGAAAACTGACATTGAGGTGCCTATATTTGAATCATAATATGAATGACCAAAAAAGAAAAAAAAAAGCTGCATCAGGGTTCTGAGCAGCTCTTACAAGGGTTGCTATGGCTGCACATTCTCACAATCCATCAACTTTCATGTTGGAGCATGTGTACCTAGCCTTCCCTGGGAAATAGGGCTTTGCCCCATCCCAGCTACATTTTTGTCTATTGGAGGCTCTACCTCATCCCCTCCAAAAAAAAAGAGATAAAGAAAAAGACAAGGATCTAGAAGATCAAGATGGCAGAGTAGAAGGACATGGAATTCACTTCCTCCCAGGAAAACATCAAAAATACATCTACACATGGAACAATTCTCAATGAAAACTAAGTGGAAACTGTTAGAAAGACCCCCGTACAAACAAGACTAAAAAATGATCCACGTGGAATAAGTAGGCAGGAAAGAGAAGGGATCAGGTTGGAACCTGTGCCCCTGAGAGGGGACTCAGAGGGAAAGCAAGGATATAAGGGTTGAGATCCTTCCTGGGGAGTTAGCAGTTCACACTAAATACTGGGCACCTAGCTCTGATGTCCAACAAAGGGAAGATGAGTCCCTTTGGCTGGATGGAGGGTCCATGTGCCTAACAGGAATCCTGTTATTCTTTGGAAATCCTGAATTCTGTTTGTGAGGACTGTGTTTTCCCTAGTTAGCTCCCAAAGAAGGGTGGAGAGGGTACAGTGAAAATGAGTGTGTGGAGGGCAGGTTTCCCACCACCATCGCAGCACGCAACCCAGCCTAAGCTGAGCTAATAGCTGAGCCCCACTTACTTCACATTGCAGCACCACACTGGAGAGAGGGCTGCCACAAAGAAAGAACTTGGCTGTGGGACACAGAGATGGCAAAGACTCAAGGCAGCATCTGGGCGGCCATTACTGGAGCCTGCACAGGAAGTTCATTAGAAGCATCCGCAGACTCTATCTGTAGCTGGACCACCACAGCCCCAACCCTACACATGCCTAGAGCCCATAGGTGCCTCACCTGCAGGATGGGGCAGTCCTCCCCCAGGGTGGAAGTGCCAGAGGCAAAGGCAAGAGATCAGATATGAGGAAAGAAGGAGACTCAGATCCAAAGAAGACTCAGATCCATGGAAGAAGGCAGGGTAGCTGCTGCTGGAGTCAGAAGCAGCCCTGACCTCCACCTGGAGCCTCCACAATGCACGCCACAATGCATACCTAAAGTCTGCAGGGGCCCCTCTTACTGCAGCACTGCTCCCCTCCAGAGCAAGGGTGCTGGTGCTAGGAGGCAGGAGAGCCCCGTCTTGAAGGTAACAGAGAGAGACTGGGCCTAACCTCAGGGCTTCTGATTCAGTGCCTTGGAGCCTGCCCTGGTAGGTTGATGATGACCACTGAGCAGAGGAGAAGCCCTGGCTCAAATCTGGCATCTGCCCTAGCTCCTTCTTCTACGGGCACATGAAAAGATGACATGAGAAATAAGGGGAATGCAAGTTAAAACTACAATAAGATATCACCTTCCACTGGTCAGAATGGTGGAAGATGGCAAATTATTGCAGTTTTAACCTGCATTTACACTAGTATTTGGAGAAGGCAATGGCAACCCACTCCAGTACTCTTGCCTGGAAAATCCCATGGATGGAAGAGCCTGGAAGGCTGCAGTCCATGAGGTCGCAAGAAGTCGGACACAACTGAGCAACTTCACTTTCACTTTTCTCTTTCATGCATTGGAGAAGGAAATGGCAACCCACTCCAGTGTTCTTGCCTGGAAAATCCCAGGGACGGGGGAGCCTGGGGGGCTGCCATCCCTGGGGTCGCACAGAGTCGGACATGACTGAAGCGACTTAGCAGCAGCAGCAGCACACTAGTACTTGATTTTTTATCATCAAAAAGTCTATGGATCAAAAGTGTTGGTGAGAATGTGGGTAAAAGGGAACCTTCATACTCTGTTGGTGGGAATGTACATTGGTGCAGCCACTTTGGAAAACAGTGTGGGGATTCCTCAATAAACTAAAAATAGACTTTCAGTATCATGCAACAATTTCACTCAGGGTATCAACCCAAAGAAAATTAAAATACTAATTTGAAAAGATGCATGCACCCCAGTGTTCACAGTAGCACTATTTACAATAACCCAGATATGGGAGGAGTCTGTGTTCATCAAAAGATGAATACATTAAGAATATGTGCTATATATGTAATAGAATGTTACTTGGCCATAATCTATCTATTTCTGCTTTATTGACTATGCCAAAGACTTTGACTGTTTGGATCACAATAAACTGTGGAAGATTCTGAAAGAGATGGGAATACCAGACCACCTGACCTGCCTCTTGAGAAACCTATACGCAGGTCAGGAAGCAACAGTTAGAACTGAACATGGAACAACAGACTAGTTCCAAATAGTAACATGAGTACATCAAGGCTGTATATTGTCACTTATTTAACTTCTATGCAGAGTACATCATGAGAAATGCTGGGCTGGAAGAAGCACAAACTGGAATCAAGATTGCCGGGAGAAATATCAATAACCACAGATATGCAGATGACACCACCCTTATGGCAGAAAGTGAAGAGGAACTAAAAAGCCTCTTGATGAAAATGAAAGAGGAGAGTGAAAAAGTTGGCTTAAAGCTTAACATTCAGAAAACTAAGGTCATGGCATCTGGTCCCATCACTTCATGGGAAATAGATGAGGAAACAGTGGAAACAGTATCAGACTTTATTTTGGGGGGCTCCAAAATCACTGCAGATGGTTTTTCCAATGGTCAAGTATGGAGGTGAGAGTTGGACTGTGAAGAAAGCTGAGCGCCAAAGAACTGATGCTTTTGAGCTGTGGTGTTGGAGAAGACTCTTGAGAGTCCCTTGGACTGCAAGGAGATCCAACCAGCCCATTCTGAAGGAGATCATTCCTGAGTGTTCATTGGAAGGACTGATGCTAAAGCTGAAACTCCAGTACTTTGGCCACCTCATGCGAAGAGTTGACTCATTGGAAAAGACTCTGATGCTGGGAGGGATTTGGGGCAGGAGGAGAAGGGGATGACAGAGGATGAGATGGCTGGATGGCATCACTGACTCGATGGACGTGAGTTTGAGTGAACTCCGGGAGATGGTGATGGACAGGGAGGCCTGGCGTGCTGTGTTTCTTGGGGTCACAGAGTTGGACATGACTGGGCGACTGAACGGAACTGAACTGACTCAGCTATAAAAAAATAAATTTTGCCATTTGCAACCATATAGATGGTCTTGGAGAATATCATGTTTAGTGAAATGTCAGAGTGAAAAAGGAAAACACCCTATGTTATCACATATATGTGGAATCTAAAATATTTTAATAAATATTTTGAATAAATATAACAAAACTGAAACAGCCTCACAGATAGAAGTAATGGTTACTAGTGGAGAAACACATGGGGCAAGGTTCAACATAAGGTTGTGCGATTAAGAGATACAAACTATTTTGTATAAAATAGATAAGGAACACGAAATTATTGTACAGAACATGTAAATATAACCATTGTTTTGTAGTAACATTAAATGGCTTATAATCTATAAAAATGCTGTCACTATGCTGTACTTCTGAAACTAATATATTATTATAAATCAATTATACATAAAATAAAAAAAGAAGAAGGAACATGAACAAATTTCACTCAGAGACTGAAGGAGAAAAAACATGCTTGGGGTAGGCACACACCTAACTTGTTTGAGGAATGTGCAATGTGCACTATGAATACAGAGAAATAAACAAAGACTATAGTGGTATGAATTAAAAGAAAAAGGTGGACCTGTGATGGAGAGCCATCCAGAGCTTTGATGATTAGGGCAAGAAGTCTAGACTGCATTCTATGGGAGATGAAAAGCTACTGGAAGCTTTTTCATAGATGAATCATATGATCTGACTCATGCAAAGAAAAGGGTTATGTCTTCGAGTTGCATATTTTATGGACAGAGAGCTGAAGCAAGGGTAACAGGTATTAAACTCAGGTGGACATGTATATGAAACTGCAGAAAAACTGAGTTGGGACAAAAAGATTTGGGGAACTGCCTACATGTAAATGCTATTTAAAATAAAAAGAAAATGAGACAAATGAAATCATATATGAATGAGAATAGACATACAAGAAATAATAAACAGAATTCATCTCATAAGCCTGCCAACTTTTACAACTGAGGAAGAAAAGAGATTCAAAAAAATTATAGATTAATTCATACAGTTCAGTTCAGTCACGTCCAACTCTTTGGGACCCCATGGACTGCAGCACGCCAGACTTTCCTGTCCATCACCAACTCCCAGAGCCTGCTCAAACTCATGTCCATCAAATCAGTGATGCCATCTAACAATTTCCTTCTCTGTCATCCCCTTCTCCTCCTGCCTTCAATCTTTCCCAGCATCAGGGTCTTTTCCAATTAGTCAGTTCTTTGCATCAAGTGGCCAAAGTATTGGAGTTTCACCTTCAGCATTAGTTCTTCCAATGAATATTCAGGACTGATTTCCTCTAGGATCGACTGGTTCGATCTCCTTGTAGTACAAGGGACTCTCAAGAGTCCTCTCCAACACCACAGTTCAAAACCATCAATTCTTTGGTGCTCAGCTTTCTTTGTAGTCCAACTCTCACATCCATACACAACTACTGGAAAAACCATAGCTTTGAGTAGATAGACCATTGTTGGCAAAGTGATGTCTCTGCTTTTTAATATGCTGTCTAGGGTATCATAGCTTTTCTTCTAAGGACCAAGCGTCTTTTCATTTTATGGCTGCAGTCACGATCTGCAGTGATTTTGCCACCCAAAAAAATAAAGTCTCTCACTATTTCCATTGCTTTCACATCTATTTGCCATGAAGCAATGGGACTGCATGCCATGATCTTAGTTTTCTGAATGTTGAGTTTTAAACCAACTTTTTCACTCTCCTCTTTTACTTTCATCAAGAGGCTCCTTAGTTCTTCTTTGCTTTCTGCCATAATGGTGGTGTCATCTGCATATCTGTGGTTTTTGATATTTCTCCTGGCAATCTCGATTTCAGCTTGTGCCTCATCCAGACTGGCATTATGCATGATGTACTCTGCATATAAGTTAAAAAAGCAGGGTGACAATATACAGCCTTGACATACTACTTTCCCTATTTGGAACCAGTCTCTTCTTCCATGTCTGGTTCTAACTCTTGCTTCTTGACCTGCACACACATTTCTCAGGAGGCAGATAAGGTGGCCCCATCTCTCTAAGAATTTTCCACAGTTTGTGTTGACCCACAACTCAAAGGCTTTGGTATAGTCAATAAAGTAAAAGTAGATGCTTTTCTGGAACACTCTTGCTTTTTCAATAATCCAATGAATATTGGCAATTTGATCTCTTGTTCCTCTACCTTTTCTAAATACAGCTTGAATATCTGGAAATTCACAGTTCTGTTGAAGCCTGGCTTGGAAAATTTTGAGCATTACTTTGCTAGCATGAGATGAGTGCAATTATGCGGTAGTTTGAGCATTCTTTGGCATTGCCTTTCTTTGGGATTGGAATGAAAACTGACCTTTTCCAGTCCTGTGGCCACTGCTGAGTTTTCCAAATTTGCTGGCATATTGAGTGCAGCACTTTCACAGCATCATCTCTCAGGATTTGAAATAGCTCAACTGGAATGACATCAGCTCCATTAGCTTTGTTCATAGTGATGCTTCCTAAGGCCCACTTGACTTTGCAATCCAGGATGTCTGGCTCTAGGTGGGTGATCACACCATCATGATTATCTGGGTCATGAAGATCTTTTTTGTACAGTTCTTCTGTGTATTCTTGCCACCTCTTCTTAATATCTTCTGCTTCTGTTAGGTCCATACCATTTCTGTCCTTTATTGTGATCGTCTTGATTCATGTCACAGACCTGTTCTCTAAGAATGCATACAGACTTCATCTCAAAAGAGTCTATCCAGGGAGGAAATGAGAAGAATATATTTCCCAGTTTCTATCTCTCATTTGTCCAAAAATAAATCCTTAAGGAAGCTGAGAATTCCCCAGACTTTCAGATTGCCTCTGCCCAGGCATTGCAAAGAATCCCGTACTCTTTCTGTGCCTTTGGGATACAAAAGTTAGTCCTAAGACTGGAGGCATGAGGAGTAAGACAGAAGCATGAGGGAAGTCACTGTCTGGTTCTAGCTGTGCAGGTTTGTGGGAGCCCACCAAGAGTGGCTGGCCCCAAGAAGAGATTGCAACAAGGCATCCAGAGGCTGAGAGGATGTGAAGTGGGACAGAACAGTGGTTCTCAAATTGCTGCAGCGTTAGAAGCACCTGGAAGCTCTTTGGAACATAGATCACTGGGTGTCTTTCCCAGAGTTTCAGATTCTATACTTCTAGGGTAGGGCCAAATAACTCTCCTTTCTAACAACTTTGTGGGTGATTCTGATTCTACTGGTCCCAGACTACATGTGCGAAATACTGCATAAACCTGTCCTGCCTTCACCCCTCCTTCACATGTTCCTTTAGGGCTGTTAGTGTACAAAACAGGCAACTCCTGCAGTTCTTTCTGTGTATAATTTATTTCCTCCAGGCCACGAACTATACTTTTCTGGTTACGCTGGAAGTTGACTCTGGTTATCTTCCTAGAGACAAGGAAAATGGTATTTTCAGAGATAAGAGCCCAGGTTAGGTCTTTGTATAAGCAGAAAGAACAATGAGGTTCATCTCTGGCAAGGTGAGAGAGTTGCTTGTGGCCAGTCGAGAGGATACAATGGATTCCAGAAGATAACATATTTCTCTCTTGAATCCTAAACCCCCAAATTCCTTTTTTTGGTTACCTATATTTTCTATTCAGCTACACATTGTGCTGTTTTATGAGAAGAGAAAAAGAATAAGGTAAAGTTTATTTCAGTTTACCAAGCTCTGTTTCATGTCCTTATGTATTTGTAACTTAGACTTTTAAGAATAGTAAGGGAATATTTTATCAAAGTGCTAATTGAGCAGTAAGTCCATCTAGAGATAAGAAACCTTGATATAAAAATAGGATCTCACAATATAGATAAATTTTAAAATGCTGATTACAGTTGGAGAAGTGATTCCTTGCTTTTAATAAAGAGTATCTGTAAGGAATTTTTTGAGTTCCCTTGAAGCAATTAAGATAAGCATCACAAAAACCACAACATATCATCCATTTATGAACAAGTCTGCTAAATAAAAAAATGAGATTCAGAGGCACAGAGAAACATCCCATCACAATTATTTGCCAAGCAATTGCTCTTGCTGACTTCACTGCTGTAGAGTTCAGGTCCTTCCAGGAGCCCCAAGAGAGCATCTGTTTAACTGAATTAATAATTTAATCATACCTAGTAGAAAACCTGTGAAATCAAAAGTAAGGGATGCATCATTCATTATCAGAGAAATGCAAATCAAAACCACAATGAGGTACCATTTCATGCCAGTCAGCATGGCTGCAATCCAAAAGTCTACAAGCAATAAATGCTGGAGAGGGTGTGGAGAGAAGGGAACCCTCTTACACTGTTGGTGGGAATGCAAACTAGTACAGCCACTATGGAGAACAGTGTGGAGATTCCTTAAAAAACTGGAAATAGAACTGCCTTATGACCCAGCAATCCCACTGCTGGGCATACACACCGAGGAAACCAGAATTGAAAGAGATACATGTACCCGAATGTTCATCGCAGCACAGTTTATAATAGCCAGGACATGGAAGCAACCTAGATGTCCATCAGCAGATGAATGGATAAGAAAGCTGTGGTACATATACACAATGGAGTATTACTCAGCCATTAAAAAGAATACATTTGAATCAGTTCTAATGAGATGGATGAAACTGGAGCCTATTATACAGAGTGAAGTAAGCCAGAAAGAAAAACACCAATACAGTATACTAACGCATATATATGGAATTTAGAAAGATGGTAACGATAACCCTATATGTGAGACAGCAAAGGAGACACAGATGTATAGAATGGACTTTTGGACTCTGTGGGAGAGGGCGAGGGTGGGATTATTTGGGGGAATGGTATTGAAACATGTACAATATGATACAAGAAATGAATCACCAGTCCAGGTTTGATACAGGATGCTTGGGGCTGCACTGGGATGACCTGGAGGGATGGTATGGGGAGGGAGGTGGGAGGGGGGTTCAGGATGGGGAACGTGTACGCCTGTAGCAGATTCATGTTGATGTGTGGCAGAACTAATACAATATTGTAAAGTAATCAGCCTCCAATTAAAATAAATAATTTTTTTAAGGGATGAAACTATTCTAAAGAAAGCAGAACATTTGGACAATTTCCATTCAGCCATTCAATATTTATTGAACACGTGTCTTACATTAAGAACTTTGCTAAGTTCTGTGAAGTGCAAGAATGATAAATATTACCTCTGTCCTCTAGAAGTTCATGGTCTACTATGGGAGATGATAAATAAATAATTCCAATAATTTGGACAAAGGACCTTTTTAAATTTAGGGCAAGTATGATAGAATATTCCTTTTAGAAGTGCTATTTCAGTATTATGTAAACAAGGCCATTCATTTCTGGCTGAAGTTTCTAAACCCTCATGCTCATGCTTAGCCATTAAGTTGAGTTCGTCTCTTTAGAGACCTTATGGACTATAGCCAGCTAGGCTTCTCTATCCATGGGATATCCCAGGCAAGAAGATTTGAATGGGTTACTACTTCCTTCTCCAGGGGATCTTCTTGAACCAGGGATCGAACCCATATCTCCTGTACTAGAAGGTGAATTCTTTACCACTGACCCACCAGGGAAGCTCTGGTATAAACCTTATCCTTATTTAATTTTCATTTATTGTAAAGTGAATGAAAATCAAATAATAAGATGTATTTATGATAATCTATTATGTACACATACACACAGAATATAATTCATGAGACACAATTTAGTATCAGTTTACTCTCTCTGTCCACCTTTCCTGAATCTGAACTTTTTCAGCCTGCTTCATGATATAACACTGATATTCTGTGGAAATGGGGTAGAATGAAAGAGGTGAGGAGAAAAAATTTTAGTAGTAAAAAATGTGATTCTATGCTGCTAAATGTAACTGCAATTACTTGTTCTCATCAATTTTCTGATTGTTCAGGGTAGTTCAAGAAGTGGGAATTCTGGAAAGGCTTCTGCTCAAACTATATCTTGCCACTCCTTCCATAAAATACAAATTAAGTCATGGATACTAGGTGACACTTACGAAAAAAGGTAAAGAGGATGCAAAGTATAAATGGAACAGGATCCTAGAAGGGCCTTTCTTTTAGGGAATTATTTTGTTTATTTCATTTAAAAAATTGTAAAGGTTAAAGTTAATATTTTAGAAATCTTCATTCACTAAATATTAAATATAATTAGATTTTAAAAGACACATTCATTATAGCAATCATTAAATATTAATAGAATTATTAGATATGAATTATAGCTCATGAGGGCAACCACAAGAGAAAAAGAGATAAATTTTTTCTCTTTTCTTCTACTTCTCCTCATCCTTCCCCGCTTTCCCTTCTCCCTCCCTTTCCTTTCTCCTTTATTAAATACAGAGTTCTGGTTTAGCCATATAACAGCTAAGTGCTTGGGGAGCTCAGAGGCTGTGATATTGTGCTAGATGAGGTAACATTTGACCTTCACATTAAGAAGAAGGGGTGGGGTTATGCAGGAGCAAAATCACTCAGGTCAGAATTAACTAGATGTGAACTGAGGATGGATAGAGCCTGTCACTCACACTCACAGCGACCTGCATAGCTACCTGACACAGGCTGGGCTTGGGTGCCACAGAACATTTGCATTTTTGTTCCATGTCTTTCAATGCAGCCAGTTACAGATCTTTTGATTAAAAAGCATTCCTTTTTAACCCTTTGAGAAAATTAAAGTGGTAATATAACAGTCAAAACCAATTAGACACAACTAGAGGGTTTCCTTCTTAACACCTACTTGAGAGCCTTGTGGGACCTTGGGAAACACCAGGCAGAGGAAGCAGGCCAAGAATATAGAATGAAAAAGTAATGAGAGAAGCTTCATCTTTATTTGAAATCCCTTATTTCAACATTCTCCCCATGATTAACCATGAGCCCTTAACATGGAGAATCTCTCCTCCTCTCTTTTCTGTTTGACCCCCATTTCTCTTCTCATGCTGTTGCCAAAGACAATTTAAGACTCAGCAGTAAGAGAGTCCCCAGGTGGTAGTCTAGCTATGCTGAAGATACACAAAAACTACTTTGGTGAGTGGATCTGGGACCCTTTTTTCAGTTTAAAATACTGTTTTACTAGGAAAATGCATTTCTGATTTTCAAAGGAACAAACCCAAACCTAGTTTGTGTTGGAAAAAATTCACTGGTATGTTGGACACTTACATGTATAAAAAGTCAAAGGTCATGGGATTCATCTCTGGCAGTGACAACCTTCTGAGTTAGTTGTTCTTATCCAGTGGGCCTGGCAAGGCCAGTGGGAGGCAAGCACTAGTGAATCTTTCATTACACTGAATTTCACAGTAGATAATGCCCAAAGGTGTATGGCTATTTAAATGTCAGCTTTACCTTTTGTTGATTAGTTCACTGATAAGTTTTGTATAAAGTTCTAATATAAAATAATGAAATGATATTTGACTTCATACTGAAATCAGACTGTGTAGAGTAAATAATTATGAAAGAAAAAATGTTTATAGCAATAAAAGGTCCATGAGCAACATGAAATTATACTAAAAGGACACTGCATTTCCTACTTTGAATATTGTGAATCAGAAGTTTCAAGTATTGTAAACCTGAGTCAGAAGTTGGAATTGTACTGGTTTTTCTTTTACCATTTAAAACCTTCTTGAGGTTGTCATGAAGATTCATCCAATTTTTGCAGTTCTATAATCCAAATCTAACCTCAGCTTGCTTCCTCCACCTTTTTCTCTTACTATTTTACCTCCAATCTTCTCATAATCACCCACTGACATCTCTTTTTATTGATACTAAATGTATTACATTTTTCTTAACAGTTTGTCCTTAAACCCCTTCTGAAGATTACATCCTATCATCCTTTCTAAATGACCTTTCTTATTTCATTTTCTATTTATGCTAAAATAAATAAAACACTAATTTAAAGAATTCATTTGGTGGAAACGTCAGTATTTTTCTTTCATTTATCTTTCACGTGGAGGTGGAAAGTATTTTTGACAACTAATACTAATGAAAAAAGTGAAAGTCACTCAGTCGTGTCCAACTCTTTGCAACCCCATGGACTATAGTCTATGGAATTCTCCAGATGAGAATATTGGAGTGGGTAGCCTTTTCCTTCTCCAGGGCATCTTCCCAATCCAGGGATCAAACCCACGTCTCCCGCATTGCAGGTGGACTCTTTACCAGCTGAGCCACCAGGGAAGCCCAAGAGATGCCATTATTGCAGAGGAAATGGATGCTTCTACAGCTTTACTTGTGTATTTGTATTGGGAGGTGAGTGATGTGAAAACAACACAGCTTGAAATTTAAAAATCCTTATTCAGTTGAGTCAGTTCAGTCGCTCAGTCATGTCCGACTCTTTGCGACTCCATGAATCAGAGCACGCCAGGCCTCCTTTTCGATCACCAACTCCCGGAGTTCACCCAAACTCATGTGTATAGAGTCAGTGATGCCATCCAGCCATCTCATCCTCTGTTGTCCCCTTCTCCTCCTGCCCCAAGTCCCTCCCAGCATCAGGGTATTTTCCAATGAGTCAACAGTTTGCATGAGGTGGCCAAAGTACTGGAGTTTCAGCTTTAGCATCAATCCTTCCAATGAACACCCAAGACTGGTCTCCTTTAGGATGGACTGGTTGGATTTCCTTTCAGTCCAAGGGACTCACAAGAGTCTTCTCCAACATCACAGTTCAAAAGCATCAATTCTTCGGTGCTCAGCTTTCATCATAGTCCAACTCTCACATCCATACATGACTACTGGAAAAACCATAGCCTTGACTAGATGGACCTTAGTTGGCAAAGTAATGTCTCTGATTTTTAATATGCTATCTAGGTTGGTCATAACTTTCCTTCCAAGGAGTAAGCATCTTTTAATTTCCTGGCTGCAATCATCATCTGCAGTAATTTTGGAGCCCAAAAATAAACAAAGTCTGACACTGTTTCCACATCTATTTCCCATGAAGTGATGGGAACGGATGCCATGATCTTTGTTTTCTGAATGTTGAGTTTTAAGCCAACTTTTTCACTCTCCTCTTTCAATTTCATCAAGAGGCTTTTTAGTTCCTCTTCACTTTCTGCCATAAAGGTGATGTCATCTGGAGTAACAGGCAAATTTGGCCTTGGAATGCGGAATGAAGCAGGGCAAAGACTAATAGAGTTTTGCCAAGAGAACACACTGGTCATAGCAAACACCCTCTTCCAACAACACAAGAGAAGACTCTACACATGGACATCACCAGATGGTCAACACCAAAATCAGCTGATTATATTCTTTGCAGCCAAAGATGGAGAAGCTCTATACAGTCAGCAAAAACAAGACCGGGAGCTGACTGTGGCTCAGATGATGAACTCCTTATTGCCAAATTCAGACTTAAATTGAAGAACTTAGGGAAAACCACTAGACCATTTGGGTATGACCTAAATCAAATCCCTTATGATTGTACAGTGGAAGTGAGAAATAGATTTAAGGGCCTAGATCTGATAGAGTGCCTGATGAACTATGGAATGAGGTTCATGACATTGTACAGGAGACAGAGATCAAAACCATCCCCAGGGAAAAGAAATGCAAAAAAGCAAAATGGCTGTCTGAGGAGGCCTTACAAATAGCTGTGAAAAGAAGAAAAGTGAAAAACAAAGGAGAAAAGGAAAGATATAAGCATCTGAATGCAGAGTTCCAAAGAATAGCAAGGAGAGATAAGAAAGCCTTCCTCAGCAATCAGTGCAAAGAATTGAGAGGAAAACAACAGAATGGGAAAGACTAGAGCTCTCTTCAAAAGAATTAGAGATACCAAGGAAACATTTCATGCAAAGAGGGTCTCAATAAAGGACAGAAATGGTATGGAAAGAACAGAAGCAGAAGATATTAAGAACAGGTGGCAAGAATACACAGAAGAACTGTACAAAAAAGATCTTTACAACCAAGATAATCACGATGGTGTGATCACTCACCTAGAGCCAGACATCCTGGAATGTGAAGTCAAGTGGGCCTTAGAAAGCATCACTACAAACAAACCTAGTGGAGGTGATGGAATTCCAGTTGAGCTATTTCAAATCCTGGAAGATGATGCTGTGAAAGTGCTGCACTCAATATGCCAGCAAATTTGGAAAACTCAGCAGTGGCCACAGGACTGGAAAAGTCAGTTTTCATTCCAATCCCAAAGAAAGGCAATGCCAAAGAATGCTCAAAGTACCTCACAATTGCACTCATCTCACATGCTTGTAAAGTAATGCTCAAAATTCTCCAAGCCAGGCTTCAGCAATACGTGTACTGTGAACTTTCAGATGTTCAAGCTGGTTTTAGAAAAGGCAGAGGAACCAAAGATCAAATTGCCAACATCCACTGGATCATCGAAAAAGCAAGAGAGTTCCAGAAAAACATCTATTTCTGCTTTCTTGACTATGCCAAAGCCTTTGACTGTGTGGATCACAATAAACTGTGGAAAATTCTTCAAGAGATGGGAATACCAGACCACCTGACCTGCCACTTGAGAAACCTATATGCAGGTCAGGAAGCAACAGTTAAAACTGGACAGGGAGCAGCAGACTGGTTCCAAATAGGAAAAGGAGTATGTCAACACTGTGTATTGAAGCCCTGTTTATTTAACTTCTATGCAGAGTACATCATGAGAAAAGCTGGTCTGGAAGAAGCACAAGCTGGAATCAAGATTGCCAGGAGAAACATCAATAACCTCAGATATGCAGATGACACCACCCTTATGGCAGAAAAATCCTTATTATGATCAGTCAAAACCCAGCACTTTGAGCACCTGCTATGAGGATAATATGGGTTTGGGTTTATTGTAATTCTGAGAAATGAAGTTTTAATGATGCAGCTTTAGCACATGGAAGGCTACTCAAAGGCACAGAAAACCTTGGGCTACAGAATGAGGAGAGCAAAGGAAATAGCAGAGGAAAATGATTTTTCAAGAGTTTATGAATACAAATAGTGTTTCTTATTTCAAAGTATGCTCACCTCCAAGAATTATGGTGCTCTATCTAAACAATACACTTAAAATTATGAGTTTTGTCCATGAAATAAAAATATAACATATTAGAAAATGTCCCACCTCAACACTCCTGTCCAGATCCTTGAACTCATTGAGAAATTACACAGAGACTAGGCCAATCTCAGTCTTGAGTTTAGCCAGAAGAAAATAAGAATGAATAAGAAGGAAATCTCTCTATGGGTCATATAGAAAAACTATGTTCAGAGCCCAGGTGGAGGGAACTGATGTCAAAGCTTCAGGAGTTCAGAGAGAGTATCAAACCCTCTTGGACTTTCAAACATGCACCCTTCTCAGGGCCACCTGATTCTGTGACTAGTTTCCTGCAGGATTCTATTTAGGTTTTGTTGGCCTTACATTGGCTCAAACATGCTCCATGTCGTTTTTCTTTCAGGGCTTTTCCAATGCTGTGATAAGTGGGGAGGTGAGAGACAGAGTGGTGTGCACACATGCACAGCTCAGAAATATCAGATGTTACTCACACACCCAGGGAAGCTCCCCCACAAAAAGAAGAGGAGGCAAGTTGCTTTTTCTTAGAAATGTCTAGTGGACCACTTGAGAAATATTCCATTTACTCCTCAGAAGGGCTCCTGGAGATCAAGTTTCAACAGCCATATCCAGTGAGCCATCTGATGGTATATTCTTATGGAGACTTGTGGTCTTTCCCTATTTACTCTCAGTGGTGCCTCAATGATGCTCCCTCAACTGATCTCCTTTCTTTCTCCAAATAAACAACCTATATGCAATTCCTTTGTTCAGGCTCTGTTTGTGGTTGGAAAACCAAGCTTCCCAAAGAGAATCTAAATCCTTTTCAGAATACTCATCATGACTGTGGGGTAGAATTCTGTTTTCTCAATCTGCAGAACCATCAAGACTCATAACAGAAGTATATGCCCAGGCACAAGAGAGTAGAGTTTAAGATTTTACTCAGTGCTAGCAAGGCTTTGGCAATCAACTCCAGTACTCTTGCCTGGAAAATCCCATGGACGGAGGAGCCTGGAAGGCTGCAGTCTATGGGGTTGCAAAGAGTAGGACATGACTGAGCGACTTCACTTTCACTTTTCACTTTCATGCATTGGAGAAGGAAATGGCAACCCACTCCAGTACTCTTGCCTGGAAAATCTCAGGGATGGGGGAGCCTGGTGGGCTGCCATCTATGGGGTCGCACAGAATTAGACACGACTGAAGTGACTTAGCAGCAGCAGCTGCTGCTGCAAGGCTTTATCTACAGAAGCCATCAGTCGAAGTCTCTCCTTATTCTTTTAATATTCTTTGCCTTGAATTCTTTAAACTGAGACACTCCACAATACAGCAGAAACTAGCACATTGTTAATCAACTATACTTCAATTTAAAAAAAAGTTTTAAATAAACAACCAAGCTACCTCAAAGAATCTTAGTCTACAAAAATTTATTTTCCCTTTATCAAAATGTCCTCTCTGAGGTTGCACTCTTCTAGTATCTTAACCAAACCGCTTCAAGTCCAGCCATCTATTCCCCTTTTTGGCCTTCCTTATTATATTATTATATTAGTTGGGAGTGACCTTAAAGTTAAAACTCATGAATCTAATGGAAAAAACAAAGGCTCAGAAATGGCAAAATTACCCCAGGTACACCAAATGGTTTATAACCTACATAAATTACTGTCTATCATCTTTATGTCAAATGGACAAACAGAACTAAAATAATTTCTAAAAAATAATTTAGCATTAAATCAATACATATTTCTTCCAGATGTATGGTCTCATTATTTTGTTTTACTCTTTTCCCCTGATTATAGTAATGCTTGTGTTCTGTTATGTTAATCAGACATTGTACTTCATGTGCCAATGATATATATAGTCACAAATATTTTCCATAATTCAAATTGGTATTTAATAAGATATTTAATAATAATAAAATGAAAATAACAAGTCTGCCTTTTACAAAAATGATATGCATGTAACTGTAGCACCTTATTACAATTATTCTATATATAAGTAGAATAAGATAATGCCAAATTATCTGATTTGTGTTTGATTGTTTATTAATAGCTTCTGGGCTTCAGCTACAGGGGCTGAGTTTAGCAAAGTCATCAGTTTATTGCATGTAATCAACCTGTTTAATGAAAAAGTCCTCTCTCACTCCATTCATTCTCTAATTCATTCATTTATAGTATCTTACTTCTCCTTCCTTCATCCCCAGGGAACAATTTTAATGTATTCAATGTGTTTCTGTTTATTTTACTATGCTTTTACAAAACATGAATTGTATAATGTGCAAATATTTTAATTTACTTAAATGGCAGTATGTTATATATCTCATTATAGTTTCTACTTTTTTCATTGAAGAATTATGCTTAAAGACCCAATCAGAGGTTTTGCCTCTGCTTATAAAATAGAAAACCACAAGAGATCATTGCTCTCACCCAACAAGAAAAGCTAAATACATATATATATACACACATACACAAAGAAGGAGGTTTTTTTTTTTTTTTTTTTTAATCCATCAGTAAGTTGAGATCTCAAGGCAATGAGGTAAATTGAATTTCAGAGGGTGACAAACTCCCAAAAGGAAAAATAGGACTTTGCCCAGACAAAGTACCAGATAGAGAAATATCACCTATAAAATGGGTAAGAAAAAAGAAATAACTGAAATGCTAACAGAAATGTAAAAGTAGAATATGAGCTAGTATGACAGGTTAAAAATCCCTGAAAGTTTCAGAAGCTAAAAAAAGTCCCAGCCATTTGCCATAGTGTTTCTGATAAACCCTCACCAAGCATCGGAGAGAAAGGGTGAAAGCAATGAAGAATCCTTGAGGAAGTCTTCCCCAGCAGTGAGGTCTGCAGAGAACAATTTACTGGCTGCTTCTGTGGAATAGACATGAAACCCAGAAGTGACTGGGACTCTTCTCTCATAGTAACCAAAGCTCTCTTCCTCTAGGTATGGCAGAAAAATCTTCCCAGAAATAGTGAAGCAGTCTCTGGAGAAGGGATTAAATAGAAGCTGTCTCTTAGGGAAGAAGAGAAAAATAGCCCTTCTTCCTATCCCAGGCAAAGGTTGGCTGTTGATGGTGGAAAGTCTCTAGTTTTAAGTACTCTACAAAAATACAAAGTAAAATGCTACCACCACTGGAAGAGAAGTAAGAGATTTGCTTGTGTTCAAATATCTCTCAGCAAGACTCATCTACAGATGATAATTTTGCTATTGTGTAGGGAGGGAGAAAAATGCAGAAAATGAGCCCCTTTTGTACTTCTAACAGTTCAGGGTCACAGAAACTAATGACAATATTGTCTTAATCCCTCACAAAACCTGCCAGAAGCAGGGAACACTGATTTCTAAGACTGCATGTCATCTACCTTACTCTGTACTCTTCTTTTACACAAATGTTCAAAATCTAATTAAAAATTATGAGACACAAATTGGAAAAAAAACATTAAAAGAGATATACTTATTAAGCTACAGATGAAGATAAAATAGAAAAATAATAACTTTAATTCTAATTTAAATGATAATTATTTAATTACAATAACTCCTTTACTTCTAAGGAGGCATGAAAACAGAAAATTTGAACAAAGCAACAGTGGGATATATTGAAAACAAAAAGTAAGAAGAGAGATATAAATGTATCAACATTGCTTTCATATTAACTGATCAATCCTAACATACAAATAAATGCTTTATCTGTAGTTTGTAATTTGTCTAAACACTGTTAAAACCAAGTAGAGATTTTCAGTTTAGTTAACAAAGCCATATCCAATTTTAGGCTATTTAAAAGTTAAGACAATGGAAAATGACACATCATGAAAGAGTAATGAAAAGAAAATTCTTTTTGCGATATACATGTCAGATAAAACATGTATTTCAAAACAAGGAATTTTATCAGAGAGTAAAATCAACTAATTCACATTTAAATAACATTCAACAATAGCACAATATTTTCAAGAGACATGAATTATTCAATAAGAGAGACCATAACCTCAGAGATCAAACCTCAACAAATATGAAATAACTGAAATCATACAAAATAAACTGTTTATAAAAATGAACTATACATATAAATATAACAATATATATGGAAACTCCTCAAGTTATCAAAGTATAACAACACACTTCTATGTGGAATATGATTAAAAGAAACTGCAAAACAAATGAAACAATATTTGCATATGATTAAAAGAAACAGCAAAACAAATGAAACAATATTTGCATTGAGTGGAAATGAAAATATAACATCAAAATTTATGGAAGACAGCTGAAGCAATGTTTAAAATCAAATTTTTAGCTATAAATGCTTATAATTATACAATAAGAAGTCCCAAAAAAAAGACACTGATTTCTAACACAATCAAGTGAAAAGAGTCAATTAACCTGAAAACAAACAGAAGAAAGGAAACAATACTGGTCAGGACAAAAAGGAATCAAACATAAAAGATAAAACCAAAGAAAAAAGTAAATAAAATCAAAATTTTTTTTAAAGATTAATGAAATTGATGAGACTCTAGGCAGACTAATCAAGAAAAATATAGCTTACTAATATCAGGAAAGTATATAGCACTACTATAGCTCTGCATATAGGCATTAAAAGATTGGCAAGGAAAGAATATAAACAACTTTATGACAATGTATTTGACAACAAGATGAAATGGTCAATTCCTTAAAAGATATAAATAACCAAAAGTCATACAAGAAAATTTATAACCTGAGTAGTCACACAGTGTACGTTCAGTTACTCAGTATTTTCCATCTCTGCAATCCCAGGGACTGTAGCCCACCAGGTTCCTCTATCCATGGGATTTTCCAGGCAAGAATGCTGGAGTGGGTTGCCATTTCCTACTCCAAGTAGCACAGTAAAAAACTTAAACATGTATTTCTCAAAAATAAAACTTCAAGCTCAAAACCACAAGCATTTGTCAACACTTGAAAAATCAATCAACATGATTAACCAACTACCACAGACTGAAATAGGTGAAACAGGTCAAAAGGTATTACAAATTTCCAATTATACAACAAATGCCCCGAGGAAGAAATGTATAGCACAATGACTATAGCTAATTATAGTCTATCATGTATTTGAAAATAGCTAAGAGACTATATCTTAAAAGCTCTCATCATGTCACACACCTGAAACTAACATACTATTATATATCAATCATATCTCAATTTGAAGAAAAAAAAAAGAATTTCAGAAGCTCAACAGAAAAATACAAAACAATCCAATTAGAAAAACTGGCAAAAGAAACGAAGAGACATTTTACCAAAAAGGATATACAGATGGCAAATAAGAGCATGAAAAGATTTCCAACCAATGATAAATTCAAAATGCAAATAAGTAATGCTGTAAAATGCCACTACATACTCAATAGAATGAATACAATAACACAAGCAGAAAATATCAAGTACTGGTGTGTATGTGAAGCAACTAAATCTCTCAGATTCAGCATGTTAAATGGTAAAACCACTTAGGAAATGTTGAGCGGTTCTTAAAAGTTAAGCACTCACCTACCAGATGATCATGCCATTTCACTCCTAGGTATTTACCTAAAATAAAATGAAATATATATTCATTGAAAGATTTTTACATGAATGTTTAGAACAGATTTATTTATAACACTTTAAAACTAAAAACAACCCAAATGTTCATCAACAGGTAAATTAATGAACAAATGGGTATATCCATAAAATGGAATCAAACCCAGGTCTCCTGCATTGCAGGCAGACGCTTTACCATCTGAGCTACTAGGGAAGCCCCAATGCAATACTAATTAACACTAAAAAGGAAGGAGATATTGATACATGAAATAGAAAGGATTAATCTTTAAATAATTAAGATGAAAGGAAAGAAAAAGGAACACTGTATGCTATGATTTGACTTATATAAAACTCTAAAATATGTCAACTAATCTATGGCAACAGAAGTTAGTAAGGCCATTATTATATATTAAACACACAACATATAATTTATGTGTAAATAATTTTCAGATATATAATTAACACACAATTAATAGCACAGATTTAAATGGATATATGTATATATATTATTTTAGTGAGTTAATGTGTGAATTTCCAAATAAAAGCAATTTAGAGTAACATTTCCTATTATTAAAAAAGAAAAACTTCAATCAGAAAAGAAAAGAAGATTGAAAAAAAGAAATACAATTCTATTCTTATTTGACAGTATCTACCACATTAAACATGGTCCACTGGAGAAGAGAATGGCAAACGACTTCAGTATTCTTGCCTTGAGAACACTATGAACAGTACAAAAAGGCAAAAAGATAGGAAACTGAAAGAGGAACTCCCCGGGTGAGTAGGTGCCCAATATGATACTAGAGATCAGTGAAGAAATAACTCCAGAAAGAATTCAGAGACAGAGCCAAAGCAAAAAAAAAAAACACCACAGTTGTGGATGTGATGGGTGAAGGACATAAAGTCCGATGCTGTAAAGAGCAATATTGCATAGGAACCTGGAATGTTGGATCCATGAATCAAAAAGGCAAATTGAAAGTGGTCAAATAGAAGATGTAAAGAGCGAACATCTACATTTTAGGAATAAGCGAACTAAAATGGACTGGAATGGGTGAATTTAACTCAGTTCAATTCAGTTCAGTCGCTCAGTCACGTCCGACTCTTTGCAACCCCATGAATCACAGTATGCCAGGCCTCCATGTCCATCACCATCTCCCGGAGTTCACTCAAACTCATGTCCATTGAGCTGGTGATGCCATCCAGCCATCTCATCCTTGGTTGTCCCCTTCTCCTCCTGCCCCCAGTCCCTCCCAGCATCAGGGTATTTTCCAATCAGTCAACTCTTCACATGAGGTGGCCAAAGGATTGGACTTTCAGCTTCAGCATCCATCCTTCCAATGAACACCCAAAACTGATCTCCTTTAGGATGGACTGGTTGGATCTCCTTGCAGTCCAAGGGACTCTCAAGAGTCTTCTCTAACACCACAGTTCAAAAGCATCAACTCTTTGGCACTCAGCTTTCTTCACAGTCCAAGTCTCACATCCATACACGACCACTGGAAAAAACATATCCTTGACTAGATGGACCTTTGTTGGAAAAGTAATATCTCTGCTTTTCAGTATGCTATCTAGGTTGGTCATAACTTTCCTTCCAACGAGTAAGCATCTTTTAATTTCTTGGCTGCAATCACCATCTGCAGTGATTTTGGAATTTAACTCAGATGACCATTATATCTAATACTGTGGGCAAGAATCTCTTAGAAGAAATGAAGTAGCCATCATAGTCAACAAGAGTCTGAAATACAGTACTTGTATGCAATCACAAAATCAACAAAATGATCTCGGTTGGTTTCCAAGGCAAACCATTCAGTATCACAGTAATCCAAGTCTATGCCCTGAATAATAATGTGAAGAAGCAGAAGCTGAACATTCTTTGAAGACTTATAAGACCTTCCAGAACACCCAAAAAAGATGTCTTTTTCATTATAGGGGACTGGAATGCAAAAGTAGGAAGTCAAGAAATACCTGGAGTAATGGGCAAATTTGGCATTGGAGTACAGAATGAAGTAGGGCAAAGGCTAACAGAGTTCCGCCAAGAGAATGCATTGGTCATAGCAAACACCCTCTTCCAACAACACAAGAGAAGATTCTACACATGAACATCACCAGATAGTCAATACCAAAATCAGACCGATTATATTCTTTGCAGCCAAAGATGGAGTCAAGAATACTGAAGCAGCTTGACATTCCCTTCTTCACTGGACCACCTTTATGTAGGAGATATTGTCAAATAAGAACAGAATTGTATTTCTTCATTTCAATCTGTTTGCTCTACATTTCTTGTGATTTTCTGATTGAATTTTCTTTTTTCTTTTTTTTTTTAGACAGTCAGCAAAAACAAGACCGAGAGCTGACTGTGGCTCAGATCATCAACTCCTTATTGTCAAATTCAGACTTAAATTGAATAAAGTAGGGAAAACCACTAGACCATTCAGGTATGACATAAATCTAATTTATTACAACTATACAGTGGAAGTGACAAATAGATTTAAGGGATTAGATCTGATAGAGTGCCTGAAGAACTATGGACTGAAGTTCATGACACTGAACAGGAGGTAGTGATCAAGACTATCACCAAGAATAAGAAAGGCAAAAAGGTGAAATGATTGGCTGAGGAGGCCTTACAAACAGCTATGAAAAGAAGAGAAAGTGAAAGTGAAGTCTCTCAGTCCTGTTCGACTCTTTGTGAGCCTATGGACTGTAGCCTACCAGGCTCCTCCTTCCATGGGATTCTCCAGGGAAGAGTACTGGAGTGGGTTGCCATTTCCTTCTCCAGGGGATCTTCCCGACCCAGGGATCGGACCCGGGTCTCCTGCATTCCAGGCAGATGCTTTAACCTCTGAGCCACCAGGGAAGCCCCAAAAAGAAGAGAAGTGAAAGGCAAAGGAGAAAAGGAAAGATATACCCATTTGAATGCAGAGTTCCAAAGAATAGCAAGGAGAGACAAGAAAGCCTTCCTCAGTGATCAATGAAAAGAAATGGAGGAAAACAATAGAGTGGGAAAGAATAAAGATTTCTTCAAGAAAATTAGAGATACCAAGGGAACACTTCATGCAAAGATGGTCACAATAAAAGACAGAATGGTATGTACCTAACAGAGGCAGAAGATATTAAGAAGAGGAGGTAAGAATACACAGAAGAACTATACAACTAGAGCCAGACATCCTAGAATGTGAAGTCAGGTGGGCCTTAGGAAGCATCACTACAAACAAAGCTAGTGGAGGTGATGGAATTCCAGTTGAGCTATTTCAAATCCTGGAAGATGATGCTGTGAAAGTGCTGCACTCAATCAATATGCCAGCAAACATGGAAAACTCAGCAGTAGCCCCAGAACTGGAAAAGGTCAGCTTTCATTCCAATCCCAAAGAAAGGCAATGCCAAAGAATGCTCAAACTACCTCACAATTGCACTCATCTTACATGCTGGCAAAGTAATGCTGAAAATTCTCCAAGCCAGGCTTCAACAGTATGTGAACTGTGAACTTTCAGATGGTCAAGCTGGTTTTATAAAAGGCAGAACCACCAGAAATCAAATTGCCAAGATCCACTGGATCACTGAAAAAGTGAGAGAGTTCCAGAAAAACATCTATTTTTGCTTTATTGACTATGCCAAAGCCTTTGACTGTGTGGATCACAACAAACTGTGGAAAACTGTTCAAGATACGGGAATACCAGACCATCTTACCTGTCTCCTGAGAAAATTGTATGCTGGCCAAGAAGCAACACTTAGAACTGGACATGGAACAATAGACTAGTTGGGAAATTGGGAAATGAGTACATCAAGGCTGTATATTGTCACCTTGCTTATTTAACTTATATGCAGAGTTCAGTTCAGTTCAGTCGCTTAGTCGTGTCTGACTCTTTGCGACCCTATGAATCTCAGCACATCAGGCCACCCTGTCCATCACCAACTCCCGGAGTTCACTCAGACTCACGTCCATCAAGTCAGTGATACTATCCAGCCATCTCATCCTCTGTCTTCCCCTTCTCCTCCTGCCCCCAATCCCTCCCAGCATCAGAGTCTTTTCCAATGAGTCAACTCTTCGCATGAGGTGGCCAAAGTACTGGAGCTTCAGCTTTAGCATCATTCTTTCCAAAGAAATCCCAGGGCTGATCTCCTTCAGAATGGACTGCTTGGATCTCCTTGCAGTCCAAGGGACTCTCAAGAGTCTTCTCCAACACCACAGTTCAAAATCATCAATTCTTTGGTGCTCAGCCTTCTTCACAGTCCAACTCTCACATCCATATATGACTACTGGAAACACCATAGCCTTGACTAGACGGGCCTTAGTCAGCAAAGTAACGTCTCTGCTTTTGAATATGCTATCTAGGTTAATCATAACTTTCCTTCCAAGGAGTAAGCATCTTTTAATTTCATGGCTGCAGAGTACATCATGAGAAATGCTGGGCTGAATGAAGCACAAGCTGGAATCAAGATTGCTGGGAGAAATATCAATGACCTTAGAGATGCAAATAACACCCCCCTTATGGTAGAAAGCAAAGGAAGAACTAAAGAGCCTCTTGATGAAAGTGAAAGAGGAGAATGGAAAAGTTGGCTTAAAACTCAACATTCAGAAAACTAAGGTCATGAAATCTGATCCCACCACTTCATGGGAAATAGATGGGGAAACAGTGGAAACAGTGACAGACTTTATTTGGGGGGGCTCTAAAATCACTGCAGATGGTGACTGCAGCCATGAAATTAAAAGATGCTTGCTCCTTCGAAGAAGTTATGACCAACCTAGACAGCTTATTAAAAAGCAGAGACATTACTTTGCCAACAAAGTTCCATCTAGTCAAAGCTTTGGTTTTTCTAGTAGTCATGTATGGATGTTAGAGTTGGACTATGAAGAAAGCTGAGCACCAAAGAATTGATGCTTTTGAACTGTGGTGTTGGAGAAGACTCTTGAGAGTCCCTTGGATTGCAAGGAGATCCAACCAGTCCATCCTGAAGGAAATTATTCCTGAATATTCATTGGAAGGACTGATGTTGAAGCTGAAACTCCAATAGTTTGGCCACTTGATGTACAGAACTGACTCATTTGAAAAGACACTGATGCTGGGAAAGATTGAAGGTGCAAGGCAAATGGAACAACAGAGAATGATGGCATCACTGACACAATGGACATGAGATTGAGTAGACTCTGGAAGTTGGTGATGGACAGGGCGGCCTTGCATGCTGCAGTCCGTGGGGTCACAAACAGTCAAACATGACTGAGAGACTGAACTGAACTGAACCACATAAAAAAAAACCCCAAAATCTGGGTAGACCCACTTTAACTAATAAGTGAGTTTATGAAGGACTCAGAATACCAGTCAAGATACAAAAATCAATTGCATCCCTATATTCCAAAAAAAGAAAATTTAACCTCAAATTAAATACACACACACACACACACGCATAATGTTCATTCTATTGAAAAGCATGAAATAATTAGTGGTCAATTTAGCAAGTGTTAGCAAGAACTGTACACTAAAAGATACAAAACTTTGCTGAGAGAAATAAAGTAAATGAAGAAAATTAAACATTTTCCTTATCAGAAGTCTGAAACTTATTTATCTGCAAATTCAAAAACATTTCAGCATAATTCTTGAAGAATTTTTGTATTAATTAAGAAGCTGAGTTTAAAACATGTATTGCAAAGCAAAGAATATGAAATAGTAAAAACAATTTTGACAAGAAAAAAGTTGGAGGACTCATACTATTGATGCTAGTACTTATTATAAATATAAAGCTAGAGTAATCAACAAATTATAAAGGTTTTACCTATAAGGTATGAAAGTTAGATAGACAGATCTCTCAATGGAACAGAATAGAAATACACATAGAAATATATGCATACATGTGCCAAATTAATTTAATGAAGAAAAGATATTTTCAACTTAGTACTGGAAAAATTAGGCCTTCATATACAAAATAGTTACCCTTTTTCTTACCTAATGTTTCACACAAAAATTAACTTAAAAATGATCAAAGACATAAATTTATATATTCAACATATAAAATATATAAAAGAAAACAGAAAACTATTTGTGACAACAAAATATGGCTTAAATATGATTCCAAAAAATCAACCATAAAGAAAAAATTAGATAAACTCTACTACATTGAAATAAAAAAAATAAAAGTTTTCAAAATAAAATTTAGAAAATGGAAATACAAGCCCCCAGTTAGGAGAAAAATGTTTGCAAATCATATATCTTACAAAAGGACTTATAGCCACAATATAAAAAGAACACCTTATAACTGAACATAATTCAAAAAAGGCAAAAATCTGGTTGGGACATGTCAGCATGCTGCTGCTACTGCTAAGTTGCTTCAGTCATGTCCGACTCTGCGACCCCATAGACGGCAGCCCACCAGACTCTGCCGTCCCTGGGATTCTCCAAGCAAGAACACTGGAGTGGGTTGCCATTTCGTTCTCCAATGCATGAAAGTGAAAAGTGAAAGTGAAGTCACTGAGTCGCATAGACAGTAACAAATGGCTTTAAAAGCACATGAAATTGATGATCAAACAAATTAGCTATCAAGAAAATGTAAACTAAATATGTAACACACAACTAAACATATAATAGGATGGCTAAAACAAAAAAAGGTTGACATTAGCAAATGATGATGTAAACATAGAACTGGAAATCTTATACATTGTTAGTGGAAATTCAAAGTGATATATCAATTGGAAATGAGTTTAGCAATTTCTTATATAGTTAAATATATATTTTCCATATAAGCCAGCTATTTAATTTCTAGATATTTACCCAAGAGGAATAAAAACATATGTTCTCACAGTATCTGTATACACATATTCATAGCAACTTATTCAAAACAGCCCAGATCTGGAAACAACCCAAATATTCATCACTTGGTGAAAGGATAAACACATTTCAGTTATAGCACAATAAGAGAATATTACTCAGCAATACAAAGAATTGTTATGTTTATAGCAGAAGAATCTCAAAAATAAAATGTTAAGGGAAAGAATAAGACTACACACAGTACAACTGAATTTCTATAATATTCTAGGATAGGCAAAACGACAAGAAAATTAATCAGTGATTCAGTTCAGTTCAGTTGCTCAGTCATGTCTGACTCTTTGCGACCCCATGAATCGCAGCACGCCAGGCCTCCCTGTCCATCACCAACTCCCAGAGTTCACTCAGACTCACGTCCATCGAGTCCGTGATGCCATCCAGCCATCTCATCCTCTGTCGTCCCCTTCTCCTCCTGCCCCTAATCCTTCCCAGCATCAGAGTCTTTTCCAATGAGTCAACTCTTTGCATGAGGTGGCCAAAGTACTGGAGTTTCAGCTTTAGCATCATTCCTTCCAAAGAAATCCCTGGGCTGATCTCCTTCAGAATGGACTGGTTGGATCTCCTTGCAGTCCAAGGGACTCTCAAGAGTCTTCTCCAACACCACAGTTCAAAAGCATCAATTCTTCGGTGCTCAGCCTTCTTCACAGTCCAACTCTCACATCCATACAGACCACTGGAAAAACCATAGCCTTGACTAGACAGACCTTAGTCGGCAAAGTAATATCTCTACTTTTGAATATGCTATCTAGGTTGTTCATAACTTTTCTTCCAAGGAGTAAGCGTCTTTTAATTTCATGGCTGCAATCACCATCTGCAGTGATTTTGGAGCCCCCCAAAATAAAGTCTGACACTGTTTCCACTGTTTCCCCATCTATTTCCCATGAAGTGATGGGACCGGATGCCATGATCTTCAGTTTCTGAATGTTGAGGTTCAAGCCAACTTTTTAACTCTCTTTCACTTTCATCAAGAGGCTTTTTAGTTCCTCTTCACTTTCTGCCATAAGGCTGGTGTCATCTGCATATCTGAGGTTATTGATATTTCTCCCGGCAATCTTGATTCCAGCTTGTGTTTCTTCCATTCCAGCGTTTTTCATGATGTACTCTGCATATAAGTTAAATAAGCAGGGTGACAATATACAGCCTTGACGTACTCCTTTTCCTATTTGGAACCAGTCTGTTGTTCCATATCCAGTTCTAACTGTTGCTTCCTGACCTGCATACAGATTAGGTTGTGCATAAATATAGTAGAGGGAATTCACCTCAAAGGGGCATGAGATAATTTGGGGGTTGATGAATGAATATTTGTATATCTTGATTATGCTTGTATTTACCTGATTATAGAGGTTTATCAAAGCTCATCAAAATGCACATTTAAAAAATAATTTAATGTGTGTAAATTATTCCTCAAAAAATTTAAATTAAAGAAAATCTATCCATGTTGCTATGACAGTGAAATTGAAGTAGCTCAGCCATGTCTGACTCTTTGCAACCCCATGGACTGTAGCCTGCCAAGTTCCTCCATCCAAGGGATTCTCCAGGCAAGAATACTCAAGTGCGTTGCCATTTCCTTCTCTAGGGTATCTTGCTGACACAAGGATTGAACCCGGGTCTCCCGGACTGTAGGCAGACTCTCTACCCTTTGAGCCATCAAGCGCTCCACCAAGCCACCATTTTGCTATATGTACATCTAACTCATTGTTTAGAATCACTGACAGATTCACTATGTTACACATTTATTTACATGCATTTTACTAATGAAGATACCTAAATTGTCTCCAAATACTGGTAATCATAAACATTGCTCTAATTAACATTTCACACATGCATATGAAAAATCTATGGAATATATATGTAGTAAGTGCCTAAGAACAGGACTGCTGAGTCATAAGATGCACACAATTGGTATGCCTTAATATCATCAATTTGCCCACTTAAAAGACTACACCAATTTGTCTTTAGTTCTTCTATCTATGTGGAAGATTAAAAGTGTGATGCATCACATTAACACACTAAAGAATAAAAGCCATAGGATCATCTCAATAGATTTAGAAGGAAGCTTTTGTTAAAATTCAACATCTATTTATGATTTAAAAATAAAAACTCTCCAAAAAATGAGCACAGAGGGAACATATCTCAACGTAGTCAACTCTATATATGACAAACATGCAGCAAACATCATACTCAACAGTGAAAAGCTGAAAACATTCCCTTTAAGATCAGAAACTAGGAAAGACTGGCCACTCTCACCAATTTACATCTACATAGGTTTGAAAGTACTAATCATAGCAATCAGAGGGGGAAAAAAGAAATAAAAGGAATCCAAATTGGAGAAGTAAAATTGCCTCTGTCTTGATGACATGATGCTACTCACAGAAAATCCTAAAGATGCTACTAGAACTCTTGGAGCTCATCAGTGAATTCGGTAAAGCTGTAGGATACAAAACTATCACTGATGAGCTCAAAGAGTAATATATTGAAATCTGTTGCATTTCTATACACTAACAACAAAAAAATAAAAAGGAGAGATGAAGGAACAATCCTAAGTATCATCACACCAAAAAGAATAAAATACCGAGGAATAAGCAGGTCAGGAAGCAACAGTTAGAACTGGACATGGAACAACAGACTGGTTTCAAATAGGAAAAGGAGTACGTCAAGGCTGTATATTGTCACCCTGCTTATTTAACGTACATGCAGAGTACATCATGAGAAATGCTGGGCTGGAAGAAGCGCGAGCTGGAATCAAGACTGCCAGGAGAAATATCAATAACCTCAGATATGCAGATGACACCACCCTTATGGCAGAAAGTGAAGAGGAGCTAAAAAGCCTCTTGATGAAAGTGAAAGAGCAGAGTAAAAAAGTTGACTTAAAGCTCAACATTCAGAAAACTAGCATCATGGCATCCGGTCCCATCACTTCATGGCAAATAGATGTGAAAACAGTGGAAACAGTGTCAGATTTTATTTTTCTGGGCTCCAAAATAACTGCAGATGGTAATTGCAGCCATGAAATTAAAAGATGCTTACTCCTTGGAAGGAAAGTTATGACCAACCTAGATAGCATATTCAAAAACAGATACATTACTTTGCCAACAAAGGTCCATCTAGTCAAGGCTATGGTTTTTCCAGTAGTCATGTATGGATGTGAGAGTTGGACTGTGAAGAAGGCTGAGCGCCAAAGAATTGATGCTTTTGAACTGTGGTGTTGGAGAAAACTCTTGAGAGTCCCTTGGACTGTAAGGAGATCCAACCAGTCCATTCTAAAGGAGATCAGTCCTGAGTGTTCATTGGAAGGACTGATGTTGAAGCTGAAACTCCAATACTTTGGCTATCTCATGTGAAGAGTTGACTCATTGGAAAAGACTCTGATGCTGGGAGGGACTGGGGACAAGAGGAGAAGGGCACGACAGAGGATGAGATGGCTGGATGGCATCACCAACTTGATGGACATGAATTTGGGTAAACTCCGGGAGTTGGTGATGGACAGGGAGGCCTGGCGTGTTGTGATTCATGGGGTCGCAAAGAGTCGGACACAACTGAGTGACTGAACTGAACTGATCTGAAGGAATTAAGAGACTTGTCCTATGTACTATGACAGGTGGAAAAAAAAAAAATGAAGACAACACAAATAGATGGAAAGATACACCGTGCTCTTAGACTGGAAGAATTACTATTGCTAAAATGACTACATTCCAAGGCAACCTACAAATTCAATGCAATACCTATCAAATTATCAATGACATTTATCACAGAAGTGGAATGAAAAAAAATTTAATATGGAAACACAAATGGCTCAACTAGCCAAAAAAATATTGACAAAGAAGAATGTAGCTGGAGGAATCAAGCTCCCTGATTTCAGATTATAGTACAAAGCTACAGTAATCTAAACTGTGTGGGGCTGACACAAAAGCAAACACAGTGATAAATGGAACAGGGTAGAAAGACCAGAAATAAATCCATGAATTTATGGTAAATTAATCTAAGACAAAGAAGGCAAGATTATATAGCGCACAAAAGACTGTATACTGTGTCTTGAATATGTGGTGCTGAAAAAACTGGACACCTACATGTAAAACAATGAAATTAGAACATTCTCTAAAACCACATACAAAAATGAACTCAAAATGAATTAAGACCTAAGAGTAAGCCTACATACCATAAAAATTCTAGAGGGAAACATAGGGAGACATTCTTTGACATAAATCAGAGCAACATTTTGGGGGATGTGTCTTCTAGAGACAATGGAAACAAAACCAAAAATAAACAAATGGAGCCTAATAAAATTTAAAAGTTTTTGTAGAACAAAGGAAACCATAAAAAAACAACATGATGACCTATGGAACAGGAGGAAATATTTGCAAATGATGCAACTGACTGACAAGGGATTACTTTTCTAAATATACCAACACTGTACACAGCTCAATACCAAAGAAACAAGCGATGCAATAGAAAAAAAAATAGGTAGAAGATCTAAATAGACATTTCTCCATTGAAGATATCCAGATAGTCAATAGGCACATAGGCACATGAAAATATACTCAACATTCCTAATTATTAGAGAAGTGCAAGTGAAGAAGAACTAAAGAGCCTCTTGATGAAAGTGAAACAGGAGAGTGAAAAAGTTGGCTTAAAGCTCAACATTCAGAAAACTAAGATCATGGTATCCAGTCTCATCACTTCATGGCAAATAGATGGGGAAATAGTGACAGACTTTATTTGGGGGGACTCCAACATCACTGCAGATGGTGACTGCAGCCATGAAATTAAAAGACACTTGCCCCTTGGAAGAAAAGTTATGACCAACTTAGACAGCTTATTAAATAGTGGAGACATTACTTTGCCAACAAAGTTCCATCTAGTCAAGGCTATGGTTTTTCCAATAGTCGTGTATGGATGTGAGAGTTGGACTATAAAGAAAGCTGAGAGCCAAAAACTTGACGCTTTTGAACTGTGGTGTTGGAGAAGACTCTTGAGACTCCCTTGATCCAATCAGTCAGTCCATCCTAAAGGAAATCTGCCCTGAATGTTCATTGGAAGGACTGATGTTGAAGCTGAAACTCCAATACTTTGGCCACCGGATGCAAAGAACTGATTCATTTGACAATGAATCAATGATGCTGGGAAAGACTGAGGGCAGGAGGAGATGGGGACAGCAGAGGATGAGATGGTTGGATGGCATCATCGACTCAATGGACATGAGTTTGAGTAGACTCTGGGAGTTGGTGACGGACAGGGAGGCCTGGCATGCTGCAGCCCATGGGGTCATGAAGAGTCGGAGATGACTGAGCAAATGAACTGAACTGAACTGAAGTCAATACTATAATGAGGTACCATCTCACAGCAGTCCGAATGGCCATAAGCAAAAAGGCTACAAATAATAGATGCTGGAGAGAGTATGGAGAAAGGGAACTTTCCTGCACAACTGATGTAAATGTAAATTGATGAAGCCATGATGGAGAAAAAAATGGAGTTTCACTAAAAATTTAAAAATAGAGTTAGTGTATAATACTACAATCCCATCCCTGGACACACATCCATAAAAGAGGAAACTTCTATTGATAATTCAAAAATATACATTCACCTCAGTGTTCATAGCAGCACTATTTACAATCACCAAGACATGTAAGCAACCTAAATGTCCACTGACAGAAGAACAGATAAAGAAGATATAGTGTATGTGTTTATATATACATATATGTTGTTGAGTTGCTAAGCAGTGTCCAACTCTTTTGTGACCCCGTGGACTGTAGTTCACCAGGCTCCTCTGTCCATGGAATTTCCCAGGCAAGAATACTGGAGTGGATGGCCGTTTCCTTCTCCAGGGGATCCTCCCAACCTAGAGATTGAACCCATGTCTCCAATATTAGCCAGTAGATTCTCTACCACTGACCCACAAGGGAAGTCCATAACATATATACACACATACAATGAAATATTACTCACCCATAAGAAAGAATGAAATAATGCCATTTGCAGTAATGTGGACTGACTTAGCAGGGCTTCCCTGATAGCTCAGTTGGTAAAGAATCTGCCTGCAATGCAGGAGACCCCAGTTCAATTCCTGGGTTGAGAAGATCCACTGGAGAAGGGATAGGCTACCCACTCCAGTATTCTTGGGCTTCCCTTGTGGCTCAGCTGGTAAAGAATCCACCTGCCATGTGGGAGACCTGAGTTTGATGCCTGGGGACTGAGTTAGAGATTGTCATAGTAAGTGAAGTCAGACAAAGAAAGACAAATATCATATGGGATCGCTTCTATGTGAAATCTAGAAAAAAAAAATGATACAAAGAAACTCTTTAACAAAACAGACTCAGAAACTTGCCGACAAAGATCCATCTAGTCAAGGGTATGGGTTTTCCAGTGGTCATGTATGGTTGTGAGAGTTAGACTGTGAAGAAAGCTGAGCGCTGAAGAATTGATGCTTTTGAACTGTGGTGTTGGAGAAGACTCTTGAGAGTCCCTTGGACTGCAAGGAGATCTAACCAGTCCATTCTGAAGGAGATCAGCCCTGGGATTTCTTTGGAGGGAATGATGCTAAAGCTGAAACTCCAGTACTTTGGCCACCTCATGTGAAGAGTTGACTCATTGGAAAAGACTCTGATGCTGGGAGGGATTGGGGGCGGGAGGAGAAGGGGACAACAGAGGATGAGATGGCTGGATGGCATCACTGACTCGATACACATGAGTTTGGGTGAACTCCGGGAGTTGGTGATGGAAAGGGAGGCCTGGCGTGCTGGGGGTCGCAAAGAGTAGTGCTGGGATTCATGGGGTCACAAAGAGTCGGACTTGACTGAGTGACTGAACTGAACTGAACTATAGTTACTAAAGGGGAAAGGTGTAGGATAGGGATAATTTAGGGATTTGAGATTAACAGATACACACTATCATAAATAAAACAAGCAAGAGCGACCTACTGTATAGCACAGGAAACCATATTCAATATCTTGTAATAACTTACAGTAAAAAAGAAAGTGAAAAAGAATCTCTATTTGTGTGCATATGCGTGTGTAATGAATCACTTTGCTGTACATAGGCTTCCCTGGTAGCTCAGTGGTAAAGAGTCTCCTGCCAATGCAGGAGACACAGGTTCCATCCTTGGTCTGAGAGGATCCCACATATCACAGAGCAGTTTGGGTCAGTGTGGCACAAGCCCGCATGCTAAAACTACCGAGCCCAAGTTCCACAACTACTGAAGTGTGCGTGCTCTAGATCCTGTGCTTCATAACAAGAGAGTAGCTCCTGCTCACCACAACTAGAGAAAAACCTTCATAGTAATGAAGACCCAGCACAGCCAAAAAAAAAAAGTAAATGACTCATAGAAAACCATCAGCCTTTTTTGTAGGTGACTTTCCATGCCATTAGCTTCACAAGCTACCCAAATGTCTTAATGGAGATTACTTTTGTGCCCTTCTGATTGTTCTCTGTCCATCTGGTCAATAATATTGATTTTTATCATCTTTCCTTTGCTACACTATGCTTTCTGGAATCAGCCTTCCCCCCAAAAATTGTATCTCATAGCAGTTTTAACTTCTTTAAATTACTTCTCTCTGATTTGTTCTGTCTTCTCCCATTCAGTCTTGCTGGCTAAGTGAGAGATTATCTCTTTTCAAATTCAAGTTTTATTTCAATATTTTTCCTGTATATTCTTGCCCATGATTCTTATTTCAAGAGAAAAATAAATGAAACTCAGCTTAGTTGCTCAGATTATCAACAGTGAGTTATCTTGAAAAGCTCTTACACTCAACTTCTACCCTAAACCTTTTCTTTGTCACATTTGGAAAGATAAATTGAATGATTAACATCTACACTGCACATAGATTTGAACATGCAGTTGGGAGTTTTAAGCTCAGATTGTTGTTTATGAGCAAAACTAAAGACATTAATTTTTTTAATTTATATTTATATAAACAATTAGAATATCTACAATATGTCCCAATCCTTGAGTTTGTGGCAATTATTTTGTGCCTTTCTCAAAGTATTTATCAAATGATTCATGGATTTTTCTACCAGCTGCTTGATTTATATTCTCAGTTCTACTTCCTGTACCACATATCACAGTACAGAATAAAATTCTTCTGCTTTTCTGTAATTAAGCACAAGAATAATTCTATTATTTACATTTGCTATACAATCTTAGGCATATCAAGGAATTTTTATAGAGGAGTTGAGCTTTATACCATCTATTTTTGTGATAAAGGGAAAAGACAGTTCTAGTAGTCAACATTCCACTGTAGTGAAATGAATACAGAGCAACGTAATTTAATTCATTTTACGAATTTTGTTTTACATGGTTTTGTGTGAATTAGATACTCACTTATCATTATTCCACTTCAAATAAAAATATTAGAGCAATAATCAATATCTAAAGCACTGATCTACAAGGAGTAAACACAATAGCTATCTTCAAGCACTTTAGAGCAATTTTTTTACTTCTCAGCAATATCATTATTATAGGCAACTTTAGTAATTTGTATTTCTTAAAATTTACATTATCCTTTTTAAGTACTCTAAGTTCAATAAAATTTTACTTTTTTAGTTGTTTTTAATTTCATTAGTTTATTTCTGTACAAGTAGCATAGATAATTTAAGAAAAATTTCCTCTCTTTGACCCTGGGATAACACAACAGTCCTATTTTTTCTGGAGTTAACTGTTTGCAGAATATATGAAACAATCAATTACTAGGCTAGAAAGCATAAGCATTAAAGATTCTTTCAGCTTTGGTTAAAGCTTACATGTTCATTAATGTGCCTGTTTAAAACTGTCTCCAATAATCTGAAATATGCAAAAAGCAGAGGCAAAGCAATACAAGGAATTGTCACTAGGAGCATGTTCAGTAAATGGAAACCAAACCAGTAGACAAACTTTGACCA
Organism: Oryx dammah; assembly: GCF_014754425.2. NCBI lineage: Eukaryota > Metazoa > Chordata > Mammalia > Artiodactyla > Bovidae > Oryx > Oryx dammah. The sequence continues at coordinate 73,390,722 of NW_024070189.1, read as the reverse complement.
AGTAGAGAGGGATAGATGGATTATTCAAAGTCTACATTGTAGGCACAAATGTACTCAGATGCTGCCTCCTCTTCACAGCCTCTGGATGCTCCTTCACTCTGGCATGTATTTTTAAAGATAGTAAATTTTAAGAAACTCAGTTTATTAGGCAACAATACATAACTTAGATCAGAAAATATGAGGTCAAACAAGAATGAATTGTTTATTCAAACATAAAACAAAAAGCTATATCATTTGGGGACTTCTACTCTCTGAGAGTAGAAACCACAAAATTGAATAGATAAGAGAAAGAAAAAAACAAACTGCAAATTCCTGAGAATCTGATTCAACATTCAATCCTTTTTAAGTCATTAGTGATAACAACTGTCCTTTACTTTGACTTGCACAAAACTAATTACAACCAAAATATACTATAATAAATTTTGTTAGGGTTGTTTGTTTGTTTGTTTATGTCAGAGGGTATAAACCTCCCTACTGCAACCTAATTATTTTGTCTGTTCAACAGAAACTATTGTTTTGAATCATTGTTAAATTGAAATGGTTTTTCCAATACCAAATGTAGCTGAGTGCAGGAGTAATCTGACAGCGCTCTGCTCAAAGGCATCCCAAATCTCTTCCTCAACCTTGGGGTTTCTCTGCCATTACCTCATGGGACACTCTGTAAACACCTGTTCAGGTATTCCAATGCATGCACAAACTTAACAGTGCTTGCCAAGATGATAAAACAAAACCTTGATGAGAGTGGATTAGCCTATCAAAAGGTGATATGTATGACACATTGAAAGCCCACTGGATTTTAAAGTTAGTTGGATAATTAGTTGTATTTCTTGGCATAAAACAATGAACAGTAAGTGAAATTTTTTCTCTGACAATATTAAATCTATTATGGTCTAAAAAACTGGCATTCACTTCACTACATTTTATGTGTTTCCCAAGTGGTCGTCAGAAGAAAAAAAAAATGTAGAATCTTAATTAGAAGAATAAAATGCTACCAGTATATTTTCTCAGAGAAGGCGATGGCACCCCACTCCAGTACTCTTGCCTGGAAAATCCCATGGACAGAGGAGCCTGGTGGGCTGCAGTCCATGTGTTCGCTGATGGTCGGACACGACTGAGTGACTTCACTTTCACTTTTCAGTTTCATGCATCAGAGAAGGAAATGGCAACCCACTCCAGTGTTCTAGCCTGGAGAATCCCAGGGATGGGGGAGCCCAGTGGGCTGCCATCTATGGGGTCGCACAGAGTCAGACATGACTGTTAGCAGCAGCAGCAGCCTCAATCTTAACATTCCCACAACATTATATCCAGCAGATAAAAATTTCAGGATATTAATAGTCCCCAGACAAGTTCATCAACTTTAGCTCTTCAAAGTAATATACACAGTTATTTAAGTCAAAAACATGTTAACACATTCCACAACATACACACATACATGTACAGAGCTGTAATGCTATTCTGCTGGTTTCATTGTCTACTTAATGAAGGGTATTACTCAGTCAGTAGATTTAAAGGAGCTATGAAGTCAATTACCATGAACTTGGACTTCACTTTCTGACAGTGAAGGAAACAGAATAGTTACTCTAAAAGACTTTCTATTACAATGCTACTAAAATTGAATAAAACTTGATTTGAAAGATATTTATGGGTTCATAACAAGGAAAATCTTCAAGATTATAAATTAAACCTAAACAACTATCAACTTAATCCAGATGATTGCTCTAAATGGTATATGATTCAATCAGCCACTAAGTCGTGTCTGACTCTTTGTGACCCCATGGACTGTAGCCTGCAGGCTCCTCTGTCCATGGGATTTCCCAGGCAATAATATGGGAGTGGATTACCATGCCCTCCTCCAGGGGATATTCCCAAACCAGGGATCGAACCCTCATCGCCTGCATTGGCAGGCAGGTTCTTTACCACTAGTATCACCTGAGAAGCCCACAGACTCACAGTATTCTCACAAATTAAGTTCAACCTAATACAACAAATTTTTGTTAATCACACAAAAAAATACATCTATAAAATACAGTAACATGAAAAAGTAGTAGAAACTAAAAGACAACTTTTGATTCCCAAGGAAAAATACATAGTAATATAAAATATTTGAGAGGAAAAAAACAAAGCTTTTTGAGTGAATAACCAATAAGAAACTACTACAATGGAGAGACTAATTTGGAAAAGAATCAAGCAAAATTCTGGAATAAAATGTATAATTAATGAATAGGTAACAAAATAGCAAAAAGGTTATTAAAGAATTGGAGGAAAGAGCTCAAGGAGGTATCCACATACTTGTTCAGAGATACAAGTTAAAAGAAAATATGAAAAGACATTAAGACAAATAAGGGATAAATGACAAGCTCTGCCTTCTAACTGTAATTCTGGAAGGAGGGATGACACTCATCAGATAAACCTAACAGTCTTTGTGGAAAACGGTTTGAAATTTTATTGAAAGATGCAGCAATACACTATATTCATGGACTAGAAAACTCTTTATAATAAATATATACCAGAACATGGTCTAAATTTTATCCTTTAATGTACAGTTTAAACACTCTTTTAGAGAAACTCTTCCCTCTGTGCAGCTGGAAAGATGTTCATAATAGTACTGTTCATGGTAGCAAAAAGAAAAAAACACTAGAAACAATGCATAGGTAAGAATATGGATAGTGTTTTGCAATATTCACAGTGGAATATTATGGAAGATAAACTGAAATTATATAAAATAGCATAGATGAGACTGAAAAATATTGAAGCAAAAATTCAATTCACAGTAGATAACAATGCCTCATATTTTTATAATCTGAGAAACAAGAAAACTAAGTAACATATTATTTACTATTTAAATATTTAATGGTGATGGTGGTTAGTCACTCAGCTGTGTCCAACAATTTGCAACCCCATGGACTATAGCTGATGGGATTCTCCAGGCAAGAATATTGGACTGGGTTACCATTCTCTTCTCAAGGGGACCTTCCTTACCCAGGGATTGAACCAGTGTCTCTTGCATCTTCCGCACTGGCAGGTGGATTCTTTACCATCTAAGACATCAGTTCAGTTCATTTAAGTCACTCAGTCATGTCCGACTCTTTGCGACCCCATGAATCGCAGCACGCCAGGCCTCCCTGTCCATCACCAACTCCCGGAGTTCAGTCAGACTCATGTCCATCGAGTCCGTGATGCCATCCAGCTATCTCATCCTCGGTCATCCCCTTCTCCTCCTGCCCCCAGTCCCTCCCAGCATCAGAGTCTTTTCCAATGAGTCAACTCTTCGCATGAGGTGGCCAAAGTACTGGAGTTTCAGCTTTAGCATCAGTCCTTCCAAAGAAATCCCAGGGTTGATCTTCAGAATGGACTGGATGGATCTCCTTGCAGTCCAAGGGACTCTCAAGAGTCTTCTCCAACACCATAGTTCAAAAGCATCAATTTTTCAGCACTCAGCTTTCTTCACAGTCCAACTTTCACATCCATACAGACCACTGGAAAAACCATACCTTTGACTAGACGGACCTTTGTGGGCAAAGTAATGTCTCTGCTTTTGAATATGCTGTCTAGGTTGGTCATAACTTTCCTTCCAAGGAGTAAGCATCTTTTAATTTCCTGGCTGCAATCACCATCTGCAGTGATTTTGGAGGCCGCCCCCCCCCCCCACCAAATAAAGTCTGACACTGTTTCCACTGTTTCCCAGTCTATTTCCCATGAAGTGATGGGACCAGATGCCATGATCTTCAGTTTCTGAATGTTGAGCTTTAAACCAACTTTTTCACTCTCCTCTTTCACTTTCATCAAGAGGCTTTTTAGTTCCTCTTCACTTTCTGCCATAAGCATGGTGTCATCTGCATATTTGAGGTTATTGATATTTCTCCCGGCAATCTTTTTTTTATCTTTTCTTTTCTTTTTATTGTACATTTATTTTAATTGGAGGCTAATTAATTTACAATATTGTATTGGTTTTGCCATACATCAACATGAATCTGCCATGGGTATACACGTGTTCCCCATCCTGAACCCCCCTCCCACCTCCTCCTCATACCATCCTTCTGGGTCATCCCAGTGCACCAGCCCCAAGCATCCTGTATCATGCATTGAACCTGGACTGGCAATTCGTTTCATATATGATATTATATATGTTTCAATGCCATTCTCCCAAATCATCCTACCCTCTCCCTCTCCCACAGAGTCCAAAAGACTGTTCTATACAGCTGTGTCTCTTTTGCTGTCTTGCATACAGGGTTATCATTACCATCTTTCTAAATTCCATATATATGCATTAGTATACTGTATTGGTGTTTTTCTTTCTGGCTTACTTCACTTTGTATATTTGGCTCCAGTTTCATCCACCTCATTAGAACTGATTCAAATGTATTCTTTTTAATGGCTGAGTAATACTCCATTGTATATATGTACAGCTTTCTTATCCATTCATCTGCTGATGGACATCTAGGTTGCTTCCATGTCCTGGAAACAGTGCTGTGATGAACATTGCAGTACACGGGTCTCTTTCAATTCTGATTTCCTCGGTGTGTATGCCCAGCAGTGGGATTTTTGGGTCATAAAGCAGTTCTATTTCCAGTTTTTTAAGGAATCTCTACACTGTTCTCCATAGTGGCTGTACTAGTTTGCATTCCCACCAACAGTGTAAGAGGATTCCCTTTTCTCCACACCCTCTCCAGCATTATTGCTTGTAGACTTTTGGATAGCAGCCATTCTGACTGGCATGAAACCTTGATTTCAGCTTGTGCTTCTTCGAGCCCAGCGTTTCTCAAGCATAGTAGTATTTAAAAAAGACAACCGTGGATAATATGCATAAAATTCAGAGCAGTAGACAAATAGTATCAATATTATTGGCATTTAACATTTCATAAGTTTGATAGTGAGTTTATAGATAATATTTATTATTAAACTTTTAAATTTACCTATGTTACATATATCACTATCAAATATTACATTAAAACATAATATGCAATGCACTTTAAAAATAAGTCTAAGCTTGCATGCTCAACTTTATTTTTATATTTTAAATTTATATTTTATTATTTTAAATTTTATGCCAAAGTTCAATAAGTTATTTATCCAGAATCTTAGGCCACAATCAATCAGAAACAGCAGATTGAAAGGTAGAAAAGTCCCTAAGAGGGTAGTATGTACCAATATCTATAGATTGAGTAGCAAGTTAAATAATTTACTCAGTGTAGGCTCAAGAACCTCAAAATTATTACCATTTGATGAAGGAATTTTTAATACTGGAAAGAAATTGACTAGCACCTTCTCGGTCTTGAGACTTCCCTGACGGCTCAGACAGTAAAGAATCTGCCTGCAATGCTTGAGACCTGGATTCACTCCCTGGGTCAGGAAGATCCCCTGCAGAAGGAAATGGCAACCCACTCTAGTATTCCTTCCTGGAGAATTCCATGGGTTGGAATTCCATAAGCCTGGTGGGCTACAGTCCATGGAGTTGAGAAAAGTTGGACACAGAGAGACTAACGTTTTCTCGGCCATAGTGGTACTGTAGAGTACAATAAACTTACTCTCCTTTAGCAACCAGGAGTCATCATGGTCAGGAGGCGCTGTTAAATTGGCAAAACAGGGTGCAGCACATTTCGAATAAACCTCAAGTTGTTAAAGTGGATGTTGAACATTCAGTGTCTAGTGGTGATGCACCCCTTCTGTCTTTGTAGAATAACACAATCTGTTTCACGTGTTAGGTTACCTGCCTGCTTCCTGAGAGCATTTGTGTTTTTGAACCACAAATTAGCAGACTTTGCAAAGTCTGGTGCCAGGCTGATGACCTTTTGTTCTGATGAGGGCAGGCAAAAGAGGGCTTGCAGTGGAAGTGGGATTTGACTGGAACAAGTAGGGAAATGGAAGGATGTTCAAAGAAAACAGTGAGAAAAGGCAAAGTTGCAGTTTCTGTTTCCCATCTCGACTCCACATGTTCCAAATAGTTTGTTATTTATCAGGGATGTTCCCCTCTGTGTCTCTTGTACCATACAGAACCCAATGCCAGGTCCCTTGGAAAAACGAACACGTAGCTGAAATATCTGCAGTCATTTTTACATCCCTTTTGGCAGCTTTTCTAGTTTCTGACATAGCATTTACCCAGTCTCCTGGGGTTTGGGGTATCATCCTACACTTTTTTTTTTTTTCTGCAGCTGATGTTCCTCCAGATTTATTCTGTACAAATTGCCTGGAGTATCAAAGTCAAATCTTTCCTTTCCTAAGTCCCTGCACTACACTATCCAAAAATTAATTAATGCAACAATTAATAGTGACCAATACATTTCTATGCTTTCCATGCAATTAAACCCAGCTACATATTAAAAGGAGAATAATTGAATTATCCCACTAAAATAAACCATCCTAAACTGCAAATGACTCATTTATTATTGAGTAATTCTTTCAAGGGCTTTTCATAGATTTGGGTGAGAATATATGAGAGAAAAGTTTCTGAGCTTCCTTTTCAGCAACAGAGGGCAAAATAGCAAAGTTTATGGTTAAAATAATAAAACATTAAAAGCTTTCTACTGTTTTCATATGATATCCATTATGTAAGAGCTATAAATACAGTAGTCATATAAGACAGAATGCCCAATAACATTCCATATTCATATAAATAAATTTAATATTTTTTCAAGTAGTAAAAATATACCAACAATTCTGAGTCAGGGTAGGCTAGTCTCAGTTCTTGCTTTGCCGTCAGGTTGATCAGTATCTTAAGTGTTCTGACTTTCTTGTTATTTTGTTTTCCATCAGTAAACAGAAATGCAACATAATGGTCTTTGAGAGGCAATATATATAGAAGCAAGATTTGACTCCAAGCTGTGGGGTATTTACCTAAGTTATTGAAGTCTCATTTTTCTCATTCTCAAAGTAGGAGTAATGCTGATAGCTTCAAATCCAAAGGATTTTAAGATGATTCAAGTGGTATTTAAAAGCCTTTATCATGATATTTACCTCGGACATGATAAGTGCTCAAAAAAATTGTCTCTTAACTGAAGAGACACACACAAAAAAACATACAATCAGAAACTTATATTTTTTTAAACCTCCACTGTTTCAGTTTGATTATTCTACAGTCTTGATTTCCCCTACTTTTGATAATAGCTTCTCTAAATCTTCTCTATGACATAGATATAGACCTAAAAAAAAAACTCTAAATTGTATAAAATGTGTCCTGTGACTCTAGAAACAAGATACAAGAGTTGGTAACATTTCAATACTCATATTTTAAAACAGAGATGTGTCCGGTATAAATTCGTTCAGCTTTGGCCTTGTTATTTTGGGCTGAGTTACATTTGTATTGGCCAGGATAAAATGTTTGCTCTAAGATGGGTAGGATGAGCCTTGTTCCTAAAAATGCTTGAATGACTTGGGAATGGAGTTGAGGAAAGTAAATAATGTTTAAATTTAAAAGCATACTGAGTGAATTTTGACTACCTTGGTCTTAAAAATGTTGCTAGAATTTTCATGCCATGAAGAGCTAAATGAAATGTTTCACATAATTAATACTATAACACAACTCCACAGACCACAAGAGCTACTTTATGTGGAAATACTTAGCTTTCTTTCATATATTCTATGAGATTCACATAAATATAATTTTATGACAAGTATGTTTCTGATTACTAAGAAAAATGACAGAGTTCCCACTTTGCAGAGGGAAGAGAAGGAAGTGAGCCAAGGGTATATGGCTAAGAAGGGGAAGCTTTCAGAGGCCTATTAGGGAGTTTACATCAAGATTCCAAAATTCCTGGGGGAAGCTAGAGTGATAGTGCGACCTTCAGCAAAAACATCCTCTTGCTTGGGTTTAGTGGATGTGCTTGGAGATAATTCAGAGGTATAGAAAGTAGGAGTGAATAAGGATCAAAGAAGGTGAAAACGTGTCTCATTCACTGTATAAACAAAAGGGAAGGGAGTTGAAGTTAATGGACCAGAATTGTTCAGAGACAAAAGGCAGTTCAGTTGGTAAAGAATCTGCTTGCAGTGCAGGAGACCCTGGGTTCAATCCCTGGGTCCGTAAGATCCCCTGGGAAGGAAATGGCAACCCACTCTAATATTCTTGCCCGGAAAATCCCATGAACAGAGGAGCCTGGAGGGCTACAGTCCATGGGGCTGCGAGAGTCAGACATGACTTAGTGAATAAACCACCACCACCAAAATAGTCACAACTTTGCCCAATTCGTTCATGCAAATGTGTCTCCTTTCAAGTTCCCTCCGCTACTTTGAACTCTTTTACAGACAAAATTTATATCAATATACTAAAATCAAAACAGGATCCTGTTCATTTCTCTAAATGCTGTTCAACATAATCCCTTTCTGTTAGTGCCTAGTCCATAAAGAAGTCAATACAACTTAGTAATTTATTGAGATGTCATCTCCACAAACTTTCTGGAGCCTGGAAAGACAGGCTACAGCATTGTTTTCCCTTTTTAAAGATGCATTGACTTCATGCAAGGAACACTTCAAGGAGTTTTGTTTGGATGATCGATACACTTCTATATTTATAAGCCTAATCAGAAGCCATCTGCTTTTCTGCTAAAGCACTGCTCAGAGAGTCACATAATCAAAATTATAAACTTTGTTGCATTGATTTTTTTTTGTTCTACTTGTTACTCAGACCACAGAAATAATTAAATATTTTTGTTTTAATAACTGCAACTTGACACAAAATCATTTCTTTGGGAAATATTTCCCCAACATCAGGACTATGGTGTCTTATAAGCTCCATTGTGCCATTTTTTATCATAATTATTAGACTTTAATAGGTCTAAAACTTGTTTTAAATGTTCTAATCTCAAAATTTAACAGCTGTTCCCCAGGCCATATATAGAAAGCCAGTCAGCTGCCTTGAATTGACCTCAATGGTGCAGTCCCAGAGCCAGATCTCCACTGGAGACTCCAGCTTCACATTATAAATACTGCAGGGTCATCTATAAATATGTACATTTCACCATGTTTCACCTGCTGTTGTTTTGCTGAGGCAAGTGCCTGCTGTCCTTGTTCATGTAGCAGCAAGCACCTTTGTATGCAACATGGGGACAACAGAGCCTGTGGATGTCTCACTGGCTCCATCAAAGTGTAGGGAGAGGATTCGAAGAAGAGAAATGAGGACTAATTTGGAGGAGATGTAACAAAATGAAAATGACATCTCACAATGAATATGACAGTCCAGCCTTTTATTTGCTGTTAAGTCAATATATCTTTTTATAGTACATGGTTAATCACATGACACCAGCCTCAGTTCAGTTCAGTCCAGTCGCTCAGTAGTGTCCGACTATTTACGACCCCATGAATCGCAGCACGCCAGGCCTCCCTGTCCATCACCAACTCCCAGAGGTCACTCACACGCACCTCCATCCAGTCAGTGATGCCATCCAGCCATCTCATCCTCTGTCGTCCCCTTCTCCTCCTGCCCCCAATCCCTCCCAGCATCAGAGTCTTTTCCAATGAGTCAACTCTTCACATGAAGTGGCCAAAGTACTGGAGTTTCAGCTTTAACATCATTCCTTCCAAAGAAATCCCAGGGTTGATCTCCTTCAGAATGGACTGGTTGGATCTCCTTGCAGTCCAAGGGACTCTCAAGAGTCTTCTCCAACACCACAGTTCAAAAGCATCAATTCGGTGCTCAGCTTTCTTCACAGTCCAACTCTCACATCCATACATGACCACCGGAAAAACCATAGCCTTGACTAGACAGACCTTTGTTGGCAAAGTAATGTCTCTGCTTTTGAATATGCTACCTAGGTTGGTCATAACTTCCCTTCCAAGGAGTAAGCGTCTTTTAATTTCATGGCTGCAGTCACCATCTACAGTGATTTTGGAGCCCCCCAAAAATAAAGTCTGACACTGTTTCCACCCTTTCCCCATCTATTTCCCATGAAGTGATGGGACCAGATGCCATGATCTTCATTTTCTGAATGTTGAGCTTTAAGCCAACTTTTTCACTCTCCACTTTTACTTTCATCAAGAGGCTTTTTAGTTCCTCTTCACTTTCTGCCATAAGGGTGGTGTCATCTGCATATCTGAGGTTATTGATATTTCTCCCAGCAATCTTGATTCCAGCTTGTGCTTCTTCCAGCCGAGCATTTCGCATGATGTACTCTGCATAGCAGTTAAATAAGCAGGGTGACAGTATACAGCCTTGACTTACTCCTTTTCCTATTTGGAACCAGTCTGTTATTCCATGTCCAGTTCTAACTGCTGCTTCCTGACCTGCATATAGGTTTCTCAAGAGGCAGATCAAATGATCTGGTATTCCCATCTCTTTCAGAATTTTCCACAGTTTATTGTGATCCACACAGTCAAAGGCTTTGGCATAGTCAAGAAAGCAGAAATAGACGTTTTTCTGGAACTCTGTTGCTTTTACCATGATCCAGCGGATGTTGGCAATTTGATCTCTTGTTCCTCTGCCTTTTCTAAAAGCAGCTTGAACATCAGGGAGTTCACGGTTCACGTACTGCTGAAGCCTGGCTTGGATAATTTTGAGCATTACTTTACTAGCGTGTGAGATGAGTGCAATTGTGTGGTAGTCTGAACATTAGCATTGCCTTTCTTTGGGACTGGAATGAAAACTGACTTTTTCCAGTCCTGTGGCCACTGCTGAGCTTTCCAAATTTGCTGGCATATTGAGTGCAGCACTTTCACAGCATCATCTTCCAGGATTTGAAATAACTCAATTGGAATTCCATCACCTCCACTAGCTTTATTCGTAGTGATGCTTCCTAAGGCCCACTTGACTTCACATTCCAGGATGTCTGGCTCTAGGTGAGTGATCATACCATCGTGATTATCTTGGTCACACTGGCCTAGGCACATTTATCACATGATTTACTGCAGACAGAGTCTACATGGGGTTGTAATCAGATAATTTCTGCCTGCCACATCCAACTCATTGCCTCTGCTCCCAGAATTTTCTCCACCAAGGTGACTTTTCCATTTAGGGAGATGAACCATACCTGGAGACACCTACGTGCTTAGTACTTTCACTTTATAATTGAATATGCTATTTGGCTAATTTAGGGCATATGGTTTCTTTGCTGCTGCTGCTGCTAAGTCGCTTCAGTCATGTCCTACTCTGTGCAACACCATAGACGGCGGCTCACCAGGCTCCGCCATCCCTGGGATTCTCCAGGCAAGAACACCAGAGTGGGTTGCCATTTCCTTCTCTAATGCATGAAAGTGAAGTTGCTCAGTCGTGTCCAGCTCTTTGTGACCCCATTGACTGCAGCCCACCAGGCTCCTCCATCCATGGGATTTTCCAGGCAAGAGTACTGGAGTGGGGTTGCCATTGCCTTCTCCAACATGATGTCTTTACTAGGCAATAAATATGTCCTTTCAGACATTTAGGCTTCCTCAACTGTGGGATTCCTGAATCAAAAACTGCAGCTCTATTTGGATTTCTTACATTCATCAAAAGTACAAATCAATTAGCATTTGTTTTCTCATAGCCAAACTAATTTGCATAAAATCTAAAGATTAGATGCTGAAAATCAGTATCTTAATTTCAATTTCTAAAAGGAAAAATTAATCACAAGTGCTTTTTGAAATATTTTGTGTCCTTGTCATCTTAGCAGAGATATATAATATAGAAATTTTTTCTATCTCAAAAATTTAAAAAGATTATTGTGTTTACTATTCAAAATCCTTTGTGTCCTATTAGCACATGTAAAATTTATATTTTAATGACATATAAAACACACTTGATATATTTAAATAAAAAATTAAAAAATAAAATAAAGTACACAATAAAACCTGACGCCTATAAACACATATACAAACACTTGATATTGTAGGTAAACTTATGAATGATGATTAATTCTATAAAGCTAAAAATGTACCATCAACTCTCCAGAAGCCAAAGGAATCTTGTTTTTCTTTATGGAATATATGTGGTTTTGCAAAACCTTCCCACAAAGTCAGTCTTTGGAACCCTAACACAGTGAAACAATATGAATTCCAATAATAACACACCACAGTGATGAGTTTCCTGTAAACAGACCTAAAATTCTGATTATGAAAATAAGCATAAATCCAACTAGCATAACATGAGGCTTAGTATGCAATATTATATTCAAAAATTAAGGAAACAATTGTTTTAGATAAAAAAAACCTTTTTGTATCAAGCATTCAAGTTATGGTATTTTCTGGACATGATTGGTGATAAAGAAAGCAGTGACCTCTGAAGAAATCACAAGTATAAATGGTCATTTAGGCCAAAACATGCATTTTACTGTAGCAAATCTGCAGATGGTGACTGCAGCCATGAAATTAAAAGATGCTTGCTCCTTGGAAGAAAAGTTATGAGCAACCTAGATAGTATATTCAAAAGCAGAGACATTACTTTGCCAACAAAGGTCTGTCTAGTCAAGGGTATGGGTTTTCCAGTGGTCATGTATGGATGTGAGAGTTGGACTGTGAAGAAGGCTGAGCGCCAAAGAAGTGATGCTTTTGAACTGTGGTGTTGGAGAAGACTCTTGAGAGTCCCTTGGACTGCAAGGAGATCCAACCAGTCCATTCTGAAGGAGATCAACCCTGGGATTTCTTTGGAAGGAATGATGCTAAAGCTGAAGCTCCAGTACTTTGGCCACCTCATGCGAAGAGTTGACTCATTGGAAAAGACTGATGCTGGGAGGGATTGGGGGCAAGAGTAGAAGGGGATGACCAAGGATGAGATGGCTGGATGGCATCACGGACTTGATGGACGTGAGTCTGAGTGAACTCCGGGAGATAGTGATGGACAGGGAGGCCTGGCGTGCTGCGGTTCATGGGGTCGCAAAGAGTCAGACACGACTGAGTGACTGAACTGAACTGAACTGAACATCATCTTCACCATCCACAGCACTTGACAGCCTGTAAGATAGTTCCAATATCTCCTAAGACAGCCACTTTATATTCAGATAGTTTACACTGTTCAATATAACATCCACCAGGGATCTACCCCAATTAGTACACTGCTATTGGTCACAGGCACAGACAGTTTCTTTGGAGCCAAATTTACTCCAGTTTATTAAGAAAAGACAAAACATTTGCCTCAACTTTGTATGTCCACAAGGTTTTAGACTCAGAGGGATTGTTGGGCTTAGAGAAATATATTTGGGAATAGTATACTCAGTAGTAGGAGTCAAAATCCTATGAATGAAAGCATTCCTAAAAATAAAGTATTCAACAAGAATGGAAAATATGATACTGCCTGCTGCAGAATGTTATGTGGGGCATAAATATATATCTTAGCATCATTTAATCATTCTGCACATACTTTTTACCTTAGAAACCCCAAAAAATCTAAGCAAACCATTTCATAAACCAAACCATCAATTTTTAGTACTATTACAACTTGGCATGTCAGTGGCTATAAAGGACATTATGTGACATAATCCAGAACAGTGGAGTAATTCTGTTTTTTTAATCTAGAAATATAGCATATATAATTAATAATTATATATTACTTGATTGCCATATATATATATACACACATATATCACATGCAAACTTTTCCATTATTCCATTATTCTAACTTCTTTTACCATTATATTCATCCTAAAACTAGAAATTTTTTATTAAAATGCTTATTATATGCAAACACAAATGGAAATTTTAAATGATTACAAGAACATTTTTGTTTTTAGCAACAAAATGCATACTAAAATTGAGTTATTTAGCTAAATTTTTGTGTACATCAATAATTGTGTACTTAACTTTTCCCTACAGCAAAATTTCAGAAATACAATACATGTGTCAAAATGAATGTTATCATCAGGCTTCTGATATCTATTACCAAAATGTCCCCCAAAACTTTGTATAAATTTATACTCCAATTGAAAGTGCACTAGGATGTGTTTATTTCAATTTTGTGGTAAGGAGCTTGACTGAGGTGTAAGTTATATACTATAAACAGCACTTTATATACTACATACTTAGTATTTATATACTATATACTTAGTATTATATATTTAGTATCAGTATACTAAATATTATATTTATATACTATAAACTGGCATTTATATTTCAGTGACTTTTACTAGATGTATACAGTTATGTCACCACCACCACCACCATCAGAGTAGAGCATTTCCAGCACCCTAAAAGATTTGTTTCTGACCATCTACAGTCAACCCCTGCTTCCATCCCTGAATCCAGGCAAAGAATGCTTCCTATCTCTCAGAGATCTGCCTTTTTATAAGTTTCATATAAATGGAATCATCAAATACACTGTCCTTTTTGTCTACTTTCTTTCACTATTTGTTGATACCTTTGACATTGATCTATGTAATAGAATGTTCCTACAGTCTTCTCATTATCAGTACTGAATAGTATTCCCCTGTATAAACATGATGAATGTTTTAAACCATTCCACCAGGTGATGGATATTTGGATTGTTAGTTGTTTTTTTTAACCCCAACTCTGAATCATAAATATCTGTGAACATTTGTATTAGACACAGGTTTTTGCTGATTCTCTCAATTTTGTTAGAACCATTTAACACGTTAGTTTTAAATGTGAGAATCTGTACATTCCCTTGTGAGGTGAAAACTAGTAATTCCAATATTTCTAGAAGTATTAGAGTTTTTTCTTTAAGTTATTTATTAATAGTGATGGTTCACACTCCAAAGTCATTTTTATACCATATTTTTTCCTAATTTTGCTCTGTTGGAAAGAAGAATGCTCATTATTTAGACTGAGAAGAAGTTAGACTGTTTTCCTAAGTCCTTAATACACTTATGTTATTCAACAAATATTAGAAAACACTGCATTCTGAGTTATACATGCAACTTGCATTTTATTTTTATATTTCAAATTCATCTATCCATTCAACAAATGTTACTGATCCCCTACAAAGTATCAGACATTGAATCTGAAACTAGAGAAACAAAACAAAATAAAATAAAATATGGCCCTTGTCTTTATGGAGTTTTACAAAGTAAGGAGGCAATCATAGTTCAGTGTATTAATGAAGAGTGGTACTCTCTACAAAAAAAGAAAACAAACTAATTTTAAAAACCTAGATCTACAAAAAAAAAATCTAACTCAACTTTAAGAGGTATAGCAAGCATTGCCAGAAGAAGAAGTATGCAAGCTGAGATCTGAAGGAAAGGTGGGTTATCTAAGTAAGAGGATGAGAAAATCAGTCCAAGGGGAAACTATAACATAAACAAAGGCCTTGAGTCAAAAAGACTTTGGGAAAATACAAATATCATGTCTTTGGGAAAATACAAATAAATTTTATGGCCCAAGAAAAGATTTGAAAGGGGAACAATAGGAACCAGAGAAACAAACTGGGGAAAATTTATGAAAGGATTCATTAGCCACATTAAAGACTTGTTAACCAAATCTCCTTTCATTGAAGTTTACCAGTGTTCTCCTTGATAATTTCTGTCCATATTATCAGGTTCAGCTAAAACTTGACTTCCCTAAACAAAGTATTTTGGGGCCTTGAAGTCATGAGGGCACATGATACATAACTGCACTGTTTCTCAGCTCCCTAGGATTCTCCCTTAGAATTTAAGTGAATTAGATATGAATGATAGATGTCTCTTCTATTAGGACATAAACTCTTTAAGGCAGTGTTTTGTTTGCCACAATTTTAGTATTATTCCACACAGTAACTTGCTTATAAATGGCCCTCAACAAATAACTGTTGGGTTCTGAAAGGAAGGGATTTGCTCTTTAACATACAGATATTTAAGCTTATTTTTGCTTTGAAAAGGTCACCATTCTATGGGAAATGGCCTGAAGAAAAAGGACAAGACAGAATGCAACAGAATAAGTTAATAGGTAATATGTATTCATAGCCAGATGATGTCCTGAGTACCTCCTATTTTTTTTCCTTTCTTTTTTTCGTCTCTGTAATATCACAACTCTGTAAAGTAGATCATTATTTTCATTTAAATCAGTTTAAGATTTTAAATCCTAAGCTTAGGAAATTGCTTAAGATCACAGAGCGTATGAACTTGTTACCTTAAGAGTCCACAAAGTGTCACAGGGACTAGAGACAGACAGGGCTGGAAATGTAGACAAGCCAGAATGCACAGGCTTATTTCTGTAAGTCAGGTTCATTCTCAACGCAATGAGAATCAACTGAAGAATTTTTACCAAGACAGCATAACTATCAAATGAATCCTTGAAAAAACACTGTAAAAGAAAACTGGTGAATGAATTTGGGGAGAGTGGCAGAAACCAGTACAAGAAGACAGAAAATTGATTCAATTATCCCTGGGCAAAGGAGGTCAATATCCTGGACCATAATCATGGTAGTATATGTGGGAAATAGTGGATGGTTAGAGGAAATATGTAAATATCCAAGGCAATGGACAGGTCACTCTGAAGAAAGAAGAGGCGGTTATGGGAACGAAGCTTATCTCAGAAAAACAGAACATGTTTTTTTTTTTTTTTTTCCTGAAAGAAAGAAGAAAGGTTTGGTACATATTCAAGGAAGTAAGAATGTTGTGGCAGAAAAGTGAAGAAATTGTGTGGATTTTATTTACTCTGTGAAATAGGTAAGGCATCTTCTGAAAGTGAAGGGCAGATAAGATTCACTGTAAATCTCAGGTCAAGAACGGGAGTAAAACTGTTTCAAACATTTTGCTTAACTGACTTTATGATGATGGGATAAGAAAATAAGATACATCCTGAAGGACAATAAGAGATATATCCAAGCGATTCTATATACCATTCCTCACGGAATATTCAGAATCATGCTGCTACTAAGTCTCTTCAGTCATGTCTGACTCTTTGTGACCCTATGGACAGTAGCCTGCCAGGCTCCTCTGTCCAAGGGATTTTCCAGGCAAGAATACTGGAGTGGGTTGCCATGCCCTCCTCCAGGAGATCTTCCCAACCCAGGAATCCAATCCACATCTCTTACATCTCCTGCATCGATAGGCAAGTTCTTTACCACTAGTGCCACCTGGGAAAATATGTCAATTCTTGTATTAAATTTTAATTAATAAAGTCACAGTCAAAATGTCAATATGACTATGATCTTAGATACAGGAAAACAAAAAGATCTAAATTTATACGGAAAACAAAATGTCAAAAATATGATACTACCTTATTGGATTTAAAATATTATAAAGCAATATTAAGTAAAGCATGGGTAGAATAAAATATAATAAAGTGTACAAAATAGGTTATATATGTAAGCTGCTGCTAAGTCACTTCAGTCGTGTCTGACTCTGTGCGACCCCATAGATGGCAGCCCACCAGGCTCCTCCGTCCCTGGGATTCTCCAGGCAAGAACACTGAATGGGTTGCCATTTCCTTCTCCAATACAAGAAAGTGATAAGTGAAAGTGAAGTCACTCAGTCGTGTCTGACTCTTAGTGACCTCATGGACTGCAACCCACCAGACTCTTCCATACATGGGATTTTCCAGGCAAGAGTACTGGAGTGGGGTGCCATTGCCTTCTCCGTATACATGTATAGGTATATATATTATACTATTAATAATATATGTGTGTGAATTTAATATATGTTTACAAACAATAACACAAATGAATGCTGAAAATTGATTTTTCAATACATGATTTTGTAGTAGCTGCATTGAAAACAGGCACTTTAGAAAATAAATATATTAAACCACTGTTTAATTCCTAATGCTGAAATAAATTCAAAATGAATGGCCTATAGATGTACACAAAAATTATTTGTGAACAAAAAATAAAGAAAATTAAAAACATTGGGGGATGGCTATATGACTTAACACCTAGAAAGTATAAAAAGTTTAATGAATTTTACCAGGCAAAATTAAATACCACCTTCAGTCAGTTCAGTTCAGTTCAGTCACTCAGTCGTGTCTTACTCTTTGCTACCCCATGAATCGCAGCACACCAGGCCTCCCTGTCCATCACCAACTCCCAGAGTTCATTCAGATTCACGTCCATCAAGTCCGTGATGCCATCCAGCCATCTCATCCTCTGTTGTCCCCTTCTCCTCCTGCCCCCAATCCTTCCCAGCATCAGAGTCTTTTCCAGTGAGTCAACACTTCGCATGAAGTGGCCAAAGTATTGGAGTTTCAGCTTCAGCATCATTCCTTCCAAAGAAATTCCAGGACTGATCTCCTTCAGAATGGACTGGTTGGATCTCCTTGCAGTCCAAGGGACTCTCAAGAGTCTTCTCCAACACCACAGTTCAAAAGCATCAATTCTTTGGCGCTCAGCCTTCTTCACAGTCCAACTCTCACATCCATACATGACCACTGGAAAAACCATATCCTTGACTAGACGGACCTTTGTTGGCAAAGTAATGTCTCTGCTTTTGAATATGCTATCTAGGTTGGTCATAACTTTTCTTCCAAGGATTAAGCATCTTTTAATTTAATGGCTGCAGTCACCATCTGCAGTGATTTTGGAGCCCCCCAAAATAAAGTCTGACACTGTTTCCACTGTTTCCCCAAAACCACCTTAATGGCAAAATAAAAGCATAAACTGTGTCAAAAGAACAAACTTAGAAAAGTAATATTGCTGCACACATCAGAGGTGAGGGGTAATCGCCTTAGTATATAAAATACCCACTGAAATTAATATTTCCAAAAATAACAAATATTTTAGAAAAAAATGGATAAAGAACATGAACAATTCACTTAAATGAAAATATAAATAATCCTTAAATATACAAAAAGGTACATAATGTTACTTATACCAGTCAGAACAGAAACAGAATTTACAAATATATTACACTTTAACTACTAAATTGTATTAAAATTGTATAGGAAAATAGAAACATTATTTATTATTGATGGGAATATAATTTAGTACATCAATGGAGAGAACATTGACAATGTCAAAGTTTTATATATTCTACTCAGGATTTATTATAAAAGTATATTTTTATATTGATTATTTTAGATGAGCACATATACACATGTAAAAATGTTATTTTAGTATTTTGCAACAAAACAAAAATTTTTATTTTGTAGTAAGACAATGGAAACAGGCTAACTGTCCATCATAATCATAAATAAATGATAGCATATTATAGAATGGAATACAGTAAATCCCCTTTATATGAACAAGTTCTGCTCCAAAAAAGCATTCCTAAGTCCATGTTGTTCATAAGTCCAACAAAGTTTGACTAGGTACCCAACTAATAAAATTGGCTATATAGTACTGTGCTGTAATAGGCTTATAATACTTTTCACACAAATACATTAAAAAAAAAACAGAAATGAAAGCATTTTTTTATGTTACAACATAGTACCTTGAAAACTACAGTAAAAGAGCTGGCACACAGGGGGAGTTTTGCATCTTTGAGAGTTCACAACATGAAGGTTTGTACATGGGGACTTACTGTACCAAAAAGACTACTGTCTCTTCAAAAATGAGATAGATACATAAAAAGCTCAAAGTAGCTTTTAAGAGAAAATTATCTTGTATACATTGTACTTGTTTATGTAAAAATTTTCCACATAATTTTTATTCTTTCATCTATCCATCTATCCATCCATTCACCTATCTTTGTGAAAGAATGGGTAGTCAAGAGACCCACCTCAAAACAAGGGACACATACAGACTGAAAGTGAAGGGCTGGAAAAAGGTATTTCATGCAAATGGAGACCAAAAGAAAGCAGGAGTAGCAATACTCATCTCTGATAAAATAGACTTGAAATAAAGGCCATGAAGAGAGACAAAGAACACTACATAATGATCAAAGGATCAATCGAAGAAGAAGATAAAATAATTATAAATAGATATGCACCCAACATAGGAGCACCACAATATGTAAGGCAAATGCTAACAAGTATGAAAGGGGAAATTAACAGTAACACAGTAATAGTGGGAGACTTTAATACCCCACTCACACCTATGCATAGATCAACTAAACAGAAAATTAGCAAGGAAAAACAAACTTTAAATGATACAATGGACCTAATTAATATCTATAGGACATTTCACCCAAAACAATGAATTTCACCTTTTTCTCAAGTGCACACGGAAGCTTCTCCAGGATAGATCACATCTGGGCTATAAATCTAGCCTTGGTAAATTAAAAAAAAAAAATTGAAATCATTCCAAGCATCTTTTCTGATCACAATGAAGTAAGATTAGCTGTCAACTACAGGGGAAAAAAAGAAAAAACTATTAAAAATACAAACATATGGAGGCTAAACAACACACTTCTGAATAACAAACAAATCACAGAGGAAATCAAGAAAGAAATCAACATATGCATAGAAACAAAGGAAAATGAAAACATAACAACCCAAAACCTATGGGATTCAGTAAAAGCAGTGCTAAGGGGAAGGTTCATAGCAATACAAACTTAACTCAAAAAACAAGAGAAAAATCAAATAAATAGCCTAACTCTACACCTAAAGCAACTAGAAAAAGAAGAAATTAAGAACCCCAGGGTTAGTAGAAGGAAAGAAATCATAAAAATTTTGGCAGAAATAAAAGAAAACAAAACAAAGGAGACCATAGCAAAAATCAACAAAGCTAAAAGCTGGTTCTTTGAGAAGATAAATAAAATAGACAAACCATTAGCCAGACTCATAAAGAAAAAAAGGGAGAAGAATCAAATCAACAAAATTAGAAATGAAAATGGAGAAATCACAACAGACAACACAGAAATACAAAGGATCATAAGAGACTACTATCAGCAACTATATGCCAATAAAATGGATAACTTGGAGGAAATGGGCAAATTCTTAAGAAAGTACAACTTTCCAAAACTGAACCAAGAAGAAATAGAAAATCTTAACAGACTCATTACAAGCAAGGAAATGGAAACTGTAATCAGAAATCTTCCAGCAAACAAAAGCCTAGGACCAGACAGCTTCACAGGTGAATTCTACCAAAAATTTAGAGAAGAGCTAACACCTATTTTACTCAAACTCTTCCAGAAAATTGCAGAGGAAGGTAAACTTCCAAACTCATTCTATGAGGCCACCATCAACCTAATACCAAAACCAAAGATGCCACAAAAAAATAAAACTACAGGCCAATATCACTGATAAACATAGATACAAAAATCCTTAACAAAATTCTATCAAAGAGAATCCAACCAAAAAAGATCATACATCATGACCAAGTGGGCTTTATCCCAGGGATGCAAGGATTCTTCAATATTTGCAAATCAAGCAATGTGATACACTGCATTAATAAATTGAAATATAAAAACCATATGATTATCTCAATAGATGCAGAGAAGGCCTTTGACAAAATTCAACATCCATTTATGATAAAAACTCTCCAGAAAGCAGGAATAGAAGGAACATACCTCAACATAATAAAAGCCATAGATGATAAACCCACAGCAAACATTAACCTCAATGGTGAAAAATTGAAAGCATTTCCCCTAAAGTCAGGAACAAAACAAGGGTGCCCAGTCTCACCACTATTCAACATAGTTTTGGAAGTTTGACCACAGCAATCAGAGAAGAAAAATAAATCAAAGGAATCCAGATTGGAAAAGAAGACGTAAAACTCTGTTTGCAGATGACATGATCCTCTACACAGAAAACCCTAAAGACTCCACCAGAAAATTACTAGAGCTAATCAATGAATATAGTAAAGTTGCAGGACATAATTAACACAGAGAAATCCCTTGCATTCCTATACACTAACAATGAGAATACAGAAAGAGAAATTAAGGAAACAATCCCATTGACCATTGCAATGAAAATAATAAAATACTTAGGAATAAATCTACCTAAAGAAACAAAAGACCTATATTTAGAAAACTATAAAACACTGGTGAAAGAAATCAAAGATGACACAAATAGATGGAGAAATATACCATGTTCATGTATCAGAAGAATCAATATAGTGAAAATGAATATAATACCCAGGGCAATCTATAGATTCAATGCAATCCCTATCAAGCTACCAATGATATTTTTCAGAGAACTTGAACAAATAATTTCACAATTTGTATGGAAATACAAAAAACCTCGAATAGCCAAAGCAATCTTGAGAAAAAAGAATGGAACTGGAGGAATCAACCCACCTGACTCAGACTATAGTACAAAGCTACAGTCATCAAGACAATATGGTACTGGCACAAAGACAGAAATATAGATCAGTGGAACAAAATAGAAAGCCCAGAGATAAATCCACACACCTATGGACACCTTATCTTTGACAAAGGAGGCAAGAATATACAATGGAGAAAAGACAATCTCTTTAACAAGTGGTGATGGGAAAACTTGTCAACCACCTGTAAAAGAATGAAACTAGAACACTTTCTAACACCATACACAAAAATAAACTCAAAATGGATTAAAGATCTAAATGTAAGACCAGAAACTATAAAACTCCTAGAGGAGAACATAGGCAAAACACTCTCTGACATAAATCACAGCAGGATCCTCTATGACTCACCTCCCAGAATAATGAAAATAAAAGCAAAAATAAACATATGGGACCTAATTAAAATTAAAAGCTTTGCAAAACGAAGGAAACTATAAGCAAGGTGAAAGACAGCCTTCAGAATGGGAGAAAATAATAGCAAATGAAGGAACTAACAAAGAATTAATCTCAAAAATATACAAGCAAATCCTGCAACTCAATTCCAGAAAAATAAATGACCCAATCAAGAAATGGTCCAAAGAACTAAACAGACATTTCTCCAAAGCAGACATACAGATGGCTAACAAACACATGAAAAGATGATCAGCATCACTCATTATCAGAGAAATGCAAGTCAAAACCACAGTGAGGTACCATCTCATGCCAGTCAGAGTGGCTGCTATCAAAAGTCTGCTGCTGCTGCTAAGTCACTTTAGTCCTGTCCGACTCCGTGAAACCCCAGAGATGGCAGCCCACCAGGCTCCCCCGTCCCTGGGATTCTCCACGCAAGAACACTGGAGTGGGTTGCCATTTCCTTCTCCAATGCAAGAAAGTGAAAAGTGAAAGTGAAGTCGCTCAGTGGTGCCCGACTGTTTGCGACCCCATGGACTGCAGCCCACCAGGCTCCTTTGTCCATAGGATTTTCCAGGTAAGAGTACTGGAGTGGGGTGTCATTGCCTTCTCTGATCAAAAGTCTACAAGCAATAAATGCTGGAGAGGGTGTAGGGAAAAGGGAACCCTCTTACACTGTTGGTGGGAATGCAAACTAGTACAGGGAAAACAGTGTGGAGATTCCTTAAGAAACTGGAAATAGATCTGTCATATGACCCAGCAATCCCACTGCTGGGCATACGCACCAAGGAAACCAGAATTGAAAGAGACACATGTACCCCAATGTTCATTGCAGCATTGTTTATAATAGCCAGGACATGGAAGCAACCTAGAGGTCCATCCGCAGATGAATGGATAAGAAAGCTGTGGTACATATACACTATGGAATATTACTCAGCTATTAAAAAGAACGCATTTGAATCAGTTCTAATGAGGTGGATGAAACTGGAGCCTATTATATACAGAGTGAAGTAAGTCAGAAAAAAAACACCAATACAGTATACTAACACATATATATGGAATTTAGAAAGATGGCAACAATGACCCTATATACAAGACAGCAAAAGAGACACAGATGTAAAGAACAGACTTTTGGACTCTGCAGGAGAAGGTGAGGGTGGGATGATTTAAGAGAATAGCATTGAAACGTGTATACTGTCATATGTGAAATAGATCACCAGTCCAGGTTTGAAGCATAAGACATGGTGCTCAGGGCTGGTGCACTGGGATGACCCTGAGGGATGGGATGGGGAGGGAGGTTCTGATGGGGAACACATGTACACCCATGGCATGGCAAAAACCACTACAATATTCTAAAGTAATTAGCCTCTGATTAAAATAAGTAAATTAATTTTAAAAAAACCTCCCTATTATTTTCAGAATAAAATTTAGACTCCTTAAAAAAAAAAAAGAAAGAATGGGTAGAGAACACAAGAAACTTAATATTCTTACTCACAGGGAGAAAAAAAAATGATGCTTGAGAGATATAGGTGGAAGATAGTTTCATTTCCTCCTAAACTTTATTCTATTTTAGAAACATATTTTCCCAAATATCAAAGTGGACTTTGCTCTCTAGAAGGTTTTTTAAAATAAAGTAACTTCCAATTCAAACGCATGAAATGTTTAATATTTGGCTGAAAAACTTTTGTACTTAATGATATATGGCTTAGACTATTTGGCATTATCATTTAAACTCAAGTTCACAGAATTTTTAGTCTTTTTGCTTTGGTCAAGATGCTTGCAGAACGGGATGGAGCAATAAAGTAAGGAAAATTTAAAGAGTATTTTTAATAAAGAGATGTTTTGAAAAGGAACTAGCAAGGTGCTGAGAAATCTTAGGGACAGTGTAGTACTGTATACTAGAAATAGCAGGTGGTGGATTCATGTCAATCTATGCCAAAACCAATACAGAATTGTAAAGTAAAAATTAAAAATAAATAAATAAATTTAAAAAAAAATAAAAGTCAAGGGAAGAATGTGTTATTGGACAATAGAGATGGAAGACTGTCTACAGAGAGTGTTTTAGTAGGAGCTAAAAACCATTTATCAAGTAGCATAACCATATCGCAGCAACTCTTTGAGAAAAGAGCTGGGAGAATAAAGCATTCAGCATCTTTCCTTCTTCTAGTCTCTTGCTAGTAGTATTTACCAAAGGGCTAACCAACACACAAATAAATCCATTGGTACAGCAAGCCTCCTTGGCACCAAGAAAGAGAGAGAGAGATGGAAAAAGGACATAGAAAGCAAACAGATGGTGTTATGCACAAAAAACCCTGCACACAATTACCTTCCCTCCATCGCGCCCCTCTTTCCTTCTCGCTCTCAATTTCTCTTTCTCTCCCTCCCAAGCAATTTATCTCTCTCTTCTCTCCACACTCTCTGCCTCTGTCTTATATCTCCTCTTTCCCTTCCCCTTTTATTGGTCATGGTATATATTCCAGGCAGCATAATCACATTTTTATATTTTAGGTATAACATCTGAATTTTCACAATTACAAAATCAGAATTGTGTTCATATTTTTTCTTTTGTTTATATCACCTCCAAAATGTGTACAACAATAGTAATTACATTGACTCGAACAATATGAGTTTTCACTGTGCAGCTCCACTTATATGTGGATTTTTTTCTAATAAACACTGTAAGTACTA
This sequence comes from Oryx dammah, assembly GCF_014754425.2. NCBI lineage: Eukaryota > Metazoa > Chordata > Mammalia > Artiodactyla > Bovidae > Oryx > Oryx dammah. The sequence continues at coordinate 73,365,683 of NW_024070189.1, read as the reverse complement.
TAGCAGTATATGATCCTTGGTTGGTTGAATCCATGTGTGGTACAATGTACATTGCACACCATTGTACAATTGTCACATCACAATCATATCACCCAAAGTTCATATTTACTTTGTGGTTCATTCTTGGTTTTGTACATTCTGTGGGCTTGAACAAATACATAATGACATGTATCTGTCATTGTAATATTAAATAGGGCAGATTCACCCCTGAAAATCCTCTGCTGTGCCTGTTCATCCTTTCTGACTCCTTTGGCCAACACTGTTTTGTTTTTTGTTTTTTTCCCATTTCTCTGTATTTCGACCTTTTACAGTAGGATCACAATATGTAGCCCTTTCACCTTAGCTTCTTTGACTTAGTAATATGCATTTAAGATTCCTCCTTTTCTTTCCATGGATTGATTCCATAGCTTCATTTTAGTGCTGAATAATATTCTATTCTCTGGATTTTTCATAGTTTATCCACTTTTCTGCTGAAGGATCACTTGATTGCTTCCAAGTTCTGGGAAATATGAAAAAAAAAAAAAAAACCTGTTAAGTAATTGTGTGCAGGTTTTTGTGTGCATGTACTTTTCCAGCTCCTTTGGATAAGTCTCAGGGAGCACAGTACTGCATCATATGTTGTTCAGTTGCTAAGTTGTGTCCAGCTCTTTGTGACCCCATGAACTACAGCACACCAGGCTTCTCTGTCCTTCACTATCTTCTGGAGTTTGCTTAAACTCATGTCCATTGAATCACTGATGCTATCCAACAGCCTCATCCCCTGTCTCCCCCTTCTCCTCCTGCTTTCAATCTTTCCCAGCATTAGGGTCTTTTCAAATGAGTCAGTTCTTTGAATCAGATGGCCAAAGATTGGAGTTTCAGCTTCAGCATCAGTCCTTCCAATGTATATTCAGAGTTGATTTCCTTTAGAATTGACTGCTTTGATCCCTTGCCATCCAAGGAACTCCAAGAGTCTTCTCCAGCACCACAATTAAAAAGCATCAATTCTTCAGCTCTCATCCAGCTTTTTGGTCCAACTGTCACAAACATACATGACTACTGGAAAAACATAGATTTGACTAACAGACCTTTGTCAACAAAGTGACATCCCTGCCTTTTAATATGTTGTCTAGGTTTGTCAATAGTTTTTCTTCCAAGGAGCAAGAGGTGTTTTAATTTCATGACTGCAGTCACTGTCCAAGGTGATTTTGGAGCCCAAGAAAATACTATCTGTCATTGTTTTCACCTTTTCCCCATCTATTTGCCATAAAGTGATTGGATCAGATGCCATGATCTTAGTTTTTTGTATGTTGAGTTTTAAGCCAGCTTTTTCACTATACTCTTTCACCTCATCAAGAGGCTCTTTAGTTCCTTTTAACTTTATGCCATTAGGGTAGTATAGTCTGCATATCTGAGGTTATTGATATTTCTCCTGACAATCTGCATTCCAGTTTGGATTCATCCAGTCCAGCATTTTGCATAATGTACTCTGCATAGAAGTTAAATAGCAGTGTGACTATATATAGCTTTGATATATTCTTTCCCCCATTTTCCCTTTTCCCATTGCTCCACGTCCAGTTCTAACTGTTGCTTCTTGTCCTACACATGTTTCTCAGGAGGTAGGTAAGGTGGTCTGGTATTCCCATCACTAGAATTTTCCACAGTTTGCTGTGATATATACAGTCAAAGGGTTTAGCATAGTCAATGAAGCAAAAGTAGATGTTATCTTGGAATTATCTTGGTTTTTTTTTTTCTGTGATCCAAGAGATGTTGCCAATTTGATCTCTATTTTCTCAGTCTTTTCTAAATCTACCTTGTACATCTGGAAGTTCTCAGTTCATGTACTGCTGAAACCTAGCTTAAAGGATTTTGAGCATTAGTTTACTAGCATGTGAAATGAGTACAGTTGTATAGTAGTTTGAACATTCTTTGGCATAGCCTTTTTTGGGGATTGGAATGAAAACTGACCTTTTTCAATCCTGTCGCGACAGCTGAGTTTCCCAATTTGTTTGTATATTGAGTGCAATACTTTAACAGTATCATCTTGTAATTGTATGTTTAGTTTTGTAGAAAATAGCTACTAATTGTCTTCTAATTTTACCTCTCTCACAGCAGTAAATGAGAGTCCCTCTTGCTTCATATTCTCCTCACATTTGGCGCTGTTAGTATTCCACAGTTTGGCCATACTAATAGGTGTGTAGTAGTGTCTTATTGACCTGTGAATTTCCATTTCACTGATGACATATTATGTGGAACATCTTTTCATATTTGTATTTACTATCAATATATCTCCTTTTATGAGATGTCAAGATATTTTGCATGTTTTTAATACTCTTTATGAGTTTTAAAAGTTCATATATTTTGGATAACAGTTCTTTATCAGATGTGCCTTTTGCAAATATTTTTTTCTCAGTATATATCTTTAATGTATCATACCTTTAGTGGTGGATTTTAAAAATCCTCACTGTACTCCCGGTCATTTAGATTTTCTTCTGTGTTATCTTCTAGGTGTTTTATACTTTTATGCTTTACATTTTGGTCTGTGATCTGTTTTGACTTAATTTATGTGAAGGGTGTAAAGTCTGTATATACATTTGTGGTTTTGCAAGTAGTTGTCCAGTTGTTTCAACATTGAAGAGACTATCTTTTCTCTATTTTATTACCATTGCTCCTTTGTCAACAATCAGTTGTCCTATTTATGTGGGTCTACTTGTGGATTCTGTATTCTCTTCTTTTGATCTATTTGTCTGTTATCTTGTCAATACCGCACTGTCTTACTGTAGGATTATATTAAGTCTTCAAATTGGGTAGGGTCAGTCCCCCAATTTGTTTTTCCTCTTTAATCTTGTTTTGGCAATTGTAAATTTTTTGACTATTTAAACTTAAGGATCATTTTGCAACATTTTTTCAACATCCACAGAGTAGCATTCTGAAATTTTGATTGATATTATATTAAATCCTTAGATTGGGTTGGCATGAAATGACATCTTGATAATATTGAGTGTTCTTATCCATGAGCATGGAATATCTCTTCATTTAGTTAGTTCTTTGATTTTGTTCATCAGATTTTTGTAGTTTTCTTCATATAGAGTTTATACGTAGCCTGTAAGATTAACCCTATGTATTTAAACTTTGGAAGTGCTATTGTAAATGGTACTGTGTTTCTCAAAAATAATACTAATTCCACTTGTTTATTGTTGGTATATCTTATAATTTTAGTTCCTTCACTGTTCAGGTCTCTCTCAATCTCAACTTTTTGAGTCTTAGACATTTTCATATGTTATATCAGTTGGGGTCCAGTTGAGAGACAAATCTCATCAGTTACTTGAACAAAGGAATGTGGTGTAAAGAATGGCTAACTACTAATAGCTAACATATGAGTAACTACCAAAAACAGTAAAAGAATATTCTAAAGCATGAAACACAGCAAAGCTAGAGGCAGGAGGAAAAGGGAGCGACAGAGGATGAGGCTGGTTACTCCATCTTAACTGGAATTAAAGTCACTTAGCCATTCAAAAAACCAATCAATACCTTTCAAACTTTCAGATGTTAAAAAAGTTAGATTAGGATTTAAAATTTTCATATGTGGTCTTGTTTTCTATTACACTTAATTTTCAAGATTTATATACCTATTTTTATTAAAATGATGCTATTTGATTATTAAAGTAAAACATCCATTTATGGTTAAGTAATCTCTTTTATTAGACTTTGATCAGGACTCATGTATTTTGCTGTGATAATTTAGTCAATGAATATTTTATAGTTAAATTACAGAGAAACCTTGAGGAGTTGTCTGTTCCTTTTATAGTAGTTGCTTCTACAGGAGGGTAAATTCTATTAAAAGCCATTGGAAATATGCTGGATTAGAAAAGCAGACATGTCCTTATAAGACAGGGAGAAAGAGTATAAGAACATCAAGATTTTCTAACTTTCCCTGGTTATCATCTTGTCTTTCCTTCACCATAATGATCAGCAGTGAAAAGCTTAAGTGGAAAATTTTGAAGTAATTGTCTTCAGGAGCAGCTACGTGGGTGGGCTGAAGGTTAGGTGTCTAGGTAGATTTTTGTCTATCACTGAAGCAAAACCTAGCAGATAAATCCCTGAAAGGCAGATCTGGGCGAGAGCAGTTCCTAAAGAAGTAGAAATCAAGTTGAGTACTTGAAGCAAAGAAGAAAGCAAAATACAAAACAAAGGCAGAGTCTGAACAGAAGACCTAGGGTTATACATTGGAAAGCTCTCCATGAGGTTTACTCATTAATCACTAGCCCAGAAATAGCTGGTTCTTTCTTAACATATTTAATTTGGGGAGATTAAAAAGAAACTTCAGCATGCATGAGGAGAATGAATGAAAGAGGGAGGAAAGAATGTCACTAATTTCAAAGGTATTAGATTATTCTAAAGCTTATTTTTTTATTACTAGATTTTGTCTGCCACATTATTTGAGACTATGCATGGCTTGTCCCAAAGAAAGCTAAAGTAGTACAAAATCAAGGAGATGGTTTGGCTTTTATCAAATCAAGTACATTTTACTGATACTTACAAAGACACTGTTTAAAGTAACACCTGAAACCACTGGATCAATTTATTGGTTAATATTAAAGAAAAAGAAAGACATAAACACACGTTTTTTTGTTTGTTTGTTTGTTTTCTGAAAAGCCTCCAGTCCAGATAGTAAAGTTAAAGTTGTATATTTTTTAGAGGAATGCCTTTCCTTCTGTACAATACACAAAATACTGTTCCTTGGAAGGCTCTGTAACGTTTATCTAGCTTCTCAAATCTGCCCAAGGTAACAATGGCAATTCTGCCACCCTCATCTAAGCTGTCATTTTCCTTTTTCTAGACATTGTAAATAGTGTCTTTTTTCTTCCATTACATGGCTATCACTTATTGCTTGATTTAAGAAAGGGTTATAAATTTGTACCTAATTTTCTACTCTATTAATTTACCGAAATCTTTGTTAAATCCTCTTATGGGCTGACTTGTGTACCCTAAAATTTGTAAGTTGAAGTGTTAACCTCCAGTACTTTGGAATGTGACTGTACAAAGGGAGAGTACCTTTTAAGAGATAATGAAGGTAAAATAAATTCACCTTACTGTGCTACAACCCAACACAACTGGTGTCCTTATAAGAGAAGACTAGGACAGACACAGAGGAAAGACCACATAAAGCCTAAGGCATTCATCCACAACCAAGGAGAGAAACTCTCAGAAGAAACAATTAGGCACACATCTTAAATTCAGACACCTATTCTCCAAAACTATGAAGAAATACATTTCTGTTTTTAAACTATCTAGTCTGCATTACTTTATTATGCAGCCCTGGCAAGCTAAAACAAATTCTTATAGTTTTTTATTCAGCTTCTTTACTGTCTAGGTTCCCATCTTATCATCTATAAATCCTTTCAATTTGTATACGTATTATTTATTCCACATATCTATTTGCATTGGCTAGTATTATCAGAACAATGTTTAATATAAGTAATATTAGTGTTTACACTTCTATTTACTTTGTTATAATGGGATACATCTAGTACTTCATTACTGAATATTAATATTGCTGGCCTTAGACTTCTTATAGGCATTCTTCTAATATATTATGCATGTCTCCTCACTATATTTTTTTCCCTAAATCAGGAAATATATTTTATCACACATCTTTTGCATTTTAGGGAATGCCATTAAATTACTGTCCTTTAACCTATAAATATTATATCAATAGATTCCTAATATTAAACTACTTTTACAACTTGGAATAAACCATACTTAACATTCAACTGGCCTCTGATTTCCTGACTGGCCAAAATGTTATAACAGCAATTATATATTATTTGAAGGAAAATTAGACACAATTGTAAAACAATATGACAGTAGGTAGGATTTAGGGGTCATAGGCTACTAAGTGCTAGGCTACTAAGTGCTAGGCTACTACTTTCACAAAGGATGTCCTCTGGCAAATTTCTAAGTTTCATTCTTAGTGATTATCCTACTTTTATTTCATATCATTTTTAAAGTTAATTTGAATAATATTTTAATTATCAATATTCCATGCACAGAGAGCACAGATATTTTCTTTCATAACTCATTTTCTTTTTCTCCTTGCCTATAATCTTTCTAAACATATTAATGTTTGAAATAAAAAATTCACTTGTTGGTTCACCCATTATGTTTTCTATTATCTATTGACATATTATCTATCTACATTTCAAATAAACAGCTCTTAAAATTAGCCATCAAGTGATGAGATAGCTCTTTTCTATTTTCCAATGTATTAACAATGTTTCATTACTTCTATTATTGAAAGTAAAATTTTCAGTGGCCTAGTATATGATCAAATTTTGCAAATGTTTCATGGACTTAAAAAATTAAGTGTATTGCCCACATTTTCAAATCACCACTTTTGATATTTATCTTTTAGATTCATTTTGTAAACATACGTCTCCTATCTCCTATATCCTTATTTACTTTTTGCCTTCTTGATTTCAACTAATCTAATAGAAGTTTTGAAAGTTAATTTGTTGAAGCCTACAATATTATCAAATATATGGCTATCACATATTCATATACATAAATCTAACCATATTTATTAATAGTACTTCAAATAATTAAAGCTTTATTTGTAAATGTGATATTCTACAATCATAAGGATTTGATTCCAAATTCAAGCTCAATTACTTAATAGTTGTATGAACCCAAGTGAGTTACCAACTTTGCTGAGCCTCAGTTTTCTCACTTATAAAATGAGATGAACTGTAAAGCATTAAAGATAGTATACATAAAACCTTGAATCTAGTAATTAGCAGCTGCTATTACTATTCTGTCCATTTGATCTGTAATTGAATCATAGAGTGCCATACTAAAATTTCCATTATCATTTTTCCTTAGTAACCACTTTATTCCTAATTGCTTGTGGTTTTGTGACTTATTGCTGCTGTAAACGATGTTTGTGATATGTCTTTGTCAGAGACCATCGTTTTTTCAAAGTAACATGATTCTGTATCATTTAAACTCTTTTTCTTACTTGTGATACTATCTGCTTTTCTCGCCTTATTTATCTTATATATTAATAATTATCACTGAATTAGAACATTTCTAGGGTCTTCTCTGATGGCTCAGTTGGTAAAGAAACAGGCTACAATGCAAGAGACCCAGGTTTGATCTCTGGGTTGGGAATGTCAACCCACTTCTATGTTCTTGCCTGGAGAATCCTTTGGACAGAGGAGCCAGGTACACTACAGTGGTCCATGGGATCACACAGTTGGATACAACTGAAAGACTAACACTTTCACTTTCACTTTAGGACATTTCTAAAGATTAAAACATTCATACTAAAATTTTTGTGTGATATTACTGGAGAACCGTGCTCATTGAAATGTAGTCCATATTGCTATATTAAGTATTTTTCTTGCTTTATGCTTATAATTTTTTGCCATTGCCCTTTTATCTTTTTCCAGATATGCTAAATTTCTTTTGTTTTTTCTTAAATCATTTGAAGAAACAATTATCATTTTTAATTTCAGTGGTGAATAATTTTTCTTCAAAAATTCAAATTTTAGTGTTATCAAATTATTGAGGTCAAGATCAAATCCATTTTGGTTACATTTCATGAGGGATGAGCAAGTCTCTAAATTGTCCTTTTATTCCTCATTTGTGTATGCATGCCTAGTCACTCAGTCATGTTTGACTTTAGCCCATCAGGCTCCTCTGTTCATAGGATTTTCCAGGCAAGAATGCTGGAGTGGATAGCCATTCCCTTCTCTAAGGGATCTTCCTGTCCCAAGGATCAAACCCAGGTCCCCTGCTTTGCAGGTGGATTCTATACCATCTGAGCCACCAGAGAAGCCCTTTTATTTGACAGTGGAAAGGAAAGCATGCATGGCTTCTTCCCTGACATACAAAATAAGTGAGAAAAGTGGAAAATAGCAAATGTAAGGCCAGAAAAAAGCCTTATCAGGACCCCCCAAACAGCTACATATCAAGAAACAAAGGGTAACCACCCAATTGTGTCTACAGAATAAAGCTACTTTACTCATTAGGGGTACAAACGGAGAATTAAAAGATGACAAATATACTTTTATCCAACATAGCTTTTCCTGTCATCTAGCATGGCTTTATATCTGCTGAAACAAATTAGAAATCAACTTTCTATTTGCCTGTGAAACAAATAGGCAAAACTTCTTTCAGCCAGTTTTACTATGTATTAATCACAGTGACATATTTACCTCAAGGCACTATTTTTTTAATCCTGTGGTTTAGTTACCTATAAAGTTATCATAGACATTGTTTATGGAAAGTGATGATTTTACTAATCATTTGAGGCCTAGTAATCAGTGAAGCTTACAAAACCAATGATAAATTAGACAAGAAAGATATTTTCTTGACAATTTTAAGAATGGGTTATTTAATTTTGAAATTATTTACCACATCAAAATTGAATTTAAATTGTTGAAATGCACATTGTTTTCTTATTTAGTGTTGATGGATTTGGAGTGGAAATTGGGAGTTACTTGCAATAATAGACTCAGAATACACTGGGATTCAAAGAGACACAAAGTTCATGCAGTCTGAAAATCAATCCATGGGTGAGGACACTCCCCTGGAGGAACGCATAGCAACCTGTTCCAGTATTCTTGCCTAGAAAATCCCACAGACAGAGAAGCCTGGTGAGCAACAGTCCATAGGGTTGCAAAGAGTCGGACACAACTGAAGAGGCTTAGCACACATGCAATCACTACATTGATAAGAGGTGGCAATTAAATTTTTATTTCTTTTTGAGGTACAGAATTTTTTGTTCCAACAATAATAATTAGCAACAAGCAAATAAATATTTGAAAGAGATACTTGAAAAAATCAAAATAATATTTAAATGTGGCTACAAATGCTATCACTTCATGGTTGCAAATATTTGGCAAAAAAAAAAAAAATTAATGGACACTAAGGAATAGATGGATGACCAACCCTGAGCATTTTTCAATCTAATGTGAACCACTCTTTCATTTGATCTTCTAAGTTAGTAAAGTGTAACTAAAATCACATTAAATTATATACTAATCAATGTTCATATTTGTTATTCTGTATTCATTCATGATCTACCATAAAGCTGTATCATAGATACTGATTTAAAGTATTTTATAAAATGACCTTATGCATGGCATTTCTGTTAATTAAAATAAGAGAAAGTAGCTTCAAAGCTTATTACTCATTTAATCTAACAGTTCAAAATCTATTTTTATAGATGTTTGAAGGAATAGCACACAAGCGTAATTTAATTGTAAATGTCTTATTTGAAGAGCCAGAAAGACGCTAATGCCCTTGATAAGCTTTTAAGAAAATTCTTGTCCAAACAGATGATGCTCGAACAGATGCCTACCTATTCTCTTCATAAATGGAGCTATACATGGCTATCTGCCAGTGAAGGGGCTTGCCTTAGTCCTCCTGCTAGACTCCTTGAATAGTTTACTTCTTGATTTTTAATATATATATACTCTGTTTAGATAGTAATTTAATACCAATGTACTTTTTGATTAACAAAAAGCATTTGCATTTTAATATTTCATTATCACATAGGCTTTCTGAATAAAAAATAAAATGTAAACAAATAATTTTAACTATTTTTAGAACTGTTCTGTTTTGTGAGCAAAATATTGAGATGATGTTCCATGTATATCTGTGGCTGATTTGATGTATGGCAAAAACCATCACAATTATGTAAAGTAATTATCCTCTAATGTAAATGAATTAATTGAAAAACATAATTATTTCAAGGCAATGGAATAGGTTTTCTTCCATAGATTTTGGAAGTGTTCACGAAGGTGGAAGGAATGCTAAGGTTCTAATGAATTAATGTACATGAAAGGGCTAACTCTACCTATGCTATATTAACATTACAATGTTTGTAGACCTTCATTAAACATTGTCTGTATTTTCAGGTATATTTTCTACAATATTTTTCCTAGCAAATCAATCAAACAAAAATCACAATAAACTACCAAGAAATGAAGAGGGAAAGAATCTACTTAAGTATCTTATTTTAAAAATGATACCCCAGTTCTATGCTCCACTGAAACAACTCTTACTGAAGTCACTAATGATCTCTATTTTCCCAAATCTCATAGTCTTCATTTTACTTGAATTTTCAGCACCATCAACACTAGAACAATTCTTAAAACACTCTCCCCTTGGCTTTTATCATGCAATACTCTCCTTCTTTACATCTATATATCTTACTATATATTTTACTTACTACGTGTGTGTATGTTAGTCACTCAGTCATGTCCAGCTCTTTGCAAACACATGGACTGTAGCCATGGAGGGTCCTCTGTCCATGGAATTCTCTAGGCAAGAATACTGGAGTGGGTTGTCATTTATCATACTATATATTTTACTTCTATATATCTTTCCTATCATGAACTTAATATTTACTTTGTAAGCACTTGATTTGTTTAATAAACATTAATATTTAAGAACTTTTACCTTAAAGTCTCCCCTGTCATTATCCCATTCTTTTTCCTTCTACCATGTCATCCATGCACATAAATTATCCCATGTACAGATAATTCACAAATCTATATTCAAGTCCATACTTCTGCTTTGGATCTGAATTCTCTATTTATTATTTTCACATTTGGACTTGGATGTCTCAGGGTGGGGTCGGGGTAAGGGGTGGTGATTCAAAGTCAACACATCCAAAAGTGAACCTAAGAGTTCATTCAAAACACTGGTTCTCCATCAATGTTTCTTTTATCCATGAAAGGCATTGCCATTAATCTACTCATTCAGTCAGGATCCAGAAGTCAAACTGACACTTCTCTCTACTTCACCCCTATATTTAATCTATATGGGAGACCTGACAAATTCACTAAACATATAGATAAATCTCTAGTTACAGACACAGATATGCAGATCTTAAATCTGAAATGTTTACAGAGACGCATTCAGAAAAAAAAAAATGGGGATTTAACTCTCTCAAGAACAATTAAATTATAAAAGATCCAGGAGAACTAGAGTCAAGCTGCTAGGCTACTAAGTGGGCTATTTAATACTGAGGTCTCTTCCAACTTTGAAATTCTTAAATAATTTACTGATTTTGGACTACAGTGCCTTCCTCTGTTATTTAAAACAAAAACAAACTATTCTTGTACACCTTTCAAGATAGCCTAGGTTTTGATGGGTTAAAGCACTCTAAAATCTCAGTGGCAAAAAAATGATATGGTTTATTTTCAATTTCTGCTACAAGTACATCTTAAGTGGCTGAGGCTTCTATTATGCAGCATTCATATTCTAGAGACAAGCAAATGAGGCAGCCATGATTACATATGATGTCTGAAGAAACTGTGGATCAACAATGAAAAGAAAATGTATCAGTCAACAAATATAGTGGCCCAGAAGTAACACATATCACCCCTGTTCACAACTGATTTGCCAGAATATTCACATGTCCTCCTCCCCTCATAAAAGTGTATGTGCCTAGTAGGCAAAGAGCTGGAAATATTTGCTGAACAAATATTAGTATATTACTTCTAAATATATTACTCAAAATAATTGTTATTTTTAAAAAGATGTAATAAACAAAAGATGAAACATTTAATTATTTGTATGTATTCATTATGAGCAAATCCTACTAATGCCCAAATCATTTTTTATACCTGAAATATTATATATGGGAGCCAATAATGTTTTACAACTTTAATTAAATTATAATTGTTAAAGATATTTCTATTTTTCAGCTCTTCAAATGTAAGCCTTCAGTCAGTTACCAACTCATCACCCATACAGACCTGATTACTTGAGTTTTTGGGGCTCCAAAATCACTGCAGATAGTGACTGCAGCCATGAAATTAAAAGATGCTTGCTCCTTGGAAGAAAAGTTATGACCAACCTAGATGGTATATTCAAAAGCAGAGACATTACTTTGCCGACTAAGGTCCATCTAGTCAAGGCTATGGTTTTTCCTGTGGTCATGTATGGATGTGAGAGTTGGACTGTGAAGAAGGCTAAGCGCCGAAGAATTGATGCGTTTGAACTGTGGTGTTGGAGAAGACTCTTGAGGGTTCCTTGGACTGCAAGGAGATCCAACCAGTCCATTCTGAAGGAGATCAACCCTGGAATTTCTTTGGAAGGAATGATGCTAAAGCTGAAGCTCCAGTACTTTGGCCACCTCATGCAAAGAGTTGACTCATTGGAAAAGACTCTGATGCTGGAAGGGATTGGGGGCAGGAGGAGAAGGGGACGACCGAGGATGAGATGGCTGGATGGCATCACGGACTCGATGGACGTGAGTCTGAGTGAACTCCGGGAGATGGTGATGGCCAGGGAGGCCTGGCGTGCTGCGATTCATGGCGTCGTAAAGAGTCGGACACGACTGAGCGACTGAACTGAACTAAACTGAACTGTCCTTGGGGAGATTTCATGAAAAGTAGAGCTTATCTAGAGAGAAAAACATCTCCCTAACTGGACATTACATACTTCTATATGTAAAATGCATAACCAACAAGGACCTACTGTATAGCTCATGGGACTCTATTCAATATTACGTGGCAGCCTGGATGAGAGGGGAGTTTAGACGCGAAAGGCTACATATATGTGTAGGACACACTCCCTTTGATGTTCACCTGAAACTATCATAACATTGTGTGTTAATTGGCGATTTCCCATTACAAAAAGTTTTTTTAAAAAAATTAAAAAAAAAAAAAAGAGAAACGTCTTCCTTAGGCTTTGATCATTATCTCTCCTTCAGAACAGAGAACAAAGTCCTACTTCTTTGGGACTAAAGTCCAAGAAATGCTCTAAATCCTCACCAGTATCTGATAGAATACCTTGCTGTTAGGTGTTGAAGGACAAATGACATAAATCTTGAGATTTTCTTGGTGTTCTTCAGTTTTTAACTGTTCTCCTTTTCTTCCACTGTCTTGTTTTGTTTTTTTCAGGATTCGTTTACTCTTTTTAGTAAGTGGCTAGAAGCAAAACAATTGTATTTCCTCAACAAATTATCTCCTCAAAATTCAACAAGTTTGAAGGAAGAAGTAATGCACAGAATTTCAAAAGTACTTGAACTTTAGTCAAATTCCCATCTCCTTTTCAGGATAACAAGAAGCAAATAAGTCAATACACGCTGCCTCTGGCAAGCTCTTTTTAAGTGAGACTATGGTTACAATCATCTGTAACTTGGTTTCCAGACTGTGTCAGAAAAAAATGTCCTTTCCATTCAGTATGAAGGACCCTTCTTTCCCAGCTAGGTGAGTTTCCTGACAAGAAGATTTTTAATGCTCTCTTTCAGTGGAACATTGAGTAACTGCAATTCCATGATCAGAAAACAGTATGCCTGACTGGCCAAGACTATCAGAACGTTAGCTAAATTCTTCATCAAGGAAAAAGAGGCACTTAGATTCTTTCCCCACAGCTATAGCTAAACCATATAATATGACTTGCAAGTGTAGATGACATCCCATTATAATATTTCTGGGTTATAAGTACTATTTAAAAAAATGTCATGCAACCTAGAGTGGTGAGATGAGGTAGGAGGTGGAAGGGAGGTTCAAGAGGGAAGGAGCATATGTAAACTTATGGCTGATTCATGTTGATATATAGCAGAAACCAATACCATATTATAAAGCGATTATCTTCCAATTAGAAATAAATTTTAAAAAGTTGTTATGAGCACCCTCCTGTCAATCTGTAAATGTAACTTTCATAGAAATTATTTTTAATGAAAGATATTAATTATAATTCAAAGTGCAAAATAATAGCTGTCCACTTTTGTGAACTATTTAGCCTTATAAAAAGCATTCATTTCTGAAAGCCTCTTAACTATCACTGGGGTCATCAGAAGCTTTTATAAAATAAACTTGGATGTACTTCTTTTTGAGCAGCACATTCTCATGGCATGTTATACACTTGGCTACTAAATTTTGACTGATCATCCTAACAGAACAGGGAATATTTCCTCCAGGGAATATTCCAGAATAAAATATTATGGAAAATAAAATGTAGCCAGAAGCAATGAGTTAACAGCCGAAACACAAGTATGCATTTCCTCACCAATGATTAATCACTAACTGGTGTATATTTTATATAAGTGTTTGGGGTTTTTCTCTCTTCCTGTTTTTCATGGGTTTGTAAAGAAATAGCTTGGAAATTAGTTGACAAAGGGATTTGGCTCCAGAATAGTGATAGCAAGCAGAGAAAAACATCAAGAAAGGTTTCTCTGTTGTATGCTAGTAACAACTAATCAATTGCATATTTGCTATTTGTCTTTCATGGAAAGCTGTAATAGTTATTTTATTTTTGTAAATAATTAAGATAGTTTTTATTCGAACTATTTTCACCTCTCATGCTGATAAAACGTTAAAAAGCAGAGTGGGGAAAATCATATGTTTGAAAGCCCATGTTTCTGGTTGTGTTTGTAAAGTACATGACTCTGCAAACTGTACTGGCTCAGTTTCTGGAATAGCCTTGTTATAATTCACTGTTATTATCTGTCTAATCAAAGGGTAAAGACAGTGATTTCTGTACTTAGGCAAAACTCTCCTTAGGCGCATGGTTTCTGTTTCCATTTGTGGTGGGTTAGTGTACTGCCGTGGCTTCTGATTTCTTTGTTTAACAATCTCAAGCTGAAACTCATCTTTTCTGGGCCTCTGTCAGCACTGTGTAAGCCTACTATGCCATATAAATGGTACTCAGGGGTCTTCCATGAAAAACTTTCCTATGTAGTAAGTTCTATCACAACCCAAACTCGGAGACCTCTCTTAGATGCTGACCCCACAGCCAGCCACTGAATGAACCTGGCAGGTGCTGTGTGTGATGTGAAAACAGATTGCTATTTATTATTTTTTTATGAAAATATTACCAGCTATACCATATGAAAATGCTTATAAAAATCAAATTGCAAAGCTGAATTGAAATGAGAAATGTCATCAAGTCTTCAAGGAGAATTATTACCATGGAGAGGGTTCTTTTACATGTTTCCTTATATTGGGGGGATTGCTTAGAATGAGGTCATTATTGCTATGTTCTCTACAGACATAACTATCATTTAATAACAATGATAAAGATGGTAGAATTTAAAACACCATTTTTAATGTGGGACTCTGTATTCAAGGAACTTGAGAATATTGGAGATTGGAATGAAAAGAGAGAATGAAAAGAGACATTATTAGCAAAGAAATATTAATTATTCAGGGTTACATACTGCCCCTCCTATGGTTAAATGTTGAGTTCAATCATGCCTATAAAAATGTTATCTAATGGTGAGCAACTGTTTTCCATTTGCACTGTAATGACTCTTTTTTAAAAAAGCAGGTTTATTACCTGAGTTATCTCAATAATTGCCGGAACACTGTAATTTGTCTGTGGCGCACAAGTCAAAACAAGGAAATAAAGCTAAAGTGACTATTAGGCTGAGGTACATCAACTTTCTGTAAGCACTGAGGCTTTGTGCCTTTGCCAATAATGGAAAGTAAGGACTAGAGTTTTTTAAAAATTGGAATATAGTTGTTTTACAATGTTAGTTTCTGCTGTATAATGAAGTGAATCAGCTATGTGTATACAAATATCCCCTCTTTTTTTAAATTTCCTTCCCATTTAGATCAGCAAAGGACATTGAGTAGAGTTCTCTGTGCTATACAGCAGGTTCTCATTAGTTATCTCTTTTATACCTAGTACTGTATATATGTGTAAGGACTAAAGATTTTCATGAAGAGGATTCAACCCACTCTTTTCAGATGACTAAGTATAATTGTGTCCAAAGGCAGGAAGATGAGCAAAGGACTTTGCCTTTGCTTCTAGCTTCATTCTTTCATTATTCACTTACTCATTTAACATTTCCTATTCTGTACATAAAGCTTTGTTCAAGGCACTAGTGATATGTAGAAAAAGATACAGATCCTGTCTCCAAGGTGATCCCAGGAATTTGGGTGAGGGATGTAATGCCAGTAGATGGAGGGGCTTACTCAGAACCATGGAGCATTTTGAACAAACATAATTATTATGCAACATAATTATAATCAAAGATTTAGTATGCTGCTGTGGCTAAGTCGCTTCAGTCGTGTCTGACTCCGTGCGACCCCATAGATGGCAGCCCACCAGGCTCCGCTGTCCCTGGGATTCTCCAGGCAAGAACAATGGAGTGGATTGCCATATCCTTCTCCAATGCATGAAAGTGAAAAGTGAACGTGAAGTCGCCCAGTCGTGTCCTACTCTTTGCAACCCCATGGACGGCAGCCCACCAGGCTCCTCCGTCCATGGGATTCTCCAGGCAAGAGTACTGCAGTGGGGTGCCAGTGCCTTCTCTGAAAGGTTTAGTATAACAGGGCATATTTTGGACAAGTGAACACCAGGGATTGTTTGGTTTGTTCCCTTGCTTAGCTCTGACCCCTACCCCTTCTGCATGGCTTCTCTCGTGGCTCAGATGGTGAAGGTACAAAAATTACCATAAAGAACCTGCCTGCAATGCAGGAGACCACGCTTCAGGAAGATCCCCTGGAAAAGATCCCTTTTGGTTACTCACTCCAGTATTCTGTCCTAGAGAATTCCATGGACAGAGAAGTCTGGTGGGCTACAGTCCTTGGGGTCACAAAGAGTCAGACATGAATGAGTGACTAGCAGTTTCACCCTACCCCTTCTGAGTGTAAGTAACAGTACAGAAATAATTTAGAGGTTGAAAGAGTAAATAGTTAAAGAGTGGCTTTTAGAAATCTCAAAACCACAATCCTTTTATAAGTGAAAAGATATTTGAACCACAGCCATCTGAGGAAATTTGGATTTTTTTGGTTCTTCTTTTTCAGAAGCCACATTCCCAGACTAAAGTTAGTTTATTTGATCTGTAGGAAAAATGATAACAAGCCCTTTGAAGTTAACATTTCCTACTCTTTTACTAGGAATTAAATTTTAATGAATTATTTTATTTTTAAAACTACATTATAAATGCTGATTTTATAAAATGTTATTAGGCTGGGCAGGACAGGGAAGAAGGCCATAAGAGTGTGGTTAATTTTGGTGAAAATTTTCAGTTGATATATCATAATCAACATATATAGTCAAAACTTACAATTTTCTAACTAAAGATTACACATTTGAATATAATTTTTTTTCTACTCAACAAATATTTAGTGAATATCTACTATGTGCCAGCAGTGATATAAATGCTGAGGATACAAAGTAAGAGAAACAAGAAATAAAACCCCTAGTTTTATGAGGTACACATTTTAGAGGGGGGACATACAAAATGCAAATGGATAAGTAATGGATAAAATATCTCATATTTGATTTTTATTATCATAAAAAGTGAGTGACCATTACAAAATTGAGATAGTCTCATGGATTCCTGGGGGTGCAGCAAGAAAATCTTGCTGTTAAAAACAGTTAACCAGCCTTTGTTGAGTTCATTGAGTTATATTTATACATTGTAAACTGAGATTTAAGTAGAAAATCATAGAATGCTTCCTCCTACATGCACTTTAGACTGTAGTAGCCTTCAGACTAATAACTGTGTATTATAGTTGATGGAGCTGCAAGACACAGATGTAGAGTGATTAGGGAAGGACAAAGACGAGAGGAGAGATAAAATCAGGAATACTAGAGGAACTTGAATCTATTGGCATCTATGCTAAAATTCGTCTCTAGATTAGCATAAATGCTCATCCCAAAGATTATCCTATACTTCATGTTTGGCTGTCAACAAAAAAATTATAAGGCACATCAAAGGCAAGAAAAACACACTTTAAACACAAGCACCAGAACTAGACTCAGATAGGATGCAAATGTAAAAAATAATAGATAAGGAATCTGAAATAATCATACTTATTATATTAACTACTTTAATAAACAAATTGCATAGCATACAAAATCAAATGAGTAATATACACAAACAGAAAGTCTAAGAACTCAATAATAAAGCACCAAAAAACTGCTAGGGGAAAAAAAAGCAAAATTGAAGAATGACTACAATGGACTCATCAGTAGATTCAGCATGGACAAGCAAAGAATTTCTGAGTTTGAAAACAACTGAAGAGAAACTTCACAGTCTGAAATTCAAGAAACAAAAAAGAAACAAGGGGAATATAATATCAAAGAACCATGAAATAATTTTGGTAGGTAAAACATACATGTTAATTCCAGAAGAAGAAAGCGAGAAGAGAATAAATATCTGAATAATGGCAATGTAGTGTCCTAGATGGGATCCTGGAATAGGAAAAGAATGATAGGTAGAACTGTGAAAATCTGAATAAAATACAGTCTTTGGCACATAGTATTTATCAATATCGGTTCATTCACTGTGATAAAAATTACCATATTAATGCAAGATGTTAAATGGGGAAACTGGATATAGAGTATACAGGGGCTATATTAGTCATTGAGTAACATTAGTTTTCCAGAGAAACGGAATACACACACACATAGTGAGGAAATCACTCACTTGATTATATAGATTAAGAAGTCCCACTATCTGCCCTCTATAAGCTAGGGACTCAGGAAACCCAGTGGTTACTTCAGTCTGAGTCTAAGGACTTGAGAATCGGGGGTAGAGGGTGGGGTGGAGGATGATGTAAATTCCAGACCATGGGAGGGCAGGATATAAAATATCTCAACTCCAACAGAGAAAGTGGCGGGGGGGGGGGGGCGGTGTAGGGAAGTGATGAAATCCACATCTCTCTGCCTTTAGTTCTATTCAAGGCCTTCAAATAATTGGATGATGCTCACCACATTGGGCAGAGTAATCTACTAAGTCCACTGATTTAAATGCTGATCAGTCCAGACACAGAGAGGAGGAGAGCACGGGAGAACTACTGATAGTCCCAGAAAGAATGAAGCAATTGGGCCAAAGTGGAAACAACTTTCAGTAGTGGATATCTGGTGGTGAAAGTAAAATTCAATGTGGCAAAGAATAGTATTGCATAGGAATCTGAAATGTTATGTCCATGAATCAAGGTAAATTGGATGTGGACAAGCAGGGGATGCTAAGAATAAACATCAACATCTTAGGTTTCAGGAACTAAAATGGACAGGAATGGGCAATTTAATTCAGATGACCATTATATTAATTACCATGGGCAAGAATCTCAGAGAAGAAATGGAGTAGCCCTCATAGTCAACAAAAGAGCCCAAATTGCAGTAGTTGGGTGCAACATCAAAAATGACAGAATGATCTTGGTTCATTCCCAAGGCAAGCCATTCAACATCACAGTAATTCAAGTCTATGCCCCTACCAATGATGCTGAAGAAGCTGACCAGTTCTATGAAGACCTAGAAGACTTCCTAGAACTAATACCCCCAAAAGACGCTCTATTTATCATTGGGGATTGGAATGCACAAGTAGGAGGTCAAGAGACATCTGGAGTAACAGGCAAGTTTGGCCTTGGGGAACAAAATGAAGTGGAGCAAAGGCTAACTGAATTTCTGCCAAGAGAATACACTAATCATAGCAAATACCCTTTTTCAATGACACAAGAGACAGCTTTACACATGGAAATCAACAAATGGTCAATACTGAAATTAAATTGAGGGTTTTGCATTCAATATGTCAGCAAATCTGGAAGACCCAGCAGTGGTCACAGGACTGGAAAAGGTCAGTCCTCATCCCAATTCCCAAGAAGTGCAGCACTAAAGAATGTGCTAATCATTGGACAATTGTACTCATCTCCCATGCCAGTAAGGTCATGTTTAAAATCTTGCATGCTAGGCTTCAGCATTATGTGAACCAAGAACTTTCAGATGTCCCAGCTGGATTTACAAAAGGAAGAGGAAGCAGAGATCAAATCACCAACATTCGCTGGATCATAGAGAAAGCAAGGGAATTCCAGAAAAACATCTACCTCTGTTTCATTGACTACACTAAAGCCTTTGACTGTGTGGATCATAATAAACTGTGGACAGTTCTTAAAGAGATGGGAATACCAGACCATCTTACCTGTCTCTTGAGAAACACGTATGCAGGTCAAAAAGCAACAGTTAGAACCCTATATAGAACAACTGATTGGTTCAAGATTGAGGAAGGAGTAAGGCAGGGTTGTCTGCTGTTACCCTGTTTATTTAATCAATACTCTGAGCAAATCATGAGAAATGCAGGGCTGGATGAATTACAATTTGGAATTAAGATAGGTGGGGGAAACATCAACAACCTCAGATATGCAGATAATACCACTCTAATGGCAGAAAGCAAAGAGGAACTAAATAGCTTCTTGATGAGGGTGAAGGAGGAGAGTGAAAGAGCCAGCTTAAAACTAAATATTAAGAAAACTAAGATTGTGCCATCTGGCCCTATTATTTCATGGCAAACAGAAGGGGAAAATGTGGAAACAGTGACAGATTTCCTCTTCTTGGGCTCTAAATCTGTGGATGGTGACTGCAGCCATGAAATAAGAAGACATATGCTTCTTGGTAAGAAATCTATGACATACCTAGACAGTATGTTGAAAAGCAGAGATATTACTCTGCCAATAAAGGTCAGTATAGTCAAGGCTATGGTTTTCCCAGTGGTCATACACAGTTGTGAGAGCTGGACCATAAAGAAGGAGGAGTGCCAAAGAACTGATGCCTTCAAACTGTGGTGCTGGACAAGACTTCTGAGAGACCCTTGGACAGCAAGGAGATCAAACAATTCAACCATAAGGGAAATCAACCCTGAATACTCGTTGGAAGGACTGATGCTGAAGCTGAAACTCCAGTACTTTGGTCATCTGATGTGAATAGTTGACTCATTGGAAAAGTCCATGATGCTGGGAATGATTGAGGGCAGAAAGAGAAGAGGGATGGCTGGATGGCATCACCAAAGCAATGGACATGAGCTTGAACAAAGTTTGGGAGTTGGTGAGGGACAGGGAGGCCTGGTGTGCTGTAATCCACGGAGTCACAAAGAACTGGACATGACTGGGTGACTGAATACCACCACCACCACCACCCACGTTAGGCAGGGTAATCTACAGAGCCCAGTGATTTAAAAGCTAACCTCTCCAGACATCATCACAGACACACCCAGAAATAATGTTTAATCCAGGCAACCCCTAGCCAGTCAACTTGACAGATAAAATTAACCATCACAGAAATTCTCAGTAATATCTTTGCAATGTTCAATAACTTTTAATTTTAGAATAGTTTTATGTTTTTTTTAAAAAAAGAATTCAGAAATATATTAGCCAATGAAAATTTATGAATTTCAATTTGATTTTGATAATTGAAAAACTATGACATTTATGAGGTAATTAGAACTGTCAACACTGATTGGCTATTTAATAATATTAAGTACTATCTGTAAGTTTTTGGATAGTATTTTATTTTCTTAAAAAAAAGAATACTTTTGCAATAGCAATGCAACCTGAAATATTCAAGGGTGCTCAATGTAATAACAGGGATTAGCTATGGATTAAGAGTGGATTGGGGGAAGAAGGTAAATTTATGGATGGAGCCAGACTTGTAAGGGTTAAAGGTTGTTTCCAAAGGGTTATGGGTGCATGGGTCACACCCTGCTGTTCTGTACTGTTCCATTTTGTATATGGTAGACATGTATCTAACAAAAGGTTTTTTTTAAAAGTCTCATAAGGAAACATGCACAGCTTCTTAACCACTATAATGAGGGCCTCAGAGTAAACAAAAGTTTAGAAAGACTGAACTTCTCTCAAGATTAATACAGAGCAATTTAGTAAAAACACTTAAAATTATACAAACTCAGATTCTTTAAATACAATAATTTCATTATCCTTGACAACAACAACAAAATACCCTTCATTAGCAGACCATCTGGATGCTCATCTTTCCACCATACCTTTCATTCCTATCTGTACAGATACCAAGATAGAGAATAGCAATCCGTACAGATAAAAAAGCTGACCCTGCCCTGAGATAATACTGAATTAGACTAGAATATGGCAAGCAACAGGGAGATAAACAGCTGGAATACCAAGTAAAACACCACAGGGCTGCATACGGGTGAGGCCAACCATGGGACGTAGGGTACAGACTTTCTACCTCTTCAAAACCATTGTAAATAATTAGTAATCGGTGTGTGTATGTGCCTTTTAAAGAACATGACTTGTTAGCCATCCGTCTGTCTTCTTTGGAGAAATGTCTATTTAGTTCTTTGGCCCATTTTTTGATTGGGTCGTTTATTTTTCTGGAATTGAGCTGCTGGAGTTGCTTGTATATTTTTGAGATTAGTTGTTTTTCAGTTGCTTCATTTGCTATTATTTTCTCCCATTCCAAAGGCTGTCTTTTCACTTTGCTTATATTTTCCTTTGTTGTGCAGAAGCTTTTGATTTTAATTAGGTCCCATTTGTTTATTTTTGCTTTTATTTCCAGAATTCTGGGAGGTGGATCATAGAGGATCCTGCTGTGGTTTATGTCGGAGAGTGTTTTGCCTATGTTCTCCTCTAGGAGTTTTATAGTTTCTGGTCTTACATTTAGATCTTTAATCCATTTTGAGTTTATCTTTGTGTGCGGTGTTAGAAAGTGATCTAGTTTCATTCTTTTACAGGTGGTTGACCAGTTTTCCCAGCACCACTTGTTAAAGAGATTGTCTTTACTCCATTGTATATTCTTGCCTCCTTTGTCAAAGATAAGGTATCCATATGTGTGTGGATTTATCTCTGGGCTTTCTATTTTGTTCCATTGTTCTATATTTCTGTCTTTGTGCCAATACCATACTGTCTTGATGACTGTGGCTTTGTAGTAGAGCCTGTTCTCCAAAGAAGACATACGGATGGCTAACAAACACATGAAAAGATGCTCAACATCACTCATTATTAGAGAAATGCAAATCAAAACCACAATGAGGTACCACTTCACACCAGTCAGAATGTCTGCGATCCAAAAATCTGCAAGTAATAAATGCTGGAGAGGGTGTGGAGAGAAGGGAACTCTCCTACACTGTTGGTGGGAATGCAAACTAGTACAGCCACTATGGAGAACAGTGTGGACATTCCTTAAAAAATTGCAAATAGAACTGCCTTATGACCCAGCAATCCCACTGCTGGGCATACACACCGAGGAAACCAGAATTGAAAGAGACACATGTACCCCAATATTCATCGCAGCACTGTTTATAATAGCCAGGACATGGAAACAACCTAGATGTCCATCAGCAGATGAATAGATAAGAAAGCAGTGGTACATATACACAATGGAGTATTACTCAGCCATTAAAAAGAATACATTCGAATCAGTTCTGATGAGATGGATGAAACTGGAGCCGATTATACAGAGTGAAGTAAGCCAGAAAGAAAAAGACCAATACAGCATATTAACATATATATATGGAATTTAGAAAGATGGCAATGATGACCCTGTATGCAGGACAGCAAAAAAGACACAGATGGGTATAGTGGACTTTTGGACTCAGTGGGAGAGGGAGAGGGTGAGATGATTTGGGAGAATGACATTGAAACATGTATAATATCATGTAAGAATCGAATTGCCAGTCTATGTCCGATGCAGGATATGGCACACTTGGGGCTGGTACGCGGGGATGACCCAGGGAGATGTTGTGGGGAGGGGGGTGGGAGGGGGGTTCAGGTTTGGGAACGCATGTACACCCGTGGTGGATTCATGTCAATGTATGCCAAAACCAATACAGAATTGTAAAGTAAAAAAAATAAATTATATTAAAAAATAAAAAATAAAGAACATGACTTGTAGTACAGAAAAGATGAAAGCCTAAATTAGTACAAAAAATAAATTTTTTATCCTATCTGTTTTCCTAACTAGCAAAGCCAGTCTTTAGAGAAATATATCATACTTCTTAATGTGTCTATGAAACTACAGATGAATGGACTATACACAAATACACAGTTATTTTACATTAAAAATGAAGAATAAGACATATTAAATGTAAACCTCATGTTGAAATAAATGCAATGAAAATTTGGGAAACAAAAATAGAGCTTTTATGAAACAGTACGGAGGGCTCTCAGGTGTAACTGAAACTCAACTGTATAATAAAAGAGGTTTAAAACTATTCTGGCTTAAGGCTTTTTACACATCATTAATATCTACCACTTCAAGTCACTTCAAATTAGGCATCCCAGCAGTTAAATTCATAGTTTCCTTGCTTCATGAAAAGAATAAAAAATGTGAGACAAAAAAAAAAAAAAAAAAAAAAACCAGATTAAAAATACAGCATTTCAGTACTGAAATACAGGAATCTGGAACAAGAAACCTAACAGATTATAGAAAGATATAGAAAGAACTAGGCATCCTGGGCACCGAAGATTTTCTCTGTCCCCTGTTCTTTTTTGTAGGAAACAGGCCTCTGCCTCCAAGACCTTCTCTGAGTTCCAAAGAAAGCAAGATATTGCTAAGTCATGTCTGACTCTTGTGATCCCATGGACTATTGCCTGCAAGGCTCCTCTGTCCATGGGATTCTTCAGGCAAGAATACTGGAATGGGTTGTCATTTCCTTCTCCAGGGGACCTTCCCTCCCCAAGAGCTGAACCCAGGTTTCCAGCATTGAGGATAGATGCTTTACCAACTGAGCTTTAAAACTGTTGCTATTCAGGGAAGGGAGAGGATGCAGAGAAAAGGTAGCAGCAGTCAAGAAACAATAGTGCAGTCTTGGGACAGGATTCTGGTTCCCCTTCAAGGGATGCACATAACAGTATCTTTGAGCTCTTCTGCAGAGCAAAAATGTCCAACAAATGGAAGATGTTAACTACTTGATGAAGCATTCTTCATTCCAGAAAGAAGGCCACAGTTTGATAATCTCAGAATCTCCTCAGGAGATCACCTGAGGCCAGATTAAGGCAACACAGGCCCTTTAGTTCTTGACCTGCAGGTCAAGGAGCAACAGTTAGAACTGGAAATGGAACAACAGACTGGTTCCAAATTGGGAAAAGAATATGTTAATGCTGTATATTATCACCCCACTTATATAATTCATATGCAGAGTACATCATGTGAAATGCCTAGCTGGATGAAGCATAAACTGGAATCAAGATTGCAGGGAGAAATATCAATAACCTCAGATATGCAAATGACATCACTTTTATGGCAGAAAATGAAGAACTAAAAAGTCTCTTGATGAAGGTGAAAGAGGAGAGTGAAAAAGCTGACTTAAAACAGCATTCAAAAACAAAGATCATGGCATCACTTCAAGGCAAATAGATGGGAAAACAGTGGAAACAGTGAAAGACTATTTTATTGGACTCCAAAATCACTGCAGATGATGACTGAAGCCATGACATTAAAAGATGCTTGCTCCTTGGAAGAAAAGCTATGACCAACCTAGATAACATATGAAAAAGCAGAGACATTACTTTGCCTACAAAGGTCCATCTGGTCAAACCTATGGTTTTTCCAGGAGTCATGTATGGATGTGAGAGTTGAATCATAAAGAAGGCTGAGCACCAAAGAACTGATGCTTTTGAGCTGTGGTGTTGAAGACTCTTGAGAGTCCCTTGGACTGCAAGGAGGTCAAACCAGTCAATCCTGAAGGAAATCAATCCTGAAGGAAATCAATCCTGAATATTCATTGGAAGGACTGATGCTGAAGCTTCAATATTTTGGCCACCTGATGGTGTAAAGACGATTCATTAGGAAAGACCCTGATGGTGGGGAAGATTGAAGGTAGGAGAGGAGGGGATGACAGAGGATGAGATGGTTGGATGGCATCACTGACTCAATGGACATGAGACTGAGCAAGCTCCAGGAGATGGTGAAGGACAGGGAAACCTGGCATTCTGCAGAGCATGGGGTTGCAAAGAGTCAGATAGGACTGAGTGACTGAACAACAGCAAAGCCCCTTTATACACCCTGATCCTTATCAGCAACTGCACCCTTAAACCACCCCTATAAAACTCCTCACCTGGGACTTCCTTAATGGTCCAGTAGTTAAGATTCAGCACTTCTGAAGGAGGAAACAGAACAGGCTCTGTCTTGAAAGCAGGACTCTATCCTGGGTGGGACTGTGGACTTTGAGCTATATGCCCAGTATCTATGGAAATGACATACTAACTGGAAAACCAGACCCCCATTGCCTAAAAGAATACCCTAATTATCTGTGTAACTGAACAGAATCATACATTCTATTATGCTTATTGGGGTATGACCACAGGCCTATTGATAATTGTCCACTGTTAACTACCTAGGCTTAAGGCACATGATCACAGGTTAACTTTGATTGTATCTTTCTCTTTCCTTTGTTCAGACTAGTTTCAGGGAACCTTATACACTTAAGGTATATAAGGTTTTCACAAAAACTGGTTGCGGTCCTTGGCCAAGAGGAGACTCTGCCTTCGGCCCACCGGTGTAATCAACTACACTCCACTATCTGCGTTGTCTTTCTGAGTGAGTTTGTTTCCTGAAATACGTAGCTATAACACTTCCAATGCAAGGGACATGGCTTAGATCCCTGGTCAAGGAGCTAAGATTTTGCATGCCATGTGGCATGGCCTATAAATAAATAAAATGTTTAAAAAATGAACATCTCACAAAAATATCCACCCAGGTTGGGACACACAATTTTTCAGGACATGGGCCCACTGTTTCAGGGGATCTCACCAACCTCTCTTGGGTCTCCTGCATTGGTAGGCATTTTCTTTACCACTGCACCACCTGGAAAGCTCTTTGACATCAACACTGAACTGAAATTCTGTGGCTCTACAGATGTCATCTCACTTCTATAATTTTCAGCTTTGTGAAGATTAGTAATGTTTGAAGATGTATAAAATTGTAAGCAATGTTGAACAAAGAGGATGAGCTTCTATATGGTGGGGACAAGACTCATAGGAGATGAGCCATCACTAGCTGACTCTGAGTTAGAGCTGTTGACTAAAAAAGATACACAATGTCAGAAGTGCAAATTAAGTTTTATTGGGGGCAAAATGAGGACTTTAGGCTGGAAGACAGCATCTGAGCGAGCTCTGAGGTGGTGGGGGAAGGTCAATATATATGATTTTAGTGAAGGGAAGTTCAATGCAGTCAAGCACTTATTTTACAAAAGGTTTTCTGCTAGTCATCAGGAGCTGACATCATCATGAATGGATTTAGTGCTTTCCTAGATATAAGGAGAAGCAAGGATTGGGACCATGAAATCAGTTCATGAAAATATGTAAGTATTATTATCTAAAGTCCTGTTCCACCTATTTCCCTGGAGCACAAAGTGCTTCATTCTCCACCCAGAACTCCCTTCAGGTCATGTGGAAGATCAACAACTGTGGCAGCACAGGATTCGTCTCTGCAGAGGCAGATGGCAAATGCCCTTCAGTTCAGTTCGGTTCAGTCGCTCAGTCGTGTCCAACTCTTTGCAACCCCATGAATCGCAGCACGCCAGGCCTCCCTGTCCATCACCATCTCCTGGAGTTCACTCAGACTCACGTCCATTGAGTCTGAGATGCCATCCAGCCATTTCATCCTCTGTCGTCCCCTTCTCCTCCTGCCCCCAATCCCTCCCAGAATCAGAGTCTTTTCCAATGAGTCAATTCTTCACATGAGATGGCCAAAGTACTAGAGTTTCAGCTTTAGCATCATTCCCTCCAAAGAAATCCCAGGGCTGATCTCCTTCAGAATGGACTGGTTGGATCTCCTTGCAGTCCAAGGGACTCTCAAGAGTCTTCTCCAGCACCACAGCTCAAAAGCATCAATTCTTTGGTGCTCAGCTTTCTTCACAGTCCAACTCTCACATCCATACATGACGACTGGAAAAATCATAGCCTTGACTAGACGGACCTTTGTTGGCAAAGTAATGTCTCTGCTTTTCAATATGCTATCTAGGTTGGTCATAACTTTTCTTCCAAGGAGTAAGCGTCTTTTAATTTCATGGCTTGGAAAGCACTAATTTGTAGTTGACAGGCTTTTGAAAAGAAGGCATCTCCATGTTGAAAAGGAAATGGGAAACTCATAATAATTGATTCTACTGAGATTTTGGGAGATAGTTTGTAATTTGAATTCATAGGTGACATATATGTGCGACAAAATTATTATTTTACGGCAAGAAAAATTTAAACACAAAAATTTTTCTCTGTCCTTTGACCTCCTCTCTCCCTTCAGTGTGTACTGTGTGCCTATATGATGCACGGATCAAACCTCCCCCAATAGAGGAATACCTGCTCAACCACAAAGAGCAACATTCTTCCAGAATCTACAAGACAAAGTGAAAAACTAACCTTTCTTCTTGATCTTGTAAGGGTTCACATAATCCACCAGGACCATGCCTAGATCTGGATTATGTAAACTGTCAATAAAATATATCCTTTAATGTACAGCTCTCTATCTTAAAAAACTTACATAAGTGTGCCTTGATTTTCAACTGGCACAGCAGTGCCCAGAGCATTCTGAGATGCTCTTCCCAGGTTATGATTCTCATATTTGGTTTTAATAAAATTTTACAATTTTTTTCTTAAATTGATTAAGTTTTGTTGATGATGCATGTTATATTTTGGTCTGCATTAGCATATGTCCACACAGATTTCTATGCAATGGACTATTATTTAAGAGGATGGAGGAAAGTTAAGCATAAATCCTGATAACCAAAACTGTTTTCCAGCATGAATTTATCCTCTCAAAAAATATATAGATATATGACACAGATTATGGCAATGGGCATAGGTCATTTTGATCTGTGAAGCTTAAGGAAACAGAGACATTTTCAGAAACATTTGGGAATCAAGGAAATAACCACAAACATTATTGTGGTATAAATCATGGGAATTTTTGTTTATTCCATCAGAAAGCTATAGGGAAGTTTATTTGTGAACACCTGGAAGACAACCAAGAAAAATGGAAAAAGAAAATGAAGACATGAAATTATTTCTTCAATGTAGATTTTGTTGCTGAGAGTTTCAATTAAGGAAGAAAATGCAATAGATGGATTTAGTGACTGTTAAAGTTTTTAATACATGGCCTCAAGGCATCTTACTGAATATTTAACTAAATTGGCTTGAAAATGAACACTATCACCTCAGAGAAACTGGAAGCTTGGCTGAGAGAAGATAAACTACAAATGCTGATCAAACCAAGGTAAATGAAGTGACTAAAACTGTAGACACTTAAGCCAATACTTGGCTTATTTTCCTTGCAAATGTTTTCTCTTACAAATGTAGTGATGGCATGTTCACATGAGTGATATTCCCTGCTCCTTTAAAACAAATGTCTTACAACAAGAAGAGATGATACACAGACTACAGGAGATGCAATCACAGTTTCCTTTTGTTATAGCGAGGAGGAAGTTCATATCAAGTAAGCAAAGAGCATGTATAGAGAAGAACAGGAAGGAAAACACATCCCCAAAATGGCATATACAGTTTATCAGGATAAATCCAGAAATGTGTCAAGAAGAGCCAGGAGTGGAATTGGCAGCCGCTCTCTTCTCTGCAGACGTGGTCAAATCAAACCTATTTCTAAATTCAGAAGGGTAACTGAGCAGGACCCTTCCTAGGACAGCCTCTTGCCCCATATCCTCTGCTTTAGTCGTTTCTGAAATATCTAGACAGCAGATGATGCACATTTCCTGAGTTGCTTTACAGATGCTAAAACCCCCATCAACTGAAAGACCCTAAGGGCTTGATGACCTTGAGTTCAAATCCCTAGGTCTCCTAGAACCTAAGGATTAATGATGTTAACTCTGTGACGTGGTCCTGTTACCTAAACACCAACCAATCAGAGGACTATTCATGAGCTGATCACAAACCCTGAAATTCCCCTTCCTCACCTTGACTTTAAAAATGCTTTCCTGAAACCCATTGGGTGGGGGTGAGGGGGGGCATTGGGCTTTTTGAGCACTAGCTGTCCCAGACAACTTATATGCCTTATAATAAATACTGCATTTCCTTGACTGCAACCCAGGACCAACAGATTGACTTTATTGGGCATGGGTGAGTAGACTCGAGTTTGGTTTGGTAACAAAATTAACTGCATTCAAGTGTATTTAAAATGGCTTAAGTGGCCAAAAATCACAGTTGCTTAAACCACCAGGATTTGGTCCAGGGGAAAAAAAATCTGTGAATAATCTAATCATAGAGGAAATAAAAGTGTATTTTAAAGGAGGAGGGAGAAAGTGACATCAGCACAGCTGAAAGAGAAGCATTTTCTGGTTGAAGTATAGAGTTCTATCCCATGTACATTCATGATGCATAGTTCCAAACCCTATATTCTTCTTGCGGCCAAGCTGCCTAGAGTAAGGAAAGATTTACCTCCACTGAGAGTACCTTGCTGGGGATGGTATCAAAGAGAATGCTGCAAAGTAAGCTGAAGAAATAAAATTTTTATTGCCATTCGAGAAAGTTTAGTAGATATATACTGCCCTTTCTCTAATAAAGGTGAAAGGAAATTATGGTCCAGAGTTGAGCTCCTTTAAAAGAATTTTTGACACAACTTATTTTTTAATATTATGAAAACAAATGAGGAAATACTAAAAGAGCTATGTGAAGTAACTCTCTAATATTTCTAATCCTAAAAGTTAGGTTAAAAATAATAATTTCATAATCTCACTCCAGTTTTCCCCACCTGCCTTTAAGATAAAGGTTATAAACTGGCAGCTCATGAATAGGTCTAGCCCATCCAATATGCCACCAAAGTTTTTTCAAAATAATACATTTTATATCAACATTTAAAATTGGATTAAAAATCTGTTTTTAATCTTTTATTTGGAATTTTAAAAAAAGACTAGGAATCCCAGGACACATCAGCTGAAGTTAAGTTGCTAAAGCCAGCTTTCAATAAAGCAGGCCTCTTACCTCCCAACATTTCCCACCTGAGTCACTTTTTCCTTTTATTTCTACTTCTTGCCCTTGCAGGCATCTGAGATATTCAGTAATGCAAACTCATGTGCTTATTGATATATTACATTCTTAAAGGAGAAAATAATTTTTCATTTATATTGACATATATTTTTTTAAAAGTTCTAGTTGCATACTATGAGGAAATAAACCACAATGAGTTTTCTGTGTGGTCAATGACAACTAGCTGAAGACATCAAAAATGCACCCAACATGAGCTGGAGATTTAATCTAGGAAAGATGACCTAGGTTCTGCCATCTTTCCAACACTTAAAAAAGAAGAAAAACACATCACTGAATCAACAAGCCAAACACTGTACTCTTCTCAAAGTTGGGTTGCATGTCAATTTCCTTTGTAACACCTGCTACTTAACTACTCTGCTTGACCAAATTTCTGGTATTTTTTCTAACTTGTTAAATATAAGTTACTTTAAATCCTAAATGGCTGAAACAACAAAGGGTTTTATAAAGGTAAGACTCTGGCAAGAAGCAAAATATATCTGGGGCTTCCCTGGTGGCTCAGATGGTAAAGAATCCACCTGGGTTCGATCCCTGGGTTGGGAAGATCCTCTGGAGGAGGGCATGGCAATCCACTCTAGTATTCTTGCCTGGAAAATCCTATGGACAGAGGAGCCTGGTGGGCCACAGGCTCTTTCTATGGGATTGCAAAGAGTCAGACACAACTCAGCAACTAAGCACTATTAAAAAATATCTAGAAAGCCAGGTGGAAAAATGACAACAGCTTGGAGAGTAAAGCAGGACTCTCAGAATCCATTTAGCCTAAACATTCCTCCGCGTCTGTCCTGCAGTATAACCAAACCCTGCTCAGTTAATCAGAGGTGATTAAAGTTATGAGTGGCCCACCTGGCTATGTCCCCTTCTTAGATCTACGTCACACCCTGCCGTTCTGTACAGCAAGTCTTGGTCAGTCTATCCCAAGTCTATGCCACGGCTGGGTTTGCAACTCCAAGCTGCTGGCATTCATTCTGCAAGTGACTTCTGAGACCACTCAAGAGAATGCAACCATGAAACAGTCCATCACTGAAGTTGCCAGAGGGAAATAAAAACTTCACTGGCCTGATCCTAGGAGCCGTCCTGGCAGTTGTCCCTAAGTCAGGGTAACGGGGCAGGTGTGACAGAATCTGGGGCTAGAAGCTGCCTGGAATGCTCTGGCAAGCTCCCTTCCACTCAGTTGCCTTCGGCACCCTTCTCACTGAAGGCCCAAATGTCCCTATTAGGTGCTAACAAAGAGCAAGCTGAGCAAATACATCAGGCCGAGGGCTCTGCGGGGAAAAGAGGTGCTTTCATATCGATGCAAGCCCGGGGCTGTTGAAGTCAAGCACTAGGTACTCTCACAGCAAGTACGCTGAGTATGTGTGAGCACTGCCAAAGCTCTCAGGGCACCAGGTTATTCCACCAGCTCCAGAGGATTGCTGCCTCTGCTCTGCCAGAGGGCCAGGAGTCACTGAGAGAATACCAATGATAGATAGCCCAGAACTCAGAGGTAGTTCGATAGCAGAGAGAATGAAATCACAAGTCACACAGTGCACGAACTCTTCCCTGCTCTGCTCAGTGGTAAAGAATCTGCTTGCCAATGCAGGAGACCTAGGTTTGATCCCTTGGTGGGGAAGGTCCCCTGTAGGAGGAAATGGCAACCCACTCCAGTATTCTTGCCTGAAAAATCCCATGGACAGAGGAGCCTGGGAGGCTACAGTCTACAGGGTCGCAAAGAGTCAGACACAACTGAGCATGCACACATGCAAAATATTGTAACTATATAAGTATACAGTAATGTGAATGAATTCAGTTTGCTGTTGTTGTGATATCATCCATTTTTGTTAAAATGAGATTTTTTTTACTTTCTTTACTCTCACAACATGGGTGCACATCTCTGGGCAAATACTGTTCTTTATCAGCCATATAGAGAAAATAAATAATACATCACAAAGAACAGCTTCAAGGCAAATACCAATGTTTGCCCTTGTCTACAGAATCTTTTAGCAATTACCTGATGCTGATTAGAAACCTAAAATGTACTATATACCTATATGATGGATAAAAAGAAATATTAGGAAAACTCAAGAGATGCTGAAGAAGGAATTCATAGGGCCTGGACTCCATCTTAGGCCTGTTCATGCTGATCATGCTCGGTCACCTTTCCAATGGACTCTGAACTCTGTGTTTAGTGCCTATGAAAACAACAACAGAAGGTAAGACCCCCTCCAGACAGGGGAACGTTGAAGATCGTATCTAGGTTACTCATCGCCTAAGAGAAAACATACACTAATCACCCCTTCCTCCAGACAGGCCATAAATTTTTCTATATCTATCAGAGTGTAACCTCAGGTTTATTGATTATTGGCTAATTGTTTGACTGTTTGAGCACATGAGCCCATAGCATGTGAATGATGGGGTTATTGGGATTGTATTTTCCTTGGTTTATGTAAGTCTCAAGGAATTTGGGGTGGTGGGTTCAGACACGTACACATGGGATATAAAAGATTTTCGCAAATGCTGGTCTGGGTCCTTGGCTAAGAGGGGACTCTGCCTTGGGCCCACCGGTGTAATAAACTGCACTCCACTATCTGCATTGTCCTTCTGAGTGAGTTTGTTTCCCAGAACGCGTGGCTACAACAATGCTTTATAGTAAAACCAACTTTAGTCAAATTTTCCTTTAGATACTTAACTATTTGGGTAATTTTTTTCTTACAGAATTTCTACAATTAATTTGGCCATTACTTGATATTTATAGAGTACTTTAAAATTTCCTAGTGTTTTACAATTATTGCTTATTTTTTCTTTACAACATTCCCAAAAGGTGTAAGCAGTAAAACTTCTCACCGGGAACAGAACAGGAAATTCTAAACTGCCATTAGAAAAGATATTCTTATAAAGTGTTCTGGGTGACAAACAGAGTAAGGAAATCAGCTGCTTATGTGTTTTACCAGGTTAATTTGGAGTAAAGTCTGCCAACATTTATTTAAACTCAGCCATCAATTTTCCCTGGTTTAATTATGATGAATTATAACAAACCCTGGCAAGGAACTAGAGTTTAATACAGGGGTCCTGAGACTGAGTCCAGAGCTAGAAGGACCTATAGAGGTCATTAACTCCAGAATAGCTCTGAAAGGCAGGCCATCTCTGATAGATGGGAATTGATTTTAAAATTTTCCAAATAACATCCTTTCTTCAAACTTTTCCAATTTAATGACTTTTGGTACAGAAATATTATTTTCCTATAGTCCATCCTAAAGGAAATCAGTCTTAAATATTCAATGGAAGGACTGATGCTGAAGCTGAAACTCCAGTACTTCGGCCACCTGATGCAAAGAACTGACTTATTTGAAAAGATTCTGATACTGGGAAAGATTGAAGGTGGGAGGAGAAGCGGATGGCAGAGGATGAGATGGTTGGATGGCATCACTGACTCCATGGACATGAGTCTGAGTAAACTCTGGGAGTTGGTGATGGACAGGGAGGCCTGGCTGCTGCTGTCCATGAGATCGCAAAGAATCGGACATGACTAAATGACTGAACTGAACTGATAGCCAACCATAATTCAGGCTTTAAAATAAGCCTATTTCCTCTGGTTCATACCACATAGGAAATGGAGAAATTTGGTTACAAATTTATAATAAACTTAAAAAGAAATATTAGCACATTCCACAGCTACTTACTTTGCAGTGGATATAGTTGCTCTTTATACCACATGGCCTTAACTGAGCTTTTTACTTTGCACTTCCAGGCTCAGTCGGGACTGATTAAAACAGTTTCTATATATTATACCATAGCATAGACAGTCCTTTAAAAGGGCAGCAATAGAGATCGACAAAAGTTAATTAGATGTTGAACCAAAAAAAAAGTCACAATGACACCATTACAATACAATGATTTCGACAAGCATGAGTCTTTACACTTAATACTGAGAAGTGGATGCTTCATGTAAAAGGAAAAAAAAAAAAAGTAGTTTCTGCCTAGAAGAAGATTAAAATATATTATGGAAATAAAACCACATTTTAAATATTCAAACAACTGAAAACAATATAAGAAAAATGCAACCTGTGTGGTTTAGACAGAATTAAGAGAATGGCGATGTGAAGTAAGAAAGATTATAATGAAGAGATGGGATTGAACTAAAACTTCAAAGAGGAGTCTATATAACCACAAAAGAAGGAAAACACATTCTCAATAAAGGAAGCAACACATAAAAACTATGTAATCAGAATGGTCTATTCTTAGGTTAGTGATAGAAAACACCTACATAAAATAATTCATACAGTGCAGCAGAGATTAACTTGAATAACAAAGGAAAGATTATCATTTGATCTCATGTAAAGGACATAATTGTTCCATGTGAAAATTTTGATCTGTCTTAGAAATTAATATAAAAAGGCAAGACAATGATCAATGATGTGCAACATCAGTAATTTAATGAATAATAAAGACACAAATAGGTCCACTGAGAAACAAAGGTGAGATAATATAAAGGAGATGATTTGATGGAAAAATATTTTAACACACAAGAGAGGAAAACAAAATCATATTTTTAAAAGTCTGTTAAAGGTAAATCTCTTAATGAATAAAGAGAAATGAAGATAACTATTACCATTATCTATTACCATAATCTATTACCAATTACCCAAATTGGACATCTTTTTATAGAATAAATCTATCCTCTTTCCATCTATCATAAAATTGTCTCTTTAAGCTCCTCTCTAATATTTGCTTCTTGATTCTCTTATTTTAGGAGCTTCTCTACAAACTCTCCTTGGTGTTGTCTATTTATTCACTGGATTCAACTCTTTTGAGCATATGCACTTATAGAAAACAAACATGGGCCTCAGATTTACTTTTCTGGTACTGAACTTCTGGCTGAATGCTGTCAATAGATGTTTCACAGACCATCCCCAATATTTACTCCATCGAAAAGAGAATTCCAGGATTGCCCTTACAGTCTGGTGGTTAAGACTCCAAGCCCCCAAAACAGAGGACATGGATTCAATCCCATCAGGGAAAGAAGATTCTGCATGCCCCATAGTGTGGTCAAAAATACAAATTGATTAATTATTTTAAAAAGAAAGAGAAATTTCTACATTTCCTCCAAACCCAGAGCCTCTGCAGCAAACCTCCATGTCTTCTCATCTGATGCCATCAAATAATTTAAGTCTACTTCTCACCCTACATTCCTTACAGCAGCCTCTCACTTAATCTCTCTGGCTCCAACTTTTCCCATCTTTATATTTAAACCATATGTTTTATCAAGTTACTTCACTGCTACAAAATTTAGTGAGTTATTTTGGGAGGGGGTGGTGCTCTAGAACTGGTGATTTAGATGATAAAGAATCCACCTCCAATATGGGAGACGGGAATTCAATCCCTGGGTTGGGAAGATCCCCTGGGGAAAAGAATGGCTACCTACTGCTGTATTCTTGCCTGGAGAATTCCATGGACAGAGGAGTCTGGTGGGTTATAGCCCATGGGGTTGCAAAATGTCAGACAACACTGAGCTACTAACATTTTTACTTTCACTAGAACATATGTTCTAGTAACATCCAAGATTTCTTTCTCCCTTTTCCACTTTTTCTCTCCAGAGACTCTACAATGTTCGTGTTTTTTTCATTTCCAGAATATTATCTGGAAATATCTCTCCAATCTGAAGGCATGGCTACAGATATTTGTCCATATCTAAAGACCTCCTTTTTCCTTGGAAATTTTTCTATTATTTAGAAGGCATCTTCTCCTTCAACCTCTCACACAGATTTAATGAGCAACTCCTCTAAATGACTGCTACACTTCCATCTAGCTCTACTGGAAATTTGAGTGACCACTATACTGGCATATTGTTCTACTGTGACCTTATCAGACTTTCAGGCTGCAGGTCCACAAGTTTCAGACACATAACTGTCCATTAATATTATGATATTTTAATTGAGATCTTGCTGTAACCTAGAGAAAATTCTTAATTTCCTAGAAGTAATTGCCAAAGTAAAAAATGATGAGTACTTATCCAATTTTTTATGAACCTGTACATTTCTTTGCTTGTGAGAATCTTCTTACTCTTCCTATGACACTCTGAACAGTGTCAGCTCATTAGGCACCAAAAGATAAAAATAAAAAATAAGTCAACCTAATCACATGGGAGAAGGGAATGGCAACCCACTCTGATATTGTTGCCTGGAGAATTCCATGGACAGATGAGCTGCAGTCCATGGGGTCGCAAGAGTCAGACATGACTGAGTGACTAAACCATGACACCAGCATTACAAAGGAAGAAAAAATATAAAATTGAGCATGACTGTAGTGCTAGTGCTAGCCACACAGCAGCTGCTCTATTCGTGTTGTTTACAAAGATTTCCAATATGACTACATTAGGAAAGAGTATTTGGATTAAGTAGAATAACAGACTTCAACATAGTTTAGGGTTGTTATGAAAACTGAATGTTACACAGTAGCAGTTCAGACACTGGAATGAGACAGAACAACTGATATCTAACATGTCGAGATTTATGTACCTCATATGGCTGTCACAAAAATTGAATGAAATAACACAGGCAGAAAAGCTCATATATAATTACCTATTTTGATCATTACAATGATTATGATTGCATTATATATAAACTGGACAACAGAGGGAAGAGCTTGGACTGGGGAATCAGAAAGGTCCAAGTTTAAATATTTGCCAGATGTGTGACCTAGGATAGTTAATTAACATCACTGAATTTTCTTCCTTTTCTCTAACTACAGCGATAACTAAAATTAGACACAACCTCATACTTTTAAAAAGAGACAAACACAGCAACTAGAATGAAAAATGGCATACAGAAAATATTAAAATAGTTGCTTCTTTTCTCCTATGTAAAAGGCCAATTTTTCACTTTTATTTTTAATAGTTTGTTTTGAAAGATACAAAATATTCTCTACTAATTATATTAGAAATTAGTAGCCTATTAACAGAGAATAGAGATTTCTCAGTGTCACTTAGACCAGAGAGCCTTCACTAGAATAGTGTTTAGGGTTTGATTTTTCTAAAATTAATAATAAGCAGAAATTTAGGGGACACAGAATCATGGCACAAGAGGTTTTAAAGCATATCCCCACAATTATACATGAGTAGCCCCAAAGTCCTTAAAATTCCAGTAATTTTTGTCTCCTCTCCACAAATTTAAAAAATAAAAAAATAAATAAACAAATAATGAAAACCCATTATCTTTATTATCACCTAACTGACAACATTTTTCCACTAATATCTAGATTTACTTTGAGAGATGTTTTTTAAACAGAAAACTCTCACTGTTCTAATCCTGCTCTTGGTGGTTGGGATTTACAGCCCTGATATTAATGATATTCATTAATTCTGAAGGAATAAAGAGACAAGTGAGAAATATTAGAAGCAGTGAATGAAACGGAAAAAGAACTCCTTTATTAAGCTCATTCATTTTTACCAATGTTCTCTAAATTTATTTGCATGATCGATAAATTTCTAGTTATTACACATTATTTGTAGTGGAGGTGAAACAATGGTAATATCCATTTTTATTTATGATTTTAGATGCTAAGAAGAATTCAGAATGTCTTAAACAAGCCATATGTGTCTTCCCTCAGTGAAATCAGTGCTTTGAGAGGAATAAATACTGATTTTTTTTTAAACCAATTCTGAGGATACATAAATATTTAATTCCCAGACAACCTTTCTAGAGAGGCTAAAAGAGACCTCTCTCACTCTCCCTGATTTGTGTTTGTTTTTTTTTTTAATTGAGGTCAATTTACTAGAAAAAATGGAAAAGGACAGAGAGTTTTTCATTTCTCCCACCACAAGGTACTTTCTTCACTACCTCTTCTCCTACAAATCTCATTTATAAAAGTTGGAAAAAATAATTTTGATTAATGACCTAATTTGAAGCAAAATGAGTTTGATTAATCAACATTATCCTATGAAGTATCACTTTTAGAGAAAGATCCTTTCGTGACAGTTTATAGGAATTTGCAATCTTTAGGTACCTGTTAATCTTCCTAAATATACCAACTGTAAGTTTTTCACAATTCATTGATTTAAAAGTATTTTGCCCAGTTTTTGAGAGGAGTAGATTAACATGAAATTTGTCAGTAATACTGCCTTTCTCACAAGCTATAACTTTTGTAGAGTTGAATCTGAATCTGTTTCTTCTATGCATATTGAGTATTAGCATGAATACAATTAGATCCAACTGAAAAATGCCACCTGCTGGCTAATCACAAATTTTGTTATCCTCTTGCATTTTACAGGTTATTCTCTTTGTGTTTGGATTTCAACAATTTGATACGTTTACTTGTGATCGATCAAAAATTACCTAAAAAAACCTTGAACTATTAAATCTCTCAGTCTTTGCCAAAGGGGTTATGTGTGCTTATTGAGACACATTTTCAACGCCCTGTCAGAGAGCTTCCAACTCTGCCTTAGCCTTCACTTTCTACTTGTATACAGGGCCACAAGGTAAGCCAAAGGTGAAAGATTAGTGTCTTTCTCAACTCTTTCCTGGGCATGAGCATAACTCTGCCTATGTAAGTGTACTTCTAGATTCCCAGATACATGTCAGAAGAGTTTTCCAAAATTTTATTTTGCCAATATTTCCTTTAAATTTTGTGTCCGACTCTGTGTGACCCCATGGCCTGCAGCCCACCAGGCTCCTCTGCCTATGGGATTCTCCAGGCAAGAGTACTGGAGTGGGGTGCCATTGCCTTCTCTGATAACTTCCTTATGCAATTGCAATTTAACTAATTGCTGCTGATTGCTTCTGACAAACACCCAAAGAATAAGGCTGAAGACAGAATATAGCTGCCTGTACTGAGTTAGGCCAGAGACAGGTGCTAACAATGGAGGTTTTTAGGAAACTGTTATGTGGGTCAAATAGAGACATGAAGCTTTTCCTAAGCTCCAAATCTGCTCTGCTCATTTAGTGACTACCACACTACTGTTTTTCACAGCTACTGGGCTTGCAATGCTTTTGTTTTCAATGTCACTGAAGATCTGGGAAGAGGGAGTTGGGAAAAAGGCAAGTTAAAACATGAGAAAGTTTGCTAAACTTACTGAGATTCTGTTCTTTTTCTAGATTAAGTACTCCTTAGAGGGTTGTAAGCCTTTGATTAATTTCCAGAATTCTAAAAGAGTTAATTAGAACAATATTTTCATTCTCATAATTTCTTTCACTGGGTAATGGGTTTGCAGGAGGCGTTACTCTATCATTCTGGGTCAGTTCAGATGGTAGGTTTTTACTTTTAGTTCAATGTAATTCTTCTTATCTTCCTCAAATATTTTATAGAGAGACTACTAAACTGTCCTTAGCTTTGTGGTTTGAATACAAAATCAGTGAAAACAAGAAGTCTCAAATTGCTTATAATGTTATCATGAATCCCTGTTTGTTGCAAAAAAAAAAAATGCACTAGTAGCTATACAAATATAGACGTGATGAAGATCCTTATAATATTCTTCAATTTTACATTTTAAAGATGTGAGCACTATGGGTTCCATGATTTTGACCAAATCACAAATCCAGGAACTGTAAGCAAAAAATGGAATTTCTCATTCTCAATCAAGTGATTATTCCTTTCCACCTGTCATGTCAATTTCAAAATCACTGAGTTAATTAACACTTTTATGAAACATTGGAGACATCTTAACTGTCTTAGAGCACGAATAAGGTAAATACAACTGAAAAACAATGTAATTTTTATTAATGAATTTATGTGCTTAATTGTTCAATTGTGTCCAATTCTTTGAGACCCCATGGACTGTAGCCCACCAGACTCCTCTGCCTATGGAACTTCCCAGGCAAGAGTGCTGGAGTGGGTTGCCTTTTTCTACTCTAGGAGATCTTCCTGACCCAGGGATTAAAACTGCACCTCCTGCATTGGCAGGTGGATTCTTTACCACTGACACCATCTGGGAATCCAGTGAATTTATAATCTAAGAGATAATCAGGATTTACACAGAAAAAATAGAAATATGATTAAAATGTTCCAGACTATTTATATAAGCATTTAACTATTTAAATTAACAGCAGTTCCCCGCCACACACAAGTGATTGGCATAATGATTATATCCATAATGAAATACCCAGGAAAATATATATACATACAGTGAACTCATGAATTTGGACTATAAAGGACACCTCAATTTAATTCATGACAGCGATCTTGCCCAAAGCAAGTCTTTCCCAACTTCTTTAGCCAGAGTCATGCTCCCATAGCACTTTAATCATAATTTTCTTATAGTATTTACCAATGTAATTCATCTTTTTATCTACCTGCCTCTTCCACTAGACATGATAACCTCTGAACACAGATACTGCTACTGTGAACCCCCAAGATCTAAAGATACAAATTATATTTATTTAACAATTGCTCCTTAATGAATGAATGAAATCATGCTTGAATTTACCTTCCACTGTGCATGGGCAAATAGAGAGTCAGAATGGATAGGATAGCATAAACTTTATTCTGGAGGTAAATGTGCACATATTTAGGTCAACGGACTGTGTCTATTGACATGCAAGAGGAAAAACTGAGTTCAGTTACCTGAGGTACAGGGATAATTTTTTCAAAAATCTGGGAAATTCTTTCCTGAGATAAACACAAGTACCAAAACTTTGCTTCCTAGAGTCTGGGAATGAATAAACGCTATTCACATCTGGTAACTCAGTTCCCACCTCTGCAGAAAGAGTAAGCCAGGAAAAGCCAGCATGGATTAAGAAAAATCTTCCTCCTTATCATGCTGATATAAGCTATGCTTTGAAGAGCTCTTAGACCATTTGCTTTTATACCAAAAGTTAAAAAAAGAGAGCGAGAGAGCATCTCAGGGGATGGTACATAACCACTTTTACTTATTATTTTTAAATTTGGTGTTACCAGCAGCGGATGTAAAGTCTTCCCTCTTGGCAGAAATAGAGCCAAAGAATTTCATTGTTGTGAATTATCCACTGCAGAAACTATTCTGTTCATATCCATAATTTACCATAATAAAAAAGATATGTCCCTAAGTAGCAAATGCAGACATAAAACTTATGAAGTTCTATGTAGTAGATGTGGGTACAGTGAAAAGAAAGGATCAAGAATAGAATATTCTTACAAAGAATAAAATTGCTCACTCAGTTACTAAGTGAATCTCATTTTCAAAAGTAAGGATGAATTTTAAAATGAGTATTTTTACTTCTATGATAAGTCCTTCAAGAAATAATATTTTGTGAAAAATCCACAAGGACTGTATATACAGTCATAAAGCTGAATCATGTTATATTACCTATATGTTACATCCATTAATTTTTTTAAAACTTCAGGTTCTCTGTATCGAATTCTAGGCTGTCTCATTAAAATTAGATAATTATAAATTATTTGATATTGCTTTGAGAGCCCTTACCATTCCAATCTTGCTATTAAATACAGTCAAATTTTATTATTATTATTATTTTATATTACTGGCATTCTGTCTTCAGTCACTGACTTGTTTTTCCTTTAACTTTAATGTTATCCAATAACTGCAACAGACAATGGGGAAAAATAAGTTCCAAAAGTGTTCTCTACTGCTCTTTATGCCTATTTTGGAGAAAATAAGTGAGTTTGCTGCTTTGCATTCAGTCAAAATAGCTCCAATTTTAGTCTATTTTTTTGCAGATGTGTGTATGTGTGATTCCTGAGAATGGTAAAAACAGTTGCACATATATTTATGGCCAACATTTTTACCTCGATACTGACACATGAAAGTATAAAATCAGAACACTTTCATTTCTAATGAATGTTGTTTGATGGCCAAAGGGGCCCAATAAATAAATAAATATGCAAGCAAGCAAGACTATCCTTAATTTCCTTTAGGGCTCTCTTAGATTGCTTTGATTCATTCTTAAACTAATCCTTTTCTGAAGTTGTCTCCCAAAATCTCTGAACATAAAGAGATGCAAAGTATCATCTGATAAACCGTTATCTAAAGAAAGCTGCAGCAAAATGCAATGTGGTTAGAAACATGGAACTTCAAATGAGGGACTATCAAAATTAAA
This sequence comes from Oryx dammah, assembly GCF_014754425.2. Taxonomy (NCBI): domain Eukaryota; kingdom Metazoa; phylum Chordata; class Mammalia; order Artiodactyla; family Bovidae; genus Oryx; species Oryx dammah. The sequence continues at coordinate 73,322,989 of NW_024070189.1, read as the reverse complement.
GTTCCATCAAAATTGAATTTGCTGCTTTAAGACATTTCATTCTTTCTTGAATCAAACATCTAAATGCTTCTTCCCTGATTCTCCTGTGTTAGAGAGAATTCTCCCTGATTCAGCCATGTTATCTGTTGCTGAAATCCTCCAGACTGCAGTAGGTCACTCTAGAGAAATACTTTTCATTAGACAAGAAGGAAGGAGGAACAGAGAGAGAGTGCAAAAGGGAAGAGGGAAGGAACTAGGAGAAGCCAGGACACAAACAAGCAAGCGATGCTTCAGGAAACTATAATAGAATGGGCTAAGAATGGGCTGAGTTGCAGAGCAGAACATATTGATTCTTTATACCAGTGCTGTCCCAAAGTATAGTAAATAACAATTACTCTTTCAGAACTGCAATAGCTGAAACACTAAAAAGCTGAACAGACATGTTAGCTCTAGTGCATTATATTTTTTTATATATCTTTACAAGTTATATGTATGGATACAATCCTCCCAAACCACGCCCCCCACCACCACCACCATGACCACCTGTGAGATTCTCCTGTTGATTTCGGGGCAATGAGAAGCAAAGACACAGTCCTGTGTTGGTACTACTTCATTTGCCTTTTTCATATACCAGTGAACCTGATGTCAAAATGAAACTGCACACAAAAGGGCAGTAGTGACTTCCTTCAATCTCTACTTTCATTAGTCATCTAAACATCAGAGTGGGGGGTGAGGTACACGCAAGTGCATGAAATAGAAATAAAGAAACTGAAATTTTGGAACGCTACAAAGAAACTTTGGTTGTTAGCAGCTTTGTGAGTTGCCTGCTAATATAGAAAGCAATAAGGAAATACACAAACTTGGAAAAACAAAATAGAATGGCTTTACTCAGATAACAGACATCTGTGGAAAGCTGAAATGTTAAAAGAAGTCTTTCAGACTAAAGATGGTTGTCTTGCACTTTTACAAAAGAATTTTTCTTGTTTCCCCCTGATTTTACTGAGAACCAAGCAATAAAATTTATGTAACTTAGCCAGAATAATTTATTTTCCCATTTCTGTTAGGTTAACATCTTTAAAGGAAAAAAAATAAAAAAATTTGTTTCCCCACTTATGTCACCTTTGCACTGATTTCTCTCATTTAAACAAGAACACACCTGATTAAGGAGCAGATGTCTTGTCTCTGGGTGGTTGGTTTATTTTTACATAACTATTACATTACAGAAAAGAGACTAAATTTCCCAATAACTGCACTTTAGTTAAATAATTCTTTGATCTGGTCTTTTCCACTTCTTTGAACATATCATATTCCATACACAAAACCATAATACTGTCATTACCAAAATCAGCTGAGAGCTTTACAGGAAAAGGCTCTGAGCTTAAACAGAAATTCTTAACTGATAATTAACTTGGAAAGGTCCCTTAACTGTTCCTACTCTCAGGTTTCTAATCTGTGGACACACAAGAGTGATAATACCTTTCAGGGTTGCTAGAGAGGGTAGGCTATCCTGTGCTATGGTTGCCACGAAAATATCTAAGAGAATTATAATATTATGGTTGAAAGCTTCATCATTTGAAGGAATTATTTCAGCTTGGATCTAAGAAAGGAATGGCTCTTTCTATCCAAAAGAATTTTAAAACTCCCTGTCTTGTTGCCCTCAAAAACACAGGGAGAGAAATCACTTTGAAGAATCTAATGATGAAATCTATTATTGCATTTAGAAAGCAAAATGGCTGTAGCACTACAGAGCTTTTGGCTTGTTTGTTTTTAATCAATTTATTTTCTTATTGAAGGATAATTGCTTTACAGAATTTTGTTGTTTTCTGTCAAACCTTGAGATGAATCAGCCATAGATATACATATATCTTGAGAGTCCCTTGGATTGCAAGGAGATCCAACCAGTCCATTCTGAAGGAGATCAGCCCTGGGATTTCTTTGGAAGGAATGATGCTAAAGCTGAAACTCCAGTACGTTGGTCACCTCATGAAAAGAGTTGACTCATTGGAAAAGACTCTGATGCTGGGAGGGGTTGGGGGCAGGAGGAGAAGGGGATGACACAGGATGAGATGGCTGGATGGCATCACTGACTTGATGGACATGAGTCTGAGTGAACTCTGGGAGGTGGTGATGGACAGGGAGGCCTGGCGTGCTGTGATTCATGGGGTCGCAAAGAGTCGGACACCACTGAGCGACTGAACTGAACTGATACATATATCCCCTCCCTTTTGAACCTCCCTCTCATCTTCCTCCCCATCCCATCCCTGTAGGTTGATACAGAGCCCCTGTTTGAGTTTCCTGAAGTGACGTGTTAGTTGCTCAGTCATGCCCGACTCTTTGTGACCTTATGGACTGCAGCCCATCAGGCTCCTCTGTCCGTGGGATTTTTCCAGGCAAAGATACTGGAGCGGGTGTCCATTTCCTTCCCCAGGAGATCTTCCTGACCCAGAGAGTGAACCCAGATCTCTTACACTGCAGGCAGATTCTTTACCACCTGAGCTACGAGCCATACAGCAAATTCCCTTTGGTTATCTATTTTACATATGGTAATGTAAGTTTCCATGTCACTCTTTCCATACATTTCAGCCTCTCCTCCCCTCTCCCCATGTCCATAAGTCTATTCTCTATGTCTGTTTCTCCACTGTTGCCCTGTAAATAAATTCTTCAGTACCATTTTTCTAGATCCCATATGTATGCATTAGAATACGATATTTATCTTTCTCTTTCTGACATACTTCATTCTGTATAATAGGTTCTAGGTTCATCCAACTCATTAGAAGTGACTCAAGTGCATTCCTTTTTGTGGCTGAGTAATATTCCATTGTATATATGTACCACAACTTCTTTATCAATTCATCTGTCAAAGGACATCTAGTTTGCTTCCATGTTCTCGCTATTATAAATAGTGCTGCAATGAACAATGGGATACATGTGTCTTTTTCAATTTTGGTTTCTTCAGGGTATATGCCTAGGAGTGGGATTGCTGGGTCATATGGTGGTTTTATTCCTAGTTTTTTAGGGAATCTCCATACCATCTTCCATAGTGACTGTGTCAATTTACATTCCTGGCAACAGTGCAAGAGCATTCCCTTTTCCCCACACCCTCTCCAGCATTTATTGTTGGTAGCCTTTTTGATGGTGGCCATTCTGACCAGTGTGAGGTCATATCTCATTGTGGTTTTGATTTGCATTTCTCTAATAATGAGCAATGTTGAGCATCTTTTCGTATGTTTGTTAGCCATCTGTATGTTTTCTTTGGAGAAACATATGTTTAGGTCTTTTTCTGACTTTTGATTGGGTTGTTTGTTTTTCTGGTATTAAGTTGTTTGTTTTTTAGTCTCTAAATTTATCAAGTCTACTGGTTTTAAGGAGGGAATGCTGTTGTTAAGTTGCTAAGTGGTGTCTGACTCTTTTGAGACTCCATGGACTTTAGCCCACCAGGCTCCTCTGTCCATCAGATCTCCCAGGCAAGAATACTGGAGTGGGTAGCCATTTCCTTCTCCAGGAGATCTTCCCCACCCAGGGATTGAACCTGCCTCTCCTGCATTGCCAGGTGGATTCTTTACTGCTGAGCCACCCGAGAAGCTCTTAAGGAGAGAATAGTATATGGATAAATATCTTCTGAAAGAAGAGAGGACACTCAAGACTGACAGAACGTAAGGTAGAAACACATGTAAGCAAAACGAGGAATTATGATTTGGATTTTCTTTTTTCCACAGAGCAAAAACACAATGCCCTACAGCAAAAAAAAAAAAAAAAAAAAAGGAACAAACGTGACAGAAACTGGAGACTGTATTTACTGTATAAAACACAGATCTGGCCTTTATAAAGCTGGTTGTAGAATATCAAGGTGGCAACGGTGAAGCACCTACTCCATTATGAAAATATACAATTTGACACATATGTTGAAAGTTGAAGCATATGATCACATGGTAGAAAGGAAGTTTGGTTAACTGAGAGCTAAGAAATATTAATATTTTAATTCCCTAACCTGCAGACACAGCTCCCTCTGAGTTTAACTACTGGTAAGGTTACAGGAGCAAGGCAGCCAGCAGCGCAAGGGCAGAAGGATAGGTAGTTATACATCATGTTGGCTTGAGGGGCAGAGCCATGCACCTTCTCTTCCTTCAACTTCGTGCTACTCCATCAGCTCTTTAGGATTAAAGTGAGGTGCCCATTCATCATAAAACATCTGTCCTGCAATGTGCTAGATAGCTTGGGCTAGGGTTGAGTACAGAGGGTTATGTGCAACTCTCTACCTCGCATGTCTGTCTTACCAGCCTGCCCCAAAACAGCCCTACCTCTTACTTCATGCTCGCTCCTGGCAGAGAACAGCAAGGAGACATTGGGCTGGGAAACAAGACATCTTTACTAGATAAACCTTCACAGAGACCAAGCAAGTTTTAGGAACCAGTTCTTGGAAAAAATGTTGGGAAGACTGTGCCTGCTTGATCAAGATCCACTAAAAGCCTAAGCCTTTTTCCCAGTTGAAGCATCAAGGGGATGTCAGTAACTAAAGCTCAAAATCATTATTAGACATTTGATCACAAATGAAAAGTGGCTACTGGTGGTGAGCTTATCACTGGTAAAAAATATGTTTTATGAAAAACAAAAGCATGAATATAAATCTTTAAGATATAATAGAGTTTCAGAAAAACATCTATTTCTGCTTTATTGACTATGCCAAAGCATTTTACTGTGAGAATCACAATAAACTGTGGAAAATTCTGAAGGAGATGTGAATACCAGACCATCCGACCTGCCTCTTGAGAAACCTATATGCAGGTCAGGAAGCAACAGTTAGAACTGGACATGGAACAACAGACTGGTTCCAAAGAGGAAAAGGACTGTCAAGGCTGTATATTGTCACCCTGCTTATTTAACTTCTATGCAGAGTACATCATGAGAAATGCTTGGATGAAGCACAAGCTGGAATCAAGATTGCTGGGAGAAATATCAATAACCTCAGATATGCAGATGACACCATCCTTATGGCACAAAGTGAAGAAGAACTAAAGAGCCTCTTGATGAAAGTGAAAAAGGAGAGTGAAAAAGTTGGCTTAAAGCTCAACATTCAGAAAACGAAGATCATGGCATCCAGTCCCATCACTTCATGGCAAATACATGGGGAAACAGTGGAAACACTGGCTGACTTTATTTTTGGGGGGCTCCAAAATCACTGCATATGGTGATTGCAGCCGTGAAATTAAAAGATGCTTACTCCTTGGAAGAAAAGTTATGACCAATCTAGACAGCATATTAAAAATCAGAGATATTACTTTGTCAACAAAGGTCCATCTAGTCAAGGCTATGGTTTTTCCAGTAGTCATGTACGGATGTGAGTTGGACTATAAAGAAAGCTGAGTGCTGAAGAATTGATGCTTTTGAACTGTGGTGTTGGAGAAGACTCTTGAGAGTCTCTTGGACTGCAAGGAGATCCAACCAGTCCATTCTAAAGGAGATCGGTCCTAGGGTTCATTGGAAGGACTGATGTTGAAGCTGAGACTCCCATACTTTGGCTACCTGATGCGAAGAGCTGACTCATTTGAAAAGACCATGATGCTGGGAAAGACTGAGGAGAGGAGGAGAAGGGGATGACAGAGGATGAGATGGTTGGATGGGCATCACCGACTCAGTGGACATGGGTTTCGGTAGACTCCGGCAGCTCATGATGGACAGGGAGGCCTGGCGTACTACAGTTCACGGGGTCGCAAAGAGTTGGACATGACTGAGAGACTGAACTAAACTGATCTTCCCTCAACAGACCCAGGACAATATGCACACTTAGAGTAATCCACTATTTCAATATTAGAACACAATTTCTAGAGTTTCAAAGATCCTTTAGACATAATATTTTTCAGTAAAGCCTATGATAAACAGAAGAATTATCACATAGGTAAAATCACTATCCTTCATATACAAGATTGTTGTTGTTTAGTCGCTAAGTCGCATTTGACTCTTTTGTGATGACATGGACTGCAGCCCACCAGGCTCCTCTGTCCATGGGATTCCCTAGGCAAGAATACTGGTGTGGGTTGTCATTTCCTTCTTTAGGGGATCTTCCCAACCCAGGGATTGAACCCGCATCTCCTGTATTGCCAGGAGCCACCCAGGAAGCACACATATGTAAGATAAGGATTGATCATTTATGATTTATTTGGATTTTAAAAAGCACTGCTGATGCCTTATAAGTAAAATTTGGATAAACTTTAAAAAAGTATATATAAGACAAATGATTTTTTATACAATTAAATATATGAAGATATCAAATAAAATGAATTTTACTGATTTAAAATGTAAGTATGAATCTAGCTATTGACTATATTTCTCATCCAAAGATGAGGTGGTTGGATGGTATCACTAACTTGATGGACATGAGTTTGAGCAAGCTCCGTGAGTTGGTGATGGACAGGGAAGCCCGATGTACTGCAGTCCATGAGGTCACAAAGAGTCAGACATGATGGAGTGACTGAACTCACTGAACTGATAATTCTCTTAAATAATAAAAGGTTTTAAAGGTAAGAAGAAAATGTTTCAAAATATAATTTGGATTTTGCTGGACACAAAGCTTTTAAGAAATATATTTGAAGCAATGAAAGCTGGAATTTTTTCAATGGTTTTTTGTTTTCCAAAATCTTTATTGAATTTGATACAATGTTGCTTCAGTTTTATGTTTTATTTGGCTGTGAGGCTTGGGTAATCTTAAAACTCTGCACAGAGATGGAACCCACACCCCATTCATTGGAAGGCAAAGTCCTAACCACTGGATTCCAGGCAAGTTCACTTCTCAATTCTTTAGAAGAAATAGCTGAGTCAAGGCTAATAGCAAGCAATCAATCACTTCAGAGAGCACTGTATAGAAAAATGTTAGTGTCTTAGATATAATGATGTTAAATTATAAAAATGATATCATGGCCTTATTAAACCTGTCATATCTTTCCTGTATAAAACAAGAGAAGGCATTTGAGTGTGCAAAACAGAGAGATAAGATGCAAAGTAAGATGCTGTTGTCCACCGGTGGAGATTTATACTGTCAGGAGGAAATGGAGCTTAGGAGAACCAGTCCAGGAGTAGACTTGTAAAACTAACCAAGACTGATTTTGGTGAGGGTTGGAAAATGATCAAAAGATTGGATAGCCAGATCTTTCTGACAGGTCTACTACCAAATGCATAAAACCATTCTTGTATTTTTTGAAATTTGAGTTTCTTCATTATGCATAGCTAAAACCAAAATGCTTCATCCCAGTAGTGATTTGTTCTCTAGATCTTCAATAGTGTTGTAGAAAGAATGTCTTTACAGGTTTATGTATACTGTGTAGATAGCTGTAAAGTTATTTGTGGCTCATGAAAATACATTTTAAAACTAGTCCAGAAAGTTGACCTTTTGTAGCTCATTTTTTTTTCGTTGTTCTTTTGAAATAACTTATATGTACCCTTCTTCTTTAGTTAATTGTAATGTTGGTCCACTGCAGTAATAAAACAGTTATATATTGAGTATCTGGGTTGGACCACTCTGCACTGTTATATTACAACTGTTTATAACTTTTTAATGCCTTCATAAATATGATTCATTACACTAATAAACATGCAAGACAACTGCAGCATCTTGCTGTTTCTTTGTCCACATTGCTTGGCCTTGATGCGTAGACATGACTTTTACCTCCTTCTTGAACAGAACCCCAGCAAGTCTATGATTTGATTTTACATGTTTATTTGCATTTATATTTTTCCAATATTATAGAAGCTCATCAAAAACCATACACTGTAAAAGGATGAGTTAGAAGTACTTGTAATTAAATTAAAATCCCTCTCATGGGAGAATCTAAAAATTACAGGACAGTGAGAAAACAGAACATATAGTTAAAAATTTAGGAAAAAATGGGAATTTCCTTGGTGGTCCAGTGGCTAAGACTCCATGCTCCCAATGCAGGGGCCTGGTTTCAAACCCTGATCAGGAAACTAGATCCCATATGCCACAACTAAAGATCCCATATGCCTCAACTAAGTTTCAGTGCAGCCAGAAGAAGTAAAAACAATAGAAACAGTTTAGAAAAAAAAAAAAAAAGAAGAAAGAAAATTATTTAGACTGTAGTTAAGAAGACAGATAGCAAATTACTTGCTTTTCAATAAATAATGGATTTGGGGAGGGCTCAAAGGAGGACCCAGTGAGTATTCTCACTCTATTTCTGGTGGAGATAGAGACAAAAGAAATGAAGTCAAATTGAAGATTAGCTTTTGGTGAGGGAGAGAAAGGCAGAGTTTCTGCTTTCAGTGTTTATGATTACTTGTAATATTAGAAGCACGATAGAAAGGAACAGTCTGCAGATACTCAGTGGACTTCCTTAATAACACAAATTGAACTTCATTAGCGAAGAATTACACCTAGCATTTTTGTTTTCTAAAGTAGAGAATAACTGAATGGTCTGTGTCTGGCCTCAGCAGTCTATTTTGTGCGAATTCCCAGCTTTACACAATCCTATATGTCATAGGTGCTGATGTCTCTAATGAGTGCCAATGAGTTACAAATACAGATCTGAAAAAGTGCACCAAGACGCTGGGAGTCTCATTCTCAACCACAAAGGAAATTAACTTACAATGTCTAGTCTTAGCCCTGGACAATTATGGCTACTGAGCTATGGCTTTACCCTAGCACCAACCACACCACATGCGTCCATTTCATGTGACAGTGTTGGGTGGAGTCACACTGAAATTCTTAATCAACCTTCTGTCTAGTCTACTTGACTAAGGCCTTGATAATCTATTGTATTTAATCTCATAATTCAGGGTTTGGATCACATTTTTTACACTCTTAATTGCCAGGTGGGGTCTTCCCTAACCATATGTACGGTAGTAACCATAAGTTCGGCAGTCAGATGGTTGACTATTTTATCCATGAAATAACAATGATGTAACTCACTTTGAGTAGGTTTTCTGTGAACTAAATGAGATAAGACACATACAACCTGTACCTAGTTTGGGTTGGTCAAAAATTTCACTCAGGTTTTTCCATAATATCTTATGGAAAAATCTCAATTGAAGTTTTTGGTCAATTCAGTTTATATACACACATCAGATAGTCCAATCATTGGTTCTTTCCCACTTATGCTTCCAAGCACTAACACTTACTATAACCTCTAATGACATACCCTTACCAGTACAATTTACCCCACTTAGTCACTGATAACAGCTAAAATATACTACAGCCCTCTGAATCTGATGTAAAAAATGGGCAAATAACATGAACAGGCATTTTTCCAAAGAAGACATACAGATGGCCAACAGGTACTTGAAAAGATGCTCAACACTGCTAATCATTAGAGAAATGAAAATCAAAGCCACAATGAGACATCACCTCACACTTTTCAGAATGGTTATTATCAAAAAGAACACATAGAAAATGTCAGTGAGGACGTGAACAAAAGGGAACTCGTGCATACTTTTGATGAGATTGTAAATCACTATAGCTACTATGGAAAACAATATGGAGTTTTCCTCAAAAAACTGAAAGTACCATATGATCTAACAACTCCATGTCAGGGTATATATCTGAAGAAAATGAAAAAAACTAATTCAGAAAGATATAAGCACCCCAGTGTTCATAGCAGCATTATTTATAAAAGCCAAGTTACAGATGCAACCTAAGTGTCCATCAGCAGATGAATGGATAAAGGAGACATGGAACACACACACAGGAATATTACTCAGCCATAAAAAAGAATGAGATTCTGCCATTTGCAGCAATATGGATAAACCTATCTTAATAAAGCATCTTTTAATGTTTACTATCCAAGTTACCTTTTCATAGACATACTAGACATTGTCAACGTTCCCCTAAGAGCCAGAATGCTCCAGATATGGCAGCAGCTAGAGCAGTGTATACCAGAGGGACTATCTGCCTTGGTCTGGACATTGTATTTTCACAACTGCTGCCCAGATTGCATTACCTCTGAGAAAGTGAAAGTGAAAGTGAAGTTGCTCAGTCATGTCTGACTCTTGCGACCCCATGGAATCTATCCTACTAGGCTCCTCTGTCCATGGGATTTTCCAGGCAATAGTACTGGAGTGGATTGCCATTTCCTTCTCCAGGGGATCTGCCCAAACCAGGGATTGAACCCAGGTCTCCAGCATTCTAGACAGATACTTTACCATCTGAGCCACCAGGGAAGTTTATTTCTGACTCATATTGAGTCAGATAAACTGACTCAATAATCAATCAATCATCTCCCCGGGATGAGCATAATTCAGGTAAATTCAGGTTTTTCTTATACACCTATATATTTCATTTTTAAAATTAATTTTACATGTATAAATTTTAAAAGCTACTTCTGAATTTTTATTATAATCTTAATTAGACTCTTGGGAGTAACATTGTTTTTGTTCAGCCACTCAATCATGTCCAACTCTTTGTGATCCCATGGAGTGCAGCACACCAGGCTTCCCTGTCCTTCACCATCTCCTGGTGCTTCCTCAAACTCAAGTCCATTGAGTCAGTGATGCCATCCAATGATCTCATCCTCTGTTATTCCTTTCTCCTCCTGCCTTCAATCTTTCCAAGCATTAGAGTCTTTTCTAATGAGCTGGCTCTTCACATCAGGTGGCCAAAGTACTGGAGCTTCAACTTCAGCATATCTCCATCCAGTAAATATTCAGGATTGATTTTCTTTAGGACTGATTGGTTTGATCTTCCTGCAGTCCAAGGGACTCTCAAGAGTCTTCTCCAACACCACTGTTCAAAAGCATTAACTTTTCAGCACTCAGCTTTCTGGTCCAACTCTCACAAGCACACATGACTACTGGAAAAACCATAGCTTTGACTATACAGACCTCTGTTAGCAAAGTAATGTCTGCTATTTAATATGCTGTCTAGGTTTGTCATAGCTTTTCTTCCAAGGAGCATCTTTTAATTTCATGGCTACCGTCACCATCCACAGTGATTTTGGAGCCCAAGAAATTAAAACTGTCATTGTTTCCATTGTTTCCCCATCTACTTGCCATGAAGTGATGGGACCAGATGCCATGACCTTCATTTCTTGAATGTTGAGTTTTAAGTCAGCTTTTTCATTTTCTTCTTTCACATTTGTCAAGAGGCTCTTTTAGTTCTTCTTCACTTTCTGCCATAAGGGCAGTGTCATCTGCATATCTGAGGTTATTGATATTTCTCCTGGCAATCTTGATTCCAGTTTGAGCTTCACCCAGCCCAGCATTTTGCATGATGTACTCTGCATATAAGTTAAATAAGCAAGGTTACAATATACAGCCTTGATGTACTCCTTTCTCAATTTGGAATCAGTCAGTTGTTCCATGTCTGGTTCTAATTGTTGCTTCTTGAGTTGCATACAGTTTTCTCAGGAGGCAAGTAAGGTGGTCTGGTGTTCCCATCTCTTTAAGAATTTTCCATAGTTTGCTGTGATCCATATAGTCAAAGGCTTTAGCGTAGTCAGTGAAGCAGAAATAGATGTTTTTCTGTAAGAGAGGATTTCCTATATCCAGTAAATGAGTAAAAGATTTTACTTTTTCCATTTCATTTACTACCTTTAGTGAAGTTACCCCCATATGTGTTTATTTGTTAGAAAACAGATACTCTACAAGATTAGGTTATTTGATGATCATCACAGTGACTGAATCTATGTTTATCCAAGCAAAAAACACATTCTTCCACAACACGAGACAGTCTCAGAGTGTGATACAGTAGTGAGTCTTTCTTTTAACATTACTCTTTTTGAAAGTTTGAAGACTAGGCCTTTCAGATTATTATCTTTTTATTTATAAACAAGTTAGAACAGCAGCACCAAGGACAGAGTTCTGTGACATGCCATCAGGGAACTCTTTTCTCGTGTTGGCAATGACCCATTAGTCAATACTCTGAGAAAAAGAATTTTACCAGCCACAAGCTGACCTAATTTTGCTAAAGTTCAACACATATATCAGCATTATATGTACAAGAATACCATAAAATACTATGTCAAAATGCTTGCTGAAATCTGAAACATTCTATCTACCTGCAGCATTTCCAAAATCCTCTTGCACTTGAGAATAAATGTGGGTCACCTTAATTTAACAAAAGTGTATTTGGTTTTAGTCCTTCAAGATTTTTCAGAGCCCTTACATTGTTAATGACCATTGTTCACAGAATATTTACTATAATGTACTTTGTCAGAGACCCTCTTTTTTTTTTTTTTAAACATTAATGAAAAGGACAAGTTTACCTTTATTACAAGACTGATACCCTATGGAATATATTTTGCTAAACAATTGATTCACAGATTAATTTCAGTCTGAAATATCTGATACAAAGTGATTTGCCATTAGTCTGATGTAATTTTATATCATCACTGAAAAGCAATAGTGAAAGTCACTCAGTCGTGTCTGACTCTTTGCAAGCCTATGGCCTATATATACTTGGAATTCTCCAGGCCAGAATACTGGAGTAGGTAGCCTTTCCCTTCTCCAGGGGATCTTCCCAACCCAGGGATCGAACCCAGGTCTCCCACATTGCAGGCAGATTCTATATGAGCTGAGCTACCAGAGAAACCCTAGAATACTGGAGTGGGTAGCCTATCCCTTCTACAGTGGATCTTCCTGACCTAGGAATTGAACTGGGGTCTCCTGCATTGCAGGCAGATTCTTTATCAACTTAGCTATAAGAGAAGCCCTGTATCAAAATATCACATAAGCACTCACATATATAAATGTTACTTAGACACACACACACACACACCGCTAACAGGATTCTAGAATTCTGGTAGACATTGGCATCCAGCTAAATGATTTTGTCTCCTTTGGGCTGTTCCATATGTAGAGTGCATTTGTATATCTATCCTCATTCTTCCGTGTAGATGCCACATATAAAAAGTGATATGTTTATCTCTATTCACATCTATTTTTTTCTTGATGTTCTAACAACCCCATGAATCTCCTTAACCTTGTATCAACCACAGTCTCTATGTGATGTACTCTCAGAGAGATAGTAAATTGTATTTCCACAGAATCTTCAACCTCTTGAATTAGCCAAGTCACACAATAAATAAAAGCTTGCTGGCAAAAATAGAGACATATACACAGAGAACAAATGTGTGGACACCAAGAGGGGAAAGGACGAAGATGGGATGAAGTGGGAGATTGACATATACACACACTGATATATATATATAAATTGGTGAGACTATATACACACAGTAATACATATAAAATAACTTTGAGAACCTGCTGTACAGCACAAGGGACTCTACTTAATGCTCTATGGTGACTTAAATGGGAATGAAATCCAAAAAGGGAATATTTGTATCCATATAGCTGATTCACTTCACTGTATACCAGAAACTAACACAATATTGTAAAACCATTATACCCCAACTTAAAAAAAAAAAATACTAATACCTTGCTTACTTGACTCCAAATCTTCCCAATACTTCTGCATAAAAAACTTTGAGAAAAATTCTGTGTCCTCTTTCATTCTGTATATTTCCCCCAGTGTTTTATGTGTGTTTATGATTTATTATCTCTGCCTTCAGATTCATTTTGCTTCTTTTTCCAATTTTCTCATAGTCCTCCTTTTAACTATTTGCATTCCAAGATCAGTGATGCCCATGAAATATTAATCATGAGATAATGAAACGGGAATGTCTCTGAACTACTTATCTCTTATAGAGGAGTATGATAAGATTAGTTCACAATATTGAAAAGAAAGTCTATTGGCCACTTGTTATTCCCCACTCTGGTCCTGTCAAACCATCTTTCTCATCACTGCAGCAGTAGCTAAGCTCACATATGTGCACCCTGCCAGCACCTCACTTCTATAGTATCCTGTCTCACTAGATATTTGTGGAAACTCTCATGTCACTCACATATATGTTATCTGAAAGGGTGAGTGACATACACACAGCTGACTCTTGAACTATGAGACATGACAGCCAATCGATAAAAGTGCCTCCCTATGTTTCTTTAGCAGACAATTTTGAAGCCTGTTCAATATGTCAGAAGGTCAAGCTCCAGCCACTCATCATGGCAGCAACTTGATTATGCATCTTTGTACATCTTTAAAAAATTAATTTTCCCTTTGCCATTTCACTCTGCAGTCTCTTGATCCTGCTCTCTGGAATTGTTTCATAAGTAAACCACATGGAGGTAAGCGTTGGTCTGTCACTCTGCCAAGTGGGGAAACCCAGGCTAAGACAGGAAGCATTATGTCCTTCATGTTTGGTACAATGTGACATTCATTTTTAGCTCTTTATTTCAAGCAGAAAGTTTTCTTGCCAAAATAGGATTAAAAATCACCATCAAGTGTCCAAGTCTCCAGTAACCCTTGTGGTCTCACACGGAAATAGCAGCCACCAAACAGTACACAAATATAGTCGGACACAACTGAGCGACTTAACTTTCACTTTTCACTTTCCTGCATTGGAGAAGGAAATGGCAGCCTACTCCAGTGTTCTTGTCTGCAGAATCCCAGGGACGGGGGAGCCTGGTGGGCTGCTGTCTATGGGGGTTGCACAGAGTCGGACATGACTGAAGCAACTTAGCAGCAGCAGCAGCATAGATACAGAGGACACGTGTACTTAGAAGAGGAAGACAAAAGTGCAGGGTCCCAGTGAGTACTGAGTTTAAGATGGGACAAGTCTTATAATGGCAAACTTGTAGCTAGAAACCAATTGATGCAGTCTAGGCTACAATACTGGGCTTCTCGGATGGCGCTAGTGGTAAAGATCCTTCCTGCTAATGCAAGAGATGCAAGAGACACAGATTCAATCCCTGAATTGGGAAGATCCCCTGGAGGAGGACATGGCAACCCACTCCAGTATTTATGTCTGGAGAATCCCATGAACAGAGGAGCTGGGTGAGCTACAGTCCATAGGGTCGCAAAGAGTGGGATACAACAGAAGCGACTTAGCACACACACATACGGAGGCTACAATATAAGCATATCATCATCATCTTTATCAGTCCAGAAGTACCTATTTCAGCGCATCCTGGGTGGGACAAATCACTGAGGCACATAGCCAGGGTATGATGACTTGAGTCAAAATAGTTTCTTCAGCTGTGTGTGCTAATAGGATGAACTGATTGAAAATATTTCTTATAAATTTGTTAGATATAAAAGCATGCAATTGTCATTTAGATTTATTTGCAGAAGCTTTTCATACTGTTGTCCGTCTTTTAAAATCTAAAATTAGAAGACCCATAGTCTAATCACAATGTCCAGTTTATATCACCATGGGTTCATTTAGCTGATCTACCACAATTAGGATGTTTTTTATTTTAAGCAACAGAAGCATAGGCTTCAGCTGCACTAAGGATTAAGAAAGTGTTTTATCTGTTGTAAAAAGAAGACTACCACAGTGGGTTTCAGGATTCATTGATCCAACAGCTCAGGGATGGTATCAAGAGCCCAAGTTCTTTCTGTCTCCAGGCCATTCTTGCTGTCAGCTGCTTCCTCAGACTGGTAACAAGGAAGTTGCAGTTATCTCCAGGGTCATTTTCACTCTGCCAAATATTCAGATGTGGAGCAGGTACCTGGGGCTTTTTTATATGAGTACAGATTCTTTTATCTGGAAACTCTGATTTCTCATTAGCAAGAATTTGGTTACATGACCCAAGTAAACTCACTGCTGTCACTGGGAATGAAATCCCTGTGGGTGACTTAGACTAATGGTTTGAGCTGGCATGAACGTTGAGGAGTCAGCCACAGGGTCCAGGACGCACACTTTCCTTGATGTATGTGTGCATGCTCAATCACTAAGTCCTGCCTGGCTCTTTTGAGACCCATGGACTAAAACCTGGCCGGCTCTTCTGTCCATGGGATTTCCCAGGCAAGAATACTGGAGTAGGTTGCCGTTTTCTCCTCCAGGGGATGTTCCTGACCCAGGGATCGAAACTGCACTGCATCTCATGTGGCTCCTGCACTGGGAGATGGACTTTTTACCACTGAGCCTCCTGGGAAGCCCACCCTTTCCTTGATAGTAAAAATCAAATGCTCTTACATCCAGAGTAAACAAAGGTGGATAAAGAGCCCCTTTAACCAACTGAAGCTTGTTCTACTACACACAGCAGCAGC
This sequence comes from Oryx dammah, assembly GCF_014754425.2. Classification (NCBI taxonomy): domain Eukaryota; kingdom Metazoa; phylum Chordata; class Mammalia; order Artiodactyla; family Bovidae; genus Oryx; species Oryx dammah. The sequence goes on along the minus strand of NW_024070189.1, from coordinate 73,306,962 downwards.
AGCACAAAATGATTTTTATGCCACAAAAAACTTCATTCAGAAAGATTTCCAGCACAATTTCCCAGATCAAAGTCCCTTCTGCAAGATTCAGATCATTATCTGAACGCTGAGCATAATGAAGTTACTGCAACAACAGCTCCTTTTTGCGTTTATTGGCTTCCATGTCACAAAGTTACATACTAGAGAAGTTCTTTGAAGTTCAAAAGAGGACAAATCAATAGCTGATGTAACAAACCTGCCTCATACCTTTTAGGTTATATCCCTATATAATTACGTATCGCATATATTTGTTTGCCTGTTGTGCAATTTCTGCACAACAGAAGTCCAATTGCTGGCTTGAGGTCAAGCCCCACATGAACGAATACTTATTAACAAACCGGTTGCAACTCATACTGTGATGAAGTTCTGACATTTTACTGGGGGCCTCTCTGCAGCTTGAATCCTCTGTCATTTTGACAATTGAATCTCATTTGCAAGGAAAGGGGGAAAAAAGACAAATCTACATCCTGACATCTTCTGACATGTCTCTGGAGGTGATGAATCCTGGTTTGGGGAAAGGCTCAAAATAATTGAGCAATGGAAAGTAAATGAGAGAACAGTTTTCCAGTAGCTTCACTCTTAACAGTCTGTCAAAACATCTTGACAGGTTACAAAACAATGATTTAAATCCCAAATGCAACTCATCTTGCACCCATGTGAGGGACTTACACACGCATGCTGAAGACTCATGCATGCATATATCAGAAATATTCTCCAAGGCTGTGGAATGTGTTAAATCTTATTCCCATATCGGTAAATAACATAAAAGAATACCCATATCCAAAAAATCCAAATCACTGTAACAAAAAAATACATATTTGCTGTACTTATATTATTTGAAACCAATTTGATCAACATTTTAGAAAAACACATATTTTGTTTTGTTTTTAAAAGACTAGTACCAGAGCCCCAGCATTGCTGCAGGTCATACAAGATGACAGGGAATTTGTCTTAGAAGGTTCCAAATTTTTTCATCTATAATATGTGTTAATGATTTATTATATGTCTATACCTATAGAATGATGCCCTTTTTACTTCAATTTAAAATTAAGTATATCAAGAACACGTATTCCATAGATCTCTTCTGATTTATAAAATAAATAAAAATTTTATTTCTATAAAACTCCCCTGAATATTTATGTGGTCCTTGTATTTCTCCCTTGAAAGGAAAAATAAATGTGCATTTTATAAATATTGGTTTTAAAAGGACAACTACATAAAGGCTGGCTGTCATTGACGTCAATCCTTCATTTCACAAATTTTATGGATCACTGCCTTCTAAATGCTGGAAAAATCATAACAAACAAGACAGAGTTTCTTGGCCCCAGTCAATCCTGCACTCCAGCGCCTGACTTTGTCCATATAGGTCCTTGGGTGGGGATCCTGATGCAAGCATTGTCTCAATTCCCCAACCACCTCCAGTCTGGGGGGATCGGGGTGTTCAATGAACTGGTTCTAGTTCTCCCGTCTCTAGAATATAATACACTGAAAGTCCCAACTTTTAAAGTATAGTCCAGCCTCATTTTATAATTCTTGAAAACTGTCTCCTTCCCAATGTCTTTCTCTTTGAAATACACTGATTTCTGTGAAGGTGAAACCTAAATTATGCCATTTTCAAAGTACTACTTAAAGAAATTAAATACCAATATGTCACATTAAAAATTCAACTAAATTTTTTCACAAAGTAATTGTCCTCTCTTTTTCTGCCAATAAGGAAAGGCTGGACATCTCTCATATACATAAAAGCAGCTAAAGACTATGGATGATAAGGAACCAGAACTCACAGAATCTCATATATGCCAATTTCACTACAGTACTTATTTAATTAGGAATCTCAAGCCATCCTTCTCATTTAAAGAGAACTCTGAATGTGTACCATTATTATTTGGATTGTCTAATGTGGCAAATACAATGATAATGCATTAGGAACTTTTATACTTATTCAGCAAATATTTATTGAGCAAGTACTATGTATAGGCTCAGTTTTCAGAGCTTGGCATATGGAAATGAAAAACAAAAACAAAACAAACAAACAAAAATAACACCTCTCTTGCTCTGGAAAACCTTACATTTATTTAACACCCCTTGAACCTCTTATCCCCCAGTGGCACTACTGAAGAATTCACCTAACAATGCACGAGAAATAAGAGATGTGGTCTCCATCCCTGGGTCAGGAAGTTCCCCCAGAGAAGGAAATGGCAGCCACTCCAGTATCCTTGCCTGGAAAATCCCATAGACAGAGGAGCCTGGGGAGCTACAGTCCATGGGATCACGAAGAGTCAGACACAACTGAAGTGACTTAGCACAAACCTCTTAAAGCGTGTGCTGTTATTAATCATATTTCTTGGAAGATAGCAAAATGGGATTTAGAAGTTAATTAATTTGCCTAATTAAGTACACAGGCTTTAAATCTAAGTCTGTATCCATCTAGAGCTTGAACTCTTAAATAAAAAACCCAATGGATCATACATTCTAGTTGACCACAAACTGGCAGCAATTTTCTTAAGGTCTTTAACATATAAAAATATGGAATTAATTATGATAAAAAGAATTAACCTGGCAAATGAACTACTTCCTTTTTGAGCCCCCCTCTGTAAAGGTTAATGGCCATGGTAACAAACATTAGAGATAGTATGAAATAACATTAAGTACATGGGGTTATGGAGTCTGAAAAGCTTATCATCTGGTCTTCTCATGCTGCTTGCTAGAAAGCTAGACAGCATGATGTTAGGCAATCACATAATGCCTCAAAGTTTTGGTTTCCTCACCTATAAAATGGAGTCTACAATAATACCCACAAAGCAAGCCACTCTGCATCTTACAAAAGGTGGCTTTGTGTAAAGAGCTCAGCCTGGTGTCTGACAGGTGGTTCGATCACAATAGAAATTGGATCTAAGTCATCTTACACTTATTTCTGTGAATAACCAACTAAGGCAGGAGAACTATCCATATTTCAGTTAAAATAACCCGGTGAGCTACCTGTAGTGAGGATAAATATTGGCTTTTTATAGCTCTTGGTTTCTCAGAGCCTTAGGAGTGTCTCAGGCATCTAACCCGAAGAGAAGAGAGTTGAGGTATTCATTTTAAAAACACCTAATTTGTTGCCTCTTGCTTAATTTATAGGTGCATAAAGCTCTCATAATGCAAAAAAGCAAAATGGCGGTCTGAGGAGGCCTTACAAATAGCTGTGAAAAGAAGAGAAATGAAAAGCAAAGGAGCAAAGGAGAGATATACCCATTTGAATGCAGAGTTCCAAAGAATATCAAGGAGAGAAAAGAGAGCCTTCCTGAGAGATCAATGCAAAGAAATAGAGGAAAAGAACAGAATGGGAAAGACTAGAGATCTCTTCAAGACAATTAGAGATAGCAAAGGAACATTTCTTGCAAAGATGGGCTCAATAAAGGACAGAAATGGTGTGGACTAACAGAAGCAGAAGATATTAAGAAGAGGTGACAAGAATACACAGAATTGTACAAAGAAGATCTTCATGACCCAGATAATCACAATGGTGTGATCACTCACTTAGAGCCAGACATCCTGGAATGTGAAGTCAAGTGGGCCTTAGAAAGCATCACGACGAACATACCTAGTGGAGGTGATAGAATTCCAGTTGAGCTGTTTCAAATCCTGAAAGATGATGCTGACAAAAGTGCTGCACTCAGTATGTCATCAAATTTGGAAAACTCAGCAGTGGCCACAGGACCGGAAAAGGTCAGTTTCATTCCAACCCCAAAGAAAGGCAATGCCAAAGAGTGCCCAAACTACCGCACAATTGCACTCATCTTACACGCTAGTAAAGTAATGCTCAAAATTCTCCAAGCCAGGCTTCAGCAATACGTGAACCGTGAATATCCAGATGTTCAAGCTGGTTTAAGAAAAGGCAGAGGAAACAGAGTTCAAATTGCCAACATCTGCTGGATCATGGAAAAAGCAAGAGAGTTCCAGAAAAACATCTTTTTCTGCTTTATTGACTATGCCAAAGCCTTTGAATGTGTGGATCACCAGAAACCATGGAAAATTCTGAAAGAGATGGGAATACTAGACCACCTGACCTGCCTCTTGAGAAACCTGTATGCAGGTCAGGAAGCAGCAGTTAGAACTGGACATGGAACAACAGACTGGTTCCAAATAGGAAAAGGAGTACGTCAAGGCTGTATATTGTCACCCTGCTTATTTAACTTCTATGCAGAGTACATCATGAGAAACACTGGGCTAGAAGAAGCACAAGCTGGAATAAAGATTGCTGGGAGAAATATCAATAACCTCAGATATGCAGATGACACCACCCTTATGGCAGAAAGTGAAGAAGAACTAAAGAGCCTCTTGATGAAGGTGAAAGAGCAGAGTGAAAAGTTGGCTTAAAGCTCAACATTCAGAAAACTAAGATCATGGCATCAGGTCCCATCACTTCATGGCAAATAGATGGGGAAACAATGGCTGGTTTTATTTTTGTGGGCTCCAAAATCACTGCAGATGTTGTTTGCAGCCGTGAAATTAAAAGATGCTTACTCCTGGGAAGGAAAGTTATGACTAACCTAGACAGCATATTAAAAAGCAGAGACATTACTTTGCCAGCAAAGGTCCGTCTAGTCAAGGCTATGGTTTTTTCAGTCGTCATGTATGGATGTGAGAGATGGACTATAAAGAAAGCTTAGCACTGAGGAATTGATGCTTTAGAACTGTGGTGTTGGAGAAGACTCTTGAGAGTCTCTTGGATTGCAAGGAGATCCAACCTGTCCATCCTAAAGGAGATCAATCCTTGGTGTTCATTGAAAGGACCGATGTTGAAGCTGAAACTCCAATATTCTGGACATCTGATGTGAAGATCTAACTCACTGGAAAAGACCCTGATGCTGGGAAAGATTGAGGGCAGGAGGAGAAGGGGATGACAGAGGATGAGATGGTTGGATGGCATCACCGACTCAATGGACATGAATTTGGGTAAATTCCAGGAGTTGGTGATGGACAGGGAGGCCTGGCATGCTGTGGTTCACGGGGTCACAAAAAGTCGGACACGACTGAATGACTGAACTGAACTGAAAGCATTCATTCATAATTTATGATACTCACCAAAATTTGTGGAGAATTACATTAAACTAAAAACTTTTATTATCAAACCCATTATTTTTCTGATAAATAATACATTAAAAGATTTTTGAGTAATATTCCTTACTTTTAAGCTCAAAAATTGATGAATATATTGCTTTTTAGCTTTAAAGATTAATTATCCATGTATTTATTTGCATAAATAGATATTTATATATACATACTTATATGTCTATATCTTTATCTATATATGTACACCCATATCTATATCTTTATCTATACCCATAGTGTTCTTACAGTGTGGGCAGTCTAGCAAATCCATAATAGCCAAGATAAATGTATTTGAAATCATAGAAAATGAAAGCTCTAGTCAGAAAAAAGGCAATAATCAATGATTTATAATATATTATAGACCAGAAAAACAGTAACATATATGAAATGCAAAATTATTTCTATTCAATGTTCAATAGGTTACTAAAGAAAAAAAATCAAGAATTCTTAGGAAAAAGTAGGCAAATGACATAAAAATTATTTCACATGTAGGAAAAACAAAACCACAGTGGCACTGAGTATTTAAAAAGTTCAGATTTATTCATAACTGAAAAATGTAAATTAAAAGACCATTTTTTAACAAAAGTGAACAGCATATATCAAAAGTTAAATTAACGCTCAGCATCCAAAATGCAAGGGGAAATATGCTTTCCTTGTTCATAGGAATATAAATTTGTGAATCCTCTTTGGAGAACAACTTGCCAAAATATTAAATATATAATAAAATACTAAAATGCCAGTATTTTTCCTCAGTATTTCTATTTCTGGATTTTATTTATAGGCTATATATGCACAAAGATATTTATTGAAAAACTTTACCATTGTTTATGGAAACCAAGACTAAAATACATATAAACTGCCATCAAAATTACAAAAAAAATTATATTAAGTCCAATGGTATAACAAAAATAGATCTATTTATATAGGTTATAATGGAATTATGTCCAAAATATATGACAGAGAAATTTACTTACCATAATAAGCCCCCATTTGGGTAAAAAAAAGAGGTATCTGAGTATTACATAAAAAGAGAGATTTATGTTTCATGTCTACATTATTTACTATTGTATTTTTTATTGTTAAGCTAACAAAATATATATAAAAATATACTGTTTAAAGAAGAAGACTAATCTAAACAGCCAGAACAGATACTGCTGGGAGAGAGAGAGAGAAACATCATGGAAAATAAAAGTGTAAGAGATACTGAGGACTAATTTAAGAGGTTTACAGATATCCATTTACTATGCATTCTGAAAAAATGTTCTGAAAAGATGAAATGTGAATAATAATCATCCAATCCATAGATAAAAGTTTTCCAAGGCCAAAAGTCCTTATCTTTAGATAGAAAAAAACAAAAAGATAAATGAAAAAGATCACCACCTAAAATGTAGCACTTCAGAATAGAGAGGTTAAAGAGAATGGTCTAAATACTCCAGAGAAAGAAGAAAAATGGTTATCTCTCAAAAATGCAAATTTGGTGTAATATTAATAATCTTATTTGCCATTCCAGTTTCTAAATACAGAAGTGAAACTTATAAAACCTCTGATAAAAAGCTAATTGCAATCTATAATTCTATACCCAGCCAAAATATCAGTAAATATGAAGGCAAATAAGGAAGTAAGGACTTTGTCAAATATGAAAAGACTCAGAAATATTTTCTATGTATTCTTCCTTTAAAATTAACTAAAAGATATATTTCAGAAGAAAACAGTAATAATAATAAGACATGCCATTCAAAAAGGATTAAAGTAACATTAGATACCAAAGAAAATAAAGTCATGGATAACATCTATATATCAAAAGAGAAGATTTCCCCAAATTTGGATAGCAAATCACAGATTCTCTGGGCTTCCCTTGTGGCTCAGCTGGTAAAGAATCCACCTGCTATGTGGGAGATCTGAGTCCGATCCCTGGGTTGGGAAGATCCCCTGGAGAAGGGAAAGGCTACCCACTCCAGTATTCTGGTCAGGGGAATTCCATGGATACAGTCCATGGGGTCACAAAGAGTCAGATACGACTAAGTGACTTTTACTTCACTTCACAGATTCTCTAGAAGTATTTCCTTAATAAGAAGAATTTAACTGATTTCACTGAGTAGATAATGTAAGATGTTGAAATATTTTGGTAATAGAAGAGTGACTATGTATTTTATTCCTTTGAATTACATAATATTTAACTCCTAAGATTATCCCTCCAGTATGTCTTTCTCTGCAGCTACTACTTCTTAGTCTTAGTATTATGGCTTGCTTTTCACCATTATAAAGCATTTTAAAAAATCATACTATTTAATACTGGCTATAGAATATTTATTCAATTTAGCAAGCAGTTTGATTACTCTAATCCTAAGGGATTAGATCATTTGAAAGGAACAGCTTCATTTTTATAAGTGAATTCATGAAGAGTTGATCAAAACAACCAAACAACAACAACAAAAAAACCCTAATACTAAAATTTCCAAGCTGGAATAAACAGCAACAAAAATGAAGAACTCTGGATTTAGTGATGTGTCTTCAAAAAAAAAAATTATTAATTCCCTAATTAGAAACTAATTGAAAGCTAAGTATTTGAGAAGACATCCTATGGCACTTTATGTTAGTTTGGTTTGAATTAAGAAAAAAAAAAAAAACAACTAAAGTTTTTGTTATGGAAAGTTAAAAAGGTGAAATCACTGGGATGCAGTTACAGCCAGCACAGCTGCCTCAAAGAAAGTGATAAAACATCACTTTGTCATCAGCTTCATGGCTTCAGCTTGAGTGATGTTTAGAGAAAGAAAAGCTGCAGTGTGTATAATTATTTGATTATATCACACTGCTGTGCAGAAGTTCTGATATAAAGAAAACAATTTTAAGTTACTTTCTCTAGACCTATTCATTTGATACTAATGCCCCTGTTTCCTTTCATCATCAAAGACTTTTACATTTTATTAAATTCAACTTTAAAGCAAATTTAAGTTAAAATGAATTCCAAATAACACATAAGACCTAGGAGATCATAGATTAGCTGATAACAGTAACTGATTATTCTATAAACTAATAGGAAGCCATATACATTAATACAAATATAAGAATTTTTTGAAAAAAAAATCTAGATTATTCTTTAGGCTACTTATGAGCACTAACAACTGCTCCCTCAGAAGAAAGGTCGTGAAATTGTGTTAAGACACTAAACTATGAGTTGTGAAATCTGTTTAGATGCTTTCTCAAGCTCTGTAGATGGGTCAGACAGGATCATGGATGCCTCAAATGTAAAAACATGGTAGGGTTTCCAAGGACTGGTATTTAGTTATCTTCTTCATGATCAAGCCCACAGGAATAAAAGTTTAGATAAGTAACAGATTCAATGTCTTACAGAGGAATGTGTATCTCTAGATGTATGATTTAACTCAAACCAAACCCAAAAAAGTCTATGATATAATCACAGTAGTGGATAATTGATGGTATGGCACTCAAGGCTCAGAAAAGTCAAGTTATATATACTGGACTTGTGGCAGCCAGTTTAAAACTCATCTTCTTTCTCACTCCACCCTTATAAAGGAAGACTGTTGCTTCTTGATCAATCAAAATGGCAGATAATTATTGGGATGAATCAGAGAATGGGATTTACTGGGAGCGGAAGAAACCCTATTGTGGCAAATGCCTATTTTCTCTCTCTTAATATGCATTTGGAGAAGGAAATGGCACTTCACTCCAGTATTCTTGCCTGGAGAATTCCATGGACAAAGGAGCCTGGCAGGCTATATATATAGCCCATGGGGTCACAAAGAGTCCAACATGACTGAGCAACTATCAATAAGCATTTCTTTTCATGGGTCTTGATGGGCAAGAAAGGGTGGAAGAATGCTTAGCCCTTTGATTTGATGAACAGTGTTTTGCGAGAGGCATGAGCTCCTCTGTTCTCCCTTCCAGTGACTTCCTTATCCTTCTCTTTCCTGTGACTCACAAGTTAAACCAGGGCCTGCAGCCATTCTTGCCAACCAAGTGGACCATGGATGAAACAGTCCAGCTCTTTTCTAGACAGAGAGGAAAATTCACTTCTTTTTACCTCATGCAGTCTAGACTGGACATTCTTTACCACCAAAACTATGAATCCTGACACATGGATTTAAAAAAAGGTGTTCAACTAATATAGCTGTAAATCTAAACAAATCTGTCTTTTTATATATTCCTACCCACTGACTAGCTCTATACAGTCAGCAAAACCAAGACCAGGAGCTGACCTGGCTCAGATCATGAACTCCTTGTTGCCAAATTCAGACTTAAATTGAAGAAAGTAGGGAAAACCACTAGACCATTCAGGTTTGACCTAAATCAAATCCCTTATGACTGTACAGTGGAAGTGACACATAGATTTAAGGGATTAGACCTGATAGACAGAGTGCCTGAAGAACTATGGACAAAAGTTCCTGACATTGTACAGGAGGAAGTGATAAAGACCATCCCTAAGAGGAAAAAAGGAAAGCAAAAAGGCAAAATGGTTGTTGGAGAGGCCTTACAAACAGCTATGAAAAGAAGAGAAGCTAAAGGCATATGAGAAAAGGAAAGATATACCCATTTGAATGCAGAGTTCCAAAGAATAGCAAGGAGAGATAAGAAAGCCTTCCTCAGAGATCAATGCAAAGAAACAGAGAAAAACAATAGAACGGGAAAGACTAGAGATCTCTTTAAGAAAATTAGAGATATCAAGGGAACATTTCATGCAAAGATGGGCACAATAAAGGACAGGAATGGTATGGACCTAACAGAAGCAGAAGATATTAAGAAGAAGTGGCAAGAATACACAGAAGAACTGTACAAAAAAGATCTTCACGACCCAGATACTCATGATGGTGTGATCACTCATCTAGAGCCAGACATCTTGGAACGCAAAGTCAAGTGGGCCTTAGGAAGCATCACTATGAACAAAACAACTGGAGGTGATGGAATTCCAGTTGAGTTATTTCAAATCCTGAAAGATGATGCTGCGAAAAGTGCTGCACTCAATATGTCAGCAAAATTGGAAAACTCAGCAGTGATCTCAGGACTGGAAAAGGTCAGCTTTCATTTCAATCCCCAAAAAAGGCAACGTGAAAGAATGCTCAAACTATCGCACAGTTGCACTCATCTCACACGCTAGCAAAGTAATGCTCAAAATTCTCCAAGCCAGGCTTCAGCAGTACCTGAACTGTGAATTTCTAGGTGTTCAAACTGGATTTAGAAAAGGCAGAGGAACCAGAGATCAAATTGCCAACATCCGTTGGATCATCAAAAGAGCAAGAGAGTTCCAGAGAAACATGAACCTTCACTTTATTGACTATGCCAAAGCCTTTGACCGTGTGGATCACAACAAACTGTGGAAAATTCTTCAAGGGATGGGAATACCAGACCACCTGACCTGCCTTCTGAGAAATGTGTATGCAGGTCATGAAGCAACAGTTAGAACTGGACATAGAACAACAGACTGGTAACAACAGACTGGTTCAAAATCGGGAAAGGAGTACATCAAGATTTTATATTGTCACTCTGCTTATTTAACTTATATGCAGAGTACACCATGAGAAATGCTGTGCTGGAGGAAGAACAAGCTGGAATCAAGATTGCCAGGGGAAATATCAAAACCTCAGATATGCAGATGACACCACCCTTATGGCAGAAAGTGAAGAAGAACTAAAAAGCCTCTTGATAAAGGTGAAAGAGCAGAGTGAAAAAGTTGGCTTAAAACTCAACACTCAAAAAACTAAGATCATGGCATCTAGTCCCATCACTTCGTGGCAAATAGATGGGGAAACAGTGGAAACAGTGACAGACCTCATGTTTTGGGGCTTCAAATCACTGCAATTGGTGATTGCAGCCATGAAATTAAAAAACGCTTGCTCCTTGGAAGAAAAGCTATCAGCAACCTAGACAGCTTATTAAACAGAAGAGACATTACTTTGCCAACAAAAGGTCCATCTAGTCAAGGCTATGGTTTTTCCAGTAGTCATGTATAGATGTGACAGTTGGACGATAAAGAAAGCTGAGTGCCAAAGAATTGATGCTTTTGAACTGTGGTGTTGGAGAAGACTCTTGAGAGTCCCTTGGACTGCAAGGAGATCCAACCAATCCATCCTAAAGGAAATCAGTCCTGAATATTCATTGGAAGCACTGATGTTGAAGCTGAAACTCCAATACTTTGGCTACCTGATGTAAAGAACTGATAAGTTGGAAAAGACCCTGATGCTGGGAAAGATTGAAGGTGGGTGTAGGGGATGACAGAGGATGAGATGGTTGGATGGCATCACTGACTCAATGGACAAGTTTGGGTAAACTCTGGGAGCTGGTGATGGACAGGGAGGCCTGGCGTGCTGCAGTTTGTGGGATTGCAATTAGTCGAAAATGACTGAGTGACTGAACTGAACTGAAGTGAACCTACCTACTAAGAGACTGCATGGGGCTTGGGGCCAAAGTGCTTGCTAGTAATAAAGTGTTCCTTTGCCTGAACTTGTCCCCTATTCATATATCATTTTAAGAAATGTATATCATATTTCTTATGATATAAGAAATGATTCATATATCATTTTAAGGAAAAAAAGAAAAAAAAAGCTGGAAAAAGACAGAGCAGTCCTCATTAACATCTTGATACTTCTGCTTCTATGAATAAACACCTATTGAAATCACTCCGAAATTTAGAATGGAGTGAATTTTCCTTTCACATCACCCATATTAGAATTTTAAACAATAGAGCAGAACAAGTATAAGAAGTAAATGCTGCCTCTCTCAATATCATTTTCCTAGAACTGGGATTACTTTGAAAGCAAAGATATTTTCACATATTTTTATAAGAAAAAAGAGTTCAAAATGTCAAATCAAAATCCAGAGTAATTATTATGCATGTGGATATAAAAACAGACTTTTGTGGTTAATATGAAACACACCCCCAAATGACTTTTGTAGGATATTAGAAAGTGTCAAAATAAGTTTGCTCATGGGAGAGCAAAAGTCTGAGAGTGCTTTTCTAATACATACACCATTTGATACATTAGAAATCTTTATTTTAACCCCTGGCCAGTCAAAAGCAAAGAAGAAATACAATGCCAATTAATATGGAAAATGATACTAATTTGTGGAAACAATTACCACAAAATTAATTATGAGGAATTTAAGGTTTACTCAAAAGCATATTTTCTCTCAAATAATGAGCTTAAGTCACATGTATACTCATAAAAAATTCATAACTAGTATTTTAAATCATACTATGCTTACTTTGAAGTAGTTTATCATTTGCTTCCATCCTTGTTTTTAACTAAGTCATCTTCTCAAAGAGATCTTTAGTTTCTAAATAGCTTTAAAATACCCCGGGTATTAGTGTATTCCTAATATAAAAGACACATTGATGGATTTGGAAATTACACTTCTATATTACGAAATGCCTTACTACAAGAGTTATATGTGGGGGTTAATGTTTTGAACTCCTTTCTATAATTGGTCCCCTGATAAACCCTGACTTGTCAGGGAATCCTACAAGTCACAAAGAGACCAGCAATGTTTCACAAAATTTATGGCACCTCTACCTCCACAGACCCAGTTGTAGAATGAATCAAAAAGCATACAAAAGAACACTGGTTCAGTTTCAGGGTGCCATAACTGATAATTCCCAGTGATTTCCTTTATGCTTAAGCAGGGGGCAATGACAGTGTGTAGTATGTTTTAGAAAACAGAAATGCTGAACAATGAAAATATCATTCATTTTTGCTCAGCCTTAGCTTTCATATATCACATAGCATGAGACTTCCACTTGAGTCTTGAGCCAAATTACCTCTATTGATGCTTCATTATTAAGAGACTAGGAATAAAACAGGATAGATGTGAAATGATCTCGTATATATTAATATTTGAAATATACTAGATGGCATCTTTGATTTTCTTGTCAGTCACTTTTTTTTTTATACTTGTTTTATAATTTGACAAAGTTCTTTGTAGCAGAAGTACTAGTGCACCATGAGAAACACGTATTATAAGTAAGAATAGTCATCTCACTTCCTCCATTCCTACTTGCAGCTGCTCATGAGACACATAACTTCAGATCATAAACCATTTTAGTTCTTTGTCCTTGAGGAGATAAGCAGGCAAAATTTCAAATTGTAACTCCTATCTGGCTTCATTTAAAATAAAGCTTTCTGCTAATATTAAGGAAATGAAAAATGATTACTGTGTATCATGCATATTTGGGTAAAAAAAGAAGGAACAAAGAAGATCTGTACAAAGGAAAAAGGAATTTCCAAGGTATTAAAGTTACTGTTTTCTTTTTTTAAATATTGACATTCATGGCTTTAAAGTCATACTTTTAGTAACAGTCCGTCTATCAGGCTATGGTTTTTCCTGTGGTCATGTATGGATGTGAGAGTTGGACTGTGAAGAAGGCTGAGCGCTGAAGTATTGATGCTTTTGAACTGTGGTGTTGGAGAAGACTCTTGAGAGTCCCTTGGACTGCAAGGAGATCCAACCAGTCCATTCTGAAGGAGATCAGCCCTGGGATTTCTTTGGAAGGACTGATGCTAAAGCTGAAGCTCCAGTACTTTGGCCACCTCATGTGAAGAGTTGACTCATTGGAAAAGACTCTGATGCTGGGAGGGATTGGGGGCAGGAGGAGAAGGGAACGACCCAGGATGAGATGGCTGGATGGCATCACGAACTCGATGGATGTGAGTCTGAGTGAACTCCGGGAGATGGTGATGGCCAGGGAGGCCTGGCGTGCTGCGATTCATGGGGTCACAAAGAGTCGGACATGACTGAGCAATTGAACTAACTAACTAACTAACTCAAGAAAAAGATTTTCATTTAAGAGAGAGGCCATAGGACTGAAAAATTAACTTATAATGGATTTTTTTTTAAAGATCCAACCTAAACTATCTGATTAAAGCACTAGTTTATGTCAATTTTCAAATAATTTACATCACTACTTAAAATTCAGTATTTGCATGCATGCTTAAATAAAGTCATTGTTCACATGGCTTTATTCATATTAGCTCTAAGTTAGAGTGAACGCAAATATCTATCAACTGGTAAATGGATAACAAACATGCGGGATACATCTGCAAGGGATACTGCTGGACAGTAAAAAGGAGTGGACTATGATATCACTACAGCACAGATGAATTCAAAACATTCTGCCCAGTGAATGAAGTCAGCTACATGTGAGTTCAAACTATCCTTCCATTTATATTACATTCAAGATAAGAAGAACTAGAGAGACAAAAAGCAGATAGGTGATTGTCAGGGGCCAGGGTTAAGAAAAGAGAGAGGCCAACTGCAAAGAGCCAGGAAGCATTTTTTGTGTTGGTGGAAATGTTTTATATCTTAGTTGTAATGATGACACAATTCTGTACATGTATCAGATTTCAGTTCAGTCACTCAGTCATGTCCGACTCTTTGTGACCCCACAGACTGCACCACGCCAGGCTTCCCTGTCCATCACCAACTCCCAGAGTTCACTCAAACTCATGTCCATTGAGTCAGTGATACCATCCAACCATCTCATCCTCTGTCATCCCCTTCTCCTCTTGCTGTCAATCTTTCCCAGCATCAGGGTCTTTTCCAATGTGTCAGTTCTTTACATCAGGTGGCCAAAGTACTGAAGTTTCAGCTTCAGCATCAGTCCTTCCAATGAATATTCAGGACTGATTTCCTTTAGGATAGACTGCATAGATCTCCTTGCCAAGGGACTCTCAAGAGTCTTCTCCAACACCAGAGTTCAAAAGCATCAATTCTTCGGCGCTCAGCTTTCTTTATAGTCCAACTGTCACATCCATACATGACTACTGGAAAAACCATAGCTTTGGCTAAACGGGCCTTGGTTGACTAGGTAAAAAGTGGTATATTTAAATTGGATCAATTATGTTGTGCTATATTTTATTTCAATAAAGCTAATTTTAAAAAATTAGGAAATTTCTATCAAGGGGATAATAGACTAGACCATATATCACTGAAAACAAGGTTGAAAAAATGAGTAACAACATGTGTGCACTAGCTTTAAAAAGCAGTTTCTATTAAAGGTAAAGTGAAACAAGTTAATATGACCACTCTACCACATCCAAGTTGTGCAAAGCAGGGATAATAATTTTAAATAATTCTTAGGATTAAAAAATTAAATGAAATGGTTAACATGCTTAATTGGAGAAGGCAATGGCAACCCACTCCAGTATTCTTGCCTGGAGAATCCCATGGAGGGAGGAGCCTGGTAGGCTGCAGTCCATGGGGTCGCAAAGAGTCGGATACGACTGAGCGACTTCACTTACTTACTTCACTTAACATGCTTAATAATATGTATCACATAGTGAGAACCCCCCAAAAGTAGTTATTTTATTATCACTAAGGCAAATTCTTTAAGCAACTGCTTATAGCATCAATGTCTATTCAATTAGGCTTCTTAATAATTTATGTTATGTTAGTTCCATCTCTTGCCTCTTAGCCAGGGATCCTTATTTATCTAAATGATGCTGCTGTCTAAGTTTCTGCTATTCTTTACTCATTAATTTA
Organism: Oryx dammah; assembly: GCF_014754425.2. NCBI lineage: Eukaryota > Metazoa > Chordata > Mammalia > Artiodactyla > Bovidae > Oryx > Oryx dammah. The sequence goes on along the minus strand of NW_024070189.1, from coordinate 73,291,335 downwards.
CTCAACAAATACTTATTGGCCACTTTCCACGTGCCAGGAGCTTTGCTGATATATCACATACAACCTTTTACCTTCATGAGAAGGCACACATTTAAAAAAAGCTTATAATATGTGAGACAGCAAAAGAGATACAGATATAAAGAACAGACTTTTTTACTCTGTGGGAGAAGGTGAGGGGGGGATGATTTGAGAGAATAGCATTGAAACATGTATATTACCATATGTGAAATAGATCACAGTCCAGGTTCGATGCATGAGACAGGGTGCTCAGGGCTGGTGCACTGGGACAACCCTGAGGAATGAGATGAACCAGGGGGAGGTGGGAGAATGGTTCAGGAAGGGGGACACATGTACAGCCATGGCTGATTCATGTCAATGTATGGCAAAACGACTATAATACTGTAAAGTAATTAGCCTCCAATTAAAATAAATAAGTTAATTTTTTAAATAGCTTATAATTAAGTTCAAATCATGAAAAGTGCTACAAAGTGGAAAACTATGGCATTATACTGAATTATAACAGAGGACATATAGATTTGTAGTCTATTGGAGTCTTCTTTAAGAAAAGAATCCATGAGCTGACACTTAAAAGATAAAGGGGTTTGAAAAAAATCATCCTGTTTACAGAGAACAGCAACGATTCTACCAGAGAAAGTGTGACCAACTCAAGGAAATGGAAAACAAAACAAACAAAAACAAGAGTGCTTAGTGGATAATGAAACAAGAGGAAAGTTGAAGGTAATGTGTGGAGAGGTTAACATAGCAGATGATGGAGAGGCTGGGGACCCAGGTTAATACCATCTTTCAAGTATCAATCCTTTTAAGATAACAGTAATAACATTTATTAAGTGACTTCTATGTAACAAACAGTATTCCAAGTGTTTTCCAAGAGCTGTCTCATTAAGTCCTCACAGAAACTCTATACGGTAGGTGCTTACTATCATGCCCATTTGATAACACAGTCAACTAAATTTAAGGACTATGTCCAAGATCACAGATAGGATACAAACATCAAAGGTTAGCATCTCTAGCTTCAGAACCTGCCCACTTAACCACTATGCAATGTAGCTTCTCCCTGCCTCTCAGTTTAAGATCAAAACACATTGCAACAGGATCTACTTTATTAACTGAAAAGTTTACCCCCATCTGCTGTGGGAAGGATGGATTATAGAAGAAGGAGTGAATGGAAAACAAAAATTAACTGCAGAGTCAAAGCCAGCTTCAAGGCACACAAACTGTGCCATTGCACCAGACCTCATACTTAGAAGGGCACTTCTCTGGGCTTAACTCTGCTGTAGCTGTCATGAAATTCTAAAGAAGTACTGAACCAGGGGCCTTGCATTTTTATTTTGGACTGAACTTCACAAATTACACAGCTAGCCCTAGCAGTAGTCTATGCAAGAGATTCAAATGGCTTAGCTTTTTAGATTAATTCACTCACATTGATGATAAGGGCTCTTAATGCCCTTACCAGTATCCTTCCTTAGGGGCTGGAGAGAACTGCCATTTATTAAGCACTGAGCTAGGTAAGATCCTAGAGCTTTACATATAACATTCAATTAATCCACACAACCACTTTATAAAGTAGCTTCTATTATCAGCATTTTGTTAAGTGAGAAAACTCTGCCTCAGAGATGATGAGTAATAAAATATAGCTGATAGATGAAAGCTAAGGCTGTAATTTCAAACCCATTTTTCTAAACCAAATCTTGTCCCCAAGGCCTTGGTTTCTACTACCCACCCTAGCATGCCCATGCTATCACCATGCTCAGCCCACTGATTGGGATACCTCACTACTGTTTGGAGCCCAGAGGCCAACATGTTTTAGCCTAACCAGTCACTGGAGGTTGTCCTCCCATATAAACCCACTGTGATGCCTGCTCCCTACTAGGGTCTGGACTGAACTAACATTTTCTCAGGTTTTAATAATCTGTGAATTAACAGACATCTTTCACTAACACTTTCTTAGAACAAATACAATAAAGTGCCATCCTCCAAATCTGCAACATTTCCTTCAAACCCTGGCATTTGTATGCTTACTGGATCCAGAGAGTTATGGAACCTCAAGGCTGTTGACAACCAGTCTTTGTATTTGTGCATCTTATTTGCCCACTGAAAGTATCTGCGGATGTGACAACTCTGTTTCATTGAATCATAGTCTATCTGAACTCTAGAGATTGAGAATTGACCCACAGTGAATCTTAATTTCCATTCCAATTCTCTTTAATATCAGAAAAAGTTTTATGTCTCAGCTAAAGCTCTCCTAGTGGCAAGTACAAGAGAAGTGTAAGAATCAAATTTGGTCACTGATGGGAATTTTTAAAGTATTATTATGCAATGTAAACATTTCCACAAAACATGAAATACATCCTATTTGCTGCCCAAGTTTTGGATTTCAGTCATGTATTAAAATGAGCAAAAAAAATTATGTTCATATTTTCAAAAGCAAATTTTAGTTGTAGTAAAGTTTAATTAATCAGTGCAGTTTTCCTAACAATTTCTGGTTAATCATGCAAAATCAAAATCAGTGTGGTAGCTATAATTAAATGGAACAATATTCAATATGTGTTGCAATTATTCATGAGAATTTGGTTCTCAAATCTCCATTTCCATTCTGTTACATGTCTCAAAGGAGAAAATAGAATTCTATTGCACTCTTTTGAATACTGGAAAGAATAAGACAAAAAAAAAAAAATGCTATCTTCTGCGGAGAGGAACTTAATGACGTATCATGCCCCATTTTCTGGGTACTTATTGCTTAGGCCAGATATCCATTGAAAGATGGAACATCCTATTCTTTTCAAGAATAGAAGTTTCATTCTCAGGTAGACCTGATTTGTTCATTGGAAGCAAAAATCAGGTGACTGCTAAAGATATTGTGCCTAATAGCATTCAAACTGAGCTCTAAGCCTTCTGCATTTTTTCAGAATGAAATTCAACTTGACACTTTTCACTTCCATAAAGTTGACAGTTTCAGTCTGTTGGAAAATTTTCTGGAACTTTGAGTTCCAACATAGGCATAAATGCTACCTGTATAGTCTCCCAATTACATTAAGTAGACTGCTTCACCAAAATAGAGGAGACTTTCTTCTCAGTTTCTGGTCTATTTAGCAATTAACAGGGAGTAAGAAATTTTCTTTCAGACTAATATCTTTTATTAGTCATCAATTGGGTTTTTCCAGTTCGCTGTAACAATTCCCCCAGTGAACAGAATGAGTCATGAAGACTCCCACATTAATCTCCTCATGCTTGAACTGCTGTTAGAACAGTATGCTAAATAACCATATCAGAATCAATTGGCATCCCGTTTGAACAAATAGAAAACTACTGTGGGAAAAAAGAAAAAACAGCAAAAAAGTCAAACTGAACTTATTGAAAGGTGAACAAATTGTGAAGGTGTTGGAAACCTGTGCTTGGTGTGATGGAAGATTTATTAGAAAATATTAGAGTTGGCGATCTACATTATTTGCTCCATAAATGATATAGCCTCCAAAGATGAAACCTTTATGTAACTGATTAAAAGTGAATAGTCAAGAAGTATAAATTAAAATTCTAAAGATCAATGAAACTATGAGCTGGTTCTTTGAAAAGATAAATGAAATTGATAAATCTTCAGTCAGATTCATCAAGAAAAAAAGGGAGAGGGCTCAAATTAAAAAAAAAAATTAGAAATGAAAGAGAAGTTACAACTGACATCACAGAAATACAATGGATAGTAAGAGATTATTACAAGCAAATTAAATGGACAACCTAGAAGAAATGAACAAGTCTTGAGAAACGTACAATCTCCCAAGACTGAACCAGGAAGAAATAGAAAATATAAACAGACGAATCACAAGTACTGAAACTCTAATTAAAAAACACTCAGCTAACTAAAGACCAGGACCTGGCTTCAGAGGCTAATTCAATCAAACACTTAAAGAAGAGTGAACAACTATCCTCTGAAACTACTGCAAAACATTGCAGAGAATGGAACACTCCCAAACGTATTATATGAGGCTACTGTCACCCTAATACCAAAACCAGATAGAAATACCATCAAAAAACAAAGAAAATGATAGGTCAGTATCAGTGATGAACACGGGTGAAAAAAACCTTGACAAAGTACTAGCAAATTGAATTCAACAATATGTTAAAAGGATCATACAGCACGATCACATGGGATTTATCCCAGGAATGAAAAGATTTTTCAGTCTATACAAATCAATGTGATATACCACATTAACAAACTGAAGAATTTAAAAACATATGATTATTTCAATAGATACAGGAAAAATTTTTACAAAATTCAACACCCATTTATGATTAAGAAAAAAAGAAAACACTCTCCAGAAATCAGGCATAGAGGGAATATACCTCAGTATAATTAAGATTATACTTGACAAACTCATAGTTAGCATCACACTTAATGGTGAAAAGCTGAAAGCATTTCCTCTAAGATCAGGAACAAAGATAAGAATGTCCACTCTTACCACTTTTGTTCAACATATTTTTGGAAGCCCTAGTCATGGCAAACAGAGATAAAAAAGAAATAAAACGAATCCAAATTGGAAAAGTAAAAGTAAAATTTTCACTGTTTGCAGATGACATGGTACTATGCATAGAAAATTCTAAAGATGCTACAGAAAAATACTACAGCATATCAAGGAATTTAGTAAATTTGCAGGATAAAAAAATTAATACACAGAAATCTCCTGCATTTCTATGCACTAACAATGAAAGACCAGAAAGGAAAATTAAGGAAACAATCCCATTTACCATCATGTCCAAAAAAATAATACCTAGGAATAAACCCACTTATTGAAGCAAAGGGCTTCCCTGGTGACTCAGTAGTAAAGAATCTGCCTGCGAACGAAGAAGATATGTGTTTGATCCCTAGGTGAAGGAAATGACAACCCACTATGATATTCGTGACTGGGAAACACCATGGAAAGAGGAGCCTGGCGGGCTACAGTTGATGGGGTTGCAAAAGAGTTTGACACATCTTAGTGACTAAACAACAAGGAAGCAGTCCCGTACTCTGAAAACTATGAAGTGAGACGCTAATGAAAGAAATCAAAAAGCACACAGATGGAAAGATAAGCTATGTTCTTGGATTGAAGGAATAAATAGTGTCAAAATGACTATACAACCTAAGGAAATCTACAGATTCAAGGCAATCTCTATCAAATTGCCAAAGGCATTTTCTTGCCATATAAAACAAACAAACAAAAAATTAAAATTTGTATGGAAACACAAAAGAACCTAAATTGTTAAAGCAATCTTGAGAAAGAAAAAGAGAGCTGGAAAATCGGGCTACCTGACTTCAGGCTACATTATTGTATGCTATTGGCGCTGCTAAGTTGCTTCAGTCGTGTCCGACTCTGTGCGACCCCATGGACAGCAGCCCACCAGGCTCCCCTGTCCCTGGGATTCTCCAGGCAAGAACACTGGAGTGGGTTGCCATTTCCTTCTCCAGTGCATGAAAGTGAAAAGTGAAAGTGAAGTTGCTCAGTCGTGTCTGACTCTTCGCGACCCCATGGACTGCAGCCTACCAGGCTCCTCTGCCCATGGGATTTTCCAGGCAAGAGTACTGGAGTGGGGTGCCATTGCCTTCTCTGACACTATGGTTTAGTACTCACTCAAAGACAGATTTATAGATCAATGGAACAGAATAGAAAGCCCAGAAATAAACCCACACACCTACCGTCAATTTATTTATGACAAAGGAAGGAAGAATACAATGGAAAAAAGACAGCCTCTTTAACAAGTTGTGGGGGGAAAAAAGGACAACTATGCGTAAAATATGAAATCACAACTTCCTCTAATACCACATACAAAAATTAATTGAAAATGCATTAAAGACCTAAATGTAAAACCTAATACTCTAATTCTTAGAGGAAAATATAGGCAAAACATTCTTTTGACATAAATCACAGCAATATCTTCTTGTATCCACCTCCTAGAGTAATGAAAATAAAAACAATAATAAACAAATGGGACCTAATTAAACTCAAAAGCTTCTACACAACAAAGGAAACTATAAACCAAATGATAAGACAACCCATGGAATGGTAAAAAATATTTGCAAATGATGGGAATGAAAAGGGATTAATCTCTAAAATATACAAAGAACTCGTGCAGCCTCAGTATCAAACACAAAAACCCAAACAACCAACCCAATCAAATTCTAGGAAGAAGATCTAAATAGACATTTCTCCAAAGAAAACATAGAAATGGTCAAAAAGTACATGAAAGATATTCAGCATCACTAATTTTAGAGAAAGGCAAATCAAAACTAGAAAGAGGTATCACATCACCTCAAACCAGTCAGAATGATCACCAACAAAAATTCTACAAAATGCTGGAGAGGTTGTGGAGAAAAGAGAATGCTCCAACACTCTTGGTGGGAATATAAACTGGTAGAGCCAATATGGATAAAAGCATGGCGTCTCCTTAAAGAAATTAAAAATAGAGTTACTATATGATCAAGCAAGCCCACTCCTGGGCATACATAAGAGGAAAAAATCACAATTCAAAAAGACATGCATCCAAATGTTCACCACAGCACTACTAACTATAGTCAATAAATGGAAGCAACCTAAATTTTAACTGACAGATGACTGAATAAAGAAGATGTAGTATGTATGTCAGAGAAGGCAATGGCACCCCACTTCAGTACTCTCGCCTGGAAAACCCCATGGGCGGAGGAGCCTGGTGGGCTGCAGTCCATGGGGTCGCTCAGAGTCGGACACAACTGAATGACTTCACTTTCACTCTTCACTTTCATGCACTGGAGAAGGAAATGGCAACCCACTCCAGTGTTCTTGCCTGGAGAATCCCAGGGTCAGGGGAGCCTGGTGGGCTGCCGTCTATGTGGTCACACAGAGTCGGACACGACTGAAGCGACTCAGCAGCAGCAGCAGCAGTATGTATGTATATGTGTGTGTGTGTGTGTGTGTGTGTGTATGTGTATACATATATATGTACACATATATGCCACAGTGGACTATTACTCTGCCATAAAAAGAAATAAATCATGCTATTCATATTAACATGGATGGACCAAGACATTATCATACAAGGTAAAGTCAGCCAGAAAAACATTACTTGCATATGGACTCTAAAAAAAAAAATGGTAAAAATGAACTTATTTTCAAAACAGAAACAGACTCGCAGACTCAGAGGAAAAAAACTCCTGGTTACTAAAGGGAAAAACTGGCAAGATGGAATAAATTAGGAATTTGGGGTTAAATATACACACTACTATATATAAAATTCCAAAGACTAGCAAAGATACATAAGAAAGCCTTCCTAAGTGATTAATGCAAAGAAATAGAGGAAAACAACAGAATGGGAAAGACTAGAGATCTCTTTCAGAAAATAAAAGATACCAAGGGAACATTTCATGCAAAGATGGGCACAATAAAGGACAGAAATGGTATGGACCTAACAGAAGCAGAAGATATTAAGAAGAGGTGGCAAGAATACACAGAAGAACTGTACAAAAAAGAACTTTACAACCAAGATAATCAGAATGGTGTGATCACTTACCTAGAGCCAGACATCCTGGAGTGAGAAGTCAAGTAAGCCTTAGGACGCATCATTACAAACAAAGCTACTGGAGGCGATGGAATCCCACTTGAGCTATTTCAAATCCTAAAAGATGATGCTATGAAAGTAGTGCACTCAGTATGCCAGCAAATCTGGAAAACTCAGCAGTGGCCACAGGACTGGAAAAAGTCAGTTTTCATTCCAATCCCAAAGAAGGACAATGCCAAAGAATGCTCAATCTACCACACAATTGCACTCATTTCACAAGCTAGCAAAGTAATGCTCAAAATTCTCTACACCAGGCTTCAACGGTACATGAACCGTGAACTTTCAGATGTACAAGCTGGATTTAGAAAAGGCAGAGGAACAAATTGCCAACATTCTTTGAATCACAGAATAAGCAAGAGAATTCCAGAAAAACACCTACTTCTGTTTCATTGACTATCCTAAAGCCTTTGACTGTGTGGATCACAAGAAACTGTGGAAAATTCTTAAAGAGATAGAAATACCAGACCACCTTGCCTGCCTCCTGCAAAACCTGTATGCTGGTCAAGAAGCAACAATTAGAAATGGACATGGAGCAACAGACTGGTTCAAAATTGGGAAAGGAGTACATCAAGGCTGTATATTGTCACTCTGTGTATTTAACTTATACGCAGAGTACATCATGCAAAATGCCAGGCTGGATGAAGCACAAGTTAGAACCAAGATTGCTGGGAAAAATATCAATAATCTCAGATATACAGATAATAACACCTCATGGCAGAAAGTGAAGAGGAACTAAAGAGCCTCTTGATGAAAGTGAAAGAGGAGAGTGAAAGTGCCAGCCTAAAACTCAACATTCAGAAAATGAAGATCATGGCATCCGGTCCCATCGATTCATGGCAAATAGACAGGAAAACAATAGAAACAGGGAGAGACTTTATTTTCTTGGGCTCCAAAATCACTGCGGATGGTGACTACAGTCATGAAATTAAAAGACGCTTGTTCCTTGGAAGAAAAACTATGACCAACCTAGACAGCATATTAAAAAGCAGATATTACTTTGCCAACAAAAGCCTGTCTAGTCAAAACTATAGTTTTTCCAGTAGTCGTGTATGGATACGAGAGTTGGACCAAAAAGAAAGCTTAATGCTGAAGAATTGATGCTTTTGAACTGTGATGTTGGACAAAACTATTATGAGTCACTTGGACTGCAAGGAGATCAAACCTGTGAATACTAAAGGAAATTAATCCTGAATATTCATTGCAAGGACTGATGCTGAAGCTGAAATTCCAATACTTTGGCCATCTGATGTGAAGACCCTGATGCTGGGAAAGATTGAGAGAAGGAGAAGGGGACGACAGAGGGTTAGATGGTTGGATGGCATCGCCAATTCAATGGACATGAGTTTGAGCAACCTCCAAGAGATAGTGATTGACAGAGAACCCTGGTGAGCTGTAGTTCACAGGTTCACAAAAAGTTGGACATGACTGAGCAACTGAACAACAATACATAAAATAATCAACAAGGACCTATGGAATAGCACAAGGAACTCTACTGAATACTCCATGATAACTTATATGGGCAAAGAGTCTGAAAAAATACATGTATACATATATGCATAACTGAATTGCTTTGCTGTACGCTTGAAACTAACATTGTAAATCAACTTACTCCAAAACAAAAATCTTTTAAAATTCTAAAATAGCTTATAACTAGGGTAATCATATAATTTATTATCTAAAGAGACATTTTTTTAAGTAAAATGAGGGCTTAATTACTATACTGAAGACAGCAGGAATAAAATATAATTCTCATGAGGAAACCAGGAATATACAATTTAATCATTAAATGACTTTTACCTTCAGTGCATATCCAATTTAAAGAAGACAACTTACGAACTACAAAACACGGTGGACATGCAGACAGAATACTAGATAATTTAAAGCCATTAAACATAAAATTGTATATAAGCAACATATGTATTCTGTTCTTAGAAGCAGAACTATTAGCCACAGTGGTAGTTTGTGGGGGGTGGGGGGGAAAGCACCATTAAGCCCATAGTCTTTAACTAAAATGAAGGCCCAGAAAAAGAAAGTCAGATAGAAAAGCATCTAGGAAACATGACACAAGAGAGACATTTGAAGAGCCTGAGGAGATTTAACCAGGAAAGAGAATATTTAGCAGCGGATCATGTATTTTTGATGGAGGAGCCTGGTAGGCTGCAGTCCATGGGGTCTCGAAGAGTCAGACACGACTGAGCGACTTCCCTTTCACTTTTCACTTTCATGCATTGGAGAAGGAAATGGCAACCCACTTCAGTGTTCTTGCCTGGAGAATCCCAGGGACAGAGGAGCCTGGTGGGCTGCCGTCTATGGGGTCGCACAGAGTCGGACATGACTGAAGTGACTTAGCAGCAGCAGCAGCATGTATTTGTAAATCCTTTGAGGACTGTCATGAACAAGAGAATTATATGCATTTTTGTGCTGTGAGAGGTCAGAGCTAGGATTTAGCGCTGGAAAAAAAGGGGGAAGTAGGTCTTTAGTTCAACAAAAGAGATCATTTTTGAGCAGAGAGTGTCCAACTCACTTGAGTGATTTCTCCAGCACTAGCAGCACACGGGTAGAACGTGGACATTTATTTCTCAGGCACTTTGATAAATAGTTAATGAGCAAAATACTATCTGAAAATCACAACATTCCTATAGGTTGGTCACTATTATAATCATCTGTTTTATAAATAAGGAAACTGTATCATGTCCAAAGACACAGATCTAATATATATAATATCAAACTGAACTAAATTTGATTTCTACATTTCCTTCTATTGTCAAGAAGGAACTTATTTTCAAGCCCTGATTGAAGCTGCCTTAAATACTAAAGCAGGCATCTCAAATAAGAAGTTCAGAAAACAGCATAACTATAGGTATGCTGCTTGGGTTTCTCTCATTATCTTGACTCTGACCTTTTCCCAGTGCTGTCTTCATCCACATGTTGTTTGCAAGATATTGCATTAATGTCAATCATCATATGCAGAAATAAGAGCATGCAGAAGCAGAGAATAAATCTTCTCTTGTGGAGTCACATTCTTACACATGAAAAATGTTTTTTCTGTATCTAGCTGATCTCCTCTCACATGTCATTGGCTGGATTGCCGCTAATAGATCACTGGCAAGAATGATTGCATTTCAGCAAGTAGAAATTAGCCTTGATTCAAACGAGGAAGACATGGGCACAAATGAAACATTTCTGGCAATAAGATGAAGAGAGTTCAGTGGGTGTTAATAGGATATGTAACAGACCTACAGTCTTACTACTCAAAATATCTATAGCACCTGGGAGCTTCATTAGAAATGCAGAACTCCAAGCTCTACCCCAGATCCACTGAATAAAAATTCTGTGCTTAGGAACGTGATTTCTGTTTATGTTAAATTTGAGAAGTTCTTCCCCATTGTGACTGCTACAGGCAATTCCAGATCACTTCATCTTATCAAAACATCCTATAAAACAGTAAAATCACAATGACAGAACTAAGTGTGAATTTGGGTTCTCAGTATGAACTGTAGAGTAAAAAAATCCTCTTCTTAGAACTCAGGTCAAGCATGTGGTACTGGCTATTTTGTCTTTTTATATTAATACATGGTGGTCATAATCAGAATAGTTCCCAAAGGTCTTCATGAAGAGTAGGCATATATGGATGTGCTAATATGCATATATTTTCACCTTTTGTTGGTGTGAACCACCAGATTGCTCTTTAAAACAGTCATACAATCACAAGTATGTCTGGCAATTCCACAGCCTCTTTCATCTGGATATTGATCAAATGCTTTGTAGATAATTGGCCTTTGGGGGGAAGGTGGAAGACTGTGGTGATTTGTAAATTTGTGTTTGAGGTTGGCTTACTGGAGTATTACCATAATTTTGAGATAGCTAATATGCAAAAGACAACATGGCTCTGGGGAGCTTTTTATGGATGGCACAGTAATTAACTGGTTGCGGCCAAAGGTTATTATCTGAGCAGCTGCTTCTTTATAGAATCTACATAATCTGTAACCAAAGAGTTATTGTGAAAGGAAAAAAAAAAGGTTTGTTTACTTGTGATAGTGTTGGCTCCTTTCAATTAGGAATTTACTATATGCCCTGTATGCCTTTCCTATACAGGCCTTCTGAAACTCTGCCTAAGAGTGAAAGAAGCAGTTCAATCAGGTGGTTAAAATGTAAGGACAGAAGGCTATACTCTATTTAGAGTTCACTTCTGGCAACCCACTCCAGTATTCTTGTCTGGAGAATCCCATAGAGGAAGGAACCTGGTGGGCTACAGTCCATGGGGTCACAAAGAGTCGGACACGACTGAGCTACTTCACTTTCACTTTCATTTTTTCTCACCATGAGGGTTTACCTGATAGCTCAGTTGGTAAAGAATCTGCCTGCAAAGCAAAAGACCCTGGTTCAATTCCTGGGTCGGGAAGATCCACTGGAGAAGGGATAGGCTACCCACTCCTGTATGGGGTCGCAAAGAGTTGGACATGACTGAGCAACTTTAACTTTCACTTTTTCTCACCATGAATACTGGATTACTCTATCTTTTGGGGGACATAGAGAACTACAGATTTCTCTGATTTAATAAGTACACTGCACTTTCAATAATGTCACCTCATCATTTCAAAGTCTTTCTTCTGATCTGGCACTTTACCTGTATCTTCAGGAGGCCATTTCATCATTCTTTGAGCCTCGTTGCTTCTGAGTAATATGTGATTCCACCAGTAGATTCCATGGCCACTGCTAATTTCCTTCAGTGTTAACCAGGTCCTTTGGTTGGATGCTGTAATGTGTGATATTCCATGTGTATGCAGAAAAGGCATTACAGACTATCAGACAGCAATGCTGGCTGAGGTTACACAGACAGTAAAGGCAATTACATACCAGAAACAACTTTCTTTCTCTGTAAGGATGAAATACTGACATTTCTAGGATGGAAGAGGTCCAAAGTGGTCAGTTCTACCAAGTGCAGAGTTTGTTTCCTTAAGGAATATACCATATTGAATGCTCAAATACTTTCTCTATTATAAACAAGTTGATATTTCAAGGAAGCAAGACCAAGATCAGCCTCTGTAAGTGGGAGAAAATGTTGAGAAGTCTTTACATAGCTTTTGTCTCTGCCACTATACCCATGTTACTCATATACCCATCATTGCAGCTCTGGGGTAGTCAAAGGCAAAAGCTGGCTTATGTCAATTGGTTGAGTTATTCAATTTGTCTATTATGTGTTGTTGTGGTGAGTATTGTGTAACACAGGAACCTCTAGAATTTGTGCCCACTTTTGCATGTCTATCCACATCGCAGATCTGCTCAGAACTGATCTTCCAATTCTTCACATTTCAGGCCACTGCTAGAAGTTAAGGTAATTGGCCACTTCCAAGAATCATAACTATTCTCATAACTCCCTTTTCCCATAAAGCATATAAACAGGTACACTGCTCACAGCATTATTCACTAGGAAAACTTTTTCTCCCCACTATTGTCTTTCAGTGTCATTCCTGAATGTGACTGTAATGCAGCCAACATTTATTCTTGGCTTGCTCCCAGGAACTCAGCTGACCCACTCATAACCCATTTTCATACTTTTCTCTGTTCTTACAGTTGATCGTATAGAATCATCCATGTGCTCAGTCACTCAGTCATGTCCAACTCTTTGCGACCCTGTGGACTGTAGCCCACCAGGCTCCTCTATAGATGGGATTTTTCAGGTGAGAATATTGGAGCAGGTTGCCATTTCCTACTCCAGGGGAATCTCCCATTTGTTACAGGTAGAAGTAAGGTGAGGAACACCATCAGTAGGTGACATGTGGACCTGCTCATGACCTCTGATCCTTTGGAGGTTTAATCCTAGTTGTAACCATTTTGATCTTACAATAGACTGACTGAAGCTTGGCCCATCCAACTATACAGCTTAATGAGTCCAATAGAAGAGAAAAGAAAGCATATAGAAAGTCAGTGTTGACAGAGCATGCACCCAAGATATTATTCATCTGTTCAAGAAATAAAACCATATTTGACCCAGTGGCTATGATAGGATCTAGTACTTTTTAAAAGTCTGTGGTGGTCTCCAGTCATTCTCCAGTATCCATCAGATTCCAAAGGTGTCAGACTGGCTAATTAAACAGTGATGTGAGAGTAGTGACCGCTACTCTGCATTGTTTGGGTCTTTAGTTGCAGCATTAATCACTACTATTCTCTCTAGGATTTCATATTGTTTTCTATGGAAGGCAGTTTCAGAGATTTACATTTGGTTTTCATCATAGTGATAGCTCTTTCTTCACAGATTAGGGACAGAAGGGCTAATCCAATTGCCAAATATATCAATGTTTACTATGTCCTTGGGGATTGGAGAAATGACCACAGGATGGGTGGTCACTCAGTGCAAGCCAGAACTCCCCTGATTCTCTGACCCACAAATGCCTCTGTTCCAACAAGGCAGCTAGGATGATGGCTGCGTCTGCAGATATCAATGCCAACTCAATCTGTGCTCAGTAGTCTAATGATGTCTGCATTGAGCTCCTTTCTCTTATGGTGTATTCATGTGAGTAAACGGCTGTAGATCTTTGAAAAAAGTTGGGGAAATCATTAGAACATATACTTGACATAATCTTGTAAAGCCCTTCCTCCCCAAAGGGTTCTTAGTACAAAAACTGTTTTGGATTGGAAAACTTGAGCATAACATTTTAGCGCTTTCCATGTTTTGCTCCTATATTCATGTAGAGCCCCTGGAGAAGGAAATGGCAACTCACTCCAGCATTCTTGACTAGAAAATCTCATGGATGGAGGAGCCTGAGGGGCTACAGTCCATGGAGTCACAGAGTTGGACGTGACTGAGTGATTTCACTTTTTTTTTCTTTTATGCCTTTTAAAAAAATTATATTTATTCAGCAGCACCTCAGACACTATGGCCTGTTGAGATACTATTATCTATTAAACATTTCACAACTCCTGGCTAGTAAAGTTTCTTAGTTATTCCTCCTATCTTACCAGCCACTATGTTTACTGTGATCTCCTGGCTTACAGAAGTAAAGCCCTGCTACCTGCCCATTCTTACTTTAAGACCACATCAACCCATGAATAATAATGAGTCCAATTCAATGACCACATCTTCTATCATCTGTCTTGGCATGCCATCAAACTTCTTAGTGATGTTAGCACCCTTCCTACCACACATTAGTAGTAGCCTTGGAGAGTCACATGTTCTTTGAGCCCACCATGTCATGGGGGGTTGGTGGGCGGGGATCCTCTAGACTTACATAATGTATCCATCCCAACACATCCACCTTTTCTGCCTCTTTATTCCTCCCTCTACTATTTTCCAGGGCAACTCAGGCAATTCTACTTCACTTGGAGTGAGCCACTGTTTATTCTAGGCATCTAAGAGCTAACCCTGTAGTAAGCTTGCCACCTTTCCTGGGATTCTTGTGAGAATATTAAATACTAAGTCCCAAGAGAATGTGCTCAAAAACAATAGCTCTTGTTCATCCAGACTTACATTCTTGCCCCTTGATCAAACATCCTCAAAATCTGACCCCAGTATTAATATCCTGGCTCCTGCTGGCATATGCAAACTAGTTATTGTAATTTCTTTAGGTTGAAAGACTCTTTTCTTCCTTAGAAAGCTCAGCAGATCCTTAGCCAGGTTACGTTAGGGTTTAACCCTAATTATCACATTCAGAACCAGGATAAAAAAGTGGAGGCAACTCTTGAGGGAGATACATTCTCTTATTTGGAAGAGACTTCTGCAGTTTTCAAGTTTTTAAAGTTTCCATTTTTCAAGCATCATCATAGCTGCCACAGCAGTTCCTTCCACTGTGACATTTTCCTAGGCCATTACTGCTGCTGCTGCTGTTGCTAAGTTGCTTCAGTCTTACTAGGAAGTCCTTATTTATTGAGTTAAATCATCTATCTGTGTCCCATCCAATGAGCAGAGTGGCATCTTCTTCACCTGCCAGTTAGTAAGTGAGATAGCCCCACATCCCCATCATACTACTTGTTTCCTCTGACCACTTGGTACCACGTATGTTCATTGATGTGAAACAAAATGGCCAGGCAGCTGGTGAGAGCCGTTAGACAAAGATGCATAACTCTAAGTGAAGGAAAGGAGAGAAAAGTCTGGGCAAAAGGGACCTAGACTGCTGAGCAGCTTGAAGAAAGTTTGATAAAACCATTTAGGAGGCCTTAAGCCAAAGTCAAAGGCTTCCCTCACAGCTCAGATGGTAATGAAGCTGCCTGCAATGCAGAAGACTTGGGTTCGATCCTTGGGTCAGGAAGATTCCCTGGAGAAGAATGGCAACCTACTCCAGTATTCTTGCCTGGAGAATCCCAGGGACAGGGGAGCCTGGTGGGCTATAGTCCAGGGGTCACAAAAAGTCAGACATGACTGAGCAACTAACACAAACCAAAGTCAGCAGTCAATAAACTCCCTTGTATGTCATGAGTGGGCCTGCCTTTGCCCAGCCACACTCAATCCCTCTCTGGGAACATTATTTTGGAAACATGCCCTTGACCCGAACACAGAGATGAATTTCAGACTAGAGCACCTGGGTTCAGGGTCAATGTCATGGGCATGTACCTTGGCAGTCATCCAGGGCCCTGCATTTGGCAAACATCTGCCCTTATTAAAGTGTTCAGCTGTTGTCTTGACATTCTGGGTAATTTCATCTTTGAACTTGTGTTTTGTAAGGGACCATGCTGCATATACACTCAAAGAAGAAACAGGCAATAGGCTTGTCTGCCATTCTCTGCTCCCCATTTACATATAGGGCTCACAGTATCCCAGAGCACATGTTTCTAGTAACTCCTGATGTGTTTAAGCCAGACTCAAAGTCAGTCCAAGGTAAGTTTGTTATATCTATGACAGTCAGCATAGTTATTGACATGGGCCAACAGGCCACCAGAACTCACTTCAAATCAGGCAGAAGAAACACAGCATCGCTTACCTGACTATTCTGTATTCAACAATTACTGATACTGAAAATTATGGCATAGAAAGAAAAGGGGAAAAAATAGAGCAACTCATAGTTCATGTTCCTTTCAGTCTTTCCTTGAATAAGCTGTATTACTTATTTCCTTGAATAAGTAAGCTGAAGGTAGAGAATGTTGGTAGGACGTGTGTGTATCAAAAAGTAAAATGAAAACACTCAAGCTACTTTTGTGCAGCTTCCATTTTTCTGGTGAGACAAAATACATATGCACGCACAAGCCACAAAACACAAAGTGAACAACTCAGTGATCCTGCATGAACTGAAACATCCTTATATTTACATTTAAACTTGGCATTACACAGCATAAAGGTAAATGGTGAAATTCAAGATAGTAATTTAAAATTTTAGTATTTCTTTACTTAGAACAACATGAAGTATCAAATTAAAAAAATAAAACTGAAGAGTCAAGAGGAAGATTAAAGAAGAAGAAGAAAGAAAACAGATTTATATTTTAGTTCCTTTCATGACACTTTGCCTTTTGAACATTGGGCTTCACATTTTATTTTAAAACAGGTCTTGTAAAAAATATAGCCAGCCCTCCTCAAGGCCCTTGGTCAGTTATGGTCCCTATCGTTGGAGATATGTAGATTGCACTGCCATAGCTGTCAACTGAGTTTCGATGTACAGAAAAGCCAAGATGCAAACCTTGACACTTGACACTTGAATTGTTATTATTTATTTACTTCACCAATTCACTTGTTTTCTCAGTAAAGCTGTCCCCTTCTGTTTTTCTATCAAAATATATTTACACCTCCTAGGGTGTACTCTTAATATGTCCTAAAGCCTTAACCAGCATAAGTGAAAGATGGTGATGATCACATGTATAAGTCATACCTGAAATGGGAGTCCACTCTGTCCTTGCATCAAAGTATAGCCCACCTGCTCAAGAGACTGTTTTTCATTTCTCTTAGAGTATATTTTTAAATGTTGGGCTCCATAGTCAGACTGCTTAGGTTACAATTCTGATTCCATAATGTGATCTGATATTTTTCAGAGGCTAGGAAAGTTTAATTTTCTTCATCTATAAAATAAAGCCATCATTCAGATTCATCAAGAAAAAAAAGGGGAAATGTTGATTCAATAAAAT
The DNA here is from genome assembly GCF_014754425.2 of Oryx dammah. Lineage (NCBI taxonomy): Eukaryota > Metazoa > Chordata > Mammalia > Artiodactyla > Bovidae > Oryx > Oryx dammah. The sequence goes on along the minus strand of NW_024070189.1, from coordinate 73,273,707 downwards.
TAGAAATGAAAAAGAAGTTACAATTCACCCCACAGAAATACAAAGGATCATAAGATACTACTACAAGCAACTGTATGCACCAAAAATGGATGATCTAGAAGAAGTTGACAAATTCTTAGAAAGGTACAATCTCCCAACACTGAAACAGGAAGAAATAGAGAATATAAACAGACCAATCACAAGTATTGATATTAAAACTGTGATTTTAAAAATCCCAGAAAACAAAAGCCCAGAATCAGATGGCTGCACAGACTAATTCTATCAAACACTTAGAGAAGAGTTAATACCTATACTTCAGAAACTATCCCAAAAAACTGCAGAGGAAGGAACACTCTCAAATGCTTTCTATGAGGCCACTATCACCGTGATACCAAAACCAGAAAGATACCACACACACACACACACAAAAACAAAAAAAACCAAAAAACTAAAGACCAATATCACTAATGAACATAGACATAAGAATCCTCAACAAAATACTGGCAAAGTAAATTCAATAATACAAGGATCATACACCATGATCCAAGTGGGATTTATCCCAAGGATGTGAGGATTTTTCAATATCTGTAAATCAATCACTATGACACACCACATAAACAAATAGAAGACAAAACCACACAATCATCTCAACAAATGCAGAAAAAACTTTCGACAGAATTCAACACCATTTATGATTAAAAAAAAAAAGTCTCCAGAAAGGCAGGCATAGAAGAAACCTACGTCAAGGCCATAAATGACAAATCCATAGCTAACATCACACTCAATAGTGAAAAGCTGAAAGTCTTTCTTCTAACATCAGAAATAAGGATGTCCACTCTCATCACATTAATTCAACATAGTTTATTCCCCTAGGAAAATTCATCAGAGTTTTTTTTTTTTCCTTTTTATATTACCAAAGTTTAAATTAGAAGACCACTCAAGTGCCAATCCTCGGGATATGGAATCTGAACAGAATAAAACAAAATCCATGTTGCCTCAGTCTCAACTTAGACATGATCTTGACAATAAACATATTATCATCTGGTCTTTCAGCAATGCACCCTTCTCTCTTATTTGGCATCTCTTCACTTGACAAGTACCTCCGTTTTACTGCAGTCTAAATCTTATTAGCATGTGTAAAACCTTTCATAGGTTAGTAGTTTCAATAGTTCCTCCTTGTTGCAGTGCTAACCCTAACTAAAACTTGGGTTGAGCCGGAATTTTGTCAGCAAACAAAAAATTTAATCAAGGTCAATTTAATCAAGGCTCAAGGACATTGCTAAGAGTTCTAGTCTGGCACATTGTAAACACAGTGAAAGTGGAAAGTCATTCAGCTGTGCCCGACTCTTTGCAATCCATAGAATTCTCCAGGCCAGAATAGCAGGTAGCCATTCCTGTCTCCAGGGGAGCTTCCCAACCTGGGATCAAATCTAGGTCTCCTACATTGCAGGTGGATTCTTTAACAGCTGAGCAACCACGAAAGTCTGGCACACTGTAAACGCAGTACAAATATATTTTGAAAGAATAAATAGGGGAAGGGAAGAGGAGGGAGGAAGAAATAGAAAATACGAACAGACCAATCACAAGTACAGACCAATCTCTCAAAGAAAATAAAAGAGACAAAGATAACAAAAGAAAAGGTGAAAAGATTTGCTAAAAATTAGGTAGGAACTATTCTATCACCTGAAAATTCAAACCTCTTTTAAAACCATCTGATGAATTCTCTTCAACTTCCTTTTTCCACATCTTACCCAAAATCACAGGCAAAAACACATGGAATGAGTGCTATAATACTTGTGATATTCTGCCTACACTTATTGTTCTTTTCAATACTATTCAAAGACACCCAGGAACAAGGAAAGATGGTTTTAAGGTCTAACTAGCTGTGCCACTGATTAATACAATACTTTTGAATCATGGTTCTTCAATGAATTAAAATGAGTGTCTCAGAAAGTATTGAGTATTTTCAAAAGGAAAACATACTTTCCCAATAGCCAACCCCCTCTCTCCAACCAGTTATATTGGGGGGAAATATATATGTATACACACCTCAGAGGAAATAGTACAGAGATTATAATTTTTTGCATGTTAGGCAAAAATGCAGCAAGAAGGGCAACTTAGCAAGAACTGAACCATCACAAGAGCAATTCACAATATCAGTGGACTAAACAACCATGAAGAATAGTAAGTTAGAAAAATAATAAAATATCTTTTAAAATGTAAGAATGAGTAATCCTTCTTTATTTTTCTTCAGTGCTGAAAAGCATTAAATGTTGGAGGAAGTAATCTATTGACCAATTAGTTGAATTTTTTCCACTTTCTTATGACTTTTAAAGATCTGTAAATTGTCTTAAAAGTGGTAAGAGACAAATATTAGAAAAGAAGATACAGATATTTGAGCTCATCAGACAAATCTAATGGCTGAGAAAATACATAAAAGCTGTTTTGTTTTGTTTTGTTTTTTCCTGAGGGAGTAATAAATAAATCTATAGTATCCCACACTATTCCTGGCTTTTAATTAATTAATGGAAGCTATTTTTCACTGGGAAGATTTGATGCTTCTCCCACTCTCCCAGAGTTTTGTTAATTATCTAGGCTACTTGAAGGGGTGTGAGTGTGTGTGTGTGTCTTCCTACCGTTTGGTCACAGAGCTGGACTTACTCGGCTTATAAAACGTCTTTTCATTAATTTCTTATCATTTTAATTTGGATGTTGAATCTAGGCAATTAATTTTTTCAATTGACTCAATATTTTTAAAACTTTCACTTGACTTTTTCTGTTTCTTGAAAAACAACTAAATCAGATTTTAAAAAAACAAAAATGAATTTTATACTTAATGATAAGTTTAAACAGCAATTAAGAAAAAAAATCCATATAGAGTTTTTACAAGTCATACAACTGCATATTTTGACAGTGGTTAACAGGATCACAAGTAATATAAATTGTTTTTTTTTAAAATGTGTTCTCCCAAAATTCATATAGTGAAGTCCTAATGCGTAATACCTCATAATGTGAGTATATTTGGAGATGAGGTCTTTAAACATTTAAGTTAAAAGGAGGTCATCGGAGCAGGCCCTCATTTAATTGGTGCCTTTTTATAAGAAGAAGAGATTAGGATATAGACACACACAGCAGATCAGTAAAGACATAGGAAATGAGAAGACAGTCAACTACAAACCAGGAAGAGAGGCCTCAGAAAAAATCAGTCATGCTAACACCCTGATCTCAGACTTCTAGCCTCTGAAAAGGTGAGAAATAATATTTTGTTGCTTAAGTCACCCAGTCAGTGGTACTTTGTTATGGTAGTCCTAGAAGGTTAACACAGACTCCTGTCCTGACAACCAGCATGGCTAAGGATGAGATGTCACCGAAACCAGTAACAACTGTGTGTTCTGTACAATAGCTAGATATAGACTTTATGCTGAGAAAAGTTGAACTGTGACTTTTCTGGATAGGGGAGTCCAGTATATAATTTTGTTTCTACTTAAGAGTCTGAAAATAAAGCTGTTCATTGGGTCCAGGTGGCTCAGTGGTAAAGAATGTGCCTGCCACTGCATGGTGGGTCAGGAAGATCCCCTGGAAAAGAAAATGGCAATCTGCCCCAGTATTCTTGCCTGGAAAATTCCATGGACTGAGGAGACTGGCGGGCAGTTCATGGGGCCACAAAGAGCTGGACATGACTGAGCAGCTGAGCGCGCACATGCAGCTCCTGAACCCATAATTATTGGAGTGTCCCATCTCACAGCCTTACCCCTCAGCCTCTCTAATAACTCATGTGTTGTGCCACAACCATCAGTAAGTTTTATGTCTGCAGGAGTAGAAGGGAGCAAGATTCTTATCAAACCCCTAAGTGGCATCCTCAAGAGTCTTCAGCGAGAACAAACCTCCCATGAGGAAGACTTTGATTACTTTCCTCAAATTTAATTGTAAAGGCTCTGAGATATCCTGATAACTTCAAAGTATAATTTCCCTGAGTCGTTGGTCCTAACTGAAGAGCCTCAATCTTTACAGTAACTTTGAACATCATTATATTCAGGACTTAGGACAATATTTAGTTTAGGAGCTTTTACATGAGATCATTATTTACTGCTTGGAACTTAAGAGAAAATCATAGTGTTATATAGATTTATTGTTATGCATTTTGAATGACAATAAAGCTTGCATTGCACCTAAAATAATGTTTCAATAGAGGTACGATGAAATACTACTGCAGTTAGGGATGGCATACGTCCAGGAAAGAAGGGGATGGGATGCTGGGAAAAAATCAACTGGCAACAAACAGGATTTTTTTCTTAAGTTACTACTGAAGCCCTGTAGATAGCAAGTATATTGTATAGATTTTGTCAAATAGTTCTGTGATACTCCAAATGAACAGGAAAGAACTGAACTTTAAAAATGCCTTTGCTTGGCTAACAGAGAACCTGAAACCATTTGTCTCACATCTGTAAGACAGTGTGGTCAGCAGGACAGAGGCAATACGTGCCCCTTGGGAACCAACAGCAACAAATGTAAAGCCTGAAACCAACAGGCTGTAACTCACAAGTGTCCAGACCCTGCCCTCAGATCCTCGCGGGCAGCTCCCACTCGGGCTTTAGCTGGAGAGTCAATTGAATTTCAGTGTCTGAAAGGAGCCCTCGGCCTTCTGGGAGCAACTATTCTCTACTGAAATATGGGCAAGGAGTAGTAGGTAATCATCAGACACGAACAGTAGCCATCTGGATGAAAAATACAATGGTTTTCTCTTTCTCTCTTTCCTTTTGTCTCTCTCTCTTACAATCAATTTGAGACACAGGAAAACATATCAGAGGTAACTAAACTAAAACAACATATTCAGACTCTACTTCATATTAATTAAACATTATATATCCTGCAAATGAGCTTCATTTATGATTCCAGTAAATGATAGGAATGTCACTAAGACAGCGCTCTCACTCTGTAAGAATCTGAGCCCTCTGACCCTTGCTACCCAGGAGAAAGGGAAGTACATATGTAAGAGACCATGATTACAAAATGAGTTATTGAGGAGAGAAGTCTCTCCAAAGATAATCATCACAAACGAAACAGCTTCTATGGCTGTATGGCTAGAAGTGGTCCAGGAAAATGCCATACATATGGGAATTCTTAAAAACAAGGGGGTGATGGTGAACTCTTCATTATGTAAATCCATCAGGTAACATTTATGATAAGCCACAATCTCCACGTTTCTGTGAAAAAATATACCCTGGGAAAACTAGAAGTAAAACTAGAAGACATAGCCTTGGTAAGTAAATCTCAATGAAAAACACAAATGAAATCATAAATATAGATTTCCATCCCTATGTTTGAAAGGATCCTAGAACAAAGGAGCATAGGCATGAGACTGTTGAACATGGACAGGTTTGAAGCAAGATAAGTTTTTTAATCAAATAGCTCTTAAAAGCAGGATATAACTCAGGGGAGAGAAAGCAAACTGGTACCCTGGGAAAATGTGCATGGAGAGAGATATTTCAAAGTCACAGACAATTTAACCAGTGAATTTTCTCAAAATGAAACTTCCTCCAGTGCATGAAAAGAAACAAAAACAGGCAGATAACTGTAGTTGAGGTTGTTTTTCAGCACATAATGGAATATTTAGGATCAATGAAGACAATTTTGAAGCCTACTGTAGACCTCTTAATATCGAGTGACTTGGTAAAAATAAAACTTCCTGAAGTTTGTTTTTTTTTTTTCCCAGAATAAAATTGTATACATATAAGCATAATATGTGGATTAACTTAAGCATTCAGGTTGTTTTTGTAAGAATTGTTGCGATAGACCATGTAAAGGTAATGTAAATCATCATGTCCAAATCTTTTTTCCTGTTGGCCAACTTGAGTCTAAATGGAATCTTGAATTAGAATAAGGTGGCATAGCCCTTTAGTAGTTTGCTTAAGACACATATTCTGCATGTACTTTGTTTTGCTTGTTAATAAATATTTGTCCCGTAATAAGCCAAATATACAGAACATCCTGAGTAATTAGCTGTCATAATATAACTCTGCCAATAGAGATGCCCAGGTGGTGAATATCTGCTTTGGTAAACTATTTGTGGACAAAGAAATTATCTACTTACTACAAACATTATATCTGATCAAACCTTCCCCCCAAAATGATTAGATACTCATACTTGGAAGTACTTTGCATTCAGCTACAGATTGCATTTGGCAGTATCTCTGAATTCAAAATCAATTTGAAAGGAAGAATCATTTGACATTCTTAATGAAATGTGATGTTGTGCTTTCCAGTATTTAAACTGCAAAACAAAATGTACAAAAAGAAAGAAAGAGAATGGAAGTGAGGGAAGGAGGAAAGTGGAGAAAGGAAGTGTTTTGAAGTCATCAGAGTTCATAAAAGATTTCCAGAAGGGATGAAATGAATCTTTTGCTATCTCAGTAACACAAAAGCTACCATTTGTCAATACTGGTTATGGTTATGGTGGATTCTTTTAATCAGGACTACTTTGTACATTGGTGAAGAAAACCAAACAAGAAACTCTAAGCCAAGCCAACGAATGAAAGGATGGTTATTCATGAAAACATAAGAAAACATTATTTGCATCTTTCTGAAGGCTACTCTACATGGACATCACCAGGAGGTCAACACCGAAATCAGATTGATTATATTCTTTGCAGCCAAAGATGGAGAAGCTCTGTACAGTCAACAAAAGCAAGACCGGGAGCTGACTGTGGCTCAGATCATGAACTCCTTATTACCAAATTCAGACTTAAATTGAAGAAAGTAGGGAAGACTGCTAGACCATTCAGGTATGACCTAAATCAAATCCCTTATGATTCTACAGTGGAAGTGAGAAATAGATTTAAGGGCCTAGATCTGATAGATAGAGTGCCTGATGAACTATGGACAGAGGTTCGTGACATTGTACAGGAGACAGGGATCAAAACTATTCCCATGGAAAAGAAATGCAAAAAAGCAAAATGACTGTCTGGGGAGGGCCTACTAATAGCTGAGAAAAGAAGAGAAGGGAAAAGCCAAGGAGAAAAGGAAAGATATAAGCATCTGAATGCAGAGTTCCAAAGAATAGCAAGGAGAGATAAGAAAGCCTTCTTTAGCGATCAATGCAAAGAAATAGAGGAAAAGAACAGAATGGGAAAGACTAGAGATCTCTTCAAGAAAATAAAAGATACCAAGGGAACATTTCATGCAAAGATGGGCTCGATAAAGGACAGAAATGGTATGGACCTAACAGAAGCAGAAGATATTAAGAAGAGGTGGCAAGAATACATGGAAGAACTGTACAAAAAAGATCTTCACGACCCGGATAATCATGATGGTGTGATCACTTATCTAGAGCCAGACATCCTGGAATGTGAAGTCAAGTGGGCCTTAGAAAGCATCACTACGAACAAAGCTAGTGGAGGTGATGGAATTCCAGTTGAGCTGTTTCAAATCCTGAAAGATGATGCTGTGAAAGTGCTGCGCTCAATATGCCAGCAAATTTGGAAAACTCAGCAGTGGGCACAGGACTGGAAAAGGTCAGGTTTCATTCCAATCCCAAAGAAAGGCAATGCCAACAAATGCTCAAACTACTGCACAATTGCACTCATCTGACATGCTAGTAAAGTAATGCTCAAAATTCTCTAAGCCAGGCTTCAGCAGTACATGAACCATGAACTTCCTGATGTTCAAGCTGGTTTTAGAAAAGGCAGAGGAACCAGAGATCAAATTGCCAACATCTGCTGGATCATCGAAAAAGCAAGAGAGTTCCAGAAAAACATCTTTTTCTGCTTTATTGACTATCCCAAAGCCTTTGACTGTGTGGATCACATTAAACTGTGGAAAATTCTGAACGAGATGGGAATACCAGAACACCTGACCTGCCTCTTGAGAAATCTATATGCAGGTCAGGAAGCAACAGTTAGAACTGGACATGGAACAACAGACTGGTTCCAAATAGGAAAAGAAGTACGTCAAGGCTATATATTGTCACCCTGCTTATTTAACTTCTATGCAGAGTACATCATGAGAAATGCTGGACTGGAAGAAACAAGCTGGAATCAAGATTGCCGGAGGAAATATCAATAACCTCAGATATGCAGATGACACCACCCTTATGGCAGAAAGTAAAGAGGAACTAAAAGGCCTCTTGATGAAAGTGAAAGAGGAGAGTGAAAAAGTTGGCTTAAAGCTCAACATTCATAAACAAAGATCATGGCATCTAGTCCCAACACTTTATGGGAAATAGATGCAGAAACAGTGGAAACAGTGCCAGACTTTATTTTGGGGGGCTCCAAAATCACTGCAGATGGTGATTGCAGCCATGAAATTAAAAGACGCTTACTTCTTGGAAGAAAAGTTATGACCAACCTAGATGGCATATTCAAAAGCAGAGACATTACTTTGCCGACTAAGGTCCATCTAGTCGAGGCTATGGTTTTTCCAGTAGTCATGTATGGATGTGAGAGTTGGACTGTGAAGAAGGCTGAGCACGAAGAATTGATGCTTTTGAACTGTGGTGTTGGAGAAGACTCTTGAGAGTCCCTTGGACTGCAAGGAGATCCAACCAGTCCATTCTGAAGGAGATCAGCCCTGGGATTTCTTTGGAAGGAATGATGCTAAAGCTGAAACCCCAGTACTTTGGCCACCTCATGCGAAGAGTTGACTCATTGGAAAAGACTCTGATGCTGGGAGGGATTGGGGGCAGGAGAAGGGGACGACAGAGGATGAGATGGCTGGATGGCATCATGGACTCGATGGTCTTGAGTCTGAGTGAACTCCAGGAGATGGTGATGGCCAGGGAGGCCTGGCGTGCTGCAATTCATGGGGTCGCAAAGAGTCGGACACGACTGAACGACTAAACTGAACTGAACTGAAGGTCTCCATAATTGTTGATAATAAAAATGATTGCATGATGATCACCTGAATTAAATCATTTTACAATTTAATTATAATTGTGCTTAATATGGCAGTATCATAAGTACTTCAAGAAAACAGCCTATATTCAAAAGTAATATATTCAAAAAATTATTGTTTTTTTTTTTAGACTTTTCTTTTTATCCTTTTATTTTTGTTATAAATTAATACATGGTCCTTGTAAAACATTTGCAAGTTACCCACAAAGTAGAGAGAATCAGAACTCAACAAAGCCAAACAATTATTCCACAACCAAGAGACAGGCAGTATGGACATTTTGGCATTTTCTTTCCAGTTATGTTTTAACATAATTCAGACAGTGTTAATGGGAATTCTTTAAAAAATTCAACTTTATGCCATAAACATTTTCATACATTATGGAAAAAAAAAAAAAACTTTGACACACATGATTTTTCAGTGGCAGGTTTTTTCACTTTGTTTTTTTTTTTTATGTGTGTGATTTATTTTTTTTTTAATTTATTTATTTTTTATTTTACTTTACTATTCTGTATTGGTTTTGCCATACATTGACATGAATCCACCACAGGTGTACATGCATTCCTTTGTATCCACTACACCAAGGATTTTGTTCAATCCTAAATTCAAACTCATATTAGAAGGTCCTGTCTCAGAGATAAAGAAATAAGTTTTATATTTCTAGCAAAGTTTCAAATATTAATAAAGATACTTCCGGACTTCTCTGGTGGCACAGTAGATAAGATGCTGTCATTGTAGGGAACATGGGTTCAATTCCTGGTCCGGGGAGATTCCACATGCTATAGAGCAACAAAGCCCGTGCACCACAGCTACTGAGGCCATATGCTACTGAAGCCTGTGCACCTTGAGCCTGCACTGCACAGTAAGAGGAGCCAACGCAAGGAGAAGACTGAGTACCACAATGAAGATAGCCCCATTCGCCACAACTAGAGAAAGCCTGTGCAAGCATGAAGACCTAGTGCAGCCAACAATAAATAAATAAAAGTGTTTAAAAATAAAAACTAAAAGGAAAAAAAAAAGACACTTCCTCTCATCAGTTCTAAAAATCCAATTGCTACATGAAGAAAAATATTCCTCTGGAAGACATTTGTTTTTGTTTAGTTATACATACGTTAACTATTTCACTGAAAACATCTGCACTACAAAAGTTTTACCAGGAACGAAAAAAAAAACCACATTTTCAGAAATAATGTTGACTCCCTATAAATGCCATTTATTATTCAGAGTTCTTTCAGATATGGTTTGATGCAAGTTAATTGTTCGATACTATTTAGTACAAAGAGAATGGAAGATAAGGCATCTAGCTGATACATTAGCAGTCATTCCCACCTCCAACAGCCATCATTTTCTTCACAGGGGATCTGCTCTGAACAAAATGAAACAGGCACCATTTGTTCTATCTTACACTTACTTAGCAAGAGCCATTATCATCCAGCCCAAGTACACACCTTTACAGAAAAAGAGATGCATAAAGCAACAGTGTTTTGAATAACTAGTCCTTGTTTTAAAAAGTGCTTCCAGTTTTGTCTTGGAACCTGGTCGACTTGAGCAGGTTCATCCTCTGAGGTGCACAAATGGCCCTTCTATATCCATTGGTATGCACTGTTCAGCTATAGGCTCATAGAAATCAGTGGATTCTTTCTTTTCTCCTTTCTTTAAGTAATATCCCCTTGGGGTTTGATCCTAATAATTAATTTTGTGGAAAATGAATGAATAGGGTTATACTATTACTACTTTTTATGATTCTGTGAAGTGAAAATATGTCAGGTTTTCCATCATAAATAACTATCTCTAGAATTTTATGCAACCATTGTAAAAATAATCCCTGAGTTGGAATTTACTACTTCATCTTATATGACTTTCCTGTTTTTCTGCCTTGGAAGTATGTATTCTGAAGTATACATGCCTTGGAAATGTATTCTGAAGTAAAATTGGTTTTCTATTGCTAAGAATGGCAATTGGAAAAAAGACAGTACTTTTAAACTGATATCAAGGCTAATTGTATTTTTAAGTAATGCAAAAAGCTGCTTGCCCTGAAGGAGGATTTTTCCCTAACAGTAATAACAAACCAAAAAGCTATGTGTATAAAACCTAGCCTTTTAAAATATTATTACTCCCTAGTGAAATGACTATGTTTCCCCAGGTTCTAGAATGTTCTGAGGTAAAAGCTGAGAGTAAAGTATGAGATGAGAGCTCCTTTTCCCATATCATTTTCAATGTGTAACCTTCTAATCTAAAACTTGTCCAAATTAGTATAGGGTTTCTGAAAAAGGCAAAGTCTTTGGGGTACAGTTTAAAATCTGGTCCAGCAAGGAATTCAAGGATGTTGAATACCATGTCTGAATCTCAGGCTCCTCTTCTAGAGAAACAGTCACCTGAAAATATTTTGTATTTCTATAGAGTATAGAATATACTAAACTATGTATTTTATACTATACTTTCTATATATATAAGGTATATAGAATACTTTATATTCTACTATATAATGGATTCTTGGAGAAGGCGATGGCACCCCACTCCAGTACTCTTGCCTAGAAAATCCCATGGACGGAGGAGCCTGGTAGGCTGCAGTCCATAGGGTCGCTAAGTGTCGGACACGACTGAGCGACTTTACTTTCACTTTTCACTTTCATGCATTGGAGAAGGAAATGGCAACCCACTCCAGTGCTCTTGCCTGGAGAATCCCAGGGACGGGGGAGCCTGGTGGGCTGCCATCTCTGGGGTCGCACAGAGTCAGACATGACTGAAGCGACTTAGCAGCAGCAGCAGCAGCAGTGCATTCTTTCTATCATAAAGACTCCATTATTGTTGTAGGGAATCCTGAAAAGTTTATCTAGTAAAATAATAGAAGAATAAATGGTGTAGACTATCTATGTACAAGCATACTCAATTGTAAATATTCCTATGAATTATCAAAATATTATTGGGCAGCCCCACTCAATGATAAATTCATCAATTAATTCTTTCATTCAAAATTATTTACTGTGTACTCAACTTGTGCCAGACTGCATGGTGCAGCCAAAAAAAAAAGAAAGCTAATTCCTGTCCATTTAGATTTTACAGCATAACAGAGAAGGCAGATATTAAGTAATTATCATAAAATTGGATTAATATAATGATAGAGGAAACTTTTTCCTATCATGAATACATACATGCATACAATTGTTCAGTTACTCAAGCATCTTCCAGTAACACTGAATAAATAATACAATACTCACTTATTTTTATGAACCTTTTTGGAAAATCAGGGGAATTCTTGGAAGAAATAATAGCCCAATTGCTTTTCCTTTCTTTCAACACCTAATATATCTAATAATTACAATGGAAAACACTCAAAACCCAGTTGAAATGTCATTTTATTGGCATTTTCAGTTTAGTTCAGTCGCTCAGCCGAGTCCGACTCTTTGCGACCCCATGAATTGCAGCACGCCAGGCCTCCCTGGCCATCACCATCTCCCGGAGTTCACTCAGACTCATGTCCATCGAGTCTGTGATGCCATCCAGCCATCTCATCCTCTGTCGTCCCCTTCTCCTGCCCCCAACCCTCTCAGCATCAGAGTCTTTTCCAATGAGTCAACTCTTCGCATGAGGTGGCCAAAGTACTGGAGCTTCAGCTTTAGCATCATTCTTTCCAAAGAAATCCCAGGGCTGATCTCCTTCAGAATGGACCGGTTGGATCTCCTTGCAGTCCAAGGGACTCTCAAGAGTCTTCTCCAACACCACAGTTCAAAAGCATCAATTCTTCGGTGCTCAGCCTTCTTCACAGTCCAACTCTCACATCCATACATGACTACTGGAAAAACCATAGCCTTGACTAGACGGACCTTTGTTGGCAAAGTAATGTCTCTGCTTTTGAATATGCTATCTAGGTTGGTCATAACTTTTCTTCCAAGGAGTAAGCATCTTTTAATTTCAGTCACTTCCTAATCAGATTTACTCAGCTATACAGGAAGCAGTGAGGTCCTAGAATATATCCATCTAAGTAAACCAAAATGATGCTTGACTGAAAAAAAATTTCCAGAATCATTAAGATCAATCAATGCTATCCTCAGTCAGAGGATTCACTTTGCTTTTCTTCACTTACTCTGTTTTATTCTACCCACCAAGTACAAGGCTGTAAATGGCAAACTATGAAATGCTGAGTTGTTCAGTTATATTTTCACTTAAGCTTTTCATATTTTATTCATATATAAATTATATTTGATTCAATATAAATTTATCCTTATGCATCACTGATTTGCCTATACTGTCTTTAAAAGATTCATGGCCTCCAGATATATTCAATGACCCCTAAAAAATGCACAGTAAGAACAAAGTTGTCACACTCTCAAAAGAGAAAAAGTAGGAAACAGCCAACTAACGTATGATCCAAGAGAGAGCTTACTTAGTGTTACAACTAAAACAATGAGAAAGTCTTGATGTATCCAGGCCCATCTGTAATTACAGATGTCACTGTTTGCTTCTTTTCTTACTCCATTATCTTTTGAATATTGCATACCAGAGTACAGTGATGAGAAATCTGTTGAAAGATTTGCTAATAGTAGAATTACTACCTGAAACAGTCCACATGTATTTGTAATTAGCTACAAAATAAATTTATAAGAAAGGATGAAGAGGTAAAAAGACACTACAGTTGTGTTTTTTGTCTTTTTTTTTTTTTTTAGGATTCTGTTTTGATTAAATTTGTGACTTGCTAACTGAACCTATTTTGGCTTGTAGAAAGCCTCAAATATTAAAAGGCAATTACAGTACTGGAATTCAAAAGTAGGAAGTCAAGAGATACCTGGATGAACAGGCAAGTTTGGCCTTGGAATACAAAATGAAGCAAAGCAAAGGCTAACAGTTTTGCCAAGAGAACACATTGGTCATAACAAACATCATCTTCCAAGAACACAAGAGATGACTCTACACATAGACATCACCAGATGATCAATACTGAAATCAGATTGATTATATTCTTTACAGCTGAAGATGGAGAAGTTCTATGCAGTCAGCAGAAACAAGGCCGGAAGCTGACTGTGGCTCAGTTCATATACACCCTATTGCAAAATTCAGACTTAAATTAAAGAAAGTAGGGAAAACTACTAGGCCATTCAGGTATGAACTAAATCAAATCCCTTAGGATTATACTGTGGAAGTGACAAATAGATTCAAGGAATTAGATGTGAAAGACAGAGTGCCTGAAGAACTATGGATGGAGGTTCGTGACACTGTACAGGAGACAGTGATTAAAACCATCCTCAAGAAGAAGAAATGCAAAAAAGCAAAACAGTTGTCTAAAGAGGCCTTACAAATAGGTGAGAAAAGATAAATGAAAGACAAAGAAGAAAAAGAAAGATATATCCATCTGAATGCAGAGTTCCAAATAATAGCAAGGAGAAATAAAAAAGTCTTCCTAAGTGATCAATGCCAAGAAACAGAGGAAAACAACAGAATGGGAAAGACTAGAGACCTCTTCAAGAAAAGTAGAGGTGCTAGGGAATATTTTATGCAAAGATGAGCATAATAAAGGACAGAAACAGTATGAAGCTAAAGAAGCAGAAGACATTAAGATGAGGTGGCAAGAATACACAGAACTATACAAAAAAGATCTTCATGACCTAGATAATCACAATGGTGTGATCACTCACCTAGAGCCAGACACCCTGGACTGTGAAGTCAAGTGGACCTACCTTAGGAAGCATCACTATGAACAAAGCTAGTGGAGGTGATGAAATTCCAGCTGAGCTATTTCAAATCCTTAAATATGATGCTATGAAAGTGCTACACTCAATATGCCAGCAAATTTGGAAAACTCAGCAGTGGACACAGGACTGGAAAATGTCAACTTTTATTTCAATACCAAAGAAGGGCAATGCTGAAGAATGTTCAAACTACTGCACAATTTCACTCATCTCACACGCTAGCAAAGTAATGCTCAAAATTCTCCAAGCTAGGCTTCGACAGTACATAAACCAAAAACTATCAGGTGTTCAAGCTTGATTTAGAAATGTCAGGGGAACCAGAGATCAAATTGTCAATATCCATTGGATCATAGAAATAAGCAAGAGAATTCCAGAAAAAACATCTACTTCTGCTTCATTGACTAGTCCAAAGCCTTTGACAGTGTGGGCCACAACAAACTGTGGAAAATTCTTAGAGATGGGAATACTAGATCACCTTACCTGCCTCCTGAGAAACCTGTATGCAGGTCAAGAAGCAACAGTTAGAACTGGATATGAAACAACAGACTGGTTCAAAATTGGGAAAGGAGTACGTAAGGCTACATACTGTCACCCTGCCTATTTAACTTATAGGCAGAGTATATCATGTGAAATGCTGGGCTGGATGATGCACAAGCTATAATCAAGATTGCCAGGAGAAATATCAATAACCTCAGATATACAGATGACAACACCCTAATGGCAGAAAGTGAAGAGGAAATAAAGAGCCTCTGATGAAGGTGAAAGAAGAGAGTGAAAAAACTGGCTTAAATCTCAACACTCAAAAAACTAAGATCATGGCATCTGGTCACATCATTTCATGGCAAATAGATGGGAAAACAATGGAAACAGTGATAGACTTTATTTTCTTGGGCTCCAAAATCACTGTGGATGGTGACTGAAGCCATGAAATTAAAAGACGTTTGCTCCTTAGAAGAAAAGCTATCAGAAACCTAGACAACATATTAAACAGCAAGGACATTACTTTGCCAACAGAGGCCTGTATAGTCAAAGCCATGGTTTTTCCAGTAGACATGTATGGATGTGAGAGTTGGACAACAAAAAATGCTGAGGGCCGAACAATTGATGCTTTTGAACTGTGGTGTTGGAGAAGACTCTTGAGTCCTTTGGACTGCAAGGAGATTAAACCAGTCAATCCTAAAGGAAATTAATCCTGAATATTCATTGGAAGGACTGATGCTGAAGCTGACACTCCAATACTTTGGCCACTTGTGTTAAGAGCTGAGTCATTAGAAAAGAACCTGATGCTGGGGAAAATTGGGGGGACAACAGAGGACTAGATGGTTGCATGGCATCACAAACTGAATGGACATGAGCTTGAGCAAGCTCAGGGAGATAGTGAAGGACAGGGAAGCCTGACATGCTGCAGTCCTTGGGGTCACAGAGAGTTGGATACAGCTGAGCCACTGAACAACAACAGTAATGGATATAGGCTTCAGCACTTTTTTCACTCTTCCTTGATCACCCAAGCTCTCCTGAGCATAACAGTAAAGGAAAGAAACTGGGTGGTAGGCATTTATTTCTCAAAAAGCTGAAAGAAGTAAAAAGAATAAAAATATAAATAAAACTTCCAAGTAAAACCTGAGAGAAAATCTGGCTTCTTTTTAGTCCTGTTCCATTCTTGCTTTTGGGTTCATAACATGTTCACAAAAAAATGATTCCAATTTCTAGTCAGAATTTAAACCTCAAGTATTTCATGCACTGAGAAAAGAAACATACATAAAGGTACAGGAGACTTCTGTACCCAATTATGCTATGACAAAATGTTCCCCTGGAAACTAAATTAAATTATTGATATATTTTCAACGAGGTCTATTCAAAAGTTTGGGAAGGGCCCAGCTTTTGCCAATATGAAGAGGAACTTTGAAATTCATTCTTTCTTCTGTCGACATAGTAAAATTTGCTTAACGTTAGTTATTAAGTGCAGAACAAATTTTTTTACGATTCTTATATGGTCATGTTCAATGGTCCGTAATTTCAATTTAATCACCACTGCCTGTCTCCAGGGTCCCCAACACTGACTACTAGGTCCTTAGACTAAAAAAGATAATGATATGATCCCCTCAAGGATTTTTTCATTTAGTAAAAGATAAACAGATTAACAAACTGAAATTCATAAAAATCATACAAATGAAAATTTATATTTTATGATAGTTTTGAATAAGAGATTTTGTTCATTTGGAAGACAGATGAATACATGGCATTAATAGTAATATTTTAATGCTGACTACTCAGGGTATTCTGGGGCCGTGGTGGCTAAAAGTTGGCCTCCCAAAACAGAGCAGGGCAGTTTACTTTGGCAGCTGGATTAGACTGATTGAGGAACCTAGACAGTAGAGGCAGTGCAATGGGTAGGTGAGAGGGACACAGTGTCAGAAGTCTCAGAGAAAGGGGAAAGACATTTAGAAATAGCCAGAGCATTGCTGAGGACAAAGAGTAGGCCTGAGAAAGGCATTGGGCAGATTCTTTTGGCCTAAGTGACAATAACACAATCTGAATGTACTTAATCAAGACATGTAATCTACTGATTTGCATAACTGTAAAGTGTAGCCAAGACCATGCTCATGAGGTTATTATGAATCTATTTCTCACTGACTGCTGTGGTCTACATTCCTGTGTTAGCTTCTTCTACAGGCAAGCTTAAGCCAGTGACAACTAGGGGCTACTAAGTCTCTAAATTTATAATCTATGAGATTAACTATCCAAGCAAAAATACAGAATTTTCTTTCTCCAAATGGTCTGGCAATTAAACACTGATAAATCAAAGCATTGCCTGTATCTTCCCCAACTCAGAAACAATCTTGGTGTATCTGTTAGTAATTTTAGAAATGATGTTCATCTGCTATAATGACAATGATTAAAGTAAGTCTAAGGATTATTTCTCCCTCATATTAAAAGACCAAAGGAAGGTATAGGTCTAGTATACCAACCCTATAGTATAAGATGTTAAGGATTGGAGAGAAAGACACAAAGCTGTCATTATTTGTAATTTATAAAATTGCCTAAATAAAAAAAGATTCAGTATTCTCTACACAGAAATCATTATAAGTAATGTAACTGGCAAGATTGTGGCATATAAAAATCACAGACAGCAATCAACTGCATTCCTATACAGTGACCACATAGAGTAGTAACATCTTATTAAGTGAAATAAAAAATCTTATTAGATAAGTCATTTTTATAGCAATTGAAGTATAACGTACTAGACTAAACATAAGTGACATGAATAATATTAACAAAAATCACTGTGTTATTTAAGCAAATTTAAACACTGGAAACATATGCATGTTCACAGATAAAATGATTCAATAGCATAAAGTTATCAGTATGCCCCAAAGTAACCTAAAATTAGATGGAGTTCCAATCAAAATTCCCAATGGATTTTTTTTCCCCCAAGAAACCTGAAAAATGTATATAGAAAAGCAGAGAGCCAAGGATTTTTTTTTTCCAAGAAACCCGTCAAGAGAATTTATATGAAAAAGCCAACAACCAAGAATAGGCAAGATACAAAATATCTGTCCTATAGACATCAGGCTGTTATCAAACACGGCATTGTCACAGACACAGGGAAATTGACCCATGAAACAAAATTCATATAGGTAAGTATATTATATAAATTAAAAAAATCATGGACAGAGGAGACTAATTATTTAATAAATTATGATTAGTGAATAAGTCAGGTAGAGAAAGACAAATATATGTTATCAGTTATATGTGGAATTTTAAAAATGAGTGACTATAACAGAAGAGAAACAGACTCACAGATACAGAGAACAAACTGTGGTTCCCAGTGGGGAGAGGGACAAGAGAAGGTAAGATAATGGCAGGGAAGTAAAAGGTATAAGCTAGTATGTGTAAGATAAGTAAGCTCCAAGGATATTTTGTACACAAAGGGAATGTAGCCAATATTTTACAACTTCAATAGAGTATGATCTATAAAAATATTGAATCACTATGTTGTATTCCTAAAGCTAATGTTGTATATCAACTATACTTCAATTAAAATGAATTTTTAAAAAATGACAAAATAAAATCTTTGTGAATCAGCTCCTGAATTTACTTAGGGATATTAAATAGGAATGCCATACATAAGGAGACAAAAGCAAAATGTAGATACAATAATCTAAATCAGAGGTCTTCAGACTGCAGCCCAAAGGCCAAACCCAGACAACCACTTGTGGTTTTTTTAAATAAAGTTTTATTAGAACACAGTCTTATTTGTTTACATATTGTATTTGGCTACTTTTGGGCTACAACAGCAGAACTACTGAGTAGTTCTAAAGGAGATGATACAGTCATCAAAACTGAGAATACTTACTATCTTTCCTGTTACAGAGAAACTTTTCCAGTCCTCTAAATGGTTATAGACTTTGCTTATTGCATATAACAAATTTTACCTTATTGTATACCAGTATAAATTATTATTGTAAATATATCACCTCAATTAATTTTTAATATTCGAATATTAATATTATCCCCATATCAGATGAAGAAATTGAGACTGAGAGAATTTAAGTACATTTTTATATATCATTCTGAATAGTAGCAGACAAAAATAGGTTTCTCTGACTCATATATTGATTTAAACCCCACCAGAAAAAGACAGAGATGGACTCTGAGCTCTTTATTTTCAGACTATACTCTTTTACTTTGTCACAACAGAGGATATTAAATCAAAGATTGGAATCAAGAGAGTAAGATCTAAGATGTAATATATATAAAATCTGAAATTAAAAAGAAATATAAATTTTACCCCAAATGATCAGCTTAAAAAATTTCCCTCAAAAAAGGAATGACACAAATATACTGTGTCCCAGTTTTTCTTTTTGTCACTCTTTATGAGATTCTGAAAGATGTGTGTTAACTTAAAGAGTCAATTATATGACATGATAGAACTCAACAATTCTGTTGCATATCTAATCCACACAAATCATTGACAAAATGTATAAAAATCACTGACATAAATTGAGCTTTTATAATTATGTAGAAGAGATAAAGAAAAATCTCCTCATAGACTGTAAATGGCTTAAGGATCATAACTATAAGTGTACTCAATACAAATGGCCAGGGAATTTTTCATACTTAATCAAATCCATTCAAGCAGTATTTTAAAAAGTGCTTTGCCTAATACAGAATCTCATCCTAGTTCAGAGCAAAGGATGAGAATTAGCAAAATCAAGGGATCTTAAGAAAGTGTACCAGCCGTCCGGACTATCCAAACAGTAAGAGAAGACATTTTAAAGCAAAACATGAGACAGATGCACTCTGGAGGTGATTTTAATATAACTGTGAGCCTTGAAACCTTGAAAGGGTTGCACTATGTGTATGAGGGAGGGCCATCAGTGTAAAGGGGAATAAATATATATATATATATATATATATGAAATCTTGACAAAGGAAATCAAAGGGATAACAGTGGTCAGATTAAAGTAAGTTTTATTTTACCCTTTCATATATATATTCTATTTTGATTTGTTGTGAATATTTCCAAACAGGGACCAGGCTTCACCACATGCTGAGAAGAAAGAAAGAAAATAACAAAAATCTTGAAGTTGGTCAGACATTTAAGATCACCCAACCTCTGCTGCTATATTATAAGAGAACTGGGATTTGGGAGAACCCCAGATTACACTGCAGAAGAAAGTTCATGAGGGTCTCTGGATCTGTCCTACAATAAGGACCTTCCTCATGCAAAGCCTTACTTTGCTGTTGATATTGAAGAACAGGGAAGAACAAGCCAATCATCCTTGACTTTACTGCCTTTGACACATGGATTCAGAAGAAACACCAAATTAGCAATTGCCATGTTATTAATCATTTATTATTTACAGTTACAGAAGTCAGTTACAAGAAGAGATCCACTTAAACTCAAACTTCAAAACAATTTCTTTAGATGGACCTTTGAAGAAGAATGTGTGGGAGACAAAACTGAGTTTGGGCACAGCGCTCCCTGATAATGTTGTCTTTGGAAATTCTTGCGAGTTCTGCAGTGACACCCAGACCTTGGTAATTGAGTACACAGTGACCTAGGCTTCTGGAATATTAGCAAGTTGTGCTATTGTTATTGTTATGTATCACACGCCTTCTTTGATTTCCAGAAACTCTTAAAAAAAAAAAAATCACACAGCAATCAGTAGCTAGGTGACTTTTCAATGGTCACATTTCAAAACTGTCACCTTACTTCATTGGGTCCTGGTTTCTGAAACTGGAAAGTGAATGGATTAAAGACGATCTACCTTTGCAACCATCAGTTTCTAGGAACTGAAATAGCTTGTTAATAATGCAAATACAGCTCAGCATAATTAAAGAAAAGGATAAAACTTCTGTAATGTAAAATCATCTCAGACGTCCCTCAGGAGCTTGTCATTTAATTGCAATGGCACACAGAGCACAGAAATTTCAAAGCAGGATTCTGAAGGGCTGGAGGGCAATGTTGTGCTAATCTGTGCTCCAGGCATTAAAACCTTTTCAGGGATTATTTTAAAGAAATAGGAGATTAAAATGTGGAAATAAGATTACTTGAAGTGGAAGAGGACTGAAGAAGTAGGGGAAAAAAATATCTTAGGTAGAATTAATTTAACTGTGGGTAAAATCTGTGTGAAGGGATAAGGGAAGATGGAATGGGTGTTATGGCCTATGGGAAAGAATTAATTCTCTTGAAAGGTGAAAGAGTAGGCCAAGTACATTTTAATGAACTCTTTTCAAGAGGAAAGGGGTGAAATATATTTCCAGCAAGT
The DNA here is from genome assembly GCF_014754425.2 of Oryx dammah. Taxonomy (NCBI): domain Eukaryota; kingdom Metazoa; phylum Chordata; class Mammalia; order Artiodactyla; family Bovidae; genus Oryx; species Oryx dammah. Next base: position 73,252,382 of record NW_024070189.1, on the reverse strand, counting down.
CCATGTATTAAAAATATATTATGAAAAACTACATTTAGGCATAAAAACCACCATCTTCTATAGGATTAATTTTGAAATATACTTTGGGCAGTAATTACAAATAGTTAAATTTACTTTTCAATGTTTTAATTTTTATTCTAATAGTCTCTAAGAGTCATTGAACTGAAGTTTTAGAAGAAGAAACAAAATTTTGTGAGTGGAGTAATAATTCAGTTATTAGAATTGCCACCCCTGTGACCCAAGAATATAATGATAAGGCTTCACTCAAAGATGTATGGAGACTGCAGTCTAGACTTGAACTAATCGGAGAATACCTGCTAACATCCATCTTTCTCAACTGAAAGAGTGCATTAGGCCATCAATATAGACTGCTTCCCAGATGTCAATTAGAACCTTCTCAACAGGGCTTGCAAAAGGCAGTATTTCACACCAAAAGAACCAAAACATTTCCATAAGTTCTAAGACCATGGGCATAATCTACATTCTTCCAGAATTTCCACTGATTCATTCTATCAGATAAATGCTGGGTTGCTCTCCAGGTTCACTTCTGGAACATACCTTCTGTGCCTTGACCTGCCCAAGGATACTGACTCCCGTGGGTTATGTCAGCAGGAGCCACTGCTCTCAGACTCTGGTTGGATGTGGCAAAAGGGAAGCTTGGGTAGCAGAGCAGGGGTTAGGATCCCAACCTCGCTGCCTGTGTTCATTTATCATCAGTGGCTGCCCCAGCTCACATGCCTTTCTCAAGGGCACTCTCCTTCCAAGTTCTGCTGCTCACTGCCCTCCTACCTTCAAGTCTAGGGGTAGTAAGTTTCTCCGTTGCCATCAGATCCCAATTTTTCCACTAAGTGTGGGTTCCCTACCCCATCTCCATAATTATAAATTGCCCCTTTGTAAAAAAAAAAAAAAAAAAAAAACCTCTGAATGATCCCAGTGGGAGAGGACCACATTTCCTGCTAGAATCTTGACTGCTTCATTTCATTTGAGATGTAAAGAACATTAATAATCATCTTATAACTTTGTTATGAGGATTACATAGCCAAGTGCTGGTGTTATAAAATTGTCAATTAATGTGCTGTTTTCTCTAGAGACTAGAGCTTGAGGCAAGACTTAAGTGTGAATGCTTTATTGAAGGGAGACCAATATCAATCAGTAAAAGTAAGGGAAGGAAACCGGGTCCAGAATGGATGGGAAGAGATTAAAAGATGACACATTACCTCCCTAGTAGTAGTAGTAGTGCTGATGGCTCAGTCATGTCTGACTCTTTGCAACTCCATGGACTGTAGCCTGCTAGGCTCCTCTGTCCATGGGATTCTCCATGGAGTGGGTAGCCATTCTATTCTCCAGGGGATCTTCCCAACCTAGGGGGCTAACCTGGGTCTCCTGTATTACAGGCAGATTCTTTGCCATCTGAGTCACCAGGGAAACCCCATTTTCCCTAGCTATTTCAGAATAAGCTGTGAAGAAGAGAATCAATTTTTGGCAGGTGACCCCAGGCACAAAAATCTCCTCATAGGCTATATGGAAAAGCTATCCCTTAAACTATCCTACAGAGAGAAGATGGAGAGGATGCCTTTTCTGAATGCCTCTCGTGTTTTCCACTGGTCCAATTTGGTCCCCCAAAGCATTAACTCTTCAGGCTTTCAGTTCACATCATTAGCCACACCAGTGGCTGCCTAGGAACCCAGATTTCAGGGTGTGGGTTTCACCCATATTTAGAAAGAACAAATAAGGAGTTACCAGGGGATCTGAGGCAACAGTTGAGGCAGAAAAACTGTTTGTGAGAGGGGAATAAAAATGAGGCATTGAGAATCTGAGAAAGTGCATAAGATCAATCTGGTTTCTAGATAAGGACAATATAATCATCATTGCTATCATCATCCATATCTTAGATGCTAATCATTGCTTTCCAACCATGCTACAATGTTTAGATATCACAGTCCTTACTCTTGGAGGACCGAGAGAAGCTGGTATACCATATAATTCCAAACCAGTGATGGCTAAAGGAGAAAAGAGGTAAGAGCAAGCATTACCAAGAGGATCTAACTAGGTTTTCTTTTCTGGAAATTTTAAACTAGAATAGTGATTTTTGAAAGTGATGGTGGATACCCAGAAAATTACTAAAGAAACTAACAGTGGCTACTCAAACTCAAAGTCATAGAAATCTAAGACAACAAGCTACATAGCCCTTTGAGGAATGGTAGTAATCCTGTTTCTATTCTAGGTTACAGGGTAGGTATAAGCCACTGTTAGGCAAAAGCAGAGAAGGCATATGGGTACATACAGAGCAGGTTCACAGGGTAGAAGTAAATGGAAGCAATTTATCAGCAAGCATCAGAGGCCAGAGGCCACCAACTCAACAGGGAATCAGGAAGGTAGACTTGGCTTCAGATATTCTATATCATCCAACTGTATCTTGCTTCACATTCTTGGATTTTTTTTTCTTTTTTTTGAAACCTTCATGATGTCCCAAGTAAGAGTCAAAGATTTTTGAGGTTCTAAGCAACAGATTGTATTGAAACAAACTTAAATGAAAACAAAAATAAAATATTGACACCTAAGTTTGGAATAGCTATGAATGTTAATCAGGTTACAGATAGATCCAGGAATTTAACGATGTTCTTGTGTGTGTGCACACTCAGTCATGTCTGACTCTTTGCAACCCCATGGACTGTAGCCAATCAGGTTCCTCTGTCCATGGAAATTTCCAGGCAAGAATGCTGGAGTAGGTTGCCATTTCCCTCTCCAAATGATGTCCTTAGTAAATCTAAATAATCTCTTTTCCCTTGGCTCTCTTTATCCCTCATAGATTTCACTTTCCAATTGTTCTGCAGAGTAGCCCCAATGATAATCCTCAACAGTCTTCAATAGCCTTTATCTCTAGAGAAAGAACTTTAAATTTCAATGTTCATGTCAATCTTTCAAAAGGAATTAACTGACTTGTCTTGAATCAATCAAATAGCCCAGAAGGATAGGGTACTATGGACAGTCTAGCATAACTGCCTGGCACTTTAGTACTTAAAGTGAAGCGATGTGACTGTCAGCTCCATCAGGTAGTGAACAGGAAATCCCTAAATGGGCAAGATTCTCAATGGACCAAGAAGATAAACGCTATCTACTATATTCCTCTATTTTGTTTTGGGGGAATCATTCAATCTCTGACTGTGAGATCCACATCTTCTGCAGTCTCTGACACACTTACTCCTTAAAAACAAACAAAAAAGTAAAACACAAAACATTTCTGAACACTGAGTTATTGCCACCTCCACTGATGGACTAATAAACAGGTATAAAATTAAAATACAGCGTAGTTAAGTCTGATAGCAATGTGTGTAGAGGATACAGAAAAGTTGGCCAGGACAACTAGGTTTTCTCTAATTCTCTTCATTAAACTGGCTTTCAGATATGTGCCATAAATGACAACTCAAGTTATAAGGGTTTCTGGTTTAATGTCATTTTGAGAAGAATCAAACCTAAAATGCATGATCCTATGAACAGATACATGATGGACATTAATTACCTGGTAAGACTGAATGTTGACAAGAAACAAGTATTTATAGGAATAGAAAGGAAATGCAGAGAGACTGTTATTGGGGATCTTCTAGATTCTTGCTAGTAGGCTGTCTGCTCCTAAGACTGGCCCTAATTTCTGTTACCAGAAATCTGTGAACAACCCTAAACATTGAGGATTCACAGGTGTCTCAGTGGTAAAGAATATGCCTGCCAATGCAGGAGACTCAAGAGAAACAGGTTCAATCTCTGAGTTGGGAGTAGGAAATGGCAACCCACTCCAGTATCTTTGTCTGGAAAAGTCCATGGACGGAAGAGTCTGGTGGGTTACTGTCCACAGGGTCACATAGGGCTGGACACAACAGGGGTTGAGTAAACATGAGAGTTCATGGCATGTGGTTTCTATTAACTGAACTGTAGCCTCTCATGGCAGGAAGTGTTTTTACTGATTGTGCTATCCCTGGCCCTCTGAATGTTTCTGGAAAAGAGGTAGAGGAATCTCCCTTGTTGTCTCAAAGCCTCTTTATTCTCTGATGCTTTTGGTTGTTTGGGTCTTCAGCTACCAAATTCAGATTTTCCAACTGATAGTTAAATTCTTTTCAAAATTCTGTGACTTATTTTAGAATTTTAACTATCTTATATATTGTAAATGTGTACTGAAATTGCTTAATAAGCCTGATGTTGGGAAGCAATGACAAATCTTGTTAAATAGAAGCTAAACATAATATGCCTAATTTTGTAATCTATGATTTTATTAGCATTTAGCAGGCACATGGTGGACATCCACAAAAGGTAGTTTCCTTTTGTTCTTGAGACTTATTTCACTTGGAATGTGTGTGTGTATGTGTGTGTGTGTGTGTATGAATGGGTTTGAGTGTTCATATATTACAGAAGTGTTATTCTTCTAAAATAACTGTATTTTATTTGTTGGAAAATCAAGTATTTCTGGTATGTTTATTTTTATAATTTTTTGAGGAGAAAAAAGTCACAGAAACTTCCATTGTCTGCTAGTATTTTGAAGAATGTAACACATGCAAATCTTCCTGCTTATGTATCATGCTATACCTGATGCTGGAAGGGATTGAGGGCAGGAGGAGAAGGGGATGACAGAGGATGAGATGGCTGGATGGCATCACTGACTTGATGGACATGAGTTTCAGTGAACTCCGGGAGTTGGTGATGGACAGGGAGTACTGGCGTGCTGCGATTCATGGAGTTGCAAAGAGTTGGACATGACTGAGTGACTGAACTAAATGACTGATATGATAACTAATTTAATAAAAAGTCCATTTATAACAGGATTGTTTTATATCTTTGCAGCCCAGGGTGAAATTCTATACTAAGATTTAATTTAAGCCAGTGTTTACATTTCATATCCCCAAAACTCTTGAAAGCCCCAGGAGCTATAAATCTCATTTCTCCCTTATCTTCATTTGAAAAATAATGTTTAATTTCTTCTTACAGTCATCAATGCTATATTGAAATGCCTAAGCATAATAAAGGAAACCATTTGGTAAGAATACAAAACTTGTCAGATAAATGTCAATTTATGACTCTATAAACATTCGATCTGTCCAGAAAGTGTGTACTGATTGAGTCAGTTTTGACAGATAAAGAGGGCTCACTGAAAATCCTTGCCTGAGAAACATCCTTCATTAATATTTACATTTCTCTTGACAGCACAGTTGCTGCAAGCAGAGGTTGGGTAAATATAGCCTGCATTTGACAAACATACATAGTCATAGGCCTGCATTTGTCTAAAAATTCAAATATTGGCTAAGAATTCAAATACTTTGGGTTAAAAATATCCACCTGATTGTTTCTGTGGAATTTCTGGATCCAGAACCTGGGTGCACTGATGCAAAAAAAAAAAAAATCCATAACACTTATTTTGAAGCGTGGGGGCAAGAGGTACTTTCAGCCAGTTAATTTGTTATAGAAAAAGAACAAAGGATGCTTTCAATTCCCATATCCTCTCCCATTTTTTTTCTCTTCATTTTTTATTCTACTGAAAGCAGTCACTAAAAATATATCCGGTCAATAGGGGCAGGTAAAATTGGAAGGGTTGCTATAGGAACACACAAAGTAATGCAGAGAGATAATCACTCTCATTTATGCTGTGTTTTCCTGTTGTGTTTTCATTATAGTTAAACTCAACTTCAAAAAACATTCCTTAAGAAAGATGCTACTTGAAATGCAGGGGACTCTTTCTAAGAGAATTTTATATACCAACTTTAAAAATAACAAACTCTCACTCGAGTAGAGCTACAAGGAGAAAACTGGCATTGCTTCAATTTACTCCATTATACTTTCAGTGCACTTTGACTAAACTCACTTGTGCACAGTGAAAGGCCTGGGAATGCATTTCAAGAGTGAGGAAAGGGTGAGTGAGGAGGACAGTGGCCTGCAGCAGCCCAGAGTCCCTTCTCCCCAACTGCTCTCTCCCATTCTCGTAAGCAGCACCTCTACTCCAATACTGAGACCCTCTTCATTCCCAATCCTGTTGAATCATCCCACTCAGAAATGATGCTCTCTTCAAATCTTGTATTTTTTCAAAAGGTGACAGACATAACTGCCTTATTTCTGACCTCCATTCGATAATTCCAGCATAGTCACTGAAGGCCTTTCAGACAGACATGCCAAAATAACTTCACATTCACCAGACCCATGGCTGAAAGGACAGGGTCACAGCCATCACAGTTGCTTGAAAACCTTCTAGAGGGAAAGAGGGGGCTTTCTTCGTGACCCAAGCCTTATATGTGAGAGAGTGATTAGCTCAACCAAAGCTGACTCCTATCTGTTCATTTTCATGTGTTCAACTTATAAGCTCAGCTAATTTTTTTCTTTTTCTTCTCTCACCCAAAAGCAGTGGGTGTATCCCATGAACAGTAGATTCTCAAAATGTGAGTGCAGGAGCAGTTTCTAACCTAGTGATCAAAAAGTCCCACAGATCAAGACAGCTCAGGAAACAAGATCTTTTACAAAATCACAGAAATGGCATAGCTAGATGCTTAGAGTGTTTTCCTTCCTTCTCCACTAAGTCTGAGGCTTAGGTCAAATGTTCATTCTTTCCTTGATTTTTCTTTTTTTTAATGGAATGTTTTATGGTTGACAGGGGAAGAACTGTTGTTAATTTAAGTCTTAACTGCTCCATCTGAGTCAGTTCAGGAAAGTGATTTTACCTGTAGCGTTTAGTTGAAGCCTAGGGTTTGAGGAGGAAGGGAGTAAGAAGGAAAGCAAACTCCCAAATGATACAAGTCACAACAAGTTTGTTTACTTCTTAATGTAAATTAACTAATGGGAAAAGGATCAGTAATTAATATGTTTTCAAATTATGTTTTTGTTATGGAACAAGCAAGCACATAATATTCACTTGTGGTAAAACACTCAAAAAGTTCAGCACTCGTTTATCCTGTGTGTTTAATGGCAATTTAAATGATGTCTTTTTAAGAGCTTTTAATCATTGGTGTATAAGCATGTTTTGGGGATTGGGTAGAAAAGGTACATAAAAGTAATTTCTCTGCATGTATTCCTGACCAATGTGCAAAGCACTAAGACCAAGGTGGCACAGTGGTAAAGAATCTGCCTGCCAATGCAGGAGACGTAACAGATGCAGGTTAGATCCCTGGGTAGAGAAGATCTGCTGGAGAAGGAAACGGCAACCCAACTCCAGTGCTCTTGCCTGGAAAATCCCATGGACAACGGAGCCTGCTGGGCTACAGTCCATGGGGTCACAAAGAGAAGGATGAGACTGAGCGTACATGCACATAAGACCAAGGTTACGTTTGTCAAATATCCAATTCTTGCTTTACCAAAGCACCTAGTATATATTGCAACATTGCCTCCTTTTGGTAAAACTGTACATAGAGTTCTGGAATATCTCTTAAAGACTTTTCCAAGAACTGAAGCAAAACATTTATCAGAAACCTTGGACTTGTAGTGTTTTCCAAAACACAGATATCTAAAGTAGAAACACTTCCCAAAATTCCACCAAAAAACTCAGTATCATAAAGGACAAATAAAATGCATCATTCCAAAAAAATATTTCTCATGTTTAGAAGATCCTGTTTTAAGGTAAATAATCTTTTTACTTCAATCAGTGACAGGGAGAGTTGGGGGAAGGGATGGATGAGAGAATTTGAGCCTTCAAAGGCAAAGAGGGACCAGTTTATAAATGATACCTTTCATCTCCAGAGCTGTTAGCTGGAGGGCAACACCAAGTGTTTAGTTTGAAAAATGAATTAAAATAACTCTGCAGAATAAAGTTGCAGAGTTAACTAACAGCATTAGATACTGTGCTTTCCAATACAACTTATGTTGGTTTTTTTTCTTGTTTTTAAACTATGCTCAATATGTATAAACACAAAAGAAAAACATTCACATTTTTAACATCTATCACTGCTGCCTACACAAAGCACTAATTTTAGAATTAATGAACTGGCTTGTGTACACATACAATTATTTACTATTTACAATTCCTCGTTGAAAGCACACTGCCCCTTCATCATCTGCGGCATGTTGCAGTTAGTGAAGCTTCCTTTTACCCAACGAGCATTTCTAGTTTCTTGGGCGTTGATATGCCTTTATTGCCACATGGAGAAAGTAAAAACAGCTCTTTTGGGGTTGACACAGTCTAAATAGCTGCCTGTTCTCTTTCTTGCCTACATTCAGCACCAATACAGAGAGTCATAAGAGTCAGAGAGATGTAAGTTTTCAAATCACCTTTATTCTTAATTAGACTAATATTGGTTCCTGTTTTGTAAGTTTCCAAGGCAGGTGGGATTCACCTTTGAATTACAAACACTCACCCATTCCAGGCCCTGGCTGTTTGGACTGACCACAGATCCACATACAAGAGCTGGGTCTTCACATTTAGAACTTAGAGCATGGAGGCTCAGAGAAGAATATGTGCATCCTGGCACCAGTTGGCTCCCAAAGAAAGAACAGAAAAAGAGATTGCACACAGTGAGATCAACTTATCCTTAAGTCCTCAGTCAGATAAATCACTTCTTCTGAGAAGTCAGTCAGTAGCTCAAAGAGCTGAGCCCATTCCAGAAAACAGCAGGAACTCAAGGGGAAAAAAGAACCCTACCCCCCAGTGCAAACGCTTTTCCCCACCTAAAATGCAACTGAAAAAAGTGTGCTAAACTGAAGCTCAATAGTCTGAAACAATGAATTTGCCTTGGTAACATCCTAATTTAATATGAAGAAGTGACCTAAATATCTGAAAAGATAAGCTCATTAATTTCTAACATTAAGCCATATTTCCATTAGCATGGATCCTTTGATATTAGCCTTATCTACATGTGAATAAAAAAAACTAGTGTAGAGGATTAAAATTTTCAGACAGTTGATGTCATTATTATACTCAGTAAAAAAGCAACACACACATGTGCATGCACACACACACACACAAAGTGTTACATTGCTCAGCCCATTGCATATGTATTAATGTTTAAATAAACCTTTCCAAGCATCCCATCCTTTCTATATTATAGCAAAACTTGCTTTGTTTAAATAGAGCTTATCTTGTCCCTAGAATATCCACTATGCATTACCGTCTTATGTGCAAAGGTCATGGAGTCTCCTTTAAGCTATGCTAATATTTTTGTCCCTAATTTTCTATTGATAAAACAAATGTTTAGATGACTTACATTTAATATGAGTTGCAGAATAAAAATGCTTACAACCTTGAAAAATTCTCCTTGTCTTTGATTTCCAAATACTTTGGCTTAGCCAAAAACTTGGCATATAAAGGAAATGTGACATAAAGAAGGAAGTGGCTTATGAGTTTTAACTAGTATCACATTAACACAGAACAAATAACCCAACTACAGCACAACTGCACTGTCACACTCCTTCAGACATGTTATAACCAAAGCACACTTGTGTCAGATGGGAGATGAAGCTGCTCAGAAAGAGCAATTCACTCTTCCCTTGTATTATGTGCAGCTGGAAAATAAACACACCATGCAGGTGCTGTGGATACAAGATACATAACCGAGGGACTTAAAGGTATATAGGAATTACCAAGAAGGTCAGCTTAGACAAAGTTATCTATAAATATTTGCCACAGGAGATACAGGCATACTGTGGTTCTCCTTGTTCAATGTAAAGATGGAGGTTTCTGAGAGAAAGAAATTACCTAAGGTCAGGGACACCATGGAAAACAACCTTGGAAGAAAGAGCAATAAAGAATAAGATTTGGATCAACAGACAGGCATATTGCAGTAACCCAACTGGGAGAGCAGAGGAGAAGTCTGTGTGCTGGAGTGTGAGACAGAGATGAACTTAGGATCTTAGTCTGGCCTTCCCACAAAGCACAGCTTAGGAAACAGGCTACCTAGCCTAGGAAATAGAAATAAGGAATTAAGAATGAAGCAGGCAAGGCGGAAGAGCCAACATGAGGATATATTTTGTAACTGGTGCCACTACATGCAACCAATCGCTCCAAAATTGGGAATATTTCCCCACAGACCCAACTTTATTTCAGAACCAGCTGAGAATGGATGGAGAAAGGAGGGAAAGTGGGAAATTTTTCATAAAGGCTTCCAAATGCCACTGCTCCAAACTCCTCTCCCTGTGACATTGACTTCTACATATTTTCAAGTTAAAAGTACGGGAGTGTGGACACCCAATGGGCTGTCACTGTAGCACTGACTATAAAGCCCCAGGGCAACTATCTTCACTACGAAGTTCAATTTTAGAGCCCTTACTCCATGAAAATATGAGCGTGAACTAGAAATGGAGCTGGGAGAAGAAGATTGGAAATAGAACGCATGTTGGCATGCTTTTGTAATTGATTCAGCTGAGGATGAGGATCGAGTCTGCGACAATGGGACTGATCAAGGTGCTGGGTAAGGAGTCAGGGTACCTGGGTTCTGGTCTACTCCATATTCTGCCACTGACTCACTTTCTGACCTCAGATGTGTGATATCACTTATCTGGTCTCAGTTTTCTTGCCTACAGAATGAGATCAGTGAACCTGCCTAGCTTGTCTCATTAAGTTGTGAGACTCAAAACATCACATATTCACAAAATGTGCGAGGTCATTATTACCACCAGAAGATATGAACAAGGGGAGTAGTACTGTTTTTTACTGTAACATCACATCATCTCGGCTTAGATTTGAAGTCAAACACCAACAAGAATCTTATAGGTTGCTATGCTCAGTTTTGTGTAGACAGAGTCTGCTTATCGAAATAAACACAGTTGAGATAATTACCTAATTATTAGAAATTCCAGAAATTAAAACAAAAATTCACTGCACTGAAGGAACAAAACTGTCCTCAATGGAACTCTCCAGATTGCTTAAAATAAACCAATTCCCTAACTTCTAAGTTCTCAATCACAATTTGCTTTGTAAGCACAAAAGGTCCTCATCTCTATAACTTGCAGAAATTTAGTAACCATCGCTTTGTCTCCACTAGCAAAGCTAAATTTTTTGAAACAAGATAATTATTTAGATAATAAAATCCTAAAACCCCATTCATCTTAATGTTAGGAAAAAATACGGTCCTTTTACCTAGATTATCAAGATAATTACTTCAGTGTGCACTTAAGCAAGCACAGATCTCCCTGTATTTATCTCTATTATCTACCTCAAATCACTAGGGCCATTCTGGCTCAGCTCCATCATTAAACCACCACTACATCCCTTCTTCACATCCCACTTTTATCTCAGTTCATCTCAAGGCATAGGAAACAGCAAGGACAGTAAGTGGCATTTCCAAGTAATCAGTAATACTGGTACTTTCTTTCTCTGCTTTTAGCATCTAATAGATATAGAGGTTGGTCTCTGTAAAGAAAATAGAACAGTCCTCAATGAGGACTTCTAATAACTGAGACATTTTCAGTTACTGCTCGTCCATAAACCAAATAATTTCTGTTCTAGTTCCATTCTTCCACTAATTGATTGTGACCTTGGGCAAATAACTTGCCTGAGCCCCAGTTTCAGCAATTATTATTAAACAGATTAGACTGGATATTCTTTAAGTTATTTTCAAGCTGTAATAGTCAATGGTGATTCAAATAGCAGTACAAAATTACTTTCCCATGAATATGACCTGTTATAATTTAGGTTTAACAGAGTTTAACTAGTTAAATGTAATATTAGCAAGTATTATGGAAATAGCAGCCACCGTAACTAAAGCATACATGTACGCATGCTCAGTTATTCTATTTGTGACCCCCATGGACTCTAGCCTACCAGGCTACTCTGTCCATAGAGTTTACCAGGCCAGAATCCTGGAATGGATTGCCATTTCCTACTCCAGGAGACCTTCCAAACTCAGGGAAGGAACCTGCATCTTGTGTGTCTCCTGCACTGGCAGGCGGATTCTTTACTGCTGCACCACCTGTGATGTCCATAACTAAAACATGCTAAACTATAAAACTCACTACAGTTGGCTGTTAAATTCATATATGCCTGAGTCTGATATATTCAATTGTAGGAACAAATATTTGTGAGGAAAACAGAACAACTAATACTACAAAAATCAGATGTGGTTAAGTACCTGGTCCCATTTTTCAGTGCAAAGTAATCTCTGATACATGCAGGAATATACAGCCTTGGCTTGCTTTCTGTAGTGCAAATGAAAGTGAAAGTTGCTCAGTCGTGTCTGACTCTTTGAGATCCCACGACTATAGAGTCCATGGAATTCTCTAGGCAAGAATACTGGAGTGGGTAGCCATTCCCTCCTCAGGGGATTTCTCCAGCCCACAATAGTAGAGTGAATAGCCTATCCTTTCTACAGTGGATCTTCCCAACCCAGGAGTTGAACTGGAGTCTCCTGCACTGCAGGCAGATTCTTTACCTGCTGAACTACCAGGGAAGCCCTGTTGCCTAAAACTACCTCCAGTTCTTACAATTCTGTTTTCCTTCTGGTCAGTTCAGATGCTCAGACATGAACGACTCTTTGTGACTGCATGGACTGTAGCATGCCAGGCTTCCCTGTCCATCACCAACTCCCAGAGCTTGCACAAATTCATGTGCATTGAATCAGTGATTCCATCCAACCAACTTATCCTGTCATCCCCTTATCCTTCTGGTACTGGCTGGTCAAAGCCAACCTTTTGATTCTCTTATTGAAATGGACCTCCACTTAAGTGCTTCAGTTCAGTTCAGTTGCTCAGTTGTGTCCAACTCTTTGCCACTCCATGGACTGCAGCATACCAGGCCTCCCTGTCCATCACCAACTCCCAGAGCCTACTCAAACTCAGGTCCATCGCATCTGAGGTCATCCAAAGAGATCATGCTCTGTCGTCCACTTTCCCTCCCACCTTCAATCTTTCCCAGTATCAGGGTCTTTTCCCGTGGGTCAGTTCTTCACATCAGGTGGCCAAAGTATTGGAGTTTCAGCTTCAGCATCAGTCCTTAAAATGAATATTTAGGACTGATCTCCTTTAGGATTGACTGGTTCGATTTCCTTGCAGACTTTCAAGAGTCTTCAACACCACAGTTCAAAAGCATCAACTCTTCGGTGCTCAGCTTTCTTTATAGTCCATATCTCACATCAATACATGACTACTGGAAAAACCATAGCTTTGATTAGACAGACGTTTGTTGGTAAAATAATGTCTCTGCTTTTTAACATGCTGTCTAGGTTGGTTATAGCTCTTCTCTCAAGGAGCAAGCATCTTTTAATTTCATGGTTGCACTCACCAACTGCAGCGATTTTGGAAGTGAAGTGAAAATCACTGTCGTGTCTAACTCTTTGCGATCCCATGGACTATACAGTCCATGGAATTCTCCAGGCCAGAATACTGGAGTGGGTAGCCTTTCCCTTCTCCAGGGGATCTTCCCAACACAGGGACTGAACTCAGGTCTCCTGCATGGATTCTGTACCAGCTGAGCCACAAGGGAAGCCTTGCAATGATTTCAGAGCCCCCGCCAAAAAAGTCTCTCACTATTTCCATTGTTTCCCCATCTATTTGTCATAAAGTGATGGGACCGGATGCCATGATCTTAGTTTTCTAAATGTTGAGTTTTAAGCCAACTTTTTCACTCTTCTCTTTCACTTTCATCAAAAGGCTCTCTAGTTATTTCTGCCATAAGGGTTGTGTTGTGTGCATATCTGAGGTTATTGATATTTCTCCCGGCAATCTTGATTCCAGCTTGTGCTTCATCCAGCCTGGTATTTTGCATGATGTACTCTGCATATAAGTTAAATAAGCAGGGTGACAATATACAGCCTTGACATACTCTTACCCTGATCTGGAACCAGTCTGCTGTTCCGTGTCCAGTTCTAACTGTTGCTTCTTGACCTGCATATAGATTTCTCAGGAGGCAGGTAAGGTGGTCTGGTATTCCCATCTCTTTCAGAATTTTCCACAGTTTGTTGTGATCCACAGAGTCAAAGGCTTTGGCATAGTCAATAAAGCAGAAGTAGGCATTTTCCTGGAACTCTCGTGCTTTTTTGATGATCCAACAGATGTTGGCAACTTGATCTCTGGTTCCTCTGGCCTTTTCTGGCCTTTGCTGACATTTTCTAAATCCAGCTTGAATATCTGGAAGTTCATAGTTCATGTACTGTTGAAGCCTGGGTTGGAAGATTTTGAGCATTATCTTGCTAGTGTGTGAAATGAGTGTAATTGTGCAATCTTTGAGCATTCTTTGGCATTGCCTTTCTTTGGGATTGGAATGAAAACTGACCATTTACAGTCCTGGGACCACTGCTGAGTTTTCCAAATTTGCTGGCATATTGAGTGCAGCACTTTCACAGCATCATCTTTTAGGATTTAAAAGTTCAACTGGAATTCCATCACCTCCACTAGCTTTGTTCATAGTGATGTTTCCTAAGGCCCACCTGACTTCACATTCCAGGATGTCCGACTCTAGGTGAATGATCACACCATCGTGCTTAGCTGGATTATGAATATCTTTTTTCTATAGTTCTTCTGTGTATTCTTGCCATCTGTTCTCAATACCTTCTGCTTCTGTTAGGTCCATGCCGTTTCTGTCATTTATTGTGTCCATCTTCACATGAAATGTTCCCTTGGCATCCTAGCTTTCTTGAAGAGATCTCTGGTTTTTGCCATTCTATTGTTTTCCTCCATTTCTTTGCATTGATCATTGAGCAAGGCTTTCTTATGTCTCCTTGCTGTCCTTTGGAACTCTGCATTTGAATGGTTATAGCATTCCTTTTCTCCTTTGCCTTTTGCTTCTCTTCTCAGGGACAGGTCTTTAGAACTGTATATTTTCAGGAACTGATTTCATGACCCCAATCCTTGTATCTCCTCAAATATAGAAAAGCATTGAATCCTTTCGTGATGACATCAGATCCTCCTGACTAGCAGGAAACCTTTTGTAAAATGAGTCCTTAATGGTACTGAACTCCCCCTTCACCAAAACCTATATATTGAACATCTCCCAGGGCAGTCTTTGGAGCAGTCTCTCAGAGCTACATGAGGTGCTGCCTCCCAGGCTGCAGTCCTCATTTTGCCCCAAATAAAACTTAACACAACTCTCAAGTTGTACATATCTTTTAGTCAACAAAACACACAGAGTAGAAAGATAAAATGTGTTTTTAGTCCGGAAGAAAGTTGAGACAATGAAAAACTAAGGTTAGTGAATGTGAAGGTACCAGGAGATTAGTCAACATTTATGCCATAAAATCTTATGCAGATAGTAGAGAGATTTCAAACTTCTCACTTTCTTTCTATTAGTCAGCAGGTAGATGAAAATATGACTAGTGATGTAACTTACAACTTTTGTGAGATAAAGATATATTTAGCTTTAGCTTGATAACAATTTCTGTGGAGAGGCACAGAGCAATCTCTCCCCTAGATCCCTATGAAAAAGATACTCTGTTATGTGGTGAACCAGCAAGTTAATTCCTACAGGAAAAACATATGTTACAGAGCCCAGTGTGTTGTTTCTGATGACATCTTTCAATACAAGCTAATGGGAAGTCAGAGGGGCAACATAATGAAATTGACAACACACACATGTTAATAGAACGTGGTAATCTGTTACCAAAGGTAGATTTTACATTATTGAGAATATTTTGTCTTTCAGCCAGGCTTTCAATAGCTGTTAAATGACACTGTCCTTTAGATGATGTGGTCACATATGCACCTGACCTACAGGGTGATTGTTCAGTGAGCAGCCAAAAATTTTATCAACTTGCCAAGCCAGGAATAGAACTGCCTTTCTTTTATCAAAACTGAGGAGATTAACCTGGGATAACTGCCTGCAAGGAAAACCAAGCCAGGCATGCTCTAAGTGTACTTACTGGAGACCCCATGGGCAAGGTGAAAGGTCTCCCTGGGAAGAGTGGTTACCGCAACAGAGGACAGGGAAGATAAGAGCCCTGAATTCTACAACAGAACTGCAATTTAAGTCTGCAAACATTTTAAAGCAACTAAGACAAAATATTTCATCTTGCCCGCTAATAACATATCTCTAGAAAGCATCCATTTTAAGTTTAGACCTTTGCACAATATAACCTCCTGATATGCCCTAGAAAGATGAAACTGTTGTAAGTTGGATTCCTAGGCATCAACTGGACAGAGATGACCTCGTCATAGGTAGTATTAATATTTATACAACAGCTTGGAAGTAAAGTCCTTTTGAAACAAACATGACATCTTAGTTTTAGAAGAGTTGATATGTGATCCTTTCTACTAAAAAGGCTGTTTCTAGTCTGGTATTAAAACCATGCCATCTGCCTGCAAGAAAATGCTTAGCTTCTCTTATTTGGGGGGAAATGTATGGGTTGTGGGTGGTGGGTGTGGGTGGCAGTATATTTTTAATACATATTCAGTTGTTTATTCATTTGTTATCTGGCAACTCTCCACATTCTAAGGTTCTTAATTTCCTCTTTCTCCTCTACATTCCCTACCACTAAAACAGGTAGGCACTTAGAAAACAGTTGGCAAATACTTATTGAATGATAAATGCATGTCCAAATAAGATATTCATAATTTACCCCACTGAAAAGAGTTATTATTACATAACAGAACAGATCTCACCTTTCTAGCTTAATGGTACAGCTTTAAAAATCCCTTGATAAACCTGCATATATTCCTTGGCTTCCACTTAGAGATTACAATCTATTTAGTTTCTGGTGGGGTTCTAATGTCTGCCTTTTAACAATAACCCCAGGTAATACGGATTCAAGAGATTCAGGAATTAAAATTTGAAAAACACTGCAGGAGATGTTCATATAAGTTTTCCCAAGTTTTTAGCCCACATTCATTTCTATTCATGATCAAGAACTACAGGGGTCAATAAAAGCTTGAAACAATCATGTTACTATTAACAATTACTTCTCAAGTTAGTACAGTATAAAATAGAGGTCAATAATGCTGTTCCAGTGTCAAAAATCTATGTTTCCTTTGGAAAAAATTGCCTGAAAAAAACCCAGGGTTATAATTTATCAAGCAAAGCATTTTAGAAAGAATAGATGTTAAACTAGTAAGTCTATAATTTGGGATAAATAAAGGGTATACCTATCTAAAAAAGAGGCTTAATCACATTCTGAATTTACAAGCAAGTACTATGATAACCCAGCAGAAAGGATCCACAAATTTCAGAGCATTAGGAGAACTTTCAGCTAAATCCAAATACCTTACACAGATTTATTGTTCCCAAGACTTTGTTTTGGCTTGCATTTTAATTTAATACTCAACTATTCTCTGGGGTTATCCAATGGTTCTAATGTAAACACTGTTAGGGAAGTAACTGAAACTCCTTTAATTTTAGGTGCCAGATACAAAAATACTGGCAATGCTAGTTATGGGTGGTCACTTATTAGAAGAATATGAACGTCTCTGGAAAAAACTGAGGCAATGTGTTTTCCTGTTTAACAATTATGTGAAATTAAATTCTATGCTTGGTGGCATCAAGTAAGTGTTGAGTTTATGTTTTAGTCACTCACTCGTGGCCAACACTTTTGTATCACCATTGACTGTAGCTCACCAGGCTCCTCTGTTCATGAGATTTCCCTGGCAAAAATACTAGAGCAGGTTGCCATTTCTTTCTCCAGGAGACCTTTCTGAACCAGGGATCAAATCCACATCTCCTGTTTGGCAGGAGAATGCTTTACCACCGAGCCACCTGGGAAGCCCAATGAGCTTCTATTAAATATCAAAAACTGGTTGGTAATTCAAATCAAAAAGAGAATCAACTCACTATTATATTTAAAATGATAACCAACAAGGACCTACTGTATAGCACATGGAACTCTGCTCAATGTTATGTGGCAGCCCTGATGGGACAGGAGTTTGGCAGAGAATGGATGCCTGTATATGTATTGGTGAATCCCTTCACTCTTTATTTGAAACTATCAAAACATCTTTAATTGGCTATGGTTTAGTCGCTAAGTCATGTTCAATTCTTTGGAGCTCCATGGACTGTAGCCTGCCAGGCTCCTCTGTCCAAGGGATTTTCCAGGCAAGAATACTGGAGTGGGTTGTCATTTCCTTCTCCATAAGTGGCTATACCCTAATACAAAATAAAAAGGTAATAAATAAATAAATAAAGCTCAACTCCAATTAAAAAAAATAACTAAAAAAAAAAAAAGTTAAGTCAACTCAAGTGTCCACTTTCAAAAGCTCACATTCTGTAACTCAGTTATAATTACAACATAATATAGGCACAGAGTGCCTAAGGCACTGTTCAACTACCTATCCAAGAATGGCGCTATCTCAGGCTCAAAGAAAGGAATGTCATAAAATAACCCTCTGCTGCTGCTGCTGCTGCTGCTAAGTCGCTTCAGTCGTGTCTGACTCTGTGTGACCCCAGAGACGGCAGCCCACCAGGCTCCCCCGTCCCTGGGATTCTCCAGGCAAGAACACTGGAGTGGGTTGCCATGTCCTTCTCCAATGCATGAAAGTGACAAGTGAAAGTGAAGTCGCTCAGTCGTGTCTGACTCTCAGCAACTCCATGGACTGCAGCCCACCAGGCTCCTCCATCCATGGGATTTTCCAGGCAAGGGTACTGGAGTGGGGTGCCATTGCCTTCTCCAAAATAACCCTAGAAGAGGTGATACTGCAATTAAGTCTTAAAGGGAGAATAGGCATTAGATACTTGGGGTTGGGGGAGACAACACAAGGTATTCCAGCCAGGGACAGATGAACAGAGGAGGGAACAGCATGGAAGATTCATGGACTTACATCAATATTACACTGTTGGAGAATTACATAAGAGCAGTCAAGTGATGAGACACGAGGCTGGAAAGTCATAAAGGAACCAGATCATGGTGTGTTTTTATCCTGTATAATAAGCTTTTGAAATGTTAGTATCAGGCACTGGAATTCTCAGTAGAATAGGGAATCACTGCAAGGACAATGTATTAGGAACCTATTTCAATTAGGAAAGTACAAACTATCATGAATACTCTTTTCAGTTAGGAATTTTGGTTCCCAAGAAAGGAAGATAAATAAGCCAATAGATATTATTGCTACAATGTGCAGTTATATCAGAAAAAAAAAAAAAAAACCTGATCCTTAATGGAATAAGACAGAATTATGAAGTGTGATAATCACCCTTGGTTCTCATTTCTAGTCTTTCCTCTAGAAACAAATGTATATATCAGGAATAAACTGTCATTGTCCACCTATCTTCCAGGGATTCCCAGATCAAGTGGGAAAAAAAATCAGCAACCAATATTTAAAGTATTATAACTTTTTGGAAAATGATGGGGTCAACCTAGGAAAGAAGAATTATATTTTCATAGTCATTGGGGGAATTTTAGTTCTTTGAAATGTTCTAACAACAATATTTCAGGATTATCGGATCTTCTTGAGTCTTCCATTCCTGTGTCTCTGTACTACGTATTTTAGCAACATTCTGTATTATTACTCTGCTCACTTCCCACCCTTTTTTCATCATGAGATGAGCATTCTATTCAAATTAGAATAACTAAAAGCATCTTAAATTGAAGAATATCTTTCGATAGAACCATTCATTTTTAAAGAAAATTAGCTGGGGACAACAAACCATTAGAAAGGCAGTAGATATGCATTAAAGGGTATTTGTCCTCCAGATTTATCTTTCACTCACGGATGACCCCATAATAAAAGGAAATTAGCATAATTTATATCAATAATTTGTTTCAATGATGTGTGAAGAAAATAATACCTCATGGTAAATTAAAGATGCCTTTACAACTGCATTTTATTAGCTTATTTACCCTTATTTATATTTAGAGCTATAAAGTCATATTAATAGAGTTGTGAAAATGGCCCATATGAAAATACCCCCATGGTACAAACATACACTTGTACCCCAAATGTACCCCACATGGCCCATAGTAATTGTGAAAATGGCCCACAGGAATGTACAGGATAGGACAGGAATTGTACTATATTAACTAATAGAAAGGCTCTGCTCAATTTGATTTTCCTGACTGCTGAAAAGCTGCTTCTAATGCTCTGGTCTCCAATCTTGAGGTCATCTAAGAGGAGTTGCTTTCTTTTGTGTAAACTGGTCAGTCACTTTGCCAAGCAGATTCATTTGATTTGTCTTTTAAAATGACCCTTTGACTTGTAATCAGTCATATTCTCTTCACGCTTTATTTCATTTTATTTTGCTGGAGAGCATTTTAGAATTTTTGTCATGAAGAGAGCTACATAAATATTAATGTATTGATAGTGTTATGGCTTTTCAAACCTATATTTTATGTCACAGGTTTTAAGAGCTACAGAATTTACTGACTGCACAGAAAATAAAAGTATAAACAGACTTACTGAAATGCCCCAAATGTGATAAAATATATGAATTATTAACCCCCTGAAAGTTAGTGTGATTCTCTTTAAATGCCAAATTTTCTAAACTATTCTTGGATATATATATATATATATATATATATATATGCACAAATATATGCTAGCAGGGTTAAAGTTTGAGACATCAAAGAAATATAACAAGCTCTCTAATATTTGAAGTTTAAATTTAATTTAGAGGTAAATACTATGAAGTAAACAAAAGCATAAATTAGGACCTATCTAGAATGACAAAAGGACTTAATGATCTCAGTTAGTCTGGCTCTGTGCTCTTACTCTGAAGCCTACAAAGGGGCATGAGATCAAAAGTCATCAGGATGAGAATTGTCTCATGATAAGCAATTTTGAAAATAAATTTTTTTGGAGGGGGGTTCAGGTTTGGGAATGCATGTACACCCGTGGTGGATTCATGTCAATGTATGGCAAAACCAATACAGAATTGTAAAGTAAAATAAAAAAAAATAAATAAATAAAAAATAAAAAATACTAATAAAAATAAAGTCACACTTAATGAGCATTCAATACAGCCCAAAATGTATAAACATAGCTCATCTGGAGATATTCTACCTGTTGTAGCATGGAGGAAAAGTTAAGGGAAGAAAGATTCTGTACAACTGCTAGACTTAAATACCAAAGTTTTTATGTTTAATTGTATAAATCTGTATAAAACTGACAGTCCACTCAGTGCCTTATTATCATGTAGTAATGGCAAATCCATAGAAAAGAGAAATTAGATAAAGCAGGTATTTCATCTTCTAGAAGTTCTTATTGTCCAGTGTTGACAATAGGGATCGCACTGTACCAGGCACTGTAATAAATACAAAGCAAGAATATGGGGCTTCTACTCTTAGTGAAATTAAAATAGTGTTCAGGGAGACAAGGCAGCCATGAAAATACACATGGAGGATAGAAACAAGTTAACATCTGCCTGCCAGGTCAGAGTATTAACTATATTGGCAAAATGGTGACTCATGAAATTTCTCTGGTACAGGGTCTTCAGTTTGGTTGGATGGAGATTATATTAATGTGTTAATGAAGAATGAACTGGGTGATACACTTAATGGGGAAAATGCAGCATGGAGCAAGTCAGAAGACTAAAAAGTAGTGAGATACCTGAAATGTAGAAGTAACCCATCACACTTAAATGAAAGATTAAATAAGATTTGTGTTTTTGCCTCAATGGATGGACTACACATTAGTTTTGGAGAAGCAACATGCCAGTATTTCAATAACAGTTTCCTCCCTACCACTTTCATATCATGGTACTTATTATTAGAGGGCATGGTCTATAATTAACTAATATGTATTATCCCATACAAGTTTCACATCAATTCTATGAAAGAGAATTTTTCCTCTTTTGACAGATAAAGGAAACTGCGTTCTATGAAAATGGCAAATGATGTAGCAACGAGACAGGTTAGAGGTAAAGAGACTTCATCCCAATTTTCCAAAAGCTTTTCTCAAAGCATCTTTTGAAAAAGCATTAAATTCTAACGTCAGACTTCCGCTTTGAAAATGGAAAGCCTTAGGTCTGAGGCCTCAAATCTCTTCCCAGCTCCCCCTTCCCCTGTGCTTCATTTATAGCCCTCCAAAAAAAATAGAGTAGAAGAGATAGCAATGGACCAAATCTTTATATGTGTAAGGCAGTCAAGTAAATATCAACCTCAGTGTTTCAGGAGAGTGCAACTCAATGAATAAGTTAAAAAGTTACAATAGAATTTGCAAACAGAGATGAGAACAAAACTTGCTGGAAATAAAGAAATAAACAAAATTGCAAACTGGAAAAGAGAAAACAAAAATTTAACATAACAGGAAAAACAAGTATACAAAATGATTGACAAGACACATCTGGTTAACAGAAAATTTGCCTTTTATATTTTTAAAGCAGAAAAACATTAAGAAACTTCAAAAAGATGAAGTGAGAAGAGAGGGAGATGCGTAGTGTGGGGCTGCTGGTGTAATACACTAGCTCGAACTTGTCCATAGCAGTGGTCTCAACAGTACTCGGAGGGAAAAATACAGTTCTAAACAAAAACTGGTTTACACAGTTAGATATTCAAATGTAAAGAAAACATTTTAAAAAATGAACGATATTAGAAATCATGATCCCTCTTTGAAAATAATACAACAACATAATTGATTCAGACAAAGTGTAAATGGAAAAGATGTGGGAAAGTAAACATTAGAATTCAGTTGAACACAGCAGGGGAAATGTATGTATATGTGTATACACACACACATATATCTGAATACTAATTTATATGGAAAATAAAGAGCTTTTAAATGTTCTAAAATTTGATGGAAAATTACTTAAAAATCTGACAATAAAGAGGCATAAAATATCCTAACCTTATACAAAGACTCACTGGTTCAAAAACATAAAATTCACCTTAAATGTCACACAAAATATGTAATGAAACAAGCTTCTTAAGAAAAGTTAAAAGCAAAGAGATGGGCAGATTTAGAGAAACAAATACTACTTAGCAAGAAAGTTATAACAATATTATTGATTTTGAAGAAAGTTTAATATAGGACAAAAGGTTTTAAGGCAACAAGGAGAACAAACATGGGACTGTAACTTTAATAAATCTTTATACAACAAATAAAGTATCATAATACCTAAGTAGTGAAATGTAAAAAAATATGCAAAAAAATCAATAGCAAGAAGATATTAATTCATATCAATAAAACTGAAAAATCTAGAAAACAAAATAAAAAATGTATAGTATTTTTAAAGATATGCATTTATACTTATATATTTTGACAATTGTTACATATCATTGATTATATTTACTTTATTTGTATATGTATGTGTTTCAGATCAAATTCTATGCCTTCCAAGTAAAAGATGTAAATTCTTTTCTAGTATCCATAAAGCATTTTTACACTGACCGTATTTTTGGATATAATAGAAATGTTCTCCTACTTTCCAAAGTATAGGTAGTGTACATACTGTAATTATACTTCAATGTAAAAATTCTCTTTAATAATAATAAAAGGTTTAGCAAAAATAATCTGGCAAAATATACTCCAAACATTCCCCAGGTTAAAGAAGAAACCAAATCTAAACTGCAAAATTGCAAATGCATATCACATTATATATGATAAGGGTAATGTTATGCCCCAGAAGTTAATGTGTAACTGAACCAAACAAATTAAAATCAATCAATTAAAGATCTGAATCAAAAAGGTAGCCTTAAAATGACCTATAAAACAAAAAGCTCCTGTAGAAGGGAGCTTATAAAGAAAATATCAAAAAATTTTAAGAAATGGGAAAGATAGAATTAATACAGGAATACTTATTTTAAAATAGACATAATGGATCATGGAAAGCACTAAGAAAGAATAAAGGGAAAAACAAAAGCAAAAAAATCAGTACATTTGTGGCAATAAATAGGACACTAATGATAGCTCATGAAGAAATTAAAATAATCATGATGGATCTATTTTAAAATTTTGCATTAAAAATTTTAAGCTGAATTAATAAGTTATTTTCTATGGAAACAACAGTCACAATTGATCACTGAAGCATGTGAACAAAGCTTCAAAATAAGTGGTTTATCATAAAATTTGTTTAAGATTTCAATAATAAGTAATTCTGACACTGTCATACTACGGAGAAAAAAGTATATCTTTCTTTGCTACTGAAGCCACATAAACTCTGGTATAATATGTGACATATACACAATACTGACTAGTCTCAGAAATAAGTGTTAGTTTTAAAGGTAACATTTTTAAATATTGGAAAAATGGAAGTCAGTGGCATATAATAATAACTCAGAATCATGGGAAGTTTCTTACAGAAATACAACAGTGACTAAGTAATGTCTACTAATGTAATATCCAACATTAATATGCCAAATGAAAACGAACACACAATCTTCTCAATAAGTGTCAGTCAGACATCTGTCATAATTGAAATCCATTCCTGATTTAAACGGAAAAAAAAAAAAAAAAGGTCTAAAATCCTTAGCAGGATACAAATGTGTATTTCAACCAAAGGTAACACGGTAAAAACGAAAATCCTCCTACTGAAGCCAAGGACAACAGCAACAAAAAAAATAATAAAGAGTTCTAATGCCCCTGTATCTAATGCCCCTGTATCACCATGGTTAGTTCCCACTAACCTAGAAGTACTAATGTAATGGGCACTTGCCATTTGTTTCAGTTTCCCAACACCTGCTGAAGCAGAACTGATATCACTCAGCAGAACTAGAGTCCCTAGTCCTTGTCGCCAACAGAAAAGAGTTACATGACTCAGGCAGGAGTCTGCAATGCAAAAAAAAAAAAAGGCAAGGGGAATGGAAAATCAAGCAAAGTGTGGGAAATAAAGCAGGCAGTGATGCAAACTAGCAATTCCAGGTTCACAAGTATTGTGTTCAGTTCTGGTAGTATTGACAGTTTAAGCCATGGCAGCAAGGCCGTCACCAAAAAGATTGCTTTATTTTTTCTGGCAGTATTTTGCAAGTCTTCCATTTAATCTATTGTCTAAATTATTTGTCTGAGTAAATAAACCAGTATCAGTTGCTAACCTAAGAACCCTGATTCATACAACTAGCTGACATCAACTGATGACAGAAAATGATCAAGTAATGAATACTAAACTGGAGGACAAAACCTTGAAAGATGAGTAATTGTCTACCTAATAATCTCAAGTCTACTACAAATATAAGGGGAAAATAGCAGAAATCAATAAAATTATTCATATTAAAAAATTAACTATATAAGTATTATAATAGAAAAGAATATTGCATTTTCAATGGTACTCACAAAGAAAAAAATACATCACAGTGAAGTAAGCATGTGTAAGACATATATGGAAGAAACACTAAATGACATAAAATCATATTTAAGTATATGCAAAGATTTAATGTGTCCTTGGTTAGGAAGATTGTGAAAGTACTAATTGACTCCAAACTACTATGTAATGAAATCTGATTACAGTTAAACAACAAAAGGCAAAATGTTATCAAGCTCCCATTTGAGAAAAATATGGAAATATCCAAATTAATTCTGAGAAAAGAAGACAGATGAAAAACAAATAATCCTACTAGACAGTAAAATATACATGTATTTTAAAACTTTTAACATATTAACATTATTAAACCCAAATTGTATATTAAAGCATTCTGGAACTCTATGAATAAAAAGTAATTGAATGGAGCAGGAAAGAGGTCACAATAAATTTTAATAAGTAGGGGATTTTGGTTACCCCTAAGGATGGTGGGCTGGAAAAAGCACAAGCTGGAATCAAGATTGCCGGGAGAAATATTAATAACCTCAGATATGCAGATAACACCACCCTTATGGCAGAAAGTGAAGAGGAACTAAAAAGCCTCTTGATGAAAGTGAAAGCAGAGAGTGAAAAAGTTGGCTTAAAGCTCAACATTCAGAAAACGGAGATCATGGCATCTGGTCCCATCACTTCATGGGAAATAGACTGGGAAACAGTAGAAACAGTGTCAGACTTTATTTTTTTGGGCTCCAAAATCACTGCAGATGGTGATTGCAGACATGAAATTAAAAGACGCTTACTCTTTGGAAGAAAAGTTATGACCAACCTAGATAGCATATTCAAAAGCAGAGACATTACTTTGCCAACAAAGGTCTGTGTAGTCAAGGCTATGGTTTTTCCTGTGATCATGTATGGATGTGAGAGTTGGACTGTGAAGAAGGCTGAGCACCAAAGAAGTGATGCTTTTGAACTGTGGTGTTGGAGAAGACTCTTGAGAGTCCCTTGGACTGCAAGGAGATCCAACCAGTCCATTCTGAAGGAGATCAGTCCTGGGATTTCTTTGGAGGGAATGATGCTAAAGCTGAAACTCCAGTACTTTGGCCACCTCATGCGAAGAGTTGACTCATTGGAAAAGACTCTGATGCTGGGAGGGATTGGGGGCAGGAGGAGAAGGGGACAACAGAGGATGAGATGGCTGGATGGCATCACTGACTCGATGGACGTGAGTCTGAGTGAACTCCGGGAATTGGTGATGGACAGGGAGTGCTGTCCTGGCGTGCTGCGATTCATGGGGTCGCAAAGAGTCGGACACGACTGAGCGACTGAACTGAACTGAACTGAAGGATGATGCTACAAACCAGTGGGAAAAAGATGAGGTCATGCTGGATTACTGTGGGTCCTAATCCATGACTGGTGCCTTTAAAGGAGCGAAAACAAATACACAGAAACAAGGGACAGTGTCATGGAGGATGGAGTCAGAGATGGCAGTGATGTTTCCATAAGCAAAGAACATCGACTTTTTTTCTTTTAAACTAATTTCTTAGAGACAGAGAAAGTTCAGTGAAATGAGAACACAGAGGAATTTGTTTCAAATGAAAGACCACAACAAAGTATCAGGAAAAATAACTAATGAAACAAAATAATTCACCAGATAAAAGGTAAAGCATTAGCAGTAAGAAAGCTAACTGAATGAAAGCAAATAATAGATGAATGCAGTGATAATTCTAACAAAGACTCAGAAAGGATAAAAAAAAGAACGACTCAAAACTGAAGAATACAAAAACTAAAATGAAAGAGAAAACAAACACTCTAGAAGGAATGAACAGCTGACTGCTAGGTGATGCAAAAGCAAGCATAAGTGATCTGGAAGATAGAATAACTCTTTGTGACCCCATGAATCGCAGCATGCCAGGCCTCCCTGTCCATCACCAATTCCTGGAGTTCAATCAGACTCACATCCATCGAGTCAGTGATGCCATCCAGCCATCTCATCCTCTGTCTTCCCCTTCTCCTCCTGCCCCCAATCCCTCCCAGCATCAGTCCATGGGATCCCAATCAGAACAGCAAAAGGAAAACAATTTTTTTTTTTTAATGAGAACAGTTTAAGGGACTTCTCCCAGAATCAAAAGTATCAATATTCATATTACAGGGTTCATGGAAGCAGAAGAAAAAGAGATAAAGGGAGTGAAAATGCATTTGATGAAATTACAGCGAAAAATTTCCCAAACTTGAATAAGAAAAAAGATATTCAGGGACAGGAAATACAGAGGGTTCCAAACAAGATGAATGCAAACAGACTTATATCAAGACATATGAAGGCAAAATGACAAAAGTTAGAGAATGTAAAAGCATCATGAGAAAAACAGACTCACAAACAAGGGAATTCAGCTATAAGCTGATTTCTCTGCAGAAAATTTGCAGGCCAAAGGGAGTGAGAGTGCTGAAAGGGAAAACTCTGCAATTTAGGATACTCAATCCAACAAGACTACAGTTTAGAACTGAAAGAAAGATAAACAACTCCTCAGACAAGCAAAAACTGAGTTGGTCAATACTAAATCAAACCAAAAAGAATTGTTAAAAGGTCTCCTTTAAGTGGGAAAGAAAAGGCTACAAAAAGAAGTATGTTGCTCGGTTGCTAAGTTGTTTCCAGCTCTTTGTGATTCCATAGACTGCATCACGCCAGCGCTCCCTGTCCCTCACTATCTCCCAGGGTTGCCCAGGTTTATGTCCACTGAGTCAGTGATGCTATCCAACTATGTCATCCTCTGCTGCCCTATTCTCCTTTTGCCTTCAATCTTTCCCAGTATCAGGGTCATTTCCAATGAGCCAGCTGTTCTCATTAGGTGGCCAAAATATTGGATTATCACTGTCTATCAGGTGGCCAAAGTATTTCCTAAGCATCTATAAGGAAAGGGAAAATCCTAGCAGTAAAGCAAATAAATAGTAAAGGCTGAGGATCAGCCACTCAAAAAACACGAGAAAATTAGCTTTCCACCATTAATTACATTATAAACTGTAAACACACACACACATGTATACAGAGAGACACATACATACACAAACTCTTTCAAATATAATTCTTTGAACTTATCAGCATAAGTAAGGGGCTTCCCCAGTGGCTCAGACAGTAAAGCGTCTGCCTGCACTGCAGGAGACTGGGGTGTGATCCCTGGGTCAGGAAGATCCCCTGGAGGAGGAAAGGGCAACCCACTTTAGTATTTTTGCCTGGAAAATTCCATGAATGGAGGAACCTGGTAGGCTACAGTCCATGGGATCTCAAAGAGTCAGACATGACTGAGCAGCTTCACTGTTTACATAAGTAAGAATTTTAATTCAGAAGCCCTTGAGTTTTAACTCATCTTTAGATTGACTTCCCTTAAGTTTTGGCATCAGAAACTAGTCATTCTCTGGTGGGTCTTTCCACATCACCACTCACT
Source organism: Oryx dammah (assembly GCF_014754425.2). NCBI lineage: Eukaryota > Metazoa > Chordata > Mammalia > Artiodactyla > Bovidae > Oryx > Oryx dammah. The sequence continues at coordinate 73,223,969 of NW_024070189.1, read as the reverse complement.
GACATGAGAAGAGTTAAGTGAAAAAAGAGAACTTCATAAAATTCTGGTATAAGTCACTTTATAAATCAAAGAACAAGAACTCCACATGATATCAAAAATAACAGTCACCAGTGCTTACACGGATCTTAGAATTTGAAGGGATTCCTTTTGTAATGCTGCAGTTGCTGGTCTGTGACAGTCAACAACCATGGGGCATTTGGATTCTTCATCTTTCAAGCAGAAGTTGTCTTTGTTATCATTCATGCCACCACCTCCACAAAGCAAGGTGGGGAAATACGTGGGCGAGGAAGGATGTTTAGAAAATGCAAAACAAATAATTTTTGCCATATCACACATGACAGATGACAGCTAAGAGCTCACATTGTGGGTCAGGGGGCTCTGGCCTTTCCTCCCAGCTCCACTGTGACTCAGTGTATTGCCTGCAGCATCTCTGTGTATCTTTCCCCATCTAAATCAGGGACAATACAAGTCTCTTCATAGATTTGTTCTGAGTATTAAGTGAACTGATGCAGGTGCTCAGCACAGGATCTGGGAGATAGCCAGCATTTGTTAAATGCTGGTCATAAAAAATTATATTAGAAATATACATAGGATCCAGCTTTTTACTCTATCAGCTATATAATAAATGAAACAGATACCATGAATAAGTCCAAGGGATCATGCATAAAAATTTCATTGTAGTTGGCTGCAGGTTTGGGATAAAAATTATTATTTTAAAAGGAACAGACATGCACATTTAAATGATGTTAGACATAAATTGTGTTGTGTTTTCTACATAATGGTTCCACTTCCACTACATAAAGCACATTTTAACTTCTGATTCAGAGTACATGAGGCCCAAATCAATAATAGAGTTAGAAAAACTAAGAAAAAATAAAAACATTATCCCATATTTCAATTCGAGGTTGTTCTTTTCACTTATAACTAATTCATGACTACATATTAGGCACTCTAGGAATGACCTGGATTTCAGCAACAAGATAAGGGCTGTTTGGCTTTCACAGTGCTGGTTCCCTTGCTTGTTTGCGTGTTTGCTTCGTGACCCCTGGTGATACTGCACTCCTGAGGGAGGTGATGTCCTGATAATCCACTGAGTCTATAAAAGTCATCTTGTTTTTGCAGAACCAGCAGCTTGCAAGACCAAAAAAAAAAAAAAAGGCCTCCTTTAACTTTTTTATACTGATAGATCTTTAAAATCAAAATGATACTTATTTATTTTAACCTCTTCCTTGAATACATTCTTTTTGCAGTTTAAAAGGACACAGTAAGCTGCCTGCATGAAATGGGGCTGTCACCACATCTAAGGAGAATTGCAATGAGATGCTGGGTGCCTGTAAAGAGTGACCAGGCACTTACAATGTATTCTCTAGAGTAGCGACTTTTAAGGGTTGAAAGTCACCTCCACCCCCAAATTGGTATGTAACACTTTATGTGTATGTGCATCAATTTCATCAGATATTCAGGGAGCTTGTTTATCTAAAAATGATTCAAAATTGCAGTTCTACAGAACATGCACACCGCAAATATTTTAGAGTGGTTCAACCAAATGAAGCCCGGCAGTGCTTACCTCTGAGGTACAAAACAGATTGAGAGACCAGTAACAGATAAAGTGAGCCGTGAAAGGGTTTGTGTTTAGAATGAACAGTTTGATAATTCACTTGAGATGGGTAATGAAACCTCCATTCTAAATCTAGCATGGGGCTATTCACTGAAGGAACAGGTCTTGGTTTTACCCAGCTCACAGAGTATGGCAAATTGGTTACTAAGTAAGCTTAATCATGGTTGAAGGTTAACTTACTGCTTGTTTTTAATTCTGTTTGACTTCTTAGCTTTAAGTTTAATAGACCAAGAACCATTTTGCAAACCTAAACTTCTACTTAGCCTTTCTTCTTTCTCACTTCTACTAGGAGAATTTAAAATGAATTTTCAGCAAGGGCAGGGAAATTGAAGTATGAATATCTGTATGTTTCTAACACCTTTGCCCCTGTAGCTGGATTTATGTGGTTTCACACATTGGGAGAACTGGGTGCAAAATGTTCAAAAATGTTTAAAGAAAAACAAATATTAAATCATAAAGAGGCATGAGATATACAAATTTAATTTGTATCTGTATTTTTGAATTGAATTATAGTTAGTTTGATATAATTGGAAAAGGCAATGAAAAATAAGAACTTTTGTCCTTTCATTGCATCATGGGGAAAAAAAAATTTGTAGGTTGGCTTTTAAAGATTTTTTAGGGTTATGATGAATTTTTATTCTCTAGTATATGGACTTAGAATCCTCATTTGAGCTGTTATGGAATCTGATAGTAGTATATTCAAAACTTCTCTCTGAGGGTCTGTTAGGAAAAAGAGTTGGAGAACTCCGTCTATTCAGGGTCAAATTATGAATGTTTTGACTCTCTCTGGGGCGTGTGAGACAAATTATGTGTCCTGGTCAGCACACTCCTTTTGGGACGGGGCTGCCTGTTTCTATGATTGTCAAAGCACTCATAAGCAAAAGAGGACATCTCTCCCAATAAAAGATTTTCAGTACACAATTTACAGTCCTGAGTGTAAAATGCACCAAAATAATGTGGATAGACAAAGCAACTTAAATTCCCTTCTGATCAGAGGTCATAAAACATGAACATGCTGTTAAATAGAAAAATGGGAAACAGACTAGATTTTCTTATGGTACAAATGCTCAGCTTTACATACATTTGTGGAGAAAAAAATAAAAGCATGTAAGCCAAATGCATGCTAGGAACAAATGCCTATGAACTGAACCCATTCTTTGAACAAACATGCATAATCTTCCATTTCTCAGCTCTATGTGGATTAGAAACATTGCCCATCTGCTATGTCTTCCAAAGCTAGCTTCTTCTTGACTTTATCTTACCTCTTGGTGTTCACTGGACAAATGTTCTTTTTTGTTCTCAGCCAATCGTCACTCATATGTATATACACATTCTCACCACTTAAGAAAGCTTAGAAATGGTTTAAAATAATCGTCAGTCTATTGATCACCTAGCTAGTAAAGTATGAGATAAAATTCTAGTTCACTGGTAACAAAGACATCAAGTCTGGCACTTTTCTGTGAACAGCCAATAAATTCTGGTTCAATAGACACCTCTGCAGAATATAAGATTTTTATAATCACCCCCTCCCCAAATAATCAACCTGAGTGTGCAAAAGAAGAGTGTCTAGAAATTTTACACATATTACAACCTAACCAAAAGTCAATCTCCTTTCTATCATCACCATGAACTAGACATTTGCAATAGTATCAGTGATCAGATATTTTACCTGAAAAAATATTTTATTAGTCTAAGGTCTAAATAACTGCTTAGATTTTAATAATAATTTTAATAATTATTATTTAACTTTTAATAATTATTATTTTAATAATTATTCATTATTAAGTTTTAATAATAATTATTTAACTTTCAGAGTGGTACATTTTTACTACTTGTGATCTACACAAGAGTCACTTTGGGCAATTCCTCTTATGCTGTCAGCTCTGACAGAAAACAGGTGTGGACTCAGGTACTCACATGCACTGGAGAGAAGGTCTGTCATGACTCAAAATTATTCAAACCTAAGTTGACCATAGTTCATATCTGCACCTCTGTGATACTAAGTATTCTTGAGCTCACTTGGTTTGCAATAAATATTGATAGAAACAAGATCTGAATATGTCAGTTCTTTCTTTGAAATCATTTAGAGTTTCTTAGTTGCCTTTAAAATTTAAAATAGTGAAATAAAATATGGAATGTGACATGTAAGACTTTCTTTGAGATGGATACATTTTAGTTAATTTTACTTAACTTGAATATTACCTGTAATGCTGATGTTGATTATTCTTGTATAATTTTTAATTGCAAAACTGTAAGTGAATCCAGAAAAATTATAATATTGGGATAATTATTGTTTAAAATATCATTTTCATACAAAAGAAGGAAATGTTGGCATATATATTAACTATGACACTGGTTGTAAGTTTAATCTCATGTTAATTATAAAATAAACTATTTTGTGACTCTCATGATAAATAAAATATTATATTACTAAAAGTATTAAAGGAGCTACATTATACAAGATAGTTTTCACAGCCAAAATCCTCTGTCTCCCAAAATCTGGGTTCTAGGCTTTTTTTGAGACACAGCTCTTTCAGGCTGCTGAATTCAAAGATAGCAACTTAATGGGAAATTATACTTAGTGGGGAAAATGAGACTGTTACTCCCCTAGGCCATGTGCACACACAGGCACACACATACATGCACATTCACAGTAACACAAGCTTCCCAGACTTCTGTTTTGGGGCTGACACCCTTGTTGCCCTTTAACACAGTCAATAACAGGATTTCATTTTATAACTCTGCTTCAACTTCCTTTAATCTGGACTACTGCCTCTTAACTCTGGATTATCTCTTTTTCTCCTATCCTTCATCATATATACCCTTAAAAGGATCCCGGTAGTAATTAATACTAATTTGAAGCTGAAAGCAGCTCAAGTATTGATTGCATATATATTCAGATTCCTATAGATTACCCAGAGAAATTGTTTCTGAAGTAAGCTGTTTGTTTTGAAGAAAAAGCTCTAGCAATCTTTCTCTGCTGCAAGTGACACAAAGGTCATTGTGCCTTTATAAACTATGTAATTAAAAATTGCATGCCCTTGTGTAGTTCCATCTTCATGCTACAAGTGACCAAATTTCTAGTCTACTTACAACAACTTGGGAAATAAGAAAAACAAAACATATCCTGATTATGACATGTCAGAATGTTAGAGCCTTTCTAATGTGATAAGTCCAACACCCCAGAGCACCCTCATGCTGCCATCTCAGTTATGTCTTATATTATGTACAATCTGTTGTTAGTAATGAGATACAGAACCAGAAGATATACTTTCTTTGTTGGCATAGCTTATCACTTCCAAAAGGGTCATCTGCAGTTCTTTCCCAAAGCATGCAGATATTTTGCTAAAATGTGGACTATTTGGCCAAGGCCATTTTAAAACTGGCCATGTTAATGCTCCATAAAAAACTTAGAAGAGAATGTGTGGCCTTCGAAACCTGTTAAAATGTCATTACTGCCAAGAATGTGATATATGGGATAATTAGTGACTGTATTCACCATGGATGCTATAAGCCTGTACTCTGGAATGTTATGGAGCAAGTCTTCTCAGCATAGTTGAAATAATTTGGCAACCTTCTTTATGACCAACTCTAAAATGAGTAGGCCACAAACAAACACAATGAAAATTAAATTAAAAATAACTTCTTTTTCTCTCATTGTTCACTGAGTTCATTCTCTGTCAGTTTTAGAGCAGGATTTTTTCTTTTTTTTCAGTCTTGAAGAGAATACAGTTGCTCTATTCTCAAGAAATGGATTAGCGTACACTCTCAATGGCTGTCAATCAGTTTCCAATTATCACTGATCTAGGCAAACTATCTCTGAGTAAGAAATACACCTCAATGAATTTTGAGGCAATCACTCCAGAAAACTAACATTTTTAATATGACCACCTCTCACCTTCATATTTTCCTTAACTAAACCTCAAACGATTCTTTTAATGCCATTAGTATGATCTCCTGTTCTTTGTCAAAGTAAAGGAGCTTCTTTTTGGTTACTAAGAATTTATTAATTCAGACATATATTGGTTGAGCCAAAAAATTCATTTGATTTTTTCCCAAACCATCTTGAAGAAAAACCAAATGAATTTCTTGGCCAACCCAGTATTAGACCAGCAGCTGGGAAACTAGAGCTTATGGGCCAATCCAGCCCACCTCCTATATCTACAAATGAATTTTCACAAGGACATATTCACTCCCACTCATTTATGTATTTTCTTTAGCTGCTTTCTCACTACAGAGTTGAGTGGTTGTGACAGAGATGAGTGATCATGGCAGAGGTCACACAAAGCCTAAAACATCCACAAGACAGCCTTTAAAAATTAGTTTCCCAACCCAATATTAAATAGATATTTACTGAACACCTGTTTTATACTAAACACAGTGCTGGACACTGAAAATATAGCTGTAATAAAAGTTCACAGTTAGAGTCTGGTACATTTGGTAGCAGAAAATATGAGTAGGAAGACTAAGGACAATATAAAGTACTCAGAGTGACAGTGTAAGATCAGAAAAGGAAGGCATTCTCCATAATAAAAATATTAAGCGAACCTATTATGTATTCCTGAGCAGAAGAAGAAAGGCTCAAAACTTTAACTACTCTTTTAGTTCTTATGACTCCTGCTCTTATTGTCTTCAAGGACCACATGACTGGAGAAACTATCAGTATTCCACAAGGGATTATATTTCAAAGTGATATCTGACCAAGGAGAGAAAAAAAATCAATTTTTTATGTGATTCTCTAAGGCTTTTGTTCTACCTGAAAATTATTTTATAAATTTCTTTTACAGCAGTAAATCAGAATACCCAATTTTTTTTTGCACTGTGAAGGTTAAGCACAGAGATGTGGATAACACTGTCAACATTTATGTACAATTTATTTGTATTTTGTTTCTTTGAAACAATTATTATGTGGTTATTTCCAGCTAACTGCTCTCTATGACAGTAAGCCAGCCATCTTGTAACTGGTCTGACCTAACCCACTCTGAACCTTGACCTTGATGTTCACAGATATAAAAATACAAAACAAAACAATTAAGCTATGCATAACAGTCTAGTTTTAGAAACATGAATCTGAAATACACATAAATAGCATTAATGTGTCTAGGAAGCAATGCACAAACTACTGTCCTTGTCTTTTTTGACCTTCAAAGTATTAGAAGGTTGGATTTTCTTCTGACCATGGGATCATCATCTTCTACACTGTAAAAAACTTCAATGTCCAAAACATAGGCGAACTTAAATTTTTTGGTCTTAATAAGACTGTGTTTTTGTGTTTTGTGTGCATGTCTGTGTGTGTTTTGGTTTTTATTTCTTTAAATCATGACTCATTCAGGTATTCTACAGAGTTTTCAGGAGAAACTTCTAAGAGGTCAAGTCTACTGTCCAATTAGGTGTAAGTAATTTGACATTAAGTACAACCATTAAATAATAACATTTTGATTATAACTGTTATACCCTCTTCTAGAAGTTATGTCAAGTGACTTATCATAAAAACTTGGCTACAAGATGTCTGCAAATATTAATGGAAGACTAAAACCAGGTATTAATAAGTAATATGGAAGAGCAGGAAACAGCCAATGATTGCAAAATTAGTAAACATATTAGTTACACATTAGTGAGTAAATGCATCAGAGGGAAACCATGGAAATGTAATTTCAGATTTAATGAAGAGATGTAGTTTCTATAATGCAAAAGTTATTTTAAATTATTTTAGAATGACATAAGGTTTGTGATTGAGTTAATAATAAAATGTCTAGCACAGTGGATATTTAACTATGTGTTAAATAAATGGCCAGGTAAAGCTTAGTGTAAAGCTAGTTCTGATGGAGTTTATTGTCCAAGTTTAACACTAGTTAAATTTTCTGTGGGTAGCTAGCTAATGAGGACATAATGTTGACAAGGCAATTTCATATGAATTTTAGTCCACAGAAGAGTCTGTTGTCTTTTTCTCATTATCATAGTATTATACTCTCTTCACATTTTCTAAGTTATCATATACTGATGACATTATCATAGGAAATAGTTGAATACTTTAGTTAGCTGAACATCAAGGTATAAAAGTTACTACAACTAAAATAACTATTTCATCTTCATGAAATCTGCTCAGCTATCTCTATCCCAATTTTTTGGATCCCACTCTCTTACATTATTCTCATTTTAAAATAAGATATACTGAAAGGGTGAGAAGTCAATTTAGATTGTGATTCAGACACCTGCAGTATCAGACTTTGCATTTTGATTTTCTTAAATCTTCAACATACAAACAGAAAGAAAGGCTTTGCCAGGGAATTCATAAAAGATTCTTATATAGTTTGTGAGGCAACTTAATCTGAATTTGCACTTAATAGCATTATACAGTATACATTCCCTTATAACTTTTTTTTAGCTCAGTATAACATTTTTATGAGTCATTCTTATTGATGCACATAATAGTATTTGCATCATTTTGATTGATTGATAATATTCTACTGTATAGATATCTGATTTATTTATACATCTAACTATTAACAATTGAAACTCATTTGCATACACAGTGTTTTTTAGTAAAAATTTCTATGGTGCAGTTGTTCAAACTGAGCTAAGAGAACCATTAATGGAAGGTGAAATCAAATTAGTAATATATAACACAAACCATATGAAAAAGTCACATGATAGAACTAAAAATATTAGAACATTAGACACAGTAAGAATAATGATTGTTTTATGACATTTTATCTCCATGTATGTTGTGTACATGCTTACAATGTAAAGCTCATCAAAAGATTTGAAGAAGTTCTACATCAACTATACAGCTAGGAAGGTAATTGTACATGTTCAGCTTCAGGAAAATTAATGCACTGGTGTATATTTCCTGTATAATAATTTCCATTTCTCCATATCTTCACCAACACCTATTAAGAGGATGTATACTGCCTTCATAGAATGTATATGGGGCATTCCCTCTGTTTATACTTTTGGGTTGCTATATGATTGAAAAGATACTTTCTTGAGAATATCAATAATTTATCTGTAATATCACTGATTCTTCATTTCTTTATGGGAAGTTATAAACAATGTATCCATTTCATCCAGGTTTCCAAATTCACTGGCAAAAGCATTCATAATTTTCAAATTTTTGTAACTCCTGCTTCATCTATATCTGCTTATTTTTCATTCTTACTATTTTTATATATTATACCTCTTTTTCTTTGATTCATCATTCCAGGGCTGAGTCTGTTTTATGAGCTATAAAAACAAACAAAAAAAACTTTTGCTATGTTGATTCTATCTCCTGCATTTCTGATGTCTCTTTCATTAAGCTCCTCTTTTATTTTTATTGTTTGATGATAAAGTGCTCATGCCTCAACTGACATTATGACTTGGTGGTTCTGACAACATTCTCCTTATAATGAACAGTACAGGTCACGTAACAAAATGAAGGCAGATTTAAGGAATACTAGATAGTAAAAACAGTGATTCTAATTAAGAAGCCAGAAATCAGAAGAAATATTAAAAAGAGACCATATGAGAGATACAATATTGTGCTTAAAATTTCAAAGGAAACTCAATAACTGGAGACACCATTTTCTTACAAAGCTGAACACTAATAATGATTGAATACGTGAAGAAATGAGGAAATGAAAGTCTCTCAGTCGTGTCCAACTCTTTGTGACCCCACGGACTATATACTAAATGGAATTCTCCAGGCCAGTGGAGTGGGTAGCCTTTCCCTTCTCCGGGGGAATCTTCTCAACCCAGGGAACAAACCCAGGCTTTCCGTATTTATGCTCTGTATTTTGGTTCATAAAATGGGGAACAGTTTAACTTGGAACTACATCTTCTATTAACATTAAACTAGGAAACAGGGATGACCTGTGCACTAAGGACAACTCTTAAAGTTGGGCACAATCTGAAATAGATTTTTTTAAAAGACTTCAAAAATACACTAAATTTTAGAAGAACACACTGGCCCTGCTCTGGGAAAGGATTTGTGCTGAAGAACTTGATCCACACTTTCAAGTGACTTTTGCTTCTGAGATACTGAGAGGCTGAATGTCACTGTGAGTCACAGCTACAGAGAGCTAAGAGGAAAGGCATTTGAATCCAGGGTCAGAAAGGGATAAGGGGCTATTTAACCTTATTCTCTCTAAGTGGGGAACCAAAACTGCTGTTCCCAGGAGTAAGAATAAACCAGATAAAGACAGGCACTTGCAAGCACTGTAGCTCAGCTCAATTTCAAAATTTTATTCACATAATTCCTAGCATGTTAGAATTCCCCGTTAAATGGCATTAACAAAAGAAAAAAACATTTCTGGTGGAAGATAACATTGTCTTGAGCTTCAGATTGATTTCACAGTCAATTTTGAAAATAAAATATCACACCCCAAATGATATGCTGCTGCTAAATCACTTCAATTGTGTCCAACTCTGTGTGAGCCCATAGACGGCAGCCCACCAGGCTCCCCCGTCCCTGGGATTCTCCAGGCAAGGACATCGGAGTGGGTTGCCATTTCCTTCTCCAATGCATGAAAGTGAAAAGTGAAAGTGAAGTTGCTCAGTCGTGTCTGATTCCTAGCGACCCCATGGACTGCAGCCCACCAGGCTCCTCCGCCCATGGGATTTTCCAGTCAAGAGGTACTGGAGTGGGGTGCCATTGCCTTCTCTGCCAAATGATATGAGACACCATGAAAAGAAAAAAAAAAATTCAGCATGAGAGGCAATATAAGCAGTCAACTATGTGATAGAATTTAAAATAGTTTATTTGTTCTATGCAGAAAGAGAAAAGACATTATTAAAATTATTTGCAATAAAAACTTCTTTAAAAGATATACTAGAAACAAAATGGAGAAGGAAATGGCAACCCCTTCCAGCATTCTTGCCTGGAGAATCCCATGGACACAGGGGTTCTGATGGGCTACAGTCCATGGGGTCACAAAGAGTCAGACACAGCTAAGCGACTAATACACACAGAGAAACAAAAAGAGCAGTAACCCAAATTAAGAATTCAGTAGAATAGTTTAACAGTGGATTAAACTCAGCTAAGAGAGAACTAGTCTAGTGGGAAACATCCCCCAAAAAACTATCTAGAATGAAGAATGAAAAGCTAAGATGATAGAAACTTCATGAGAAAGTGATAAACATAAAGAATACAGTGGGACAATTTAAACTTTATAACTTAACTCCTAGAAAAAAAGAAGAGGAAATAAGGGCGCAAAACTTCTCCTTTAGGAGATAATGGCTGAGAACTTAATGAAACTTTGCAAAACCGGAGATTAGATATTACTCCATCCATTTAAGAGGCCTTACGAACTCCAAACATCTAAGCACACTATATAAAATCCTTAAAATATCCACAGTAGAAAGGTATTTTTTAAACATTTTTAATGGGGCGACAAATAGCCTACTTCTCAAAAAAAAAAAAAAAAAAGCAGCAGAGACAATGGAATGATATTTTGTTATAGCAATTTAAAGATAACTGCTAAGCTAAATTTTACTTTCCAAGAAAATACCCTTTGACAATGAAGCTGCAATAACTATTTTCAGACCAGATTGTCTGAAACAATTCACGACTAGCAGTCATGCATTTAAGGAAATTTGGGATATTAAGCAAGTAAAATATAAATAATCACACATGGGATGTTAGAGATGCATTAAAGAAATAAATAAAAAGTGGTAAGAATGGATTTTGCAATGAGTAATCTGAGTTATTTGGTTAAAAGTCTTCTACTTTCTGGATTAATAATCATTCCTAAGTAAGTGTATAGTTTTTTGGGTTTGTTTTTGTTTTTGCTTTGTGGATGATGCTGGCTCTTGGTTAGTCACTGTCACACTTTTGACCTTTTCTAATTGCCTGTGTGACTTTTGTGTCACACAGAAACTGAGCACAGGAACTGCTCAATTTGAGGTTGTGCATGTAGGAACCTCATAGAGCTCACCTCTCTGCAATGCATAGGAGGTCTCTAACCATCTTGGAATCAGAATTTCCAAATAGCCTGTATATTCCATAGAATAAAAGCATCCTTAATTGAAAACTAACAGAATAATTACAAATTAAGAGAATCTGAAACATGAGAATGAAAAGAATTAGCATCTATTCTTATTCCTTTTTCCTGATCCAGAGACTATAAACAACAGTGACTTAATTTTATTTAAAGGCTGAAGTATAGTTGATTTGAGGAAGGTCTCTGGTTATAAGCCAATGCCTGTGTTCTCTAGGATTCAGACCTGACCTCTGAAATCTTTTTTTTTTTTTCTTCTTCTTCTTCTTTTTGTCAATATCTACATCCTGGGTCCAGGACCTACAAGTAGGCTGTATTTATACATATCACATAAGGTTATCTATGTTTCCCTGCATTATCAATGATACAGCTGGCTTTGCCTCATCTCTGCAGGTTTATTAAAAGACCAGTCCTGGCTCTCAACCACCTGCATTCATGTCATGTCTGTACTAAGGATAATAAGAATTAGAGAGGGGAATTTCAGAAAGAGGATACAAGCCACATGAAATAAAGAGAGAGAAACATGTGAAAGTAACTATGAGATTTCAGTACACATTTCATCTAAAATGATTTAGCAGAACATTTAAATCACAAAATAGTAAAATGGCATTACTGTTTAGTAAATGATTTTTTAAAAGCTGTCCTATAGGTATGTGGCAGTTCTCTTGAAGAAAATAACTCATCACTGATATGTAGCTATAGATGGTTCATTAATCCTGAGTCCTAGAAACATTGTACATTGTATATTTTCCTGGAAATCTGTTTATACTAGCAAGTTGACTAGCAAACTGTTTTTAAGTAACATTCTTAAAATTTGGCCCTCTCTTTCCCAATATAAATAATATTTACTGTCAGTTAAATAAAGATAAATGAATTTATAATAAAAGTGAAAAATTGCTTTGTCTCTATATCTAATAGGCTCTATGTTTAAGCTACAGATCAATAACTTCCTTAAATTTAGTAATGAAGTTACTTAAGTTATTTGTATTCTCTTAAAAAGAGAAATACAACAAAATTTAACAGGGCTCAGATAATCTTGTATAAGATGCCTTTTTTTTATTTTAAAAGATTTATTATTCTCTAGTGGCTTGCTATTTATCATAGGACAATGCCATCTTCTGGAATGTTGGCATGTTTTCCCAATGACTTTCTAGGCAGGTGACCAAGCTTCTTTGGAAAAAACTGCTTTTTGATTCTGGCCAACTTACCACTATAGCAGTGCTCACCACTAACATTCGTAAAGGGGTAACACTGCCAAGTATTTCAAGCTTCAGAGGACATCTGAAACTTATTGTTCAGTGCTTTCTTGAAACACCTTCATGAACGTTCGATACCACTGTAAAACACACTGCCTGCAGTGTCTGAACTGGAAACAAAGGATGACTGCTCACTGCCACATCTTGAAAGAGATTTTTATACTCATTAACTCAGTGACATTGTCATGGAGGTGCTCAGAAGGGAATCTGGGAATTTTTTTTTTTTTTTTGCATCATAGCCAGCAAACATCAAAATATTCCTTATTTATTATCCTCCTGAAATTATTGTCATAATGCAATTATGTAAATGAGGACTTGCAATCACACTGAGTATTTGTTCCGGTTTTGAGGCAAAGACTTATTAGATCAGAGCAGTTTAAAGAAAACAAGGACTCAACCACCAACAGAATTCCGGGAACGTGAAAGAGCACGAGAAATTCCCACTGGAACTGTTCCCAATGTGTGGCATAAATAAAGGTAGGGTTTGTTGAAGATTCCCTCCCACCCCCTCCATTTTCTGAGGAAAAAAAAAAAAAAAAAAGCCTGCTTAGTTTGAGGAATGAAGTATGGCTCAGGCAGTCATCCCCACCTCTTCTATCCTGAGTTCTAGAAAGAGAGAGAGTGAGAGAGAGAGTGTGTGTGTGTGTGTGTGTGTGTGTGTGTTCTTTTTAGATCCACCATTTCTCTAGCTTTCTCCAGGGGCTACTCACACCCCTCCTCAAATCCACAAAGGATTTCCAGCAGAGAGCAGCTGGTGCCCTGTATTGGCTGCTTTCCCTGGACTCAGGGGGGCTTTCACAGGAAATCAATGGCTGCTTCTTTTCCCCTCTACTGTGGTTTTCTGTGCGGACTGACATGGCCCCAGCCATACCAATCCATTCTGCAGAGCTATTTCCATTCAGATGTGCCTCTTTATAAACAGCGGAAATTAGTGGAGGGCCGGTGTCAAACTGCTTGTCACATCTTGTTTTCAGTCTGTTGAAATCAGGTTTATAGTGTCCTATTGAGAAACCTAGGCTCCTTTTGAATTGCACAATGCATTTCAGGAGTTCTATCAGGCGAGAAATGCTGAACTTCACGTTGCTATTAAAAAATAATCAAAATGATTAGGCTTTTGAATTTTTTTGGAAGGAACTTATTTGCATGGAATTTGCTGTCTTAATTGCACAACATCATTTATTCCTGGTTATTCATCTCTCTGGTGTGTAAAAGTATTCCTAGTTCATCTGTCAGTAGGAGAGCCGTGTAGTGTGAATGTGTTCTGGTGATTTAGTAGCAATGAATGAGTGACTAACCAAGTACTGAGGGCATGAATACAGTCAATACCACACCATACCATGCCTGTATCCCTCAAGCCATCAAACAAATAGTAATTAACATTTCTTGAATGCATGGCATGGACCTAGGCCACCAGTAAGTGCTTAACAACTCATTCAATTCTCACAACACTCTGAGGTAGTCACTAGTATGATTTCCACTTTATAGATGAGGTAATTGAGGTTTAAACTGATTAAGTAATTTCTCAAAGTGTCAGAGTCAGAGGTGAGCCAAAGACTCTAACTCCAGAGACCACAAAGTAACCCTTATGCAATACTGACCCCTTGTAAAATACAGTTGATTTAGCTTCAGGGTCATTTTTAATATTAAGTGTTTAAATGTACCTAGAAAGCTAAGCAGTTCCTAGATTTGAACTTGACATTGGATGATTACAGTCTATGGATAAAAATGTAAAACTTGCTTCATTTGTTTAGTGTCTTAGACTCAGTTCAGAGACTTCCATGAGAAAATAGCAGGTTTCAATACGGTTCCAAACTGGGATGAAAGAGAGGGTTAGCCGAGCTTAAAATAAGAAGATAAAGGGAGGGGAAAGACTTTCTCTGTAACAGGGTGAAGCAGAAGTACTTTTAGGAACAACCCTCATGGGATCAAGAGTGCAGATTCACAGAAATGCTTTCTTTATGCAATGTTCCTAATAGGAATAACTGCTCCTACTAGGAGAGGAACATCGTTTCTAATAAAAACAACACAATGTTTCTGATAGGACCTGGAGACTATTAGAGGGAGTATCATCCACTGGGACACCCTCTGAGGTTTAGACAGGGCTGACATCTGTAACAGGAGGCTTGCCCTCCCATCCAATGTAAAGCAATGTTTCCTCTTTTTTTCTAAATAAAAAATATTTAAGGAATTAGTACCCAAAAGCAAAATAATATTAAGACAAAACCTTCATTGTCTGAAGGGTTTTGTGGGGGAAGGAGGAAAGAATAAGATGTCATAAACAAACTTGAAATCTAAGATCTTCTTTCTTTCCATAGAAAACCATCATTGTAAGTAATATAAATAATAACTAGTACATATCTTTATACTTTTACTACCTGAATATGTATACATACTACCTGAATATGCACCCTTAATATACATTTGTTTTGTTCTGTAACAAATTTAGTAGGCTTCCCTGGTGGCTCAGACAGTAAAGAATCTGCCTGCAATGCAGGAGACCTGGGTTCAATCCCTGGGTCAGGAAGATCACCTGGAGGAGGGCGTGACAACCCATTTCAATATTTTTGTCTAGGGAATCACCATGGACAGAGGAGCCTGGTAGACTACATACAGTCCATGGGGTCACAAAGAGTCGGACACGACTGAATGCCTAACACTTTATAACAAATTAATTTCATCTGTTTTGGAAAATTTCCAAATAATACCATACTATACATAAAATGTAGCTTTTTCATTCCACTTTATGTTTTGAAGATCTAGGTTGAATTATTATACCGTTGACCCTTGAACAACACGTGGTTCAACCGGGCAAGTGCACTTATACATGAATTTTTTAAACAGTAAAGACTGTAGCCATACATGGCCATAGGCTTGTTAAATCCTTGAATGTGCTGAGCCTAGTTTCTCCACTGTGCATGACTCTTTGTGACCCCATGGACGGTAGCCCACTAGGCTCTTCTGTCCACAGGATTCTCCAGGCAAGAATATTGGAGTGGGTTGCCATGCCCTCCTCCAGGGGATCTTCTCAACTCAGGGATCAAATTCAGGTCTCCCGCATTGCAGATGGATTCTTTACCATCTGAGCCACCAGGGAAGCATAAGAATGCTGGAGTGGGTAGCCTATCCTTTCTCCCGGGGATCTTCCTGACCAAGGAATTGAACTGGGGTCTCCTGAATTCCAGGAGGATTCTTTGCCAGCTGAGCTACCAGAGAAGCTCAAATCCTCGGATATGGAACTGTAAATAAAGAACTGCATATTCAGAGGACTGAGAAATTTTTAACTTGAATTTTTCAACATCACATAGGGTAGGTGTCCTACCCACTCCACGCTGCTCAAAGTTCAACAGCAGATATTCTTGAACACTTAGGAATATATTATAATTTATTACTGTGTTCGAGTGAGTGAATGAGTGAAGTCGCTCAGTCATGTCGAACTCTTTGCAACCCCGTGAACTGTAGCCTACCAGGTTCCTCTGTCCTTGGGATTCTCCAGGCAAGAATACTGGAGTGGGTTGCCACTTCCTTCTCCAGGGGAACTTCCCAACCCAGGGATCGAACCCGGGTCTCCCGCATTGTAGACAGAAGCTTTACCGTCTGAGCCACCAGGGAAGTCCAGGTCATGAAGTATGTGCAATTTTTAATTTCAGTATATTTGTCCATATTGTTTCCCTAAGTAGCTGTACCAATGTATACAGCTTCCAGTAATTAAGAGTTCTTGTTTCCCAGTAGCCTCTGAACATGTACTATAATTGTTTTTGCAATATGATGTATGAAGAAATGGTATAGTTTACATTTTCTTTTCTAGAATTATTAGTGAAGTTGAAGTTGAGCAGAATCCTGCAACCCATCCCACCCCCACCCTCAATTTCCTTGGTTTCAGGGTACAAAACCAAGCAGTTAATGATGGGGACAATAGTCCCAGACTCAGTATCTGATACACATCCCAGAGCTGTTTTACACATACTATAGCTGCCACCAGAGGGGGAAAAAAGCTAACTGCATAATGACCAGACTGCAGCCACGACACAGGCTGTTCCACCTTGAGCAGTGCTGGCTCTATGGTTCACAATTCTGAGACTAGGCCTCAAGAGAATGGGATTAACATTATATCTCATAATAATCTATATCTTTGTGGGCATCAAAATAATTGTACCTTGTTCTGCATGTATATGTTAGTGAAAAACTATAATTGTAGGGAAGGGCTGCTAAGATTCAGGCTGACATCTTACACTCTGAGACTATGGTACCCTATGTCAACATGAAGAAGTTACAGAAGATAGACCTTCACTTCTAACTCCATAGAAACGGAATGATGTTCTGAAAAGTGGGTATTTGTAAGCAGCTCTTTGCAGGAGACCACCCTCAGTAGGAAGTTTCATTTCTTGTCACTTCAGCAAAGCTATATGTAACTAATTTTTAAACCAGGCACCCCCATACTCTACTCATCACCAGCCCGAGAAAACCTTTCAAATCTTTTAAGCACACAATACCTTGCCTAACTTGTCAGTTTTTTTCATAGATCAAGTAGAAATGAAGAATAAGCAAATAACAGATGACCAGATCTTTCCATTCAATCATCTCTTGAATAAACTGTGTAACCAAACTGTGTGAACAAGACAGCATCTAGAAGACTGCAAGAAATCATTGAACCTGCAGGCAGGAGAAGAGGGTAACGATTCTGACCCTTCATCTCAATGATTAACTGTGATCACCTCCCTTTTTTCCTTTAAAACTTTCATGGCCACATAGAGCCTTCAGAGGTGGTTTTGTGGGGCTGCAGAGTCCACCATCTCCCGAAACAGCCAGCACTGTAACTAAAGGCACTTTTCCCTTCTATCAACATTTGTGAGTATTGCTCTTCTAAGTGGTGAGCAGTGGGACCCTCGATTTGATAACAAGGTTAAAGATCTTTATTATGATTATAACCATTCAGGTTTTCATCTTTTACCTGTTTATCTAAATTCTGTTATAATGTTGCTGTTTTACTCATTTGAATAAATTCATGATACAAATTCATACTCATAAATACATTGCAATTGTGTGTGATTTATACCTATTTCAAGTATATTCTCTGAATCAGTTCTTTTCTCCTTTCAATGTCTCAATTTTACAATAGGTTCAAATTAAAATGTAGTTTTATAGATTATTTTCTTTTTGATATATAATGTTTCCATGTCTCACTTAAGAAATTCTTGTGAAGATGAAGATAATGAAGATCTCTTCCTACCTATTGAGAAGCTCTGTAACTTTTGCATTATTGCTACATTTATAGTGTAAAGCACCAAAGAATTGATGCTTCTGAACTGTGGTGTTGGAGAAGACTCTTGAGAGTCCCTCGGACAGCAAGGAGATCCAACCAGTCCATCCTAAAGGAAATCAATCCTGGCTATTCATTGGAAGGACTGATGTTGAAGCTGAAATTCCAATACTTTGGCCACCTGATGTGAAGAGCTGACTCATTTGAAAAGACTCTGACGCTGGGAAAGATTGAAGGCAGGAGGAGAAGGGGACGACAGAGGATGAGATGGTTGGATGGCATCACCAACTCAATGGACATGAGTTTGAGTAAACTCCGGGTGTTGGTGATGGACAGGGAGGCCTGACGTGCTGCAGTCCATCCATGGGTTTGCAGAGTTAGACATGACTGAGTGATTGAACTGAACTGATGGTGTAAAATAGTGAATGGTAAAGAGGAATCTAATTCTGAAGACTTCATATTGGAAAAAGAATTCTTTTAAGTCAGTCTATGCAAGATGCTCACAGAAGAGGTAGACTTCCTTCTAGCCTCAGAATTCATAAAGTTGAGTAAGTGGGCTCTGGGAGGACATGTCCTTTGCTTTCTACTAAATTGTTCCAACTGCAAAATTCAGTGCTATCATTCTCTTGGTCAGTTGTCACTGTCAAAAACTTGAGCTTCAAGTTGTCATATTATTGTTTTATGTGAGGATGAATTATTATTTTTCTCTCTGTCCCTACTGGGGTGGGGCTGGGATACAACAACAATTAAAACAAAATAATAAATTGGGGGCAAGTAATATGGTTTCTAGCACCAAAATTTCCAACGACAAGCTATTTAACCTTGGGCAAGTTAATTAACTTCTTTTAAAAGTTCTCATCGAAGCCTGCCCTGACAGACTAACAAACTTGCCATGAGAACAAAAACAAAACAAATAAATCTTGAAAAATGTTGGCCTACAGTAAGGTATTAATAATATTACAATTTATTTCATTCACCAGTACTTTTAACTAATCATTCCTAGACTGTCAGTTATAATCATCACATACGTACATGTGCATATATAAAAGTTGCAGAGCTTCTCAATTTTCTCAGTCTTCCATGAATAAACATTATAGAATATATAACAGTCTGCTTATCATTCTAACTATTAGCATTTATTTTTACATAGTCTGTTTTGGCTTTCTAACTTCCCACTTCATTTTTTTTTTTACTGAATGCCATCAATATTTCTTCCATTTTTTCTCTTTAGTAGCCCACACACATACCAACTAAAAATGAATCTAATTGACTTTCCCTTTTTAAATTACTCTCAGCAACAAAAATATTAAATGCTCATTTTCTCTGGCCAACTGTGAATGTTTCAGTGAATATAACTGGGAAAAGTTCCATTTGCCTAGATTTGTATTATTTATCCCCTTACACTGACTGCTAAAATATATAAAAGAATAATGTTCAGGCTAAAAAAAAAAAAATGACCTATCAAAAGAAACCACATGGTGATTTTCATTTAGAATTTTTAGGTATATCTAAAAGACAGCTTCCTAAAATGCTATGGTTTGGTCTTGACTTAAATGACAAAATAAGCCAGATGAATTTCTTATATCATAAATTACACAACTCTGACTACCATGATGGGTTTATTGTTAAAATTTATCCCCAGAAGGTTAATACATCAATGCCTATCTTTCCCCAGTAGAGAAAAGCTTTCATTGTGGGGAAGTTGGAGAGAATGTACACAGACTGAAATATTTTATGCACCATATGTTCTCATGGAATTCTGAGTGCAGAGACCTAGACAATTCGAAACTAAGACTAATGATATCAAATACTTCTAAGGAGCCCACCGAGTTTCTTGGTGAGCTAAGCAACTGACATGTTCTGCATTGCTTTCAGGACTCACTACTGATTTAACAATCAGAGTAGAAAAAGGACATCATCTCTTTGGTCTGTCCTTATCACATCAACAGCTATACTAACTGCCAAATGATAGGGATTGTCAAATGAGATGGTACTAAAAGTTGAACATCACTTGTGGTTTATGAAAAGAAGGTTCTAGAATTGAAGGGCAAGGCATAAGCAAGACTGGATACAAAAGAAAGCACAACCAAATTATTAAATTCTAATAAAAATGATTTGGATCTAAAATTTCCTCCATACTAATATTTAATCAACTATAAAGGAAAAATTATTAAACATACAAGGACTTGGAAAACTTACCACTCAAAGCCCTTTCTCAAACAATTTCATGAGAATATTTTAAGGCAAAATGAAAAAGAAATAAAAAGCAGAAGACATGGATCGGGTTGGGAAGATCCCCTGGAGAAAGAAATGGTAACCCATTCTAGTATTCTTGTCTAGAGAATCCCATGGACAGAGAAGCCTGGTAGACTACATAGGTCCATGGGGTCACAAAGAGTTGGACACAACTGAGCGACTTCACTTTCACTTTCTGGAATAAAAGGGAAAGTAATTTCAGAAGGTGAGCTGTACAACACACCAGTAAATAATATCTTAATTTAGAATAGAAAGACATAGATTATCTAGAATAATATGAAGTATGGTTAAGGCACCAGATACTCCTATAAATTTATATTAATCATATTTTTCCTTATTAGGAACAGGTCAATGGCAAAGCTCTGAATCCATCACTTTAAATCTTTCTAGCTACTTGATTCAACACCTAATGTTTACATGATCATAATTTTATAAATATTAACTCAGCCTCAATTAGACTCAAACTATAGTAAAGTTTGGAAGACTAAATTGTGTCTGTATACTATAAATATTAATATAGTGGTATATTAAGTTTGCAAGATGTTGAAAGAGAGGCAGTGGGAAGTGGAGGAGAATACATTTTATCATCATAAATAGTCAGGTGATATAATCTTGACCAATCAAAATTATTATTACATTAGAATATCATGACACATTCATAATGTTCATAATATTCCTATTACATATGTTCATAATGATGACCAGTAGAAATATGTTCAGTGGATCTGAGAGAAGTAATTTTGGAAATGTTTTAAGAGTGAAAAAATGTATCATATTATATGTTAAAGAGTTGTGACTATCTAAATTTGATAAATCAGGGAAATATGTGCAAGTGGATTATTAGCAATGTGGAAGCAGCAAGCCTCACCAGAGGTATCACAAACAAATGATGACATAAGGCAACTGAAGGAAGAGGCACGAGGATTTGTTTTCTATTACGAGTTAGTAGTGCTTTGGTTTTCACCACCCAAAGGCAGTTACTTTCACAATTAAAATTATGGACAGAGAAAAGAGGATATATGTATTTTTTTGTTTTAATAAACTCTGGTTTATGCAAAAGTGCTGGTCTCTGGAACTATTCAATAAAAGTCTTAAGCATGCTATGTCTATGCTGTCCAGGACCATCACTACTAAACAGATATGGCTATGGAGCACTTGAAACGTGGCTATCGCAACTAACGAACAAAAGTCGTAATTCAGTCATCCTAATTCAACTAAATCCAAATGACTAGCTGTGTCTCATGTCTACCATATTGGTCAGTGCAGCTCTTGATAAGTAGTTCCCCATCTTTTACCATCAAACAATTTTTATTGTTTATTTTCTGTGAGAGCACCCTCCCCCATGCTTTTAAGAATTTTGTCAATAACATTTCAATAAAATCCATGTACTACTCTATTCAAACCATGTAACTGCTAATTAGAGCTTTGACGAACCTGAAACTCTATCACCTCACCAAATCTAACCAAACCCAAAGCAACTTGACACCCTTGAAGGGAGGAGTTTATTCCCAATTCGGATATAATTTTCATTAGTCTTTGTGAAAGAGCAAAGTGCTTCACAGACTCTCTGTTAGTGTTATGTGAACCCAAAAGGGCCTGGCAATTTCTGCTGACTCTTAATGCTGTAAAATCTTATGAATCGGTTCCATTTCAGGTCTCTGATAGAATTATGAAGGATGCTGAAATCTAAATTGGACCTCTACACCATGGGTCCATCTATAAAATCCTCCGTATCCTTTGAAGAGCTCAACTGTTCTTTGACTGGTCTCCCAGAAATCAGTGAAGCTCATTAAAGCACGGGGACTTGATCCTGCTTAAGACATACATTCAGTTCAGTTCAGTCGCTCAGTCGTGTCCGACTCTTTGCGACCCCATGAATCGCAGCACGCCAGGCCTCCCTGTCCATCACCAACTCATACATTAGCAGATCCTAAAAGCTACAAATAACAAGCGGCAAATATGCTTGAGGCCTGGAGTACTGCTGTCCAGGGAGCAGCAAAGAGTCAGACATGACTGAGCGGCTGAACTGAACTGAACTGAAAGATATTTGAGGCAGCAGTCGCTCCCTGTCCTGATCCTAAACACATGCCAAAGAGTCATTCTCCACCTTCTGTTCTACCTCAAAGGGAAAAAGCCCCTATATTGCTTTCTCGTGCAGCTAGCATGGAGGGAAGAAGGCATTCTTTGAAGTCAAATTCTGGCACTGTTCCATTTCAATTCTATTCTATCCAGGCATCAAGAGGTCATTCTGTAAAACTGATAACTTGAACACAGAACAAATAAGAGTAAGCCACTCACATGGTTTTTCGGGCACCCTGGGCTAGCCAGCTTAAGTAGGTCAAGGGTTCAAAGGCTAGATTTCAAGCTGACCACATCAGTTTATGGACAACATTATTAATTATCACTATATAATATGAGGGCTTCCCTAGTAGCTCAGTTGGTAAAGAATCCAGCTGCAATCTCCTGCAATGCAGGGGACCTTGGTTTGATTCTTGGGTCAGGAAGATCCCCTGGAGAAGGGATAGCCTACCCATTCCAGTATTCTTGGGCTTCCCTGGTGGTTCAGACAGCAAAGAATTCATCTGCAGTGTGGGAGACTTGGGTTTGATCCCTGGGTTCAGAAGATCCCCTGGAGGAGGGCATGGCAACCCACTCCAGTATTCTTGCCTAGAGAATCCCCATGACAGAGGAGCCTGGCAGGTTGCAGTCCACGGGGTTGCAAAGAGTTGGACATGACTAAGCAACTAAGCATGCATGTTTATTGTGTGAAAAGTTAAAGGAATTGCCTGCTGTTCCAGTTTTCATGCACTGGTAGAGTCAAGAATTGTAGAACTGCTCCTATTTCAAGCAAGGTAAACAGGGTCAGCACCTTATAAAAGCTGGTTTACATGAGAGGAGAATGGGACAGGTGACAATCACACCCAATTAAGTGGGGTTGGGAGCTTGTGACTCTGGAAAGAGCATATACATACTCACTAAGGAGTTATTTGAAATAATAGATTTTTGACTTGAAGAAATAAGTTCATTTCTCATGATTTGGGATTTGAAATGAGGTATCTGTTGTCAAGTCAGAGGAGAAAAAAGAAATAAGCGTTGTTCTCAACACTAATGAAACACAATGTCCTTGCTAGTCACCAGTTTGGGATACCTGAAGTGAAGTGAAGAAGTGAAGTTGCTCAGTTGTGTCCAACTCTTTGCGACCCCATGGACTGTAGCCTACCAGGTTCCTCTGTTCATGGGATTTTCCAGGCAATAGTCCTGGAGTGGATTGCCATTTCCTTCTCCATGGGATCTTCCCAACCCAGGGATCAAACCCGGGTCTCCTGCATTGTAGACAGACGCTTTACCGCCTGAGCCACCAGGGAAGTATCTCATCTACTCATTCTTAAGGGTCAGATGTAGCCAAGTCCACATTCATTGCTCTTAAGGACAGAAATGGCAAACAGTATCTTATACTGAAATTCACTAACATTTACTTAGCTAAAAAAAAAAAAAAAAAAAGTAGGGGGAAATGGCACTGCCATTTCTCTATTATGACATCTGTGATATTTTATTTCAATTTTATAGTAATTATTTCCTTATATCCTTACCATTCTATTTGATAAGCAGATGTTCAAAAATAGGAATTGCATTTTCTGCTTTTTTTTACATTACTAACACTTAGTTCATATTGAAAAGCAGAGACATTACTTTGCCGACTAAGGTCTGTCTAGTCAAGGCTATGGTTTTTCCAGTGGTCATGTATGGATGCGAGAATTGGACTGTGAAGAAAAGTAAGTGCTAAAGCATTGATGCTTTTGAGCTGTGGTGTTGAAGAAGACTCTTGAGAGTCCCTTCCAACCAGTCCACTCTAAAGGAGATCAGCCTTGGGTGTTCTTTGGAAGGAATGATGCTAAAGCTGAAACTCCAGTACTTTGGCTACCTCATGCGAAGAGTTGACTCATTGGAAAAGACTCTGATGCTGGGAGGGATTGGAGGCAGGAGGAGAAGGGGACGACAGAGGATGAGACGGCTAGATGGCATCACCGACTCAATGGACATGAGTTTGAGTGAACTCCAGGAGTTGGTGATGGACAGGGTGGCCTGACTTGCTGTGATTCATGGGGTCACAAAGAGTCAGACACAACTGAACTGAAGTGAACACTTATTTCAGTATGTGGCATTAGAAAAATCCTTGTAGATTTGTTTGAAAATTTGTTAAAAAAAAAAACTAATGAATAAATAACCCATGGCCCTTATCCTCAAAAAGCTTAAAAACAAGTTATGGACATAATTTTATTATCTCTCTTTTACTCCTTACTATCCTTTATCACCCTCTCTTTTATCATTTATCAACTTCCACCCCAATCCAGCCCTATATACTATAGATTTTTTTCCTAAAATAGCATTCTAAACTCCCTTTTCATTTTTATTCTCATAGCCACTAATTCCACACAGGTCCATTCTTTCTCAAGTGGTTTACTTTTAGAATTTATAACTGGTTTCTATCACCAAAATTTTCTGTTTTCCAGCCCAACCTGTCTGGTAAGTGTCTCTCATCACTTTTGAGATAGAGCTGATATGCCAATCCCAAACTCCCACACAGCATTGTCAACTGTGCTCCAATATAAAACAATTTTTTTTTTTTTAAAAAGAACTGACAATGAATGTTAGTGAAGTAAATGATAATGAAGCTCATTCATAAAATGAATTGAAGGCATGCTGGCACTATTATAACACAATAATTTTTAGAAATAAGTATAGAAAAAGGGAGAGTAAAAATAAATGACATATTTATTACTATTGCATTCATATCATCATGAAAATATAGAAATTGTTTAGAATAATAATCTGACATCACTTCTGAGGTGATATAAATTTGTTTGTGTAATCTTTTGAGGTAGTTAAATTATACGACTCTAAATTCATTGAACAACTCTTGAAAGTAAGAACCAACCAAGTAAGTGATTGTTTGGTTTACTTATTGTGCCTGAGCCATATTAGATGTTCATTCTATATGAGTTTTTAAAATTTATTTATAGAAAAATTTCAAACAGAGCATATAAATATGGCAAGCAAAACACTTTACTATGGCTACTGTTTAGTTTGGAATACTAGCAGTTTCATAGCGCTAATATCAATGAAGTCATTTTTCTTCTAAATTAAAGATTATGTACAATATTGGAAAAGCAGTTATGGTAGTCATGGGGCTAACTTTGTTTTATGATAGCTACACCTAATCCATTCTGCTCATTGTTAACATGACTAGAGCAACATCAACAATGAATACTTGTCAGAAATGTTGAGGGAGTCTGCAAATTCAGAAGGGAACTGATTTTTATTTAGTATTTCCTCACAGAACATAAATTTAATTCCCATTTGGCTCCGAACACTGTGAGGTCTATTTTTTAAAAAAGGAAGAAATAGCACATTTGAGAGGAGAGTGTTCAGAGGCAAATACTGAGCTGAATAACCTGCTTGCTAAAGAGTTGTTAACATAGATGATATTTCCAGAGAACTATTAGCATAAACAAATCTGTATATGAACCAGCATATAGATGCAGCTTGAAAATACTGAAAACGGAGAGATCAAGATGGCTGAATATGTGGATGTAGATCTCCACTCTGCCCTGCAAACACATCAAAAATATTTCTACGTGTAAAGCAATTCTCATTGAAAACAAACTGGAGACTGGCAAAAAGAGTCTTCTACAAACAAGATTGTAAGAAACATCCACAGACACAGAGTTGGGTAGGAAAGGAAAAGAAAAACTCAGGTCAAGACCTGTGTCCTAAGGAGGTGACAGAGAGGAGGAGGAGTATCTGGGTCCACAGATTCTACCAGGGGAGTGAGCAGCTTGAATCACAAGTGAGGCACCCTAGCTCTGTGGTCCAACACCAAGAAGTCAAGTCTCCTTAGCTGGTTTGAAAACCAGTGAGACTGACAGAGGAGCAGTAAGAAACCTAGATGTGACTTGTGAAGAGCAGGCACATGCTTGCTTAATCCTGAAACAAGGCAGAGGAAGGAGTTGAAGCTGCCTGGGACTCTGGCAAGGTTTGTGTGGCCTCTCAGCATTCATCTCAACAGGAACTGAGCACCTGCTCCAAGTGCTCTTGCTCTGTGGTGTAGCTCTCCACTTGGGTGAAGGCTGCTGCAGTTGAGAATTAGCATAGTTGCAGGAAACAGAACTAGCCAGTGGGGGCCAAGGAGGTCAGGCACAGTCTGGGGTTTGACTGGTACCAGGATTGCCCAAGTGGAAGCCCAGTCCATGTCAAGCACCCACTCTGACACCTCATGCTCCAGGTCATCAAGGCAAAAGTGTCAGTACAGGAAGGTGGAGAGACTACACTTAGAAGAAAAAGACCTCCTTATACATGATACTTAGGCCTTCTGCCACCATTACCTTGATTCCAAAACCAAACAAATATACAACAGAAAATAAAAAGAAGAAAATTATAGATCATTATTTCTAACAGATATAAGTGCAAAATCTTCAATAAAATATTAAGTGACTAAGTGAAGTCGCTCAGTCGTATCCGACTCTTTGCAACCCCATGAACTGTAGCCTACCAGGCTCCTCCATCCACGGGATTCTCCAGGCAAGAATACTGGAGTGGGTCGCCATTTCCTTCTCCAGGGGGTCTTCCCAACAGCAGGGATCAAACCCGTGTCTCCCGCATTGGAGGCAGACGTTTTAACCTCTGAGCCACCAGAGTCCTGTAATAAAATATTAGTGAACCAAATTCAGCAATACATAAAAAGATCATATAACATGAACCAGTGTGATTTATTCCAGGAATGCAAGAATGGATCAATATCTGCAAATGTACCACATTAATAAAAGAAGGGTAAAAATACAGGATCATCTCAATAGATGCATTACAAGCATTTGACATTTTTATCATTCATGATAAAAATTCTCATCAAAGTTGGTATAGAGGAAACATATCCCAATATAATAAAAGTCTTTTATGACAAACCCACAGCTAATATACTATAGGGAGAAAATATGAAAGCATCCCTCTAAAATTAGCAACAAGACAAGGTTGCCACTTTCACTATCTCTATTTAATGTAGTTTTGGAAGACCTAGCCAGAGCAATCAGATAAGGAAAAGAAATAATGTCTAAACTGGAACTGAAGAAGTAAATGGTCATTATTTGCAGATAACATGATACTATAAATAGAAAACCCTAAAACTATTAGAACTAATAAATGGATTCAGTAAAGTTGTAGAATATAATGTTAATATACAGATATTGGTTGCTCTTCTATACACTAATGAACTATCAGAAAGAAAAGGCAAGAAAACAATCCCATTTAAAATGGCAAGAAAAGGAATAAAATGCCTAGGAATAAACTTAACCAAGGAGGTGAAAGACCTATATACTGAAAATCATTAAACACTGATGAAGGTAACTGAAGATGAGAGGAGTAATAGAATGATATCCTGTGTTAACAGATTGGAAGAATCAATAAAGTTAAAATGGGCATACCACACACAGTAATCTACAGATTTAATGTAATTCCTATCAAAATACATGTGACACTTTTTCACAAAATCAGAAAAAATAACTGTACTACTTACATGGAGCCATAAAAGATCCCAAATTGCCAAAGCAATATTCAGAAAATAAAACCAAGAAGGGGGTATCATATCCCCTAATTTCAGACTGGATTGCAAAGCTACAGCAAACAAAATAGTGTGGAACTTATACAAAAACAGACATATAGGTCAAAGGAACTGAACAGAGTGCCTCAACATGAACTCACACACTTATGACCAATTAATCTATGACAATGGAGGCAAGAATATACAGCAGAGAAAAGACATTTCAATAAGTGGTGAGGTCAATAAGTGGTGAGGAGGAAATTGGACAGCAATGTGTAAAAGAATAAAATTAGAACATTTTCTCGAACCATATTAAAAATAAACTCAAAATGATTTATAGACCTAAACATAAGTAAAGTGAAAATTAACAAATGGAATCTAATTAAACTTAACAGGATTTGCATAGCAAAGGAAACTATCAATAGAACAAAAGGAAAATCTACCAAATGGGAGAAAATATTTTCAAGTGATATGATTTATAAAGGGTTAATACCCAAAATAGGTAAAGAGCTCATACAACTCAATAACAAAAAAAGAAAGAAAGAAACAAGAAACAGGCACAAGACCTGACTAGACACTTCTGAAAAAATACATGCAAAGGGCCAACAGGCCATGAAAAGATGCTCAGCATTGCTAATCATCAGGGAAATCAAATCAAAACAGCAATGAGATATAACTTTATATCTGTCAGAATGACTACCATCAAAAAAGACCATTGTGTTAGTGAGGATGTGGAAAAAAGAGAACTTCAATATACTATTGGCAGGAATGGAAATTGGTGCAGCCCTATGGAAAACAGTATAAAGGTACCTCAATAAACTGAAATAGAACTATCTAATATCCAGCCATGCAACCCTTGAGTACGTAGCCAAGGAAACAAAACACTCATTTGAAAAGATACATGCAGTATACACACAATATATATAATATATACACACCAATATTCACAGCAGTATTATTTCCAATAGACAAGATATGGAAGAAACTGAAGTGTCCTTTGACAGACGAATGGAAAAAGAAAGTGTGAGATATTTATATATATATATATGTGTCACATATATATATACACACATGTATATGTACATGAACAAATATACACACACATAAAAACACAATGGAATATTACTCTGCAATTAAAAAGAGCTGCCTGACGGCTCAGATGGTAAAGAGTCTGTCTGCAATGCATGGGACCCAGGTTCAATCCCTGGGTCAGGAAGATCCCCTGCAGAAGGAAATGCTAACCCACTCCATTATTCTTGCCTGGAGAATTCCATGGACAGAGGAACCTAGCAGGCTACAGTCCATGGCGTCACAGAGAGGTGGACACAACTGAACCTCTAAAACATGTAAAAAAGAATGAACTTTTGCAATATGCAACAACACTGAAGGATCTGTTTGATTACCAATCTAGTGATTACCAGTAGGGAAAGAAAAATTGGGGAGGAGTAAGGAAGGAGTAGGGAAGTAACAGATACAATCTGCTCTGCATAAAATAAACAAACTGCAAGGATATATTGCACAATACACAAAATATGGACAATATTATATAAAACATTCAAATGGAGTATAATCTATAAAAATATTTAATCACTATGTTGTCTATTTCTAACTAATATAACATAAATCAAACACACTTCAACAAAAGAAGTTAAATGTAAATAATGACAGTCAAATCAAGTTTCAACTTCTAATGAATATGGTTATACTAGTACTTTTTAAATTATTGTTTTATTTTGTTTTCATGACTTCAATATAAAATTGTACAATGAAAAATCTGATTCACATCCCTGCAGCCATCTGCCTACTAACCATCTATATCTCATGTAATCTCTTCCCTTAATATTTTTAGAGTTCTTCCAGGATTCCTGTATTTAAATAATCCAAAGTTTCTGGTCTTACATGTAGATCTTTAATCCATTTTGAGTTTATTTTTGTGTGTGGTGTTAGAAAGTGATCTAGTTTCATGCTTTTACAAGTGGTTGACCAGTTTTCCCAGCACTTGTTAAAGAGATTGTCTTTACTCCATTGTATATTCTTGCCTCCTTTGTCAAAGATAAGGTGTCCATATGTGTGTGGATTTATCTCTGGGCTTTCTTTTTTGTTCCGTTGATCTATATTTCTGTCTTTGTGCCAATACCATACTGTCTTGATGACTGTGGCTTTGTAGTAGAGCCTGAAGTCAGGCAAGTTGATTCCTCCAGTTCCATTCTTCTTTCTCAAGATTGCTTTGGCTATTCGAGGTTTTTTGTATTTCCATAAAAATCTTGAAATTATTTGTTCTAGTTCTGTGAAAAATATCGCTGGTAGCTTGATAGGGACTGCATTGAATTTGTAGATTGCTTTGGGTAGTATACTCATTTTCACTATATTGATTCTTCCAATCCATGAACATGGTATATTTCTCCATCTATTAGTGTCCTCTTTGATTTCTTTCATCAGTGTTTTATAGTTTTCTATATATAGGTCTTTAGTTTCTTTAGGTAGATATATTCCTAAGTATTTTATTCTTTTCATTGCAATGGTGAATGGAATTGTTTCCTTAATTTCTTTTTCTACTTTCTCATTATTAGTGTATAGGAATGCAAGGGATTTCTGTGTGTTGATTTTATATCCTGCAACTTTACTATATTAATTGATTAGCTCTAGTAATTTTCTGGTGGAGTCTTTAGGATTTTCTATGTAGAGGATCATGTCATCTGCAAACAGAGTTTTACTTCTTCTTTTCCAATTTGGATTCCTTTTATTTCTTTTACTGCTCTGATTGCTGTGGTCAAAACTTCTAGAACTATGTTGAATAGTAGCGGTGAAAGTGGGCACCCTTGTCTTGTTCCTGACTTTAGGGGAAATGCTTTCAATTTTTCACCATTGAGGATAATGTTTCTGTGGGTTTGTCATATATAGCTTTTATTATGTTGAGGTATGTTCCTTCTATTCCTACTTTCTGGAGAGTTTTTATCATAAAAGGATGTTGAATTCTGTCAAAGGCCTTCTCTGCATCTATTGAGATAATCATATGGCTTTTATTTTTCAATTTGTTAATGTGGTGAATTACATTGATTGACTTGTGGATATTGAAGAATCCTTGCATCCCTGGGATAAAGCCCACTTGGTCATGGTGTATGATCTTTTTAATGTGTTGTTGGATTCGGATTGCTCCTAGAGGAGAACATAGGCAAAACACTCTCCGACATAAATCACAGCAGGATCGTCTATGATCCACCCCCCAGAATTCTGGAAATAAAAGCAAAAATAAACAAATGGGATCTAATTAAAATTAAAACCTTCTGCACAACAAAGGAAAATATAAGCAAAGTGAAAAGACAGCCTTCCGAATGGGAGAAAATAATAGCAAATGAAGCAACTGACAAACAACTAATCTCAAAAATATACAAGCAACACCTGCAGCTCAATTCCAGAAAAATAAACGACCCAATCAAAAAATGGGCCAAAGAACTAAATAGACATTTCTCCAAAGAAGACATGCGGATGGCTAACAAACACATGAAAATATGCTCAACATCACTCATTATTAGAGAAATGCAAATCAAAACCACAATGAGGTACCACTTCACACCAGTCAGAATGGCTGCAATCCAAAAGTCTGCAAGCAATAAATGCTGGAGAGGGTGTGGAGAAAAGGGAACCCTCCTACACTGTTGGTGGGAATGTAAACTAGTACAGCCACTATGGAGAACAGTGTGGACATTCCTTTAAAAATTGCAAATAGAACTGCCTTATGACCCAGCAATCCCACTGCTGGGCATACACACCAAGGAAACCAGAATTGAAAGAGACACATGTACCCCAATGTTCATCGCAGCACTGTTTATAATAGCCAGGACATGGAAACAACCTAGATGTCCATCAGCAGATGAATGGATAAGAAAGCTGTGGTACATATACACAGTGGAGTATTACTCAGCGGTTAAAAAGAATACATTTGAATCAATTCTGATGAGATGGATGAAACTGGAGCCGATTATACAGAGTGAAGTAAGCCAGAAAGAAAAAACACCAATACAGTATACTAACACATATATATGGCATTTAGAAAGATGGCAATGATGACCCTGTATGCGAGACAGCAAAAGAGACACAGATGTGTAGAGCAGACTTTTGGACTCTGAGGGAGAGGATGGGATGATTTGGGAGAATGGCATTGAAACATGTATACTATCAGGTGAGAAATGAATCGCCAGTCTATGTCTGATGCAGGATACAGGATGCTTGGGTCTGGTGCAGGGGGATGACCCAGAGAGATGTTATGGGGAGGGAGGTGGGAGGGAGTTTCATGTTTGGGAACTCATGTACACCCGTGGTGGATTCATGTCAATGTATGGCAAAACAAATACAGTATTGTAAAGTAAAATAAAGTAAAAATAAAAATTTAAACAAATAAATAAATAATACAAATAAAACACACTTTTAAAAATTTTCTCCCTTTCTTATAAAAAGAAAACACACAGTATGTCCTATTCTGCATTTTTTAATTTAATATTTTGCAATGTGCAAAAAATCTTTTCACATCAATGAATAAATAGAATCTCAATTATTTTTGTTGCCAGATAGTATTTCATTAACATGCTCATATTTAGTTGCTCAGTCGTGTCCGACCCTTTGCAACACTATGGACTGCAGCCCACTTCTCCTCTCTCTGTGGGATTTTCCAGGCAAGAATACTGGAGTGTGTTGTTATTTCCTTCTCCAGAGAATCTTTCAGGCCCAGGAACTGAATCCATGTCTCCTGTGTCTCCAGCACTGCAGGCAGATTGTCTACCACTGAGCCACAGGGGGGAAGCCCAATCTATTGTGTGTGTATGCATGTGTGTGTATATATACACATACATATACATATGTATATACATGTATATACATACATATATATACATATTATATATACATATATATATTGTGTGTGTATATATACACACACAACTATATATATATGGGCTTCTCTCCTAGCTCAGTAAAGAATCTGCCTGCAGTGCAGGAGAACCCGGTTCAATTCCTGGGTTGGGAATATCCACTGGAGAAGGGATAGGCTACCCACTCCAGTATTCTTGGGCTTCCCCTGTGGCTCAGCTGGTAAAGAATCTGCCTACAATGCGGGAGACCTGGGTTTGATTCCTGGGTTGGGAAGATACCCTGGAGAAGGGGAAAGGCTACCCACTCCAGTATTCTGGCCTGGAGAATTCCATGGACTACACAGTCCATGGGGTCACAAAGAGTCGGACATGATTGAGTTTCACTTTCTCTCTTATATATATATATATATATATATATATATATATATAGTTGTTTAATTGCTCTATGAATATATATATATATATATAGTTGTTACTTTGTTGCTCAGTCATGCCGGACTCTTTGTGATCCCATGGACTGTAGCCTGCCAGGCTCCTTTGTCTATAGAATTTTCCAGGCAAGAATATTGGCGTAGGCTGCCATTTCCGTGTATGTGTGTGTGTGTGTCTGTGTGTGTGTCTGTGTGTGTGTGTGTCTGTGTGTGTGTGTGTCTGTGTGTGTGTGTCTGTGTGTGTGTCTGTCTGTGTGTGTCTGTGTCTGTGTGTGAGTGTGTGTGTGTCTGTGTGTTTGTCTGTGTGTAATTATTTATCCAGCCCTTACCAGGGAAGGCTGAGCACCAAAGAATTGATGCTTTTGAACTGTGGTGTTGGAGAAGACTCTTGAGAGTCCCTTGGACTGCAAGGAGATCCAACCAGTCCATTCTGAAGATCAGCCCTGGGATTTCTTTGGAAGGAATGACGCTAAAGCTGAGGCTCCAGTACTTTGGCCACCTCATGTGAAGAGTTGACTCATTGGAAAAGACTCTGATGCTGGGAGGGATTGGGGGCAGGAGGAGAAGGGGACCACCGAGGATGAGATGGCTGGATGGCATCACAGACTCAATGGACGTGAGTCTGAGCGAACTCCGAGAGATGGTGATGGACAGGGAGGCCTGGCATGCTACGATTCATAGGGTCGCAAAGAGTCGGACACGACTGAGTGACTGAACTGAACTGAACTACCAGGGAATATTTGGGACATATTTAACATTTTCCAAGCATAAGCAAAATCAGGAATCTGATTATTAGCATTCTGAATAACAAGGAATCTATCTCATTTTTTTTCCTTGTGCAGGTATAAATGTGGCATACATTTTTAGGCATCTATATAGGAAATACAAAGCACTGAAAAAGGGCAAAATGTAGGACAGGCCTCACATTTGTACACAGCAGCCATCAACGGCAGCATACAGCTGAAACTGCCTTGTCTCTCACAGCAATTATACTCTGATAAATATGCTCTCCAAGTAAAGGAGCACCATTTACTCATGCAGAAAACCTCAAGTATCCATAACCTTCAGTCATTCATGGAATGACCATTTGAAAACTAAATTCAAGCAATGACAAATGAAAACAAAAGAGCTTTAGTGATGAGAGTTGAATATTCTTAGACAGTAAACCAATAGAAGCTCTAAGTATTATAGAAATCACATAGTCAACATAGCAAAATATAAATACCATATAAATATAGTAATAAAATTAACAAAGTAAGATGAAAGAATGAAGTAGGGAGCTACTTGGGGGTTCTAATATTTACATTTGCATAGCAAGGAATCAGTCAGAATTGTTTAAAGTGTAGAAGTGAAAAAAATGAATAATCTCAAGAGATTAGTCTCCTTCAGTTAGAATATCTTTTAGAAAGTAAAGTCTTGTTGTAAAATGATTCTTCAAAGAACAGTATTTCTTTGAATTTTCTTTCTTTTTCTTAATGTTTAAAATGAAAAGTGAAAGTGAAAGTTGCTCAATCATGTCCAACTCTTTGTGACCCATGGACTGCAGCCCACCAGGCTCTACTGTCCATGGGATTTCCCAGGCAAGAATACTAGAGTGGGTTGCCATTTCCTTTTCCAAGGGATCTTCCTGATCCAACAATCCAACTCAGGTCTCCTGCATTGTAGGCAAATTCTTTACCATTTGAGCCACCAGGGAAGCCCCTAATGTTTAAATAAGTAAGAGTAAATACAATAACTTTCTTATAAATTAGATAATATTATAATTATAATATAATCAAATCACCACCAAGTATTATTTTTTAGATCTCTATGTACCTAACTTTCTATTTACATTATGCATATATACAAAAAAGATATCTGCCATTCAGTTCAGTTCAGTTCAGTCACTCAGTCATATCCAACTCTTTGTGACCCCATGAATCGCAGCACGCCAGGCCTCCTTGTCCATCACCAACTCCCAGAGTTTACCCAAATTCATGTCCATCGAGTCAGTGGTGCCATCCAGCCATCTCATCCTCTGTTGCCCCCTTCTCCTCCTGCCCTCAATGCCTCCCAGCATCAGGGTCTTTTCCAATGAGTCAACTCTTCGCATGAGGTGGTCAAAGTACTGGAGTTTCAGCTTCAGCAACAGTCCATTAAGGTCTCATAATATAAGTAATGTTAAGGTATGAATTGTGACTTGTTATTCTTATATTTTGTTGCCTATTTCTGTATATTCTGAGTTTCTTAAAATCTTAGCAAAAGGCAAGTATATTTTTAAAGTATGATTCCTAAATAACATGTATTAACTATTTTGCATAATATAAGAGGAATGTATTCACTGTAGCTTTAGCAATAATTTTCTTATTAGAAACAAAATACTTTCCCAATAATTAGGAAATTATTAACTAAATAAAGAATTATCAAACTGATTGCTGTGTAAAACATACATTGTAATTTTGAAGTATGTGGGCCAGTAACAAATAATGTTCATTTTGTGATATTAAATGGAAGAAAAAGAAAAATTATAGTTGCATTGTGAATCCAAGTACTTAAAATATATTAATAGACAGACAATACAAATGTATTAAAAATTTTTTTGAACTAGGGTAGTGGTGATGTTTTCAGGTGTGACTTATTTCTCTTTATCATGTTTTTGTAGTTTTCTTAATAGTCTCTTTTTGGTTATTTTTTTTTACAATTAAAAAGAGTTTATATTAATATTCAAAAGACTTAACTAACCCACAGTCATTTATGGCTTTCACAGAATTGATGGTGTGAATTTAGGTAGCTACCTCTTTAGAACAGTTTTGACATAAATGAGTCCAAAAGGCTTCTCTGTAATCATTTATAATAGGTCACGGTGCTTTTTTCCCAAGGAATCTGTTAAGCTAATTCTTTATTTTTAATTTTTGTTTAAATAAGAAAATATCCTAGAGAGTGATAAGAACACATTAAAAATCATAAACCAGACTCTTCTCCTGTTAAGATAATATGGAAAACATTGGAAAGTGAGAACATATGCTTTAGATTTGGGATGGTTTCTAATTTTGGACATTTTTTTTGTAATGCCCTGAGATTTGAAAATGAATTTAATTCAAGTAGATCCATCACTAAAGATATTGAAAAAGCATAGCTAGTTTTAAATGACTATATACTTTTGCAGATTATAATCAGAAGGGAGGAGAGAGAAAAATGTAAGACTTCCTATCACCTGCACAAAGCTTGCACAATATACAGCCACACAGCAGGGCATTATCTACTCAGCCTTGAATCTTGAATTCTGTTTTGTTAAAGTTGAATACAACGTATTATTTCCCACAAAACAATGAACCCATTAGCTACAACTATGCTTTTTTTTTCCTTTTAATATCTTGTATGTGGGTTCTCTCTCACAAGTTAAAACAATTCTTCCAATGGTGCCATGTAAACAACATAAGTTATTGACTTCACTTGACCCTTGCTCGTTCAGTTCAGTTCAGTCGCTCAGTCATGTCTGACTCTTTGTGACCCCATGAATCGCAGCACGCCAGGCCTCCCTATCCATCACCATCTCCCGGAGTTCACTCAGACTCACGTCCATCAAGTCCGTGATGCCATCCAGCCATCTCATCCTCGGTCGTCCCCTTCTCCTCCTGCCCCCAATCCCTCCCAGCATCAGAGTCTTTTCCAATGAGTCAACTCTTTGCATGAGGTGGCCAAAGTACTGGAGTTTCAGCTTTAGCATCATTCCTTCCAAAGAAATCCCTGGGCTGATCTCCTTCAGAATGGACTGGTTGGATCTCCTTGCAGTCCAAGGGACTCTCAAGAGTCTTCTCCAATACCACAGTTCAAAAGCATCAGTTCTTCAGCACTCAGCCTTCTTCACAGTCCAACTCTCACATCCATACATGACCACAGGAAAAACCATAGCCTTGACTAGACAGACCTTAGCCGGCAAAGTAATGTCTCTGCTTTTGAATATACTATCTAGGTTAGTCATAACTTTTCTTCCAAGGAGTAAACATCTTTTTCTACACCAAAAGTTTGCTGAGACATTTACTCTGCTCTCTGAGGGCTCAACAAGGAAATATGTTGATATCCTTCACTATTTTTCAGGTCTTCTGGTGGGCAATTTGATACCCAAATAGACTATCAAATTTCGACTTGTAAGGTGTGAGAAGCGGAGAAGGCAATGGCAACCCACTCCAGTACTCTTGCCTGGAAAATCCCATGGATGGAGGAGCCTGGTGGGCTACAGTCCATGGGGTCACTAGGAGTCAGACACGAATGAGCAACTTCACTTTCACTTTTCACTTTCATGCATTGGCGAAGGAAATGGCAACCCACTCCAGTGTTCTTGCCTGGAGAATCCCAGGGACAGGGGAGCCTGGTGGGCTGCCGTCTATGGGGTCACACAGAGTTGGACACGACTGAAGAGACTTAGCAGTAGCAGCAGCAAGGTGTGAGAAGAGGGTGTTTGCTATGACCAGTGCATTCTATTGGCAAAACTCTGTTAGCCTTTGCTGTGCTTCATTTTGTACTTATATTTTTTGTAGCCAAAGATGGAGAAGGTCTATACAGTCAGCAAAAACAAGACCGGGAGCTGCCTGTGGCTCAGATCATGAACTCCTTATTGCCAAATTCAAACTTAAATTGAAGAAAGTAGGGAAAACCACTAGACTATTCAGGTATGATTTAAATCCCTTAGGATTATACAGTGGAAGAGACAAATAGATTCAAGGGATTAGATCTGATAGAGTACCTGAAGAACAATGGACGGAGGTTTGTAACATTGTACAGGGGGCAGTGATCAAGAACATTCCCAAGAAAAAGAAATACAAAAAGGCAAAATGGTTGTCTAGGAGGCTTTACAAATAGCTTAGAAAAAAAGAGAAGCAAAAGAGAAAGGAGAAAAAGAAAGCTATATCCATTTGAATGCAGAGTTCCAAAGAATAGCAAGGAGAAATAAAAAAGCCTTCCTCAATGATCAATGCAAAGAAATACAGGGAAACAACAGAATGGGAAAGACTAGAGATCTCTTCAAGAAAATTAGAGATACCAAAGAAACATTTAATGCAAATATGGGCACAATAAAATACAGAAAAAGTATGGAGCGAAAGAATCAGAAGATATGAAGAAGTGGCAAGAATACACAGAAGACCTATACAAAAAAGGTTTTCATGACCCAGGTAACCAAGATGGTATGATCACCCACCTAGAGCCAGACATCCTGGAACGCAAGGGCAAGTGGGCCTTTGGAAGCATCGTCTGGAACAAAGCTAATGGAGGTGATAAAATTCCAGCTGAGCTATATCAAATCCTAAAAGATGATACTGTGAAAGTGGTGCATCAGTATGCTAGCAAATTTGGAAAGCTAGCAGTGGCCACAGGACTGGGAAACGTCAGTTTTCATTCAAACCACAAAGAAAGGCAATGCCAAAGAATGATCAAACTACTGCACAATTACACTCATCTCACATGCTAGCAAAGTAATGTTCAAAATTCTCCAAGCCAGGCTTCAACAGTACATGAACCATGAATTTCCAGGTATCCAAGCTGGATTTAGAAAAGGCAAAGGAACAAGAGATCAAATTGCCAATATCTGTTAGATCATGGAAAAAGGAAGAGAGTTCCAGAAAAACATCTACTTCTGCTTTACTGACTATACCAAAGCCTTTGATTGTGTGGATCACAACAAACTGTGGAAAATTCTTAAAGAGATGGGAATACCAGGCCACCTGATCTGCCTCCTGAGAAATCTGTATGCAGGTCAGGAAGCAACAATTAGAACTGGACATGGAAGAAGAGACTGGTTCCAAATAGGGAAAGGAGTACATCAAGGATGTATACTGTCACCCTGCTTATTTAACTTCTATGCAGAGTACATCATGAGAAATGCTGTGCTGGATGAAGCACAAGCTGGAATCAAGATTGCCAGGAGAAATATCAATAACCTCAGATATGCTGATGACACCACCCTTATGGCAGAAAGCGAAGAACTAAAGAGCCTCTTGATGAAAGTCAAAGAGGAGAGTGAAAAACTTGGCTTAAAGCTCAATATTCAGAAAATTAAGATCATGGCATCTGGTCCCATCACTTCATGGCAAATAGATGGGGAAACAGTGGAAACGGTGACAGACTTTAGTTCTGGAGGCTCCAAAATCACTGCAGATGATGGCTGCAGCCAAGAAATTAAAATGTGCTTGCTCCTGGGAAGGAAAGTTATGACCAACCTAGACAGCATGTTAAAAAGCAGAGACATTACTTTGCCAACAAAGTTCTGTCTAGTCAAAGCTATGGTTTTTCCAGTAGTCATGTATGGATGTAAGAGTTGGAGTATAAAGAAAGCTGAGCACCAAAGAATCGATGCTTTTGAACTGTGGTGTTTGAGAAGAATCTTGAGAGTCCTTTGGACTGCAAGGAGAACAAACCAGTCCATCCTACAGGAAATCAGTCCTGAGTATTCATTGGAAGGACCGATGCTGAAGCTGAAACTCCAATACTCTGACCACCTGATATGAAGAACTGACTCATCTGAAAAGACCCTGATGCTGGGAAAGATTTAAGGCAGGAGGAGAAGGGGACAACAGGGGATAAGATGGTAGGATGGCATCACCAACTCAATGGACATGAGTTTGGGTAAACTCCAGGAGTTGGTGATGGACAGGGAGTCCTGGCATGATGCAGTCCATGGGGTCGCAAAGAATCAGACATGACTGAGCAGCTGAACTGAACTGAATGGGCTTTCTAGGCGGTTCAGTGAGGAAAGAATCTGACTGCAATGAAAGAGTTGTGGGTTCAATTCCTCCATCAGGAAGATCTCCTTGAGAAAGGCATGGCAACCCACTCCATTATTCTTGCCTAGAGAATCCCATGGACAGAAGGGCCTGGAGGGCTGCTTTCCATAGGGTCGCAAAGAGTTGCACAAGACTGAAGTGACTGAGCACACGTGCAGGCATGTGTAAATAACATCTTTATTCCCTTCTAGAAGCATCTTGGTGGGAAAAACTGGTTTTAGTCCCAGATCAATTCTCAGCACCTAGCAGAATGTCTATTATGTATAGTAGATGCTCAATAAAGATTTGTTGCATGAATAATCAGTGGTCACATGTTCATGAATACTGCAAAGTAACTCTGTAATCAACTTTAGAAGCAAAAAAGGATACTAACTAAATTGGCCTTGGGTGTAGTATTCAAAAACTCAAGATAAATTTTAAAAGATTGCTGGGTCTTAGAA
Source organism: Oryx dammah (assembly GCF_014754425.2). NCBI lineage: Eukaryota > Metazoa > Chordata > Mammalia > Artiodactyla > Bovidae > Oryx > Oryx dammah. Next base: position 73,183,520 of record NW_024070189.1, on the reverse strand, counting down.
TAGGAAGCTGTAAGGTCAGAACCAAAGTAACAGGAAACCCAATTAGCCCAGATATCCCACACTTAACATACCTTGCAGTCTACTTTAAGCAGAAAGAGAAATACATAAAGACATATCTGATTTAAGTAAATTCCAAGCATCAACCAAAAACTATCACGACTTCAAGGGTAAGTAAGGCTCATAGTGCAGTAGTTGAAAATCATTTAACTTGAAGCCTGGACACTTGATTACTACTCAAGTGTCTGGTCATTAATGAAGTGAGTAGATTTAGGTAAATAATTTGAAGACCTGACAATGTCCATCTTAAGAGAGCGAGCGAATTGCAAGGACCTCTTATAGTGGGAACTGTAGGCTTCTCTAGCTTAGCGGCTGCACACAATTAGTAGCATCCCCACCAGGGCTATGCAGGCCAATTGCCTTGTTCTATATTTAACCAGGGCAATGTGCTTTAAAGTTCTTTGTTTTCAAACTGTGGTCCTTAGACGTCCTGATATGCCACATCTGGGAGACTGTTAGAAAGGCAGAAACCCTGGCCCCATCTCAAAAGTATTGATTCCGTACCTGAATTTTTACAAGCTCCCAGATAATTCTCTGCTTGTTACAATTTGAGAAGTAACAACCTAGTTGACCAGAGGGCATACTACTTTCCATCGTATTATACCCTTCAGAGTCACATTAATTTACTTGAATGGCCCAAGGAGGCCCTTTATTTTTTGATTCCCTGTGTCTTTTAATGTGCAAAGGTTACTACTAGGCTTTGAAAGCAGTCCTACTGGGTAGAAACCTAGCTCCAACACTAAGGCACTGTGTCATTGACGTTTTGTATAGCCTTGGTGGACTTAACCACTTAGTATAGGTAACATGAAGATTCAACAAAACTATTCATGCAGAGAATTGAACACAAAATCTGGCACATGGAATATTCTCAATAAGCATTAGGCAAACATCATCACTACCATCATCACTGTTATTATTATTATGACTGCCATATGGTGATAGCCAGAATCAATATCATTAAATAGGCAACAGGTTTCTCACCATCAAATAAAGTGTGCTTACTATATTCATCTAGAATATTCCTGACAGTCTAGAGGATTGAGTTGTAATATCATTTGAATGTACATTCTGAAATTATTTTACTAATATACTTTACTAATATTTTTCTTATCTTCAGAGACACTGCAGAGATTTGTGAGCTGCATATATGACAGCATCTTCTAATAGAACCCAATTGTTGGAGGATGTATTTAGGAACTAATCAAATGACTCTTTGTCCAGGACAGGGCAACAAGTTTGGAAAAAGTGACATCTCAAGTAGATTCATATGGAAAATAGCTTTTGGTCATAAAGACAAAATCCAAACTGAGAGAAATCCCAGTGAATTAGTCACCAAGGAAAAATCCCTCTATGAAGAATGATTTCAGCCAGTAGTTCTGGAAAAGAAAATGATAATAAGATTCTTGATATACAATGTGATATCATTAGCTACAATCAGCTCATGTACTGTTGATTACTTCAGCGAAACCAAATACAATAACTTTACCTCCTAAAGGATATAAATAGAAAACAGATATACATGTTCCAATAATTTCTTCAAATCTGTACATTGATGCTGCTTTTCAGAAATCAGTTTGCTCATGAGAATTCAAGAGTAAATGAGCTGTGCAAAGCTCAGCTCAGGTACCTCTGTCTCAGGTTTCAAAAGGTAATGGAGATCACAATATTTAGTTCAGACACTAATGTCCATATTAATTAATTGTCATTTTAAAATCAATCACGATCAATGCCAAACCTCTTTCTTCTCACGTGACATATTATTGGCTGGTTTAGCAAAAGAATTTATACTACATCTGCTATTGTCATTTAGCAATCCCAACCAATTGTGAACTAACCATGAGATGCTAGTAAATACTTCACAATACTGACAAACACAGGAGTCTCATGGCTGGCTAAGAGTAAGTTTTAAATATCAACCAAATCCATCATGTGAAGACTCAACTCGAGTAAGCCATTACTAGAAAGCCTCCGGCATATAGCAAATCAGAAAGAAGAGCAAACTAAGTGGGTGTGTACTGCCAAGTCGCTTTAGTCATGCCTGACTCTCTGTGACCCCATGGATTGCAGCCATCCAGCCACCCCTGTCCACGGGATTCTCCAGGCAAAAATACTGCAGTGCGTTGCCCTACCCTCCTTCAGGGGATCTTTCTGACCCAGGGATCAAACCCACATCTCTTATGACTCCTGCACTGACAGGCAAATCTCTACCACTAGTGCCACCCGGGAAGCCCAAACTAAGTGGGGAAGGGGCCCAAAGTGAAAACCTTAGAGCAGGTAAAACACCCACCCCCTGCCACAGACACTCCAGGTCTAACCCCTCACTGAAATTATACCCTCTGGGCTCTTTTTGATGGCAAGAATTTCTAGGTCTTTTTGTGCTCTGCACCTTCTGGATGCCTGCTGTTTTAAAGGGAAGTTTCTTTATCAAATCCAAAAAAGTTTAACAAGCAAAAATCTAGACTAATTCCTTTGTCTTTTTTCCTATATTCTCTGAGTGCAAACTCCTAAGGTATTTCCCCCCTTAATTCTTCCCATTACATTAGGATACACTGAACATAAAACACTTTTTTTCCACATTCACTCTACCATATGAAAAATAATTGTTAGTGAAAAAGTTATTATGTCAATCTCTCTTTCTTTAAGTAAGAGCCCCACACAATTATAATGGCCCTTTATTTCAAATAGTGCAGACATCATATACATATAATTTAATAGAAACCATTTCAGTTCAAGGGTACCCTGCTGCAGTTATGAAAAGAGACCACCCTTACAGAGGTCCCTTTACACTCCAATGGTTTCATTGTCAGAATTATATAATAGGATAAAAGTTGGGCTGAAAGAGAGGGTCAGTAGGGGAAGAAGCGGGAGGGAGTAAGGCAGGTGGCTATACCAGGACTTCTCAGTTCGTAATAAAACACTACAAAATTCTCATTTTCCTCCAGATCCTATAATCAGCAAAGCTTGCAATGGTCTGCAGGTTCTAGACCCTTGTAGGTAGGAAGGTTTAGAAAAGAACACAACCAAAAAATGGAATTCATATGCCAAGAAGCTGTTGTCACAGCAGATTTACAAACTGCTCATTCCCTTCCTGCTTCTCTCCCACATGCCTTCTCAGCCCCTCCTCCCTGGGTCTTGTTCTTTTCCTACAAAGTGTGGCTACAACACAGCTCCCAGTGTCTGCCCCTGCACACCCACATCAAATCCGCTCTCCTCTGTGTCCTTTTCCCATTTCTCAAACTAGCTGTTGGGAGGGTCAGATTATGTTAGAGATCAATATAAAAGTCTTTGAACTAAACCACTTGGAGGTGAGGAAAAAGTTGGAACAATAACTTGAAAACCATTTTAAGATGGTTTCCTCTCTCTAAATACAACTGTTATACTGTTTTCCAAATCTTTCATTGCTCTAAAGTAGAATGAATTTTCTTAGTTTTATTTTTTTTTCTTCTCTCACTTCTCCTTATTCTCTTCTTCCTCCTCAATCTTTTTTGCTAACTTGAATGTAACTTTTCATCTTTGGCAGGTTCTGTTATCTAAATTATGCCTTGACTTTACATTTTTCCGACAAAAGAACTCTGTCTACATCTTTCTATTCCCTTGCTCCAAACTGTGTTTTTTACTAATTAAAGGAGAATTCTAATTACCTCTTTTCATATATCTAATACATTTTACTCCTATTAAGAGTACACAGTCAATTCTTCTTATTTGCAGTAGTTATGTTCTATTAAGTCACTATGAACAAAGAATCAGTGAATGCTGAAATACTGTTCTTAGGGGAAATACAAAGTTAGGTTCCTGCAAGGCTCTAGTCACCATATTTTCATCAACTAATCATTACATGTGCTGTGCTTAGTCGCTCTGTCGTGTCTGACTCTTAGAGACCCCATGGATTGTAGCCCTCCAGGATCCTCTATCTATGGGGATTCTCTAGGCAAATATACTGGTGTGAGTTGCCGTATCTTCCTCCCGGGGATCTTCCCAACCCAGGGATTGAACCCAGGTCTCCCACATTGCCAGTGGATTCTTTACCAGCTGAGCTACCAGAGAAGCCATAATCTTGTTTTGTATGTGTTTAAAGACAATGGCACCCCACTCCAGTACTCTTGCCTGGAAAATCCTATGGACGGAGGAGCCTGGTAGGCTGCAGTCCATGGGGTCGCTAAGAGTTGGGAACGACTGATCGACTTCACTTTCACTTTTCACTTTCATGCATTGGAGAAGGAAATGGCAACCCATTCAGTGTTCTTGCCTGGAGAATCCCAGGGACGGGGGAGCCTGGTGGGCTGCCATCTATGGGGTTGCACAGAGTCGGACACAACTGAAGCGACTTAGCAGCAGCAGCAGCAAAAACATCTTATTTACTATATATAGTTTATTCATGAGTACTGAAATCTGGAGCAACAGCAGTGTAACTTACTATTGCACAAAGTTTGTCTAACACCTGCATTTTGTCCATAAGTGTCACCACAGCTTTCTCGAACACTAGCATTTCAGAACCATGCATGCACTCTTTTTAACAAAATCATCACAAAAAGGACAAAATGTGAAAATTGTAACACTAAACAGGTCAGGAAAAGGATATTTGTTGACAGTAAGAGAGCTCAAATAAGAAGGCAGAGTATCCCTTTTTTCAACCTCAACTAGGAATGTGTGAATCACATTCAAATTTTTGCCATTCTGCACACGCCCACAAATGACCACCAAAGCAGTGGAGGGATGTAAATTTTGGCTTACAAGTAATTTTTAGCAAGTAAGTGAATTTACAAATACATCTTAAGCAGGCATATTTCTATTTTTGTCTCACTTGAAAATTTGGCTCATCAATTTATGAATTAACATTGAGTTAGGGGTAAATAATTGAATAATTACTTGTGGTTCATTTTCTTAGCTAAAGGCTTTTCATGAAAAATTAAGATATTTTAGTCTATTATTGCAAGACAGTAGCTGCCACTGAGTACTATAGAGATCTGTTGTTGTTGCTATTGTTTTTCTTTCAAAAGGATAAAGAGAGATTAAGAGTGTATTTCAAAACAGGAGCTACCAGAAGCAGAAGTAGGGGTTTTGAAATGAGAAGCACCAAAGTGTTAGTTCCAGTGAATCCCTGAGACAAATGGACCAGCACCCGAGGAATATTTGTTATGGTAAGGAAAGCAAACAAATGAATTTAAACACAAGGACAGAAGGAGGGTCAAATGGAGTAAAACTATTTCAATGTGGCCAGATAATAGGAAGTTCTGAGTTATGACAAAAAAAATCTGCTGAGCAGACTTTTTTGCAGAGCTTTTACCATATGCTGAGCGTAATGGTAAAGAATGTTTGCCTTGCAGGCCAGGCATAGCAATGCAGGAAAGACTGGGACCAGAGAGGACCAACAGAAACCTACTAAAGTCACCTAGAAAAATAAAGCTGAGAAAAACAAGTTATCAGAGCCATCTGCGAAAGCCATTTGGGGAATTAGTAAGTATTTTTGAATTAATTTAAGAGGTAGGCAAAAATAGATTCATTTAAAATGATTTTTACATTTGGAATTAGTTGAATAGAGAAATGGCCACAGCACTGAACGAAGCACAGGAAACTGAGAGGAGCTTTGAGAAGAGCTAAGGATCAGAAGTGACCTAACTCATGGATGTATTCAATAACAGTATCCACGAGACATGATTTTTCTCCTAACTTTAGTGATACAAAACATTTTCTGTGTTTACAGAGGAGTATGTTTTATAGTAGATTTAAAGAGGCTGATTATTATTATTTGGTACTTATTCAAACACTTCCTTCTAAAAATTCTATCCATTTGCATTACCACTGTCACTTGGATCACCTCAAAAGTCTTCTGTTCTCCATCCTGGCCATGTATATAGATATTTGAAGTGAATTATCAAGCATCTCTGGTCTCCTGTTCCAAAGGTAAATATTCCTTACTTCTTTAGCCTCATTAAATAAATCCCAGGCCCTTCATCATTCTAGGCCTTTTCCTCTGGATGTACCCCAGTCTAGCAGCATTAATCTATGTCGCTCAGACATTACCATCAGGTAGGAGAAACACTATGATGCGTGTTGGGTACAGCGGAATTGTTTTGTTTTTGAAATAAAATGATTTTTGATGCCTAAGACCCTAGACAAGCATCAAGAGGGGAAACAAAGTCCACTCCCACCTGCCTGCACTTACCCTATACTTGTGTAACTAGACCTTAGAATCTAAATCCAGAGTTTACACAGCAGACAGAGGACTGGAAACTATGTTCTGATAATGCCTGATGTTAGACCACAAGAGAAGTAGGACACAGGAAAAGCAGACCAAGCAGAGCAGATGGAGAGAGGATGGAGAGGAAGGAGGGAGAGCCAGAACTGCTAAAAGCTCAAAAAGTTAAGTGAAACAAGTTTCAAAATGAAAGACGATATAGGTACATAAAAAGAAGAGTTTTTAAAAATTGGATGACTGAAGAAAAGGCTTTCATGTTTGGCAATAACATGGCTGGTCTTGAAGAAAGCAATCTCTGAAACATGCAAGGGAGGGAGTTAGATTTTAGGGATTAGGAAGAAGTTAATAAAGGAGTCACACAAAGTCCAGAAATCACACAAGGGGGAAATTAAAGAAAGTATGTAAATCCAACAGTAGCTAGACGCATCATATGTTTTCACTTAGGTCATGTTCTCTAACTTGATGTCATTTGTAATTCTCTCAGGGCATTTCAGATTCTGAATCTCCAATACAAAAATGAATCAAAAACAAAAATCTTACTCAGGCAACATTATAATTACATCTGCATACAAAAGCAAAATATTAATTATTTTTAAATAAATAAGCAAGAGGACAGGAACCACCCCGCCCCCAGTCTGCCAATTACCTTGTAAACTCACAATAGAATGTGGTTTCAATTACAAAACACCACCATTCTTGGGAATGCTTAAGAAGTTGCAGAGACATATTTGGGTTAGTTATTTTAAAATGTCTCCTTAAAATATACTATTATTGTATGATGATATAACTCTAGGACTTGTGGATTCTCAAAGACAAATTAAGGAAAAGTATTTATTTGAATACTTGGCCTCAGATTCACTGTTGTTTCAATGCATTTATATTTTGAGCACATGCTAATATCTAATGTATAACTTGTCAGAAGACACAAAAAGCTTACACTAATATTGTCAGGACCATATCCACTCCTTTTAAATACAATTCTAAAATTAAACTGGCAAAGTCTTTCCTTTTCCTGTAAATTACTTAAAATGAAAAATAAAAAGAATTTTCAATGGGAAACTTAATGCACTTCTGTTGAGAATATAAACTGATAAAATTGTATTAGGGAGCAATTTGGTAGAAGGTAGGTCAATTATGCTTATATACAGCCTCTGTCCAATTATCCCACCTCTGAGTGGGTACTTCAGAGAAATGCTCACAGTTCCATAAGTGGTGATGAATGAATGCTTTTGCTTCAGAGCTGCTATGATAGCGGGGCATCAGGGGTAACCTAGATGTTCAAATCTGGGAGCTGGATAAGTCAAATGAGGTGGATGTGTATAATACGCAATACCACAGAGCAGCAGGAAGCAAAGACACAGATATGTTTGTTAATATTGCTAATATGAATACATTTCAACAAAATAGCTAAGTAAAAAAAAAAAAAGTAAAAGAATAAAATCTACACTGCAGTATCATTTAAGAAAATAAAACACAGAGATATATAAATTATTATGGTATATCTCTCCAGGCTACAGAGGGTGTGAAGGAAATACAAGAGAGGATGGGAGATGAAAGAAACAATAAAATTTAATAAAAGAAAAAAAAAAAAGCACAATAAACTTAGAATGATACTTAAATCAATGCTGCAACTAGTTAAAACTCCAGGAATTCTGAAGTCACTGTAGGGGACAAAATGTTTAGTAATATGTTAAAATGGGAGTAAGCAAAAAAGAAAAAGATACAGACAAAATGCATTTTTTACTACCCTCTAAAATACTTCTTGTTGCTTTCAGGGAAACAGAAACATTATATGTTATGTACATGATAAGTTATGAGTAAGCAAATATATCATGAATGCGAACAATGCTTGCTCTGGCAAATAGCCAAAACAGGGATTTCTCTTTATATGAGTATGTAGCTATTGTAAACCATTTGATACTAGATTAAGCGACTTTGTAGAATCCCACATTACAAGTCTAGACCAAACACCTGACAACATTATGATGCCTTTGATAAAGAGCAGCACAACTGTGGCTCCTTAGACTCCAGCATCTTAGAATCTTAGAATCTTAAATCTCCAAATTTTGGTACATCATATCAGAAGTAGCACCCACATTTTCCTAATTTCTCAGAAAACCTTTCAACATTTATTATTCCTGATATGTAAAGAAAACAACCAGGTTTGCTTTTCAAATAGCTGATTATGCTTAGTTATAGCTTATTATCCTGGTTAGAAAGACTAAATTGTAAGAACAAAAACATATAACACCATTTGTACTCATAATCTATGCCAAGCACCATGCTTGGCAACATTAACATTTGCTCAGTAACTACTGTGAGGCACCCTTGTGTTTACAATCTCACTTTGTCTTCTTAATAATTCAATAAAAAGATTAGTATTAGAAATAATTTATAAAGAAAAAAACGAGGCATGGGAAGATTGAGTAATTTTCAATTGTAATACAGCTAAAATTTGGCAAACTAGACCTTAACCATGGTGGGTACATATCTCCACCCTATTATATAATGCCCTGTGATTGATCACTTGAATACCAACTCAATTCCTTTTTGAATCTTTATCATTTTTGTTCCTTAATACAGTGGCCAGTTGAGCCAATCCCCTAGTCCTGCCAGCATACTCCTTTCCATTAAACCAGAAGAAGTTTAAACTCTTAAAACAGAAGAGCTTACTAACTCAAATATTTTCAACACACAACACAAGTTAGCAAAGTTTAACTTTCTGAAAACGAATTGATGTTAACACACACTGACTTCTAAAACATAGAAGTACTGCATTGAGGCCAAGACCAAGGTAACAGGATAACAGCACTTAGATTACTAGAACATATTTCATTAGCAGGGATATAAAATCAAGATTTACACAGGCTCCTTCTCTACAATCAGGAAATTACATTTCCTTGCTTTGAACAGTTAAAACTGATAAGATTCTTTTTGCTCACTGCCTCACTCATGCTCTGTTGTTCACAATCACTTAGCTGAAATCAGGTAAATCCATTTGAGATCAGTCAGGGTGAATATAGGACTTCCCTGTAGCTCAGACGGTAAAGCATCTGCTTACAATGCGGAAGACCCGGGTTCAATCCCTGGGTTTGGAAGATCCTCTGGAGAAGGAAATGGCAACCCACTCCAGTACTCTTGCCTGGAAAATCCCATGGACGGAGGAGCCTGGTAGGCTACAGTCCACGGGGTCGCAAAGAGTCAGACACAAGTGAGCGACGTCACTCACTCAGGGTGAATATAGCTCTGGTTGCTATCTCTTCTTCTGTCAATTTTTAAGGGTGCTATGAATTACCTCTAGGCCTATCTTTACCTTTCAGAAGGTTGGGAGTGAATGTATTTTTCTTATGCTACATATTATATTGTTATGACATTGATTTATTCCTTTGACAGATTCAAGAAGATTGTACCATTATAATACCTATAATATCAACTTACCTGAGTAGAACAACACACTTGGGTATGGGATTAAAACTGTGAGCATGCTGGAAAAATCCTGAGGAGCAGAAGATGGCAATCAAATAAAATATATATGTGTGTGTGTGTGTGTGTGTGTATATATCTCCCGGACGGAAACCTTTGTATAAGCTCAAGTATAAAAGAACCGATCCTATGAATATATCATAAAGAATTCCTATGAAAGGAATGGGACAAATACCCAATATCAACACAACTGTAGTGGAATAGTTCTCTCCATATCTAGAATCTGTTTGGAAAACCTTCTGAGCATCTTTTTATATATATCTCCTAGCTATTTCATAGTCCTTTCTGTGACTTGTTAACTTTTTTCAATTTAAGGTTATTTTACCAAGATCCAAGCAGTACCTTTGGAAATCAAGACAAATATCTTCTAACCCTATTACATCTAGTGCTGGATCAGAGGCTATAAAAATGCAGGAGATATGTCAAATGCTGAACTCACAGAAGTTTCTTTGCCAAAATCCAAATGAAAAAGTTAGACAGAAAAATAATTCATGCCACACCCTCTGAGCAATCTCCCTTAAAGAAAAACAATTTCTGTCCATGGGAAATTTAATGCTGTCAACTTGTTTCAGAGCCAGTAGACAAATATATGACCTTTTAAACTTTAATCTTCACTTTCTACTTATAGAACTGCTATTAAAATGAACAGCAACAATACAAGAATCAGGAAACTTACTCATTTAATAGATAAGCTTGCTCTGTTAAATATATATTAATTTACATCTCAACTTTTTAGTCTCTTATACACGTGATTAATTAAGAAAATTAAGCAGAAACAAACTAACATTTGTAGGTGCTACAAAGGATATAAATGTATTTTAATTAATGTAGTTAGCATGGATATTACCTAAGAGTTGAACAAACATCTTAATGTAGAAGCAATTGGCATTTTACCAAAATTTTGTTGTGGAAAAGAGAGCGAGGTGATGGTAAACAGACTACAAAGCTGAATCTTTAAGCAAAGAATTTAAAGTTGATAAAATCTGGAAGTCAAACATAGGAATTAACTGACTATAAACTCCAAGGTCTGCAAGATACTATAAATTTTAAAAAATATTTTGATTAAAAAAAATTTTTTATTTAAAAAAAACATGGTAAGAATAGGGTTTTTTTCTGTTTGCCGTCAATAAATTCTCTGTTGCTTTCTTTTAAAATTAATCTTTATTTTTACTTAAAAATCACCCTTATCAAACTGATAACCTTATAAAACTTATCATACTTATCAAACTGATAACCTTGATATGGATGTGGGAACTGGACTATAAAGAAAGCTGAGCACCAAAGAATCAATGCTTTTGAACTGTGGTGTTGGAGAAGACTCTTGAGAGTCCCTTGGTCTGCAAGCAGATCCAACCAGTCCATCGTAAAGGAAATCAGTCCTAAATATTTGTTGGAAGGACTGATGCTGAAGCTGAAACTCCTATACTTTGGCCACATGATGCAAAGAACCGACTCATTGGCAAAGACCCTGATGCTGGGAAAGATTGAAGGAAGGAGGAGAAGGGGACGACAGAGGATGAGATGGTTGGATGGCATCACTGATGCGATGGATGTGGGTTTGAAGCCTGGTGTGGTGCAGTCCATGGGGTCACAAAGAGTTGGACACAACTGAGTGACTGAACTGAACCTTGGAAAATGATTTTAAAAGTACTTTCACCAAGATTTGTGCTTAACTGACCAGATATATACCAAGTGGATCCAATACAACTTAAAGATACATGGCCCTTGCTGAGTATTTTGGAGGACTGTGTTTTAATTCATGTAGGTGTATGTGTGTTTTAATTCATGTATCTCTGGCTCATATGGCAGAGATTACTAGTTGCTCCTAGTGTCATTCTCTTCTTTCTCCTTTAATAATAGCATCTCAAAACTTTAGCAGACATATGACCATTCCAGTAAAAAGAAACCAATAAAAACTCCAATTAAAAGACATGCCTTAACCTCAAGAGTATATACTCCATTATACCCAGACACTCAAATTCTAGAACTTGGGTCTAAAGAAATAACCATGGATACGGGGCAAAGATTTAGCTATGGGAACAATCATTGCATATTGTTTATAATACTGAAAAATTGGGAAACACCTCAACATGGAAAATGATTTTTATAAAAACTATGGAACTTCAGTTCAGTGGACAACTAGCAATCCTTCAAATGTAACAGAATGTTAATGACATAGAAAGATGTTGACTGTGTAAACAGTAGAAGTTGTAAAAAGCAATTACAAAAACATGGCCTGAATCTAAACCATGGGCCTAATTTAACCTAAAGGAAATGTTGCAGAGAAGAAGGCAATTCTGACTCCATGTTGGAACTGTTTCTTTCACTTGCTTTTCATTGCTTTTGTTATTATAATCATACACAATGGCCTGCCTCAGAGAATCCTGCCCCTCTGCCTGACTGTTAAACTAAAGTGCCTTTGTTCAAAACCTTGGCCACCTGTAAATGGCAGGAAGGAAGAAATGAACACATCCCCTGCCTGAGGCTCGCCACTCTAGGAGATGTTTGCAAGCTTAATGGCTTTTTTACTTGGCTTCCTCGCCTCCCACCATCTCTGATCTATAAACAACCTGGCATCCAGACGCTGAGAAGACAATTATTTTGAGGTGTTAGCCTCCCATGTTCTTGATCAGCTGCTTTCTGAATCATTTTCCTTGCCTCAACACCTCATCTCTCAGATTCACTGGCCTATTGTGCAGCGAGCAGAATGAACCTGGACTCAGTAACAGAAGGGCTAAAGAGGACATGTGAGTGTATAGAGACATGTGAGTGTATAGAGTAAAGGCTGAAAAGATGACTAAAATGTTTGAAATGTGAAAAAGAGAAAGACGACCTTGTCCAATTTCTTTAGAGCCCAGGGTTGCCATGTGACCAAGGTTTAGCCAACAGGTTGGAAGTGGTAATAACACAGGAGCAGTGAGTGCAATTTCTGGGGTCACCATGAAAGGAAAGGGGTACACTCTTCTCTTCTTTCCCTTGATTGTGTTAACTGGACTGTAGACGGAATGGCTGCAGTTAGAGAAACCATCTGTGCTCAGTGGAGCAAAATGTTAAGACTGTTAGTTTACACCCCACTTTCAGTTTATTAGTGTGAGAGAATCACAGAGTTCTGGCCTAGTGTGTTGACTGCTCACAGTGTACCAGCAACACAAGCTCCCTTTATCTTATTCAGCTATTGTAACTTTGACTTCTCTACTTGGAGTTAAAAAAAAAAAATTCTCATTAAAACCAAAGTATGCTGATATGAGTCATCTGGAAATATCTGAATTGCAGCAAATTTATATTTTAGGTCATGGGAAATAACTAGGAGATGTAGATATTTTCCATAATATCTACAATGTTGGCACTGGTACCTTGAACGAATTAATGATTCAAAAGACTCTGAACCTTACCATCTCTGATGCAGACAAAATGATAAAACTGACAATTATTACCTGGCACCACGCTCACTTTCTTTACCAGCTCTACCACTCTGTCCTCAGGTCCCCAAACTCTCTCTCTATCCTTAACCCATGTACTAAGTAGATTATAATTAAATGGTGGTGGTGGTTGGTAGTGCGCTTTTTTTCCCACTTTAAATTACAGGAAGCATATAGCATAGCCCTAGCTCAGCAGTTCTTTCTCTTTCCCCAGCTTCTGCTAGGCTTTTTCATTTATTCCACCTTTTCCTCCCATAATAAGGAAACGGAAGGACTTCCCTGGTGGTCCAGTGGCTAAGACTCTGAGCTCCCAATGGAGGAGGCCTAGATTCAATCCCTGGTCAGGGAACTAGATCCCACAAGCAGTAACTAAGAGTGCGCGTGCCACTAATAATGATCCTGCATCCCACAACTAAAAAGACCACACACGCTGCAAGGATTATCAAAGATCCTGAAAGGGGCAGCTAACACCTGGCACAGCCAAATGAATAAATATATACATAAATATTTTAAAAAGAAAGAAAGAAAATAGTAGAGCTATAAGGATCCACAGAGATCAAGTAGGTCATGACTGATGTAAAGTGAAACTAGAAATGTCAAATCAGCCAAAGCCAAAAAGTAAATATTCAGCCACACCTGGATTAGAAGTCTTCTCTCTGGAGAGCGAAACCACTGCTATCTTACCTTTGCTGGACACGTGCCCATTGTCCAGCTGTGTCCTGTCCTGTCCTCCTGTCAATCCTGTCCTCTTTCTGTCCTTCTATATTTCTGTCCTGTGATAAAGACAGAGAAAGTGTTTAAGGGTCGAAAAGAAAGAGAGTATGTTCATGAGCTAGAGGCACATCTATAAAATGTTTTGTATTTTTTATTATCCCCTTAATGGAATCTCTTCAAATAATTAGACTTGCATTTTCAAGAGACTAATTTTCGTTAATCTGTTTTTGCAGAATCCTGAAATGTCCTACCATAGTAGAGCGCTCTCTTCCCAACCCCATCCCAAGTATCCTGTATTCTCTCTCAGTAACTGGTAGTATATCTAAGAGAGAAATCTGAACACTACCCTTTGCTTCCCTCTGTAGCTTACCCTTCATATTCAGTTAATGTGTGTGTATGCTAATTCGCTTCAGCTCATGTCTGATTCTTTGCAGCCCTATGGACTGTAGTCCACCAGACTCCTCTGTCCATGGGATTCTCCAGGCAAGAATACTGGAGTGGGTTGCCATTTCCTCCTCCAAGGCATCTTCCCAACCCAGGGATCGAACCTGCATCACTTACATCTCCTGCATTGGCAGGCAGGTTCTTCACCACTAGCGCCACCTTGGAGGCCTCATTTAGTTAACAACTACTATCAATTCACAGTTCAGTTTAGTTGCTCACTTGTGTCCAACTCTTTGTGACCCCATGGACTGCAGCATGCCTGGCCTCCCTGGCCATCACCAACTCCCAGAGCTTGCTCAAACTCATGTCCATTGCATCAGTGATGCCATCCAACTATCTCATCCTCTGTCGTCTCCTTCTCCTCCTGCCTTCAATCTTTCCCAGCATCAGGGTCTTTGCCAATGAGTCAGCTCTTTACATCAGGGCCAAAGTATAGGAGTTTCAGCTTCAGCATCAGTCCTTCCAGTGAATATTCAGGACTGATTTCCTTTAGGATGGATTGGTTTGATCTCCTTGCAGTCCAAGGGACTCTCAAGAGTCTTCTCCAACACCACAGTTCAAAAGCATCAATTCCACAAGATAGTTATTTCTTAAAGCAACTCATCTCCATCACTATCCCTGCTCACTTAGTCCTTCCTTAGGCTATAGAAGCAACTTTCTTAATGGCCTCCATTCTCTAGTTCTATCTGTATTGAATCCCTTCTCTACCTTTCAGCTAGCGGAGTCATTCTAAAAAGCAAATCTAGTCACAGCTACATTAACTCCTTCATAGACTGCCCTAAACTTTAGGATATCAGGCCCTGTGTCATCCAGCCCTGCATGGAACTTCTCTTAAGTACCATCTTTGACTCATTTCTCTACCATTCTACTCTGCAGCCTTCTCTATTACTTCAGGGTCTTAAATGTGACATGTGTTGTTCTTTTGATATATGTTGTAACTGTCAGGCTTAAAATAAATTATAATCAATCCTTTAAAATCATCTCTGTGAGTCTCCAGTTTTAGCCCAGTACATATTTCTTGTATTCCAAAAGCGTCTTGTTCATGCTGGTATGATAGCATCTCCATAATGTAAAACATAAGATGCAAAGGTTCAGACTCTTTCCTTCTCTACTGGAAATAGCTTAAAGAAGAAATTATGTATTCATCCTTTGATTACAAGTAACTAACAAATGGATAATACATGATAAGTATTCAATAGCAATTGCTTGAATTAACGAAAAACAAATACATTAACAAAGACCAAAATCTGTGCTTCCAGCCTGGACACAATCAAGTACTGAGTATCTTAATCACCCTTGACCTTGCTATGAACTAACAACTTCAGCCTAAGCTGCCCATTGCACATATGCCACTATGAATGTATATACACTCACACAAGATACAAATAAAGATAACTAAACAGCAACATCTTTTCCAGAGTTTAGATTTCCTTCCTCTAATTGATACCACAGACCATTCTTTTCATGACAAATGACAATAGGAGTTCAAGAGGACGAGCTGCTCTAACGTTAAAACTAACCAATCATAGTGTCCAACTTGTGTCCAACTTTACAGAGCTAATCTCTAGCTCTCCCAAAATAAAAAACATGATAAATTAACACCTGCCAACAAAGTTATCCAAAGTGCCCAAATAGACTGAATACAAACATTATCTGAGATATCTCCCAACTCCACACCTAATTTAAAAGGAAGAAAATATTTGAGAATGGGATAGACATGATTAGGCACTTTTTCGAGATGGCATCCGGGCATAGTATT
Organism: Oryx dammah; assembly: GCF_014754425.2. Lineage (NCBI taxonomy): Eukaryota > Metazoa > Chordata > Mammalia > Artiodactyla > Bovidae > Oryx > Oryx dammah. Next base: position 73,167,448 of record NW_024070189.1, on the reverse strand, counting down.
ACTATAACTATAGCAGATATAAAGGCCAATTACATTAAAATATCTCCAGTTACAAGATGAAAAAAGAAAATAGAGAAACAAGTTTGCCAATGAAAGTGAAAAATTTTAGGCTGATAATTGGATTACAGAGTTCTAAGTTTTATTATAGCAATAGAATGCTATGTGGAAATGTTCACTTTTCCCATATCTCAGCTGCTGAAATGTATGCATACCAGTGATCCTATTGAAATTGCTTTGTATAGACTCCTAACTACCTATTAATCTAAAAAAAAAGTAACATTAAAAAAATGCCAAAAAGTCTTTAAGAATTCCAGCTGTCTACTTTCCGCCTAGAGTAGTTTTACAATGTGCTAATGTGACCCTACTAAAAATATATAATAAACATCTGAAGCTAGAAATAAACTGCCTTTTTCTGAAAACTAATTATTTTTAAGAAGTTTGTATTACCAGTTCAAGTTGTCACGATATCTTAATATATCTTTTTTAAAAAAAGAAAAAAAAAAGCAATATAGTCTTTCTCATGGTAAGTGGCGTTAATAGCTTGTTTCAGAGATTCTAGTTCAAGAGATTCTTGCTTAAACTTTTATGGATTGAAACTATTGTTACAGTTAGAAGCAGTATTGTCAACCAGTTTTCTTTGCCTGAATCTAAACTTTACACATATTATCTCCATAAACTAATGGAGTTACCTTTTCTACTATGCAGACTATTTTTAACATGTTTCCAGGCGCTAGAACTATGGCAAATATCATGGAAGAACTTAAATGCTGCGAAAAAGATTGTGAGTCAGAGAGATGCAGATTAGCTGACTTCACATAGAAAATTGTGCAGGAACGCTGTAACCTTAATTATAACAGTAAAGATATAATTTTTTTTTCATGAAACCATTGAAATTTTGTAAAAGAGTTTGGAAAGACACAGAATAAGGGACTCTAGCACCACTGGGAAGTCAGTGGCCATATTAGACTTATTTCCTGAGGATTTTTACTCCAGTATCGGTACAATTTTGTGAAGGTATTATGCTCAATATTCTACTACTAATGCATCAATCCTATACCATTCATTTCACAACTTTTCTATAGACTAGTTGTTAAAGTCAGCTGGGGTTTCAAGAGCAAGTAATTCAGTTAGGCACAAAACAAAAGAACAGAGTGATGTAGTTTTATATAATTAAAAGTTTTACTTTTAAAAAGTAAATGAAAATCTAACAGTCAAACCATTTCTTGTCCTATAACATTTCTTGTTCTATAACAATTTTATGGGCATAGCTCAAGCTGACCTTTAAAATCATATTACTATTAAGATTAAATAAGGCACTCTCTGAAATTGATGGTCATGGTATTAATATAATGTGAAATGGAATATGGAATCTACCTAAATTCATCCTTTATCAGAAGCAATACAGTATTTGGACACTAATCACATGTGTAGGCAAAAGATTCAGTTAAATGCTATTATTAAACACAATTTACTGGAATGAAATATTTCACACCAGTAACCACTGCAAATAATGGGCAGGGATCTTTTTTGCACATTCTCTGAGCAGATCAATTTCACTGCCTTTGATACATAAATAGTATATATTTTATAAAATATAGAAAGAATATTTATGGTCTGATTAGTTATTAGGCTTACTCTACTTTAACTGTTCAAGTAATTTTTTTTTTTTCTTTTTGGCCAATGTGAGGTCATACATTTGGCACCTACATTTAAAAGTGAAATAACATGTCTATGTATTTTTGAATTTTGTTATATTAGTACATCAATAGATCTCAAAAGACCACTGACAATTAGATACCAACTGGCAGGAAGGTTAGCAAAGAATTCTCACAAATCTAATATACTTTCTTAATTATAAAACCATCATTTTAAACAAGTTTTAGCAGTACAAACTATTTTTGGAATCATTACTTAATATTAACTGCTGTCTTAATGACTCTTCCCAAATGAAAAATGCATAAAATACATATGCATGCTTGATTTTCCGTGAAAAGAAAAACCTACTAGTTATCATTAAGAATCAGAACTCAAAAATAAAGTTGATTAATTACAAATGACAATGGGTGGGCAATATAGTCTAATAAAAACATTCCAATAAGTAATAACATCAGCCTGAGCAACTAATTTTTGTTTTGAAATTGACCTTGAGCAGCTCAATTTTGAGTCTTTGAGCATTACCTATAAACATATGTAATATTATTTTCATTTCTTTGGCTTGCAGAATAGACATAAAAATATGAGAATATGTATTCAGTAGCATCACCTTGAGAAATTAAGTTGGGAAATCTGTCAGAACTGGTTAAATGATGAATAAACCATCACAATAAAAATTTTGTAACAATCTGAAGTATGATGCTAAAAAATTTCTGAATAAATCCCCATTTAATATTTAATAGTACTTTATCCTCAAAATAAATTTGAGAAACATTTCATTAATCTGAAAGAGAATTCTATAGCTGTTCTTTTAAATTTGTGGAGGAGGTCACAAATGGTGGAACTTCCCATGAAAATAGGACAAACTGAATCTCCTTCCCAAAGTTCACATATTTTTAATATTTATTCTTTAATTGAAGGATAATTGCATTACAGTATTGTGTTGGTTTCTGCCAAACATTAGCATGAATCAGCCACAGGTATACATATGTTCTCTCTCTCTTGAACCTCCCTTCCACTTCCCTCTCCATCCCACCTTTCTAGATTGCTACAGAGCCCAGGTTTGAGTTCCATGAGTCATTTGTCAATTCCCATTGGCTATCAATTTTACATATGGTAATGTGTGTTTCCATGTTACTCTCTCCATACATCCCACCTTCTCCTTCCTCCCCTCTCCAGCCATGTCCATATTATTTCAAAGTGCTTAGAGATATACTAGAGCTCATCTAAGGCTCTCATTGGGCCCAGATTAAGAAATATTACTCTACAGATACCCTAAGAGTGACAGAAAATACTTGCAAATGAAGCAATTGACAAGGGATTAATATCCAAAATATACAAACAGCTCATGGAGCTCAATTTAAAAAATAAAAATAAAAAACTGAGCAGATCTAAGTAGACATTTTTCCAAAGAGACACAAATGGCCAAAAAGCTCACCATCACTAATTATCAGAGAAATACAATCAAAACTACAATGAGGTATCACCTCACACTGATCAAAATGACCATCACCCAAAAATATACAAACAGTAACGCTGAATAGGGTGTAAACAAATAGGACTCCTCTACACTGTTGTGGAAATGTAAATTGTTACAGCCACTATGGAAAAGAGTACAGAGATTTCTTATAAAACTAAAAACAGAACTACCGTATGACACAGCAATCCCACTCCTGGGCATATACACAGAGAAAAACAGAATTTGAAAAGATAAAAGCACTCCAATGTTCATCACAACACTATTTACAATAGCCAGGACATGGCTATTGTAACAGAGGAATGGATAAAGAAGAAAAGATGTGGTGTTTGTGTATATCTATATATACACACACATGGAATACACACAAATATATGCACACAATGGAATACACACACACACACACATATATATACACATATATATATACACACAATGGGATACACATGTATATATACACACACACATGGAATACACACACACACACACACACAATGGGATATCAGCCATAAAAAAGAACAAGATAAGGTCATTTGAAGACCCATGGATGGACCTAGAGATTGTCATTCTGAGTGAAGTATGTCAGACACAAAAAGACAAATATTATATGATATAAATGATATGTGGATTCTAAAAAAAAAAAAAAAGGTACAAATGAACTTATTGACAAAACAGAATTAGAGTCACAGATGTAGAAAAAAACCTTTAGTTACCAGGGGATAAGGGCGGAGGAGGAATAAATTGGGAAATTGGGATTGACATATACACACTACTACTATGTATAAAACAGATGACTAATAAGCACTTACGTACTGCACAGGGAACTCTACTCAATACTCTGCAATGGGCTATACGGGAAAAGAATCTTTAAAAAAAAAGAGTGGAGATATGTCTACATATAACTGATTTTTTTTGGCTGTACACCTGGAACTAACATGGCATTGTAAATCGACTATACTAAAATAAAATTTTTTAAAGAAATTATTTCACAGAAAATAAAATTCTTATGCACATTTTGTTTTTGTTTAGGTGATATTTGTATATATCATTGCATATACATTATAAAGAAAATATTGAGTAAGTTTTTACAAATACATACACCAACAAAGGTCTGCCTAGTCAAGGCTATGGTTTTTCCAGTAGTCATGTATGGATGTGAGAGTTGGACTGTAAGGAAAGCTGAGCGCAGAAGAATTGATGCTTTTAAACTGTGGTGTTGGAGAAGATACCTGAGAGTCCCTTGGGCAGCAAGAAGATCCAACCAATCCATCCTAAAGGAAATCAGTCCTGAATATTCATTGGAAGGACTGATGTTGAAGGTGAAACTCCAATACTTTGGCCACCTGACGAGAAGAGCTAACTCATTTGAAAAGACCCTGATGCTGGGAAAGATTGAAGGCAGGAGGAGAAAGGGACGACAGAGGATGAGATGGCTGGATGACATCACCGACTCAATGGGCATGAGTCTGAGTAAACTTTGGGAGCTGGTGATGGACAGGGAGGCCTGGCATGCTGCAGTCCATGGGGTAGCAAAGAGTTGGACATGACTGAGCTGAACTGAAGCCTATGTAACTCAACTCATTCCAGTATTAATCATCAGCGAAAGTTCCATCATGCTCCTTCCAAGTAAAGTGCAGCCTCACTCCCTGCACCACCAACCAGAGGCAACCAAATTTCTTTTTTCACCAAGGTTAGTTTGGCTGATAGTAAAATTTCATATAGGTGGAAACATACAGTATGCCATTTGTATATATGACTTTCTCTCAGCATAATGTTTTTGAGTTTCAGTCATATTCTTCCCTGTATTAATTCACTCTTCTTTCCTATTGAGCCATGTTCCATTCAATGAATATATCAGCCATTGATGAACTCCTGAGCAGTTTACAGATTTTGGTTGTGATGAATGAAACTTCTATGAATGTCCTTATTAAATTTGTTTTGTGAGTATATGCTTTCATCTCTCTTAGAAAAATACTTTAGAATTGTTAGGTAATAAGGTAGATATATATTCAGAGGTCATTTGAAATGCTATCTTATATCTTTTATAAGATAACACCAGATCATTTTGCAAAGCTGTTGTAATATTTTTCACTCTCACCAAAAACAAAGGGATTCCACTTTCTTCACATCCTCTACAATATTATTGTGGTCAGTCTTTTAACTTTAGCTATTTGGTGAGTACGCAGCAGTGTCTCATCATGGATTTAATTTGCATTTCCTTGAAAATTAAGATTAATGAAGATAAATGCTTTCATATGCTTATTGATCATTTGCACATACCGCTAGTGAAGTTCAACTTATCTGCTCATTTTTAATTGGGTTGTTTACACTTTTATTGTTCAACTATAGGTATTTTTAGTATATCTGAACACTAATCATTTTCAGCATTGCTTTATTAATATTTTCTTCTAGCCTGTAGGGGTTGCCAAATCATTTTCTCAACTGTGTATTTTGATGAGAAGTTGTAAATTTTTCAAAATTCACAGAGATATTCTCCTAGACTATTTTTAAATTTCTTGATCAGTGTAGATCTATTTCTGAACTCTCTATTCTCTTCTAATAATTTATGTGTCCTTTCTTTTGTCAATACCATACCCTCTTGATGGCAAAGTTTTATGATGAATCTTAAAGTAGTGTGAGTCATTCTTCGTCAAGATTATTTTACTTATCATAGTTCGTTGGTTTTTTCATATAAATTTTAGAATCAGCTTGCCAAATTCTACAAAAAAGCCTGGCTGGAATGGTGCCAAATGTATCAATCAATTAGGAAAATGTTATAATCGTTTCACCAATTTGCTTATGTAACTTTTGAAACAATAGTATTACTCAGTTGTGTCCAACTCTTTTGACCCCATGGACTGTAGCTTACCAGGCTCTTCCATCAGTCGGATTTTCCAGACAAGAACACTGAAGTGGGTTGCCATTTCCTTCTACAGGGGATCTTCCTGACCCAGGGTTCCGTCAGGTCTTCTGCATTGCAAACTTTTACCATCTAAGCCATGCTTTAAAGCAATAGAGGCAATTTGAAACGCCATTACCGCAAAGCCCCAGCTAGCATCAGCCTGCAAGCACACTTTGATCCAATCTGAATTTCGTCTTGATCTCTACTATTCTCACCTTTAATAGCATCTCTCACTATTTTTTTTTTTTCCTAAATGGCATCAGAAGGTGAATCAAGCCTAAAACAAATGACAAGCTAGTTCTGGGATAGCTTATTGTTGAGGTATCCCAATAGTATCTTGAAATAACCAATGACCTATGTCTGGGCTCTTTCCCCAAAATATTGACTGCCTCTTCATAAAATTCCTTAAGAGACTAGACTGACTTTAAAAAATGTTTACTATTTTATTTTTACCATCTAATTGACAAAATTATGCTTTCTCCATTTGAGGTCTTAAACTGTATTGGTCTTTCTTGCATGATCTTTAAGGAAGATTGCAATGTGTACTCCTGAAGGTGAAGGTGAATAAATACTTAATTTTACTTCAAAAAAAAAAAGTTCCACTGAACTCAAATAAAAAACTTACTATATGAACTGCTTCATACCTTTGAACAAAGTCAGCTTTTTAAATTATGTATGCTGAAAGAAAGAAACAACATATTTTGAAAACAGACATTGCCTTAGAATTATCTTATTTACATATATTGGAGGTAGAGTGAACATAAATTTTTAGCTTCTCGGTGATCTGTTGCTCTTTAGGAAGTGACAAATGAGCAAATGCCAGAAATTTAAATCTATTGATTTAAAGATTCAGAGACACATCTCCGGCTAACCTCCAGTTCGATATTACTTAGAAGAAAGAAAGAATTCACGCAGCTGCTGCTTATTCTAACGTGACTAGGGTAACACAGGATTTTCAAATGCTTTTGCCATTCCCCTTCAGCCATCTCTTTAAATATTCTGACACTATTTCTCATGTTATCAAGTAATCAAAGGGACAACCTCACACATATACAAGATATTCATCAAGTTTTCAAATGTATTAGAGCAGTTCACCTACCGGACACTATATTAAGCCCTGAGACTAAAGTTTGGCAGCGGGGGGGAAAGGCATGCTCACTGCCACCGCCCTCATGGAGTTCTTATTATTCAAAAAGAGATACACAATAAATAAATAAACAAAAGTAAACATTTGAATAACTCCCCTGAAGGAAATAGCAGTTGAGGTATAAGAAATAAAGCAAGTGGGCAATTTTACATAGATTAGTCAGGGAAGGAATATTTGGGAAGAAAAATAACATATAAGCTATACCTAAAAGATGAGAAATTTCTGGCAATGAAGGTACTTTGAGAAAGTGAATTATTGTATTTTGTACTCTTATACAAAAGGGTGAGGATAGGGGACAAGAAAGTTTTTCATTAAAGCTAGCTATGAAACCCTGTGGCCTTTCTTTCAGCCACAGTCATCAATATTACCTGCATTAGACACACTGTGCTAGGTCAGTGTGAAGGAAAGTAGGTCATTCCCATTCACCTGAAGTCAGAGAGACTTGACATGGTGTTTCCAGTTCAAAAATTAGATCGTTTGAAGGTTATACAAACTGACTCCTGCTAGCAACTCAAATTAGCCTCAAGGATCCTCTTCTTACAGTGCTCTTCAGTAGCTCGTGTAATGCACACACAAGGACTGAACAGTAAAGATGAGCTGATGATGAGCGCCTTCCCATCTCTTCCAAAGAGTGATGCAAATCAGAAATCCAGAGTCACTGATCTGACTTCAGGAGTACAAAGAAATGGATTCATTCTAAAAATGTAAATTTAATAACCACCAGAGTAATGGGATTTTATACTTAATACACTACCAGGCTTTCATGCTTTACAGAGAAATAAACTGGAGAATCATTCTCTTTGCATTTTTATTTATTTAGCTCAGAATAATGAATTTTATGTGACTGAATGTCTGCCTGGTCATATAACAATTTTAGCCATAGAATCATCTTGTTACAAAATTCAAGATGGCAAGATATTGAAGACAAGGAGCAGACACAGAGATTTCAAAGTACTGTAAATATGCATGCACATTCTGCTTTACATTTTGTATAGTTATAGTCCACAAACCCTGTTCTCTTTTAATCATGTTGGGTGTGAGATTTACCTTGAGTCCATCGTAACTCAGGTGTGTGTTTTTTTTAATCATGATAAAATAATGCAATGCATACAAAAATAATAAATGTCATATGTTCCAGTAATTTATAAACTTGAGCTGAGATGAGAAAATTTAAGTGGGTTTTATAATACGTGTAATTTAGTAATTGCTTGACAATATTTTGGGAACAGGAAAGAGAAAAGGGAACATATAAATTTATTAATATAACCAATTGTTCCTCTATATATAAAATATTTTTATTCTGTCCTTTGACTCTTTCATAGGATTTAATGGTTTTAAAGACATTAAATGTTAAGCTGCCAATTCAGAAGAGGTCTTGCTTCAGGGAGAAATAATGAGGAACGTTTGAGGACCTCCAAAGATTAAGAGCCTATGATTTGGCTGATATTCTTAGGTACCTGGAAAGCTGAGAAGGTCTGTGGTGTGGATGAAAGGATTTATTAATAACTAAGGAGAGAAGGTAAAAACTCAACACTGGCCTGGCTTCCCTTATGAGATAAATGATTTTCAAGCTATAAGAATGTTCTCTTAGCAGAGAGCTACACAAAGGGCTGGCCCTGAAATTCTTTTCTTTACCAGTCCCTGATATTACAAGGAGCTTGTGAGAAAATGTAAGTCAACTGTATCTCTAAGCATTTTGTTCAGTTCAATTGACATTTTTATTCCTAGTAGAAAAATCTTTCCAATGAAAGAAGCAATGTGCTTGTTTACATGGTCTAGGATCCCCATCTTATCATGAAACTGTAATCTCAATTCACAGTCTAGAGTCTGTCCATGGACCACACTTTTATAGTACCAGTCTAGAGACAATACAAGATGCTTGTGATTTAGTTAGGCGGCTACAGTTCACAAGGCCTATGAATCAGAAGAGCTCCATGTGTGGACTCAACCTGTTCTACAAAGAAGTCAGTCAGCTAGAGATCATCTTTGGATCCCCTGAAGATATCATTTATAAATATCAAGAAAAGAGAAATGGAATTGTTATAACCCTGAAAGGGACAATACATAAAATGATAGGTGATTAGCAGAAGAGTGATTGTCTCTTGTGTTCATAGACGCACACACATACACACACACTCTTACACATACACAACTCCTGGCAGGTACACACATAGACACACACTCCCACATGCAAAGAGGCTCCAAGACTCCAAGAGACCAATTCTACCAATTTTACATCATTTGCAGCAGAAAAAGTGCATCATCTACAACCAGGCATCATTGGTGGGGTTGTTAGGAGAGGTACCAGTACATTCTTATCATGCATAGAGCCAGAGCTCAGAAGCAAAGCCAGTTCTGATGGCAGGAGCCCCGAGCCCTTTGCTGTACCCTCCTTTGAGCAGAAAGCAGCAGCATTCTCAGGAACTCCACCTAACCATGGTCCATGGCACAGGAGGTGATTTCAACGCAAAAAGGCACAGCGGAATAGTTTTAAGACTCACTCCCAGAGCCAAGGTGGTGCTTCCCTGGTGGCACTAGTGGTAACGAACCCCCTGCCAGTTCAGGAGATGTAAGAGACATGGGTTTGGTCCCTGGGTCAGGAAGATGCCCTGGAGAAGGGAATGGCTACCCACTCCAGTATTCTTGCCTGGAGAATCCCATGGACAGAGGAGCACGATGGGCTATGCAGTCCATGGAGTCACAAAGAGTCGGACACTACTGAAGTGATTTAACAGGCAGGTACGCAGAGCCAAGGTGCAGCCTGATGGGATGGATGCTTTGAGGAAACCAGAAGTTCACTGAGAAGAAAAGTGGAGTTTTCCCTCACAAGAGGAAAGACAAAGGAGGTTCATAGGAGGCCACAAATACCTGGCACTTGGACTGGGAGGTTGAGGAAGCTGACAGGTAATATGCACCCCTGCATGGAGCAGGACACAGGCTCAACTTGTGGCAGAGAAACCTTTAACTTATATCATCACCTTTTCAATAGTATTTTCAAGTAATTTAACATTGTTAGGGAGAGATGTATGTTTAGTTTAGGACCAACCACAAGAGGAAGCAATTTTGATCCTTAGTTTTGTATTTCAAACTTAATTGACTGAGGTCTGATGACTTCCCTAGACTACACCACACATTTTCCTAGATAATTTTTTTTCTTTCTTCCCTAGGCTACTCTTTGAAGCTCTGATTATATTTACTATCAAAGGGAAATCACAAAAGAGACCCAAGAAAGAGGGTGAGTTTGATTTAAGTGTAATCAGCTTCATAAAATTGTTTCAATTTTATTATAAACAATGGCCTCTAGGAATGAGATGGATGGGTCTTACCTGGAAGCAAGCAAGCAAGAATGTTCATCCAAAAGGATTCTGTCTTATAGAATGGGATTAGTGAAGTCATCATTCAGTTCAATTATGTAAAATTCACAATTATCGTTATTACTGACATCAATTTATTGCACAATTTTATTTTTCTTTTCATCCTCACGTGGTTCCCATCTTCTCCCCAGTAATAAAAATGAGAGGAATGTATCCATGTACCCTAAGCCAATTAGGTTCTGGTTGTTTCCTCCATATCGCCCTTAATATTTTTCCCTTTTTATGAAAGACCTGACAAAAATTACCCCAACAATTACCCTGATGAGAGGGACAGATTCTGACAAAGTACCAGGGAGGAAATATTTTCCATAAACAATCTCACTCTGGCTTCCAACTCATCCCATTAGCTCTGAAGAATGAGGCAACTAATTATACAAGAGGCTGTTTCCAGAAATTTTGACATGCTATAAACCCTTTAAATATAGAGACTGACAAACTGAGTAATAAATTCTTTTTGTACTTCACATATGGCCTGTGATCATGTTGCTGAATATTTCAAACAATAATGTAGTAAAAATTAAAATAGAGCAGCACCACAGGCATTCTCCAGGGCAAACGAAGTCAAGGATTCACAGACACGAATGATCCAGCTATGCGTCCTTTCTTTTCCTGGGGTGTTTCTGGGTGGTGGTGAGAGGTGGTGCTACCTTGATGTTATAATTGGAGGAGGCCTACAATAACATGATGTCTGCAAGAGCAGTTAAACGAGTGCTTTTGTCCATACACCTGACCACTCTGTTTTTCATTTTTGACCCATTTGACACTAAGACTAAATAAATGAGGGCTAAAGTATATCTATCGGAGAAGGCAATGGCACCCCACTCCAGTATTCTTGCCTGGAAAATCCCATGGACAGAGGAGCCTGGTAGGCTGCAGTCCATGGGGTCACTAAGAGTAGACACGACTGAGCAACTTCACTTTCACTTTTCACTTTCATGCATTGGAGAAGGAAATGGCAACCCACTCCAGTGTTCTTGCCTGGAGAATCCCAGGGACGGGGGAGCCTGGTGGGCTGCCGTCTATGGGGTCGCACAGAGTCGGACACGACTGGAGCGACTTAGCACCAGCAGCAGCAGCAAAGTATATCTATACCCTGTATATCAACTAATTTTTATAAATTTGTCAGTCATCATATTTTTTTTTAATCGAAACAAAATTCACATTGTTCACCGTAAAGGCAGGATTGAACTCCCGGCTTTTCTGAACAAGTTAACCAACCAACCTACTAATTAAAAAGATCCTGAGTCATACAGACACCAGTCAAAGGTTTTACTGAAAGAACAAATGAACTAATCATAAAAAATGTTTGCTGTGTTTGGGTCACTGTTCCTTTGAAGAAAGTACTTTCTATGATTGTGTAGAATTCTTCATACAATAGATCATAAATGGGAATTAGCAATTTGACAATAAAAGTTGTTTTCTCAAAAAGGACACATGATAAAAACATATTTGAGGGAAGTAGAAGATCAAGTATATTTCAAAATATCAAGATGAGCGAAAAACAATTATAACTTAAGGGGGAGTCAACATTTTCGTGAACAGCTAGTGTTTCTTAGTATTTGCAGTGATCAGCTTGAATATTTTCACTCACACTCAGTGGCCATGCTGTTGCCTGTAATGTCAGAGAGCTGGGGCCCTATTATGGTTACTCAGGCAGAGACAGTATACCCCAGAGGAAATTATAACAGTAAGTAAAAGTAATTGTATACTTGTCCAGGTCTGGTTTGGCTTTAACTGAGATCAACAGATTTATTCCCGTCTCTATTATAACAGCCTCCTGTACTATGGCCTGTGATCATGTTGCTGAATATTTCAAACAATAATGTAGTAAAAATTAAAATAGAGCAGCACCACAGGCATTCTCCAGGGCAACGAAGTCAAGGATTCACAGACACGAATGATCCAGCTATGCGTCCTTTCTTTCTTGAATGCCATCAGTATCGGCAAACCCAACAGCTTACAAGGCCGCTTTTATTTTAGTCAGTTATCACTTAAGTTGTCTCTAAAGTAAGTAGACTCAGGAATTGGAGTCAAAATCTCCATTTTCCTGAGGTCAGCAGTTTTCCAGATTATCCGTGATTGTTTTATATCTCTGGGGGTATATATTCAGTTCAGTTCAGTTCAGTCGCTCACTTGTGTCCGACTCTTTGCGACTCCATGAATCGCAGCACGCCAGGCCTCCTTGTCCATCACCAACTCCCAGAGTTCACTCAGACTCACGTCCATCGAGTCAGTGATGCCATCCTGTCCCCCAAAATTTTGCGTTTTGTTACAAGCAAACATCCCTTGTTCTTATATATTAAAATTTAGCTTGGTAAAAGGGAAGAATCCTAGGAAGTCATTTTGTTTCTGGTCAGAGGTGGAGCACTGGTTTATAAAATTAATGAGCTTCATTGTAACCACTTACAAGGGTTGAAAAGACACTTCTTAGCATGCAACAGTCTTGGAATTTAAGATCTTTACAATGACTGGATTATAGATACCCTGGGTTTTATTTTATTTTCCATTTTAAAAGCCTATCAGTTTGATTTTTTGTTCAGTTACTGCTACTTAAAATACCGTCTATAAAGGTAATCCCTAGAATGGTGTTTTTATTGTTTGAAACTCAGAAAAACAGCAATGTGGTCTTTCAGCTTGTGTGTATGAGCAAAAGCTAGGTCATCTTCTTGGGGGTCAAGGTCAGTTTCTCTTTATGTTAAATTTCTGTCTTTAAATGGAAAAGAAAGACATGGAAAGGGGGCTGAAGCTTTGACTCACAATTAACCAGTGGATCCACCCAGCCCTGGCTTAACAGTGTGGAGCTTAAAAAATTGCAAATAGAACTGCCATATGACCCTGCAATCCCACTGCTGGGCATACACACCGAGGAAACCAGAATTGAAAGAGACACATGTACCCCAATGTTCATTGCAGCACTGTTTATAATAGCCAGGACATGGAAACAACCTAGATGGCCATCAGCAGATGAATAGATAAGAAAGCTGTGGTATATATACACAATGGAGTATTACTCAGCCATTAGAAAGAATACATTTGAATCAGTTCTGATGAGATGGATGAAACTGGAGCCGATTATACAGAGTGAAGTAAGCCAGAAAGAAAAACACCAATACAGTATACTAACACATATATATGGAATTTAGAAAGATGGTATGGTAATGATAACCCTGTATGCAAGACAGCAAAAGAGACACAGATGTATAGAATGGACTTTTGGACTCTGAGGGAGAGGGAGAGGGTGGGATGATTTGGGAGAATGGCACTGAAACATGTATACTATCATGTAAGAAACGAATCGCCAGTCTGTGTTCGATACAGGATACAGGATGCTTGGGGCTGGTGCACGGGGATGATCCAGAGAGATGATATGGGGTGGGAGGTGGGAGGAGGGTTCAGGATTGGGAACTCATGTACACCTGTGGCGGATTCATGTCAATGTATGGCAAAACCAATACAGTATTGTAAAGCAAAATAAAGTAAAAATAAAAATTAAATTAAAAAAAGAATATTCACACATCATATTTTACTCCTTTTCGAAAAGATTTTCAAGCATAATGAGTAGGCTAGGAAGGAAAGAGAGCAATAGATGCAGCTACAAGGATACTCACAGACCTTGCAGGGCAGGGGCTGCTCTAAGCCAAGTCTTCCTTCCCATCCCAGCTGCTGCTTGACTATCGAAAGGGTACAAACAGAACTACATGAAGGAAAGGAGAGTTATCCGACAGTACCATTGCAAAGGAAGAAGAGAATACAAATAATGAGTGGAGAAAAGCTGATTTAGGAGAGAAAAAGGATAATCAACTAAAAACAGATTTTTCAAGGGACAAGTTGGAGACTAGGAAATGTTGCAAATATACTGATACAAACATTATAGCTTATTGAATTGACATGTTTGTCTCAGCCAACGTTACCTTGGAGAAGTATATAATGGGTTTCATTCAGCTAAAAAAAAAAAAAAAAATCACTTGGTGGTCACTACTTCCAGTGCTGAGATAACAAGAAGAGTAACGGGTGGTTGCTTCCCCTTTGGAAATGGTATTCTGAGAATTATCAGACTGTATACAGTTAATTTCAATTTAATGTGATAAATGCAGAAACAGTATCAGAATGGGAATTTGGGACAGACCAGGGGATCAAGGAAGATTTCCTGGAAGAGAGAATGCTTGAACTCTTTCTTTAGATCAAAGCTCAACACTATTTAACTCTGTGCTATAGGGCAATTCACATAATCCCTTTGAGCATGCTTCCTCATTAATTAAAAATGGGTGCAATAATACCAATCTCACAGGTTTGTTAGGAGGATTAAAAGATTAAACAAATGAAGTGCTTTGCATGTTGTAAATGTTCAATAAATGTTTTGCTTCCTGTTCCCTGTAAAATGTCAGCATTGGAAGGACTTTGAAATGTGAATGACTTATGTTGTTATTTCATAGAAGGGCATGAAGGTTGTGTACCTTGCCCAGAGGCAGACCAGTCATACTAGTTAGCCACAGAATAAGGTGTCCTCATTCCTAGCCTGGTACCATCTCCACACCGTAATGAAGATTAAAGAATGACCATGATGGGAAGTGCTTCGGGAGGAAACATGCATGGTAAATGTAGAGACACTTGAAAGGAGGAGCCAGACTTTATAAAATCAGTAAATAAACATTAAAAAAAAAAAGTCTAAATGAAGACTTAAGAAGTCACAAGCGAGTCAAAAATCATACATGGGAATAACAGGCACAAACAATATTTGCGGTGTTACCAAGAGTCGTTTTAAACAAATTTGGATGTGGATGGAACTAACATCAGGGGGCAAAGGATAAGTTAAAAATCTAAGCTTGTATAGCTTCTTTAAAAATTGTTTATGTGTAAATTATGATATTAAAGTGTTCACCTTTAAAATCCTCTAAAAAATGCGCAGTCATTGAGTCTAATATTTGGAAATGACTTTAGAGTTCACCTCGTTGGGAATTTCTTAATAGTATTTATCTTTGGGGCTGGGTAATTCTTTGAATTCTTTGTTATGGAGGCTGTTTTGTATGTTTGGCAGCAGTATCCAGGGATTCCACCCACAAATGTCAGAGAAGCAACATCCCATCTTCAAAGCTGTGACATCTAAAAATGTTCCTAAGCATCGCCAAATGTCCCATGGGACAAAATTACTCCCAGCTGAGGATCTCTGATCTAGTAAAATGTTCTATACATCGTAGGAATTCATCCTTTCTGGTTCCTACCACATCAAGGATTAGAAAAGTTTGCATTTCAAGAATTCATTCTTCTCTCTGAACAGCCTTAATCATTTGGACAATTATTTTACTGAGTTGAAATCTAGTCTAGTGTGTTGTTGGCCCATCATATACACTTTTCCCTCTTAAAAATGAAGAACTTTTAATCCCTCTTCTACTTTCAAATATTTGGAGGCATCTATCATGTTTGCTTTCATATTCTTTTCTCTATCATAAACTTCCCCAATTTCCTTAGCCCACACTCTCTATATGATATTTAGATCTCTCATTATCTTTGTCTTCAGCTTGTAGGTGCTTTGATTTTGTTAACATCACTCATATCAATGTTAGTCCCCTTACCCCCTCTTGGCAAAAAGAAACTTGTAAACCAGACGGATTATTTTATTTGTTCAAGTTCACATCCATAGAGAAGAGAAGGGGTGAGACCAGGGCCAGAGCTCCTGCTTCCTTTCATACCACACACAGTCATTCATACCCTCACAAACAAAGTGAGAGTTGCTGGGAGTGGGAACAGTTGTTCCTCAAAAACTAAGCAATAGTTTTTCCTAAATCAGAATTTCCTCCAAAACCAATGGGAAATTGACGGGACAGAAGCAACACACACCATCCATTAAGATTCCCTCAGAACACTACCACCTGGGTTCCCTTGGATACCCACCACCTGGGTCAAGCTGTTGCAAGAAATTCCATAAACCAAGTCACCTAAGTCTTCACTCAATTTCCTCATCTCTAAATTAGATAACTTAGATAATTAGATAACTTATGACTTGGCTCTTACTGCGGCACAGAAAATTATCAATAATATAAATGTTCAATCAACATTATTATACTTAACTGTAATTACATGTCAAAGTATTTTTCTAGTTTCTTCTCAGCCATTACACTATATATCATGGATATAACATGAAGCATGATGAGCTGGCTAAAGGAAGAAGACGAACATGTAAAGTCAAAGAACATGTATATTCAAGTAAGTCTGGGTTTACTAGATGCCAGGTTTTGTCAGAGAGCACATCCCCTGTGTAACCAAAATCTTCACTTCAACAACTTGTGAAAGAATTGAAACATGTACAATATCATATAAGAAACAAATCGCCAGTCCAGGTTCGATGCAGGATACAGGATGCTTTGAGCTGGTGCACTGGGATGACCCAGAGGGATGGTACAGGGAGGGAGGTGGGAGGGGGGTTCAGGATCAGGAACACGTGTACACCCATGGCAGATTCATGTTGATGTATGGCAAAACCAATACAATATTGTAAAATAATTAGCCTCCAATTAAAATAAATAAATTTAAATTAAAAAAAAAGAACTTGTGAAAGAGAAGCAACGGATTTAGAAGATTTTTAAAGTACAAAGCGAGCCACATGTCAGTAAACAGCCATTTCTATCGCTGTTATCTCTTGATCTCAAGAAGGCTTTTCCTTTTGGGGTTTTATTGGGGGTGTGTGACTGCTAAGTCAGAATCTCTTTAAGCTGAGAAAACAAGGACAAACAGCCCATGCTCATAACCAGTTCATTTTATCTCCGAGTTGGGAATCTTAAGAGACTGATGACCAAAAGGTGGTACTTCTGAGGATCATTGCTTACTATTTTAAAGCCAGTTTGCTTCATTTCAAATTAGAGCACACTGACAAAGAACGTTCTCTGTGACACATTCTCCTCTATAACCTTTGTCACAGGAAAATATTTTTGTTCATCAGGATTAAATTGGCCTGTGCATGCACCTCGTAAGGCAACCTGGGCCCAACTGCCTGTCCTCTTTGCTTTTTGCATGCTGCCTTATTGTAAAGCCTCTATTCCGCCATGAAGTCAGCTCCTGATTACTCCAACCCAGTAGGTGATTTTCCTACAGTGACCTTCCACACAGGAAGTCCTCGAGAAAACCAGGTGTCACTTCAAAAAGAAACACACAAAACTCATCTGGCTCCCACTCATTATTTTTCACACTGTGCCATACTGCTGAGGCCCAGGCCTTGCTGGTTCTTAATTTGGTTGCCCAATTCTCCTCTACTGCTGGAGGCCTTTGAAGTTACCAACAACATGCTCTCTGACGCCCTTGGAGAGCAGCACTGTGAGGTGTGATTTGCTGAATGTACTCAGTATACTGCAATATTCAATTTTATATTGGCACTGCAACAGTTTGTAGGCATTTGGCACAAGATACAGATAAGTATATTAATGTAATGGAAATGTGTGAAATGTTAGCTATCCATTTTAGACTGCCTTCTGATTTGAGGGGAAGCCCCCATTTTGAGAGTCTTGGCAGGAGACAGGGTTTTGACTCCAACTCAACCCTAACAGTGATGACAGGGATGGCACCAAAAGATGGTACTACTTCTGAGTAGTATCACATAGAATCAACCAATGCGCTGCTCTTGTTCAGGACTGAGGAACTTGAGAGTTTGCTGCTAGAATAGAAATCATTCATAGCAAAGACAACTTGAATGGAGAAGTTAGTTAGCCATGAGAACAGACCACGCCTGGGGCAGCAAAGCCAAGAGTGACATATAATTTTTCCTGCAGCCTAATTTTGGTTGTGTTCTTCTACTGCATAGAATGGTTCAACTATGTATCCAGGCTTCTTCTCCAGTCTTTCAATCAATTCTGGGAGTTTTCCAATCCTTCCAGTAAATATCCAACATGGTACCATCCTGACTAGCTGTCTGACCTTGAGCAAGTCATCAAACAGTATCTGCCACTAACATGCTTAGCAGAATGCCTGAGGCACAGTAAGTGCTAAATAGATGTTACCTATCAGTTCAGTTGCTCAGTCGTGTCTGACTCTTTGCGACTCCATGAATTGCAGCACGCCAGGCCTCCCTGTCCATCACCAACTCCCGGAGTTCACTCAAACTCACGTCCATCGAGTCAGTGATGCCATCCAGCCATCTCATCCTCTGTCGTCCCCTTCTCCTCCTGCACCCAATCCCTCCCAGCCTCAGAGTCTTTTCCAACGAGTCAACTCTTCACATGAGGTGGCCAAAACTGGAGTTTCAGCTTTAGCATCATTCCTTCTGAAGAACACCCAGGACAGATCTCCTATAGTCCTTTCTAAATCATTAAAACCCTAAATTTTTAGACAAGAAACTTTGAGCTGGAAACTAAAGGATGAATGAGTCAGCTAGCAAAGATGGGCAAGAAAAGGTATTCCAGGCCAAAAAAATCACATGGCTAAAGGCTCTGTGGGTGGGAGGAAATATGGCGTGTCCAAGACCAAGGGCCAAGGGAAGATTGGTATAGCCTAGGGCTGAGAAGGCAGGGGTGAGGTCCTACAGGACATCTCTCCTACAGGAGATGCTGGTATGTGTAAAATATCCTAAGTGTGACCAGAAAGCTTTAAAAATACAAGCAAAGTCATTCAAGTAATTTTGCCTAAGGAAATAGGCATCCGGCTACAGTTAGGCAAACAGATTGGAAAGAGCGACTAATGGTTGCAGGGATATTAGTTAGGCAGCTATTATATGTGCCCAGGCACTCCAGTATTCCTGTCTGGAAAATCCCATGGATGGAGGAGCCTGGTGGGCTGCAGTCCATGGGGTCACTAACAGTCGGACACGACTGAGCGACTTCACTCTCAATTTTCACTTTCATGCATTGGAGAAGGAAATGGCAACCCACTCCAGTGTTCTTGCCTGGAGAATCCCAGGGACAGGGGAGCCTGGTGGGCTGCCACCTATGGGGTTGCACAAAGTTGGACACGACTGAAACGACTTAGCAGCAGCAGGAATAAGATACTTATAGACTGAATTACAGACAGGTTGTGGAGATCTAGAGAACTGAGTGAACTGAGGTACTTAAAATGATGTAAGGTTGACCAGACTTTGGGTCAATTAGCTGTAACAGGTGAAGGAGAGGGGGTGGTAAGGACAACCCTCATTTCCCCCAAGGCTTTCCTTTTTCAGAAGGGAGGCCTGGTGTACTTGAGAAGAAATTCAATACATTTTATGCACATATACTTCTGAGATAGCAGTACTCCTAAAACATTGATCTGTAGTGTACTTTAGCACTGACAAAGCATGTTCATATTCATTTCCTATTTCACTCTTATTGAGGCATGGGAGGCCTAGATAAATGATGTATTTCTAGATGGCAAAGCTAGTATGCTAGAGAATTGGAAAGAGAGCCTCCATTTTCCACCTCCTGGTCCAGTGCATGTCTGTTACACAGAAATGACACATTATCTCCTTCTGAATGCCCCCAAGAATGCCAACAGACTTCTCAATCAGCTTATCTTCTAAACACTTGGTCTTTCACTCAGTGGATTGCATTTAGTGAACATATATGTTATCTGGGGTGCACCAAATTTCCTGATATCAAGGGGAGACTGTAATTTTTGCATTCTGTCTACAAAATTATGAGGAAGAAAGAACTTTCAGGATAAACACCCTGAAATGGCACTTTTCTTAATGACAACTATCCCATGCTTTCCTTTCTGTGCAGGAAAGGAAGATAAATGTTATCCACAGGGGCAGTAAATAACAGAATACATTTTGGAATCAGAAAAGTCCAAATTAATTTCAGTCTGCCAATTACTGGTAGCTTGGTGATGTAGAGGAATTCCCTGAGTCATTTTTTAAATTTTCATCTAAAAATGAGAACTATAGCAGTAATCTTTTAAGGATATTTTAAGGTTCAAGTCTGATTATATAGGTACAGATTGTTACAGTGGCTGACAAAGACTGAGGTCACAATAAATGGTAATCAAAATGAAGGTGGACACCTTTCGTGGGAACTGGCCTTCAATCTAAAACTTTATGTTACATGGAAGAAAGCAAAAGAGGCTGGGCATATCATCCAGTCTTTTCAGGGGAATTTGGGTGATTTCAAGGTCAGTTATGAGTCTGAGAAAGAGACCTAGATGTTTCTGAGGGAAACAAGGTTACTATTTAGCCTTCCTTTCCACATGTATAATTAACTAGTATGCTATCAGCAACACAGAGCCAGAAGCCTTGATTCACCTAAGAGAACATTATCACCAAAAATTAACCTCTAAACTCAACAGATCACATACAGAGCAAATGTCATCTGGGGTAGGTTTGAGTTTTTCTGTAACTACACAATGTCAACATAGATTCCCGTGTCTGTGTGGAAGAGAAATGGCCTTCAGAACTTCAGAGAACTTGGCAACAACTGAGTCTCAGGATAATTTCATCATTTTTAAACTTGTAGTGACTACTAATCTCAAAGGCTCTGGCACAACAATCTATCCTCTCCTGGATGTAATTAATTAAAATATAAGTAAATACCTAGCATCATCACCTCTCTTTTATATTTTTTATCTAGAAAGTTTGGAGGTGCAACAATGCATATAACTAGGGTGTTAAGTTTTCTTCTACTATTCAGAATCCAAGATTTCTAGATTTATTCATGAATATATTTCTTCATATTTAATGAACATGTAGATACCAGGATTTATGCTAAAAACCATCTTAGGTACACAGACGAGTAAGACATTTTTGCCATCAAGGAGCTCCCAGTCTAGAGCGTGAAATAGAGGCATGGATTGTTAATCACAAAGTAATACATTTAAAATATTGTGTTGTTTTTTTTTTTCTTTTTTACTTTCTGAAACTCTGTTCCTTACCTACCTGGTAGTACTTAGTAAATAATTAAATGAGAGTAATTTCAGCAAGGTAGTCCTCAAAGTCCTTCAAGCTAGACTTCAATAGTACATGAACAGAGAACTTTGAGATGTCCAAGCTGGATTTAGAAAAGGCAGAAGAACCAGAGATCAAATTGCCAATCCACTGAATCATAGAAAAAGCAAGGGAATTCAGAAAAACATATAATTCTGTTTCACTGACTACACTAAAGCCTTTGACTGTGTGGATCACAATAAACTGTGGAACATTCTTAAAGAGATGGGAATACTAGAACACCTGACCTGCCTCCTGAGAAGCCTCTATGTGGGCCAAGAAGCAACAATTAGAACCTGACATGGAACAATGGACTGGTTCCAAATTGGGAAAGGAGTATGTCAAGGTTGTATATTGTCACTCTGCTTATTTAACTTATAGTCAGACTACATCATGTGAAATGCTGGGCTGAAAGAATCACAAGCTGGAATCAACATTGCCAGGAAAAATATCAATAACCTCAGATATGCAGATAACATCATCCCTATGGCAGAAAGTGAAGAAGAATTGAAGAGCCTCTTGATGAAGGTGAAAGAGCAGAGTGAAAAAATTGGGGCTTAAAATTCAACATTAAAAAAACTAGACCATGACATCTGGTCCCATCATTTCATGGCAAATAGATGGGGAAACAGTGGAAACAGTAACAGACTTAATTTGGGGGGGCTCCAAAATCACTGCAGATGATGACTGTAGCCATGAAATTAAAAGATTCTTGCCCCATGGAAGAAAAGCTATGATAAACCTAGACAGCATATTAAGAAGCAGAGACATTACTTTGTCAACAAAGGTCCATCTAGTCAAAGCTATGGTTTTTCCCAGTAATCATATATGGGTGTGAGAGTTAGACCATAAAGAAGGCTGAGCACCAAAGAATTGTGATGCTAGAGCAGACTCCTGAGAGTCCCTTGGACAGCAAGGAGATCAAACCAGTCTATCCTAAAGGAAATCAGTCCTGAATATTCACTGAAAGGACTGATGCTGAAGCTGAAGCTCCAAAACTTTGGCCACCTGATGCAAAGACCCAACTCACTGGCAAAGACCCTAATGCTGGGGGAAAGACCCTAATGCTGGGAAAGACTGAGGGCAGAAGGGGAGGGGACAACAGAACATGAGATGTTGGATGGCATCACAGACTCAATGGACATGAGTTTGAGCAAACTCTGGGAGATAGTGAAAGACAGGGAAGGCTGGTGCGCTGCGCTCCCTGCAGTCACAAAGAGACGTACATGCCTGAGTGACTGAACAGGAACAACATTTTTTACCTTGTCCCACAGTTTCAGATACCAGTTCTATGTATATGGTATAGAGTCTTCTGAATGAAATCATAATAGAAGCCCTCCTCCAATCTGGAAACAGTGGAGGAGCAAGGAATATTTACTCTGCCTCTTCAAAGTTCAGAGTAAAATCCATACCGCACACACCCAGTGAAAGTGTATGAATACACACACACATGAACAAAATATGGGAAAACTGCATAATGGTCCTCTGCTTCAGAATCACAGGCTATAAATAGTCCAAGAAGCTTTGCCTGAGGTTACCTCCAGTATATGGGTTTGCTAGTCTCTTTCTTGGCCAAGATAACCTTCCTCTCCTATCCACCTCTAGGAAATGGGAGCCCAGATTCCCAACCACTGAGGTGTGCAGTATGACCAGCAGATTGGAGAGCTGGTTCTCTCTGGTAGCTCATGACTCAGGAAGTTGGTAGAGAAATGTCTAAGGGAACTAGACAAAATGTATGATGCTAAAGAATTGACTTTTTGTATTTTATAATTCCTCTAAATAATTAAATAAAAATGAACATTTTTGTCTATATTTAGCCAAGCCGAGTTTTCCACCCTGAAGGAAAAAGAAAATGGTCACAATTTCATACTGAGAGAGGAAAATGGTAGGCCCAACTTTATACATCAGTTATACCATAGATATAAATGATTTATTTTCACACATTGAAAGAAAGATTAAATAAATGAATAAGCAATAATAAATGTATGAACTCTGGGCATGTGAGGGGATTTTCACAAAGGAAGTCAGTTATAATACATTATGTAAGAGGAAATCTTAATTCCTGATACTACCAGATTAACTGAAATAATAAGCAGATTCTTTCTTGGTTTTCTATGTCAAAGGATTTAGACATAAAACCACAATCTATATAGATAAATTTCTGTTCAGAGGAGTCAGATGTACCAGTTGCTTAGTCTTCCCAGTATTATAATTACTAGAGGGGTATGAAGCCAACTTTGATTTTCAAACCCAAAGGCAAACTTAAGTAAACTTTCCTGTGGTCCTATGCGTTTCCACCCAGATAAAACAAATCCTATCTATCAAGTTATAGCAGATAGAGATGCCACTCATCCATAACTCAGGCTACACAACATAATCACCAATTGAGACTTTAAAGACTACTATTACTCCCTAGACAAATTAAATCAGATACTCTATCATATGAGACTTGGTGACATGTATCTTTTTAAATACTTCCCATGCTTCTAATCTGTAGTCTAGATTAAGAAGTACTGAAATTCACTCACACCTCCTGGTTAGCCAGAATACAGGGGCAGTAACCAATGCTTCTTAAACTTCAGTGAGTACTCAGGTCATCCAGGGAGCTTGTCAAAGTGCAGATTCTAATTCAGCAGGTCTAGGCTGGGGCTGGAAAGTCTGCCTTGCATACAAGCTCCAGGAGATGCTGCCAGTGCTGTCTGTCCATACACCTGTAGTAGTAAGTGCTAAACCATTCATCATCTGTGGCCTTCCACAAGCAGCTGAGAAAGAGTGGACCGCTACAGAGACATCTTCAGGGATGACAAGAGCTGGCCACATCAGTTGTTCAAGTAGTGAAAGTCTTTTGTTCAGCTAGGTAAAATCCATGGCTTTGAGCTCCCCAATCGGCTAGCCTAGACTTTGTCCCAGGAAACCTCACCTGCCACAATCAGTCTAGCAACTACAGTGTTCAAGTCTGCCTCATTAGGGAACCTGCAAGACTCTGCTTCAGCACTGATTTTTTTCCCCTTTCTGATTGTTCAGAGTCTACAGAATTGGCTATTAAATCTTTTAAATGTGACTCTTGAGCACCCTACAAAGATATGATCTCTGGGTGGGTCAAGACCTAGAAAGCTATCTAATTGCTGTCTCAAGTTGGTAATAGGTTGAAAGATGATCTATTCCATCACTAACATAACTGAGTTTTGATAAAAGACAACATGAAATCAGCAGAGCCTCAGGACAATAGACAATTTGGGTGAAAAAAACATGAATTGGAGTGGAAAAAAAAGATCTAACAAAAGTGAAAATAATGATCTATTATGCAAGTTGATCATCAGCAAGGATCAGCAAAGAATGAGGGGAAAGCCTCAGTTTAATTAAAGATTAGAGATTCGACAGAAGTGAAAAGAATAGGAAGCATTTGTTCTACTATCCTTGACATAAATCAGAGGCCTAGCTAAAAAATTATGACAGTTTACTGGCAACGTATTTTTATAAGGCTTTGCCATACTCTAACAAACAAGTAACTGCAATGCACCATATGTATTACAATAATCAGCTCCCCATATAGCTCAGTCAATAAAGAATCTACTTGCAATGGAGGAGACTCGAGTTCGATTCCTGGGTCAGAAAGATCCCTTGAGAAGGAAATGGCAACCCTCTCCAGTATTCTTGCCTGAAGAATTCCATGGACAGAGGGGTCTGACAGGCTACAGTCAATGGGGTTGCAAGAGTCATACACGATTTAGTGATTAAGCCACGACTAAAATTTAAAATAGAGTATTTGGTTTAAAATATTTTTTATATTAGTACTTATTTTTGTTCAATTATTATTTTTAAAAAATTTACGGATAAGTAGTTTTAACTCAGAGAAGGCACTGGCACCCCACTCCAGTACTCTTGCCTGGAAAATCCCGTGGACGGAGGAGCCTGGTAGGCTGCAGTTCATGGGGTCGCTAAGAGTTGGACTCAACTGAGTGACTTCAATTTCACTTTTCACTTTCATGCACTGGAGAAGGAAATGGCAACCCACTCTAGTGTTCTTGCCTGGAGAATCCCAAGAACGGGGGAGCCTGGTGGGCTGCTGTCTGGGGGGTCGCATAGAGTCAGACACGACTGAAGTGACTTAGCAGCAGCAGTTTTAACTCAGTGTTTCTGGTATGTCGAGAGTTTTAAGAAAAAAAGTACAAAAAGTCCTAGATCTCTTTTTTTTTGTATGTTTCATTCCAGTCTAACTAATAAGAAACAAAATAAGAAAAACAAGGAAACTAAAGCTAATTGAAGATGTATGCCTGGGTTCTTAGGAAACCTCTTTAGAAAAACAATTCTGAGATTACTTGAGAGCAGGACAATGCTAGTTTACAATAAATCTACAGTGGTAGTAGGTCCTCTGTTCTAATGCTGCAGTATTTTTGTTAGTTTTAACTCTTTAGTCCAGGGCCACTGAGTCAGGATAACATATTAGATGCAGATACTGTGTTTTTAAGGCATCCAAAAATCTGTCCATTAGGGTTGACTTTGTAGCCAGTCTCCCAATAAGTCTAGGTGTATGGCTTTAAAAAGCTATGGCCGTCTATCATGTACATTACTCTGAATGATTTTTATTTCCACTTACATTTATGTTAACTTGTACTTTACCTTGATTTTTTTTTTAAGCACCGCCAAATTGCTACTGTGATTTCTGACTTTCTTTTTCCCTTTTTCCTGTGGATGTACATCCAATACTGTGTTATTGGTAACATACTTGACAAAAAGAGGCTTTTGAAGCTCAGAAACATGTATGGCAAATTATCTATAACCAAAAAACTATTTCTCACAGCTTTCTCCCCTTTCCTGCAAGGGCCATCCCCCCTTGCTAGCACTTCTAATATCAGGACGTGAAAATCCTCCCACCATATGTCAGAGATATTTGATCTTTTTCTGTCTAAGCCTGTGGTGGGGCTTACAGTTCACACTGTCTGCTGTGTCTGACTCTTCCTCAAGGGAGTCTGATTGCACATTCTAACTGGCCTAAACAGACTTTAGAAATAGTTCCCCCTTGCTAGACTCAGAAAAGAAAGATCATGAAGAAGTAAAAGAGAAACATAAGCAGGGTCCTCATAACTAAAACGAAGCCCTCTGTATGACCAGCTCTGCTGTCTGACCATCTGCATCTCTCAGAGCCACACTTCAATTGTGAAATCTTCCATCTCAAATACAAGCAGAAATCCAGCATCAGACTTGCCAAGCATGGAGAGATGGGACACAGAAGCAGGCCTTTCCAACCCCCTGCTTACTGCAGACAGAAATTTATCTGAAGCCTAAAATGTAAAGCTTTTCTAGTACAGTGAATAGGAAAATGTTTTAAGAATGTAACACAGTATTTAAAAAAAAATTCCTTGAATTGTATAAATCTTATGTCCAGATTCAAAAGAAACAAAATGTCTTTGCAACATGCTGCTCTCAAACAGGATGCAGTTTGTGCCCTACCTACTGTTGCTCACGAAGAATGGTCCTGTGATGGCAGATGAGATCTGTGTGGCTTCTGGGGTAAAGGTTTTTTTATTATGTTTTTAACCCTAGCAAAGACTAATTTAACCACATGTTGCCATCTTGAAACTGCAGACAGCTGGGACTTCTAGTGAATAAAATTTCTTTCACACCCATTCAGAACCCCATCTGCCTCCCTGTGCAAATTTTGAAGGGTATATTTTAATCCCCAGGCAACAGACATAGACTGACTGAGGTGGTATTCAGGACTGAGCACAAATGCAGAAGAGAAAAGGCCTCCACTTGGGCCAAGATTGCTCTCCACTAGGATCAGGATGAAATCATGTCAGAGATATTAAAGAAAATAACTGGGCTGTAAGGACACCTGGCTGAGTAATATTGTACTGAGGGGAGGAATACACAGGCTGATCACACCTGCAATCAATGAGGCTTTGGAGGCAGGAATATTGTGCACCCCACTTCCCTTTTTCTCCCTTCCCAGACCATCCTTCAACTTTTAGCACTGTTGTACTTGACATGATCCAGCCTTTTCGCAGAAAACCAGGGATCTGCAATCCTACCAAAGGAAGAAAAAGCAAAGCAAACACACAAGTGACCTTCACAGAAAGGTCCTTTGCATTATGTATTTTTCACCAGTGTCAGAATGTATCAGTTCAGTCACTCATTCATGTCTGACTCTTTGCAACTCCATGGACCACAGCACACCAGGTCTCCCTTTCCATCACCAACTTGCAGAATTTACCCAAACTCATATCCATTGAGTCAGTGATGCCATCCAGCCATCTCATCCTCTGTGGTCCCCTTCTCCTCCTGCCCCCAATCCCTCCCAGCATCAGAGTCTTTTCCAATGAGTCAACTCTTTGCATGAGGTGGCCAAAGTACTGGAGTTTCAGCTTCAGCATCATTCCTTCCAAAGAAATCCCAGGGCTGATATCCTTTAGGATGGACTGGTTGGATCTCCTTGAAGTCCAAGGGACTCTCAAGAGTCTTCTCCAGCACCACAGCTCAAAAGCATCAGTTCTTCGGTGCTCAGCCTTCTTCACAGTCCAACTCTCACATCCATACATGACCATAGGAAAAACCATAGCCTTGACTAGACGGATCTTTGTTGACTAGAAGGATCTTTTTCACTCTCCTCTTTCACTTTTTCCAGTTCTAACTGTTGCTTCCTGACCTGGATACAGATTTCTCAAGAGGCAGTTTAGGTGGTCTCTTTCAGAATTTTCCACAGTTTATTGTGATCCACACAGTCAAAGGCTTTGGCATAGTCAATAAAGCAGAAATAGATGTTTTTCTGGAACTGTCTTCCCTTTTCAATGATCCAGCAGACATTGGCAATTTGATCTCTGGTTCCTCTGCCTTTTCTAAATTCAGCTTGAATATCTGGAAGTTCACGGTTCACGTATTGCTGAAGCCTGGCTTGGAGAATTTTGAGTATTACTTTACTAGCGTGTGAGATGTGTGCAATTGCGTGGTCGTTTGAGCATTCTTTGGCATTGCCTTTCTTTTGGATTGGAGTGAAAACTGACCATATCCAGTCCTATGGCCACTGCTGAGTTTTCCAAATTTGCTGGCATGTTGACTGCAGCACTTTCACCTTATCATCTTTTAGGATTTTAAATAGCTCAACTGGAATTCTATCACCTGCACTTGCTTTTTCATAATGATGTTTCCTAAGGCCCACCCACTTGATTTCACATTCCCGGATGTCTGGCTCTAAGCGAGTGATCACACCATCATGGTTATCTAGGTCGTGAAGATCTTTTTTGTATAGTTCTTCTCTGTATTCTTGCCACCTCTTCTTAATATCTTCTGCTTCTGTTAGGTCCATACCATTACTGTCCTTTATTGAGTCCATCTTTGCATGAAATGTTCCCGTGGTATCTCTAATTTCCTTGAAGAGATCTCTAGTCTTTTTCATTCTATTGTTTTCCTCTGTTTCTTTGCACTAATCACTGAGGAAGGCTTTCCTATCTCTCCTTGCTATTCTCTAGAACTCTGCATTCAGATGCTTATCTCTCTCCTTTTCTCCTTAGCTTTTCACTTCTCTTCTTTTCACAGCTATTTGTAAGACCTCCTCAAACAGCCATTTTGCTTTTTTGCATTTCTTTTTCTTGGGGATGGTCTCCATTCCTGTCTCCTGTACAATGTCATGAACCTCCATCCATAGCTAATCAGGCAATCTGTCTATCAGATCTAGTCCCTTAAACCTATTTCTCACTTCCACTGTATATTCATAAAGGATTTAATTTAGGTCATACCTAAATGGTCTAGTGGTTTTCCCTACATTCTTCAATTTAAGTCTGAATTTCACAATAAGGAATTCATGATCTGAGCCACAGTCAGCTCCTGGTCTTGTTTTTGCTGACTGTATATACCTGTTTACTAAAATAAGTTTCTTTGCAATAAACAAGAAGAAATGAAATCATCAAACGGTGGAGTAGGAAGATCCTGAGCTCACCTGTTACCAGAGACACCAAAATTACAACATACAGACCAAGAATGACTACAAAACTGGCAGAACAGCTCTTCTACAACAACGGATATAAAGAAAAAATAAATAAATACAAACACACACACGGAGATCGGTAGGAGGAGACAGGGAGGTGATCCAGCCAGGACACCCCCCCAGCACAGCGATCAATGAGTGGGAGGGAATTTCACAAATGTAGAAGTTCTCCCTAAGGAGTGAGAAGTACAAGCCTCTGTGTGGAGTCCGCAGCCCAAGGCACTTGCTTTAGGAAGAGAAGCTCCATTAGCATCTAGCTTTGAAAACCAGCAGCAGGGTTCCCATGCAGAACAGCCAGTGGGCTATAGGAAATGGCAGATTGCTCTCCAAGGGCTAGTACACAAACTCATTCACTTTAAGTCTCAGTGCAGAGGCAATAGTTTGAAAAGCCCCTCTCCACATGAAGGAGATTCATTTCACTAGCTTAAGTGTGAAGGAATAAGTAGCTGAGATCTGTTGGAACTTACTCCAAAGATGGAAGCACCACCAGGCACTCACTATTTGTTGGCTATTCTTAAAATTCTTCTACCTAGATGGCGCAGCACTAGTGGGTGCCATATGACATTCACCAGCCACCTTGTGAGCACCACTCACCTTTCCCCAGAGTCTGCTTGCTGACCTGCCCTGCACATCTGGCGTGCCTGGCACCCCTTCAAAGTGGCTCCCAGCCCACCACACTCAGTAGGCAGATTCAGCTGATTCTATCAACCACACAAAGTGGCTCTTACCCCGAGGTGATCAGCCTTGCCCACCAGCTCATGCACAGCACACAGGATCAGGCGCCACAGTCAGCCAGTCAGAGACCAGCCCCCAAAACCAGTTCAGTTCAGGTGAGTTCAACTGCTCAGTCATGTCCCACTCTGCAATGGTCCGGATGGCAGCACACCAGACTTCCCTGAATACCACCAATATCCAGAGCTTGCTCAAACTCATGTCCATCAAGATGGTGATGCTTTCCATCCATCACATCCTCTGTCATCCCCTTCTCCTACTGCCTTTAATCTTTCCCAGCATCAGGGTCTTTTCAAATGAGTCAGTTCTTTGCATCATCTGGCCAAAGTATTAGAGTTTCAACTTCAGCATGAGTCCTTCCAAAGAATATTCAGGACTGATTTCCTTTAGGATGGACTGGTTGAATTTCCTTGCAGTCCAAGGGACTCTCAAGAGTCTTCTCTAACACCAAAGTTCAAAAGCATCAATTCTTTGGCACTCAGATTTCTTTACAGTCCAATTGTCACATCCATACATGACTACTGGAAAAACCACAGCTTTGACTAGATAGACCTTTGTTGGTAAAATAATATCTCTGCTCTTTAATATGCTTTCTAGTTTGGGCATAGCTTTTCCTCCAAGGATCAAGTGTCTTTTATTTCATGACTGCGGTCACCATCTGCAGTGATTTTGGAGCCCAAGAAAATAAAGTCTCTTACTGTTTTCCATTGTTTCCCCATCTATTTGTCATGAAGTGATGGAACCAGATGCCATGATCTTAGTTTTCTGAATGTTGAGTTTGAAGCCATTGTTTTTTTTTTTTTTTTTTCACTCTCTTCTTTCACTTTCATCAAGAGGCTTTTTAGTTCTTCACTTTCTGCCATAAGGGTGGTGTCATCGGCATACCTGAAGTTATTGATATTCTCCCAGCAATCTTGCTTCCAGCTTGTGCTTCATCCAGCCCAGCATTTCACATGATGTACACTGCATATAAGTTAAATAAGCAGGATGACAATACACAGCTTTGAAGTACCCTTCTCCTGATTTGGAACCAATGTCATTCCACATCCAGTTCTAATTGTTGCTTCTTGACATGCATACAGATTTCTCAGCAGGAAGGTAAGGTGGTCCTGTATTCCCATCTCTTGTACAATTTTTCATATTTTGTTGTGATCTACACAGTCAAAGCCTTTGGTGTAATCAATACAGCAAAAGTAGATGTTTTTCTGGAACTCTTTTGTTTTTTCAATGATCTAACAGATGTTGGCAATTTGATCTCTGGTTCCTCTGCCTTTTCTAAATCCAGCTTGAATAGCTGGAAGTTCACGGTTCACATATTGTTGAAGCCTGATGTGGAGAATTTTGAGCATTACTTTCCTAGCATGTGAGATGAGTGTAATTGTAGTTTGAGCATTCTTTGGCATTGCTTTTTTTGGGATTGGAATGAAAACTGAACATTTAGTCCTGTGGCCACTGCTGTGTTTTCCATATTTGTTGGCATATTGAGTGCTGCACTTTCACAGCACCATCTTTTAGAGTTTGAAATAACTCAACTGGAATTCTATCAGCTCCATTAGCTTTGTTCATGGTGATGCTTCCAAAGGTCAACTTGACTTCACATTCCAGGATGAATTTGGCAATAAGAAGTTCATGATCTGAGCCACAGTCAGCTTCCAGTCTTGTTTTTGCTGACTGTATAGAGCTTCTCCATCTTTGGCTGCAAAGAATATAATCAATCTGATTTTGGTATTGACAATCTGGTGATGTCCATGTATAGAGTCTTCTCTTGTGTTGTTGGAAGAGAGTGTTTCCTATGACCAGTGTGTCTCTTGGCAAAACTCTATTCAACTTTGCCCTGCTTCATTCTATACTCCAAGGCCAAATTTGCCTGTTACTCCACATACTTCTTGACTTCCTACTTTTGCATTCCAATCCCCTATAATGAAAAGGACATCTTTTTTGGGTGTTAGTTGTAGAAGGTCTTGTAGGTCTTCATAGAACCATTCAACTTCAGCTTCTTCAACATTACTGGTCGGAGCACAGACTTGGATTACTGTGATATTGAATGGTTTGCCTTGGAGACGAACAGAGATCATTCTGTCGTTTTTGAGCTTGCATCACAGTACTGCATTTTGGACTCTCTTGTTGACCATGATGGCTACTCCCTTTCTTCTAAGGGATTCTTGCCCACAGTAGTAGATGTAATGGTTATCTAAGTTAAATTCACCCATTCCAGTCCATTTTAGTTTACTGATTCCTAAAATGTTGATATTCACTCTTGCCATCTCTTGTTTGACCACTTCCAATTTGCCTTGATTCATGGACCTAACATTCCAGGTTCCTATGCAATATTGCTCTTTACAGCATCGGACCTTGATTCTATTACCAGTCACATCCACAACTGGGTGATGTTTTTGCTGTGGCTCTGTCTCTGCATTCTTTCTGGAGTTATTTCTCTACTGATCTCCAGTAGCATATTGGTTACCTACTGACCTGGGGAGTTCATCTTTCATTGTCTTATCTTTTTGGCTTTTCATACTGTTCATGGGGTTCTCAAGGCAGGAATGCTGAAGTGGTTTGTCATTTCATTCTCCAGTGGACCTCATTTTGTCAGAACTCTCCTCCATGATGCATTCGTCTTACTAGGTCCTACATGCCACGGCTCATAGTTTCATTTAGTTAGACAAGGCTGTGGTCCATGTGATCAGATTGGTTGGTTTTCTGTGATTGTGGTTTTCATCCTGTCTGCCCTCTGATGGAGAAGGATAAGAGCCTTATGGAAACTTCTTGATGGGAGAGACTGACTGAGGAGGAAACTGGGTCTTGTTCTGATGGGCAGGGCCATGCTCAATAAAACTTTAATCCGATTTTCTGTTGATAGGTGGAGCTGAGTTCCCTCTCTGTTATTTACCTGGATCCAAATTATGGTGGAGGTAATGAAGGTAATGGCGACCTCCTTCAAAAGATCTGATGTACGTACTGCTACACTCACTGACCCCAACCCTGCAGTGGGCCACCACCGACCCATGTCTCTGCTGGAGACTCCCGGACACTCCTGGGCAAGTCTGGGTCAGTCTCTTGTGGCATCACTGCTCCTTTCTCCTGGGTCCTGGTGCACACAAGGCTCTGTTTGTGCCCTCCAGGAGTTTATTTCCCAGTTCTGTGTAAGTTCTGGCTGCTCTGTGGTGGGGTTAATGGCAACCTCCTCCAAGAGGAATTATGCCATACCCAAGTCTGCTTCTCCCAGAGCCCCTGTCCCTGTGGTAGTCCACTGCTGACCCATACCTCCACAGGAGACACTCAAAACAGTTCTGTCTCAGTCTCTGTGGGGTCCCTGGGTCCTGGTGGGCACAAGATTAGTTTGAGCCCTCTGAGTGTCTCTGACGGGAATGGGGTTTGTTTCTAAACATGAATTTGCCCTTCCTATTGTCTTTCTGGGGCTTCTCCTTTGCCCTTGGACACGGGTATCTCCTCACAGCACTCCAGTGCCGCACAGCCCCCACTCCAGTGCCTATCGTCTTGCTGGGGTTTCTCTGACCTTGGACGTGGGGTATCTCCTCACAGCTACTCCAGCGCCATGCAGCTGGAACTCATACAGCTTAATATAAAAAAGCCAAACCATCCAATCAAAAAATAGGTAGAGAACCTGAACATTTTTCCAGAGAAGACATACAGATTGCCAACAGGCACATCAACAGATGCTCAATATCACTAGTTATCAAGGAAATTCATATCAAAACCACAATGAGCTATTACTTCATTCTTGTCAGAATGCTATAAACAAACAGACACGAAGAAAACAAGAGCTGCTAAGGATATAGAGAAGAGGGACCTCTTGGGCACTATCAGTGGGGATCCAAAATGGTACAGTCACCATGAAAAACAACATGATAGTTCCTCAAAAATTAATATAACTACCATACAATCTAGCAAAGACACTCTTTGAGTATTTATTGGAAGAAAACAAAAACACTAATTCAAAAAGATTTATGACTACTAAGTTCATTGTTTATAATATCCAACATATGGTAGCAACTGAGATGTCCATCAATAGATGAATGGATAGAGAAATTACACACACACACACACAGGAATATTAGAAAAAGGAAAGATGTCTTGTTTTTCGTGATACCATAGTTGGATAGAGTGTACTCTATATTACACTAATATAACTCAGAGAAAAACAAATACCATATGATTTCACATATATTTAGAATCTAAAAAGTAAAGTAAGTGAATAAACAAAACAAGATACAGAAATCAAACTGGTGATTGCCAGGGAGGAGGAGAATGGGAGGATGGAGGTAAATAAGTGAAGGAGATTAAGAGGCACAAAATTCCAGCTACAAAGTAAATAAATCATGGTGATGTAATATATAGAATATGGAATACAGTCAATAACATCGTAATAACTTTAAATGGTGACAGACGGTAACTAAACTGACTGTGATGATCATCTTATAATGAACATAAATGCTGAATCACTATGATGTACGTCTGAAACTAATAACATTCTATGCCAATTACACTTCAACTTAAATAAAAGTACAAAGAAGAAATATTAATTGACCCTGCAGCAAAGCTCACCTACTACTCATTCTGAATGCAGCCTCTTGGGAGAAGTACATAAAAGTAACATTACTGTTCAGCGTTTAAGTGATATTTAACTTTCTACAATTGTCCCAAGTTATTTCTCTTGGAGAAGTAGCAGATGTCACAATGAATTTGCACAATTTGCTTATAAATTGGGGTCAAGTGGGTAAAATGTTCCTGGAAATTAAGAAAAGATTTTGAAAAGCATAGGGGAAAAAAAAAAAACAGAATGTAATATATAATATACTTTTTCTTTGTCACACATGCAGATAGAAAGATCAGAACTTTATATGGACTTCCCCAGAGGAACAAGCATGCACACTTTAAGCCAGAATGCATTCGTACTGTGGTACAACGTTCTTATTTAATGTATTTCTACCTTATGTCCTTCTTACATTACCCACAGAGGAACGGTGACAATGAAGGGACTTTAGTAGGGAAAGATATTACCTTTCACATAAACCTCTTCAAGTTACCCAGTTTCCATTGCTAAATATTATAAAGCAATAAATTGGCATTTGTAATACAATATGCTTCTCAAGAAACTAAGATCATGGCATCGAGTCCTATCACTTCATGGGAAATAGAAGAGGAAAAAGTGAAAGCAGTGGCAGATTTTATTTTCTTGGGCTCCAAAATCACTGCAGATGGTGACTGCAGCCATGAAAATAAAAGATGCGTGCTCCTTGCAAGGAAAGCTAAGACAAACCTACAGTGTATTAAAAAGCAGAGACATCACTTTGCTGGCAAAGGTCCGCCTAGTCAAAGCAATGGTTTTTCCAGTAGTCATATACAGATGTGAGAGCTGGATCACGGAAAAGGCTGAGCACCAAAGAATTGATGTTTTTCAAATTGTGGTGCCAGAGAAGACTCTTGAGAGTCTCTTGGACTATAAGGAGATCAAATCAGCCAATTCCAAAGGAAATCAACCCTGAATATTCACTGGAAAGACCGATGCTGAAGCTGAAGCTCCAATACTTTGGCCACTTGATATGAAAAGCCGACTCATTGGAAAAGACCCCAGTGCTGGAAAAGATTGAAGGCAATAGAAGAGGGCAACCGAGAAAGAGATGGTTAGATGGCATCACTGACACAATGGATATGAATCTCAGCAAACTCTGGGAGATAGTGAAGGGAAGGGAAACTTGGTGTGCTGCAGTCCAAGGGGTCACAAAGAGTCAAATATGACTTAGCAACTGAACAACAACAATGCCTCTCAAAGACCCATAAGGAAAGACTGGGTTTTCCCATAACTGAAGTGTTCTGGTTTCATTGACAGTTATATCTCTCATTGTATATTCACTATTTCAATTTGTTGTGCACTGTACTTTAGAAAATATAATGAAAATACTGAGAGATCTACCTGCACTCAGATTCCTAGAAAACAGAATAGGACTCTTCTTAAGACTATGAGGATAGACCAAGTCTTTTTAGCCATGTGGTCACTCTCTGCAGCCTCTTGGAAAATGTCCTCCTGGTCTTCTCCCATTGATCACTCCTATTTTCATACTTTTTGGTCTACTATTTCATGTGCTTTCCAAATCACAGTCTTAATATTGTATGACTGAATGTTGAAACAATGCAGAGACATACAGAGTGAGGGGCAAACTAAAATGCCTTTAGAAGCCAGGCTGGTGACATAAATGTGTGAAGCAAGTCAGCTGGGAAGGGCCCTTCCACTCCTTACAGAACATGCTCAGCCTCAAAGCTTGGCATTTCAATTCATGCTATGCTAAGTCGCTTTAGTCGTGTCTGACTCTGTGCAACCCCATAGACAGAAGCCCACCAGGCTGCCCCGTCACTGAGATTTTCCAGGCAAGAACACTGGAGTGGGTTGCCATTTCCTTCTCCAATGCATGACAGTGAAAAATGAAATAAAGCTCATCAATAACATCACTTGTGACCAAAGTGTGTCTGAGGACCCACAAGCTGTCAATTTCCACAAAGTAGTAAGGGCCCCTTCACTCCCCTGCCCAGAACTACTACACATTAAATAATATCAGAATATCATTTATGTACTCTCCTATATATGCTTGTTTACTATGTGTGTCTATGCTTACATCTGTGTTTGATTAAATGGTATCATACCATCTAAAAGGTCATCTGGTCCCATCACTTCATGGCAAATAGATGGGGAAACAGTGGCAGACCTTATTTTGTGGGGCTCCAAAATCACTGCAGATGGTGACTGCAGCCATGAAATTAAAAGATGCTTACTCCTTGGAAGAAAAGTTATGACCAACCTAGATCGCATATTCAAAAGCAGAGACATTACTTTGCCAACAAAGGTCCATCTAGTCAAGGCTATGGTTTTTCCAGTAGTCATGTATGGATGTGAGAGTTCGACTATAAAGAAAGCTGAGTGCCGAAGAATTGATGCTTTTGAACTGTGGTATTGGAGAAGACTCTTGAGAGCCCCTTGGACTGTAAGGAGATCCAACCAGTCCATCCTAAAGGAAATCAGTCCAGAATATTCATTGGAGGGACTGATGTTGAAGCTGAAACTCCAATACTTTGGCCACCTGATGTGAAGAACTGACTCATTTGCAAAGACCTTGATGCTGGAAAAGATTGAAGGTGGGAGGAGAAGGGGACAAAAGAGGATGAGATGGTTGGATGGCATCACTGACTCAATGGACAGGTGTTTGAGTAAACTCTGGGAGTTGGTGATGGACAGGGAGGCCTGGTGTGCTGCAGTCCATGGGGTCACAAAGAGTTGGACACAACTGAGTGACTGAACTGAACTGAGGGAGAAAACAATAAATAACAAGACAGTATGCAAGAGAGTGTACCCATGTGATCAAGGCATGTTGTCTCAGATGTCTTGACAAGAAAAGAATGGACTGAATAAGATTTGCATAGGTTTGCAAATATCACAGTGACTGGTGCATTAAATATAGACTTAGGTACAAAGTAGAGCCTATAAAAATCAAAAGGATGGAAGATGAGCTATGTGCCCCCAAGGGCAGCAGGAGATTATTGAGGAAAATGGCTCAGATTCTGACATGAGTACCAGCAGGACAGAGAAATTCAGGTAGAGTCAGGTCAGTGAAAATGAATTGACCTCATTTGTAAAAGATGAAACCATAATGGCACAGAGGTCCATACAATGAAAGAACATCACTGATACATTATTCTTAAAAAAGAAGAAGAAAAATCAAAGTTAGAGAAGGAGACAGAAAAGCAAATTCCAATGCTAAATAAAGAAGACAGAATTGAGTCTAAGAGCAAAAGGATTGGAAACTTCAGAAGTGAAGGCTTTCATAAAAAAAGTAAATCCTAAGGGATCATCAACCATTCTAAAGCTGGTGAGCTTCAGATAATATTAGCTATTCTTTAAATCATATTCATTATGAATATTCATTTATATATTCTCCAGCCCTGTATAAAAATGTGGCATCTTTTCATTTCCACAGTTAGTTCTTTCTCCTTCTTTCCCTCTCTTGCCTAAAGAAATATGGGCTAATATCAACGAATAAAAAGAGTTAACCATGCCCTGGGTATGTCAGCACTGAAGTCATAAGGCTGAACAGACATCTTCCCAGCTCTTCCCTATCACACAGTAGTATTGTACCTAAAAAGATCTGAATCTGTTTCTTGCTCTGAGGACATCTACTTAGCTCTTTTAAACTGCATGCTTACTGTATGTAAGTAAACCTCACAACTGACCTTCAGTTCTCCTTTGGATATATGGTAAAAATCACTGTCTTCTTACTTCACTTTTGCCCTAACCCTCCCAAGGTTAATCTTTCAGAACATCCCTGGAAGCAAAGTGCTGGGGAGGTGTGGTCTCCAGTCACTTCCAAGCAAACCTGTTTGTAGCATATCTTCAAGCTCAGGTTAATGGGTAATTTAGTCCTAGCCTTCTGTAACTTTAAAGGTTGGGCTCGCTGCCTATTTAAAGTGATCCATGAATCCATGTTCAACTATAAACTTTAAATGTACATCTGCATTCTAATCAAAAGCAGCCTTCAATACAGCAGCTGGCAGCAGGCTACAGCTCACACTGCCTGCCAAGGACTCCAGTCATTGGTGTGTTCACAGCCTTGGAGTTACCGCTACTTTAACAACCAAATTCACATTAGTTCTGAACTTCTAGCTGATTGGTTTACTTGGCTGTACTTGTGTTTATTTCTTCCAAATCTTTTGTTGTATTTCTTTGACAGTCTCTTATTTGGCATTTTCTCCAAGGAACCAACAAGTCAACATATGTAATTTCATGGGCTCATGGACTCATTTTGACTTTCTGTGTAGCATCGATACACAAGAAAAACTGCATGCAGGGGGTCTTTATAGAGCTGTGATATGTCACCTAAGGACAGGAAATTAAGGTAATCACTCAGCTCTAACAGGCTTTGTTGTACTTAGGTACTGAGGCATAAAATACTAGCCTTTTGGTCCTGGCAACTGTCTCTCTCTTTTTTCTTCTCATTACCACATAGTTAACCATAGTTGATTCTGTGTTTTCCTCTTAGGTAAAAGCTCTCACAGATCTGCCCTCTTTTCTACCTCCATTTCCTCTTGTTACAGAAATAGCTCCTCCCCTTCATTGTTACTTCTCCAGTCTACCTCACACAGTCCTGTCAAATTAATTTCTTCACATGCTGTTTTGAAATCTTGTGCTTAAAAACCTCCATGGGGTCCTGATGTGCCACTAAAGAAGAAGTTCTCTTGCAAACTTCTGATCCAACCAAACAGATCTAATTACTCTTCAGAAACATTCTGACCACACCCTGGCTCTGACTCTTGGCTCACTTTCCTCTCGTTCTTTTAGCTAAGTAAACGCAGCTTTGGCAGTAGTGTGTTCGTTGCTCTGTCGTGTCCGACCCTTTGTGACCCCATGGACTATAGCTCGCCAGGTTCCTCTGTCCATGAGATTCTCCAAGCAAGAATGCTGGAGTGGGTTGCCATGCCTTCCTCCAGGGGATCTTCCCAACCCAGGGATTGAACACGAGTCTCCCACATTGCAGGCGGATTCTTTAGTGTCTGAGGCATCAGGGAAACCCAAATGCGGCTTTACTTCAAGCATAAAGCTCAACTAATTTTACTCTGCAATGGCCCCTCTGTCACCCCAGATCCCCAGAGGTAAGTATATGAGCCAAGACTCTTGCTCCTGTTCCTTCCCAATAATGTTATCTGTGGCGCAACTGGTAAAGAATCTGCCGCCAACGCAGGAGACCTGGGTTCGATCCCTGGGTTGGGACGATCCCCTGGAGAAGGGAAAGGCTACCCACTCCAGGATTCTGGCCTGGAGAATTCCATGAACTCTACAGTCCATAGAATCGCAAAGAGTCAGACACACCTGAGTGACTTTCACTTTCACTTTCAAGTGTTAGCTATTATAAATTTTACCTCATCTGATTCTCACAAAATACCTATGAGGAAAGCACTTTCTGTCATCCTACTCTATGGATAAGAAAAGTGAGTCATGTGTACAATGATGCCACATGTATACTGTTTCACGGCTATGAAGTGGTAGAGCCAGTGTTCAAACCCTAATCACATCACTAAGGCACCTCCTCCAAACAACTTCTTTGAGATTTCCCTTGTTCACTAATTTGGCCAGCTTAATTTGCATAATTTGCATCTAGTTTCCATCATTTTTTAAGTCATAGCCTTTTAGAGGCAGATACCCCCTTCCCAGTGCCTTATATGTAATAATTGAGTGGAATAGCTAATTGTACTGTTGTTGTTCAGTTGCCCAGTCGTGTCGGACTCTTTGTGATCCCATTGACCGCAGCATGCCAAGGCCTCCCTGTCCCTCACCATCTCCTGGAGCTTGCCCAAATTCATGTTCATTGCAGCAGTGATGCCATCCAGCCATCTCATCTTCTGACACCCTCTTCTCCTTTTGCCTTCCATCTTTCCCAGCATCAGGGACTTTTCCAATGAACCACCTGTTCACATCAGGTGACTATAATTGTACTGTCCTCTCCATCAAATAGCTCTGGTTCTGCTGAACATACAAGACAATTGTACCTCACAAAGCTTTCTTATTTTAGCATCACCACATGGTTACTTGTGGTCAATAAAATGTGAGTAGAAGTGATTGTTTTTTCCAGGCAGATGCTTTAAGAGTGCATTTCACACCTCTTTTTCTCTTTGCTGTGATTTTCAAAGAAGATCCAGATAAATGACATTCTGAGACCCTGAGTCCTGGAGTGAAGACCACACAGAGCACCATGGACCATGCTAGGTCTGAGAGAAAACACACCTTCCTGATTTTATCACTGAGGTTGTTGGGGAGTCATTTGTTACTGTAGGGCAACTAATCTATCTAACTAATAACAGCACACAGCAGTTATCTATAGAGGATTGTAATAATGATTCACATGTGTCAGCCAAGATCAAAAGACCTCACCAATTATATCTGAAACAGCCAGAATTTGTCTGCAAGAAAGGTGGGAAAGAGGAGCAGCTTTTCACCCAAAAGAATTTTATCTTTAAGAATTCTTAGCTCCACTGTGGTCCCAGACAGGTGCTGGATCATATAAGGAGATTCCAGTCAGACCAGTTTTTATTTTCCACTCTTTTTAGAAGTTTGGTATATATCACAATTCTCCTATTTGGAAACTCTATTACTTTTCTATTTTTCCTTCATACAAACAACTATTTTCCAGTCCACTCTAACCATTGTTCTTCTTACTCCTCAGTGTTTAAGAGTCTCCAAGTGTGTACAATAAATGTTCTCATCAGAGAGTATACCCAGAGCAGTCTTCTATAGATCATAGTACCATTTCCAATCTCTACAAATGTAAAAATGATAGAAAAAAGCAGGGCACTCAGCCCAGTTTAACCAGGGAGAGTAGGAGGGTCTGGGTAACTGAGTTTTCTCATAGTTAAGGATAACCCACTCTCAACTTATGTTGAAATATACTGTTTTTACCTCCACAGTTTAGCTTACATTTTACAGTTAAGATAATGTAATCACTGCTTTCATATGTGAACCAAGTTCTCCAGACCACTGAATATTGTATAGTACTGTAGCTACAGCTGAAAATAGTATGAGCAATTATCTGAATATATATTTATTTCATGGCATTCCTGGAAGAGTAAATATAAATATTTTATAAGTATTTATTGTAATTTACAACTACAAATATGCAAATCTATGATAAAAAACATGATTGCAGAAGAGTCTTCATTTTAAAAGTTCTATTTAATTGAGGCTACCAGGTTTTACTGTTGAGAAAGGCATTCCCTAAATATAGGTTAATCGGAATATTCATGGAATTCTTCTTAGTAATGACTGATAAGATCAGCATACAAGGAACCATGTATTCTGGCTAGATATTTTAGAAGATCAGACAAATACATTCCATAACTAAACAGCTGTAGATTGCCAGTGTATGGGTGAGTGGTAAGGGCGAGGAGACGGGAATTGGAGAGATTCCTGGGGGGAAACAATGACATTGAAAGTATACTCCAGAGGCAAAAATATGATTGCCTTCACCTTTCTATTGCTAAGACCCACAGCTGATTTGAAACCTTCTCAGCCAAGGGTCACTGCAAACTAGAAACTGTGGCACTTGCTACTAACCAATTTAATTTGGATTATCTCAGCCAGCCTTATTGAATTCTCTCCAAGCCCCCAGAGGCAAAAATGTACTGCTGTACTTAGCTATTCAATAAGGTTTACTTTTAGGCCTTCTTGGTGCACATAGGTTGTACATTCAGCTTCATCTAGTTTAAACACATTGAGCAATCAATTTCAACTTGTTATTGTCATTGGGGCTTGAAAATTTAATAAGCAATTACCTGAGCACATTCCTTTATGTTTTTAATTTCTACTGAGATGTTGTTCCATTTTCAGGCCTAAAGCAATCATGCCCTCCAGAATGTTTAATTGAATGAGTCCATAACGTGAGTCTTTTTCTTGCCTGTATTCTCCCATTGTGATTTATGAATCTGAATGAAGCAGTGTCTCCCTAAGGAGGGAGCCAAGAATAAGTGAAAATTTTGTGATCAGATATGGG
This sequence comes from Oryx dammah, assembly GCF_014754425.2. Classification (NCBI taxonomy): domain Eukaryota; kingdom Metazoa; phylum Chordata; class Mammalia; order Artiodactyla; family Bovidae; genus Oryx; species Oryx dammah. The sequence continues at coordinate 73,124,764 of NW_024070189.1, read as the reverse complement.
TGGATGATGCAACTCACCTTGTTAATATGGAAGGAAGCAGTGGGCTCTCCTTAATAAAGAACACCTTTCGGGCTTCCCTTGTGGCTCAGCTGATAAAGAATCTGCCTGCAATGCAAGAGACCTGGATTCGATCCCTGGGTTGGAAAGATCCCCTGGAGAAGGGAACAGCTACCCACTCCAGTATTCTGGCCTGGAGAATTCCACAGACTGTTTAAGTCCATGGGGTCTCAAAGAGTCAGACATGACTGAGCAACTTTCACTTAAGTTTCCTATAGGTAAATATGAACTGCTTCACCCTCCTGTTTTCTGAGGCACTGCTGCAAAATTGCACATTATACGTACATATGTATATGTGTGTGTATATATATATGTAATGTATCAATACAATTACATATACATGTATATATAGCACATATTTATAATTACACATATATGGAAAGTGAAGGTGTTAGTCACTCAGTTGTGTCTGACTCTTTGCAACCCCATGGACTGTAGCCCACAAGGCTCCTCTGTCCTTGGAACTCTCCAGGCAAGAATACTGGAGCGGATTGCCATTGCTTTCTCCAGAGATCTTCCCGAACCCGGGATTGAACCCTGGTCTCCTGCATTGCACATGGACTCTTTACCAACTAAGCCACCAGGGCGTAGTTGTTGTTTTGTTGTAGTTGACCCTACCACACATGACGTGGTGGTCTATCATTTCTAGAAGTCTTTGATTACAGAAGTATTGTACAAAATCATTCTGAAACTTTAAGCTGAAGGTTCATTTTATCTCATTATTTGTTTTCTTTCTGTTTATATCTAGAAGTGGGGTCGGTATACTTTTTCTGGAAAGGGCCAGATGGTAAATATTTTTGGCTTTGCAGCCATACGGTCCTTGTCTCAGCTACTCAACTCAGCTGTGTGAGTATAAGAACAGCCCTCGACAATACATAAATGAACGGGTGTGGCTTTGTTCCAATAAAACTGCATTTACAAAACACAGATGGCAGGCCAGATATAGTCCACTGGTCATAGTTTGCTAACCTATGGCTTAGAATATTTAATAGAACAGATATTTCTCTATGTGTGATTTTTATTGGTTCATTTCATTCGTTAGTTGGTTTGGGCTTGTCTGATTTCATTTTGTTTTGAGAGGATTTTTTTTTTGGGTGGGGGGGAGGCATGAACTTCCTTCTGGGCTTGCTCAGTGGGTCTTCCTCCATCATCTACCCAGTAAATGCCAATATTTCAAAGAAATATTTTGTTTGGGCCTACTTTTGGGAGGATTCACTTTTTAAAATCTATCCTATGGCTTCATTTATCATTTAAGAAATGATACCTCTCAAAATGTACTTTTAGTCCAGATCTTTCTCTTAAATGCCACCAGTACCATACCTAACTCTACATAAAATAAATTACTCAGTGACCCATCTATATACATCTTAAACTTGCATCACTCTAAATATGTCCAAATTAGAACTTGTCTTCTTTTTCAACCAACTCACAATGCCTCCTATTTAGCTATGAAAATATAAGTGCTCTCTGAGGTACCTTTATTCTTTCCTTTCCTTCCAACCCCATATCAGCTTTTGCAGATTCTTCTACTAAATGACTCTCAATTTTTCATCTTCTCCATCTCCACTGTCTCTACTCAAATTTTTAAATTCTCACTGCCTCCTCTCAGTATTGTGAGAATATACTCATTGATGCCCCACCCCCTAGTCTTTTTCCTTTTTCAGAAGTACATCCTACTACACTCAACTCTTTTTCTAAAATGTTATCTTTTCCTGCAAAAAGATCATCACAGAATTAAAAGCCTTCTCAGCACAAATCTACCCACCCTTTCTTAATTCCTTTTGCCCCCATTCACTCCGACCCCTCCTTCTCTGGAATTCCATACTGGGATCATGCCTCATAGCACCTCCCCTTCTCCAGACAGCCCAACACCCCATGACTGCACCTTCTCTATATTCCACAGACTATGCCATTGTCTGTGTATACAAACATGAAAAAAGGTAAAAGTTTATAGCATAACTGGGATGACCAAACCAAATAAATAGTTATAAAGAGATAGATAGAGAAGCAATGCAGTATAATAACTTAAACACATAATGGGCTATGGATTGAACATTAACTGAATTTGAATTCCATGGTGTCACTTAGCTGAGTGACTTTTGGCAGGTTACCTAGCCTCTCTGTTTTACTATTCTAATCAGTGAAAAAGTGATATAAAACAACCTACCTTAGAGGATTGTTATAAGGATTAAATGAGTGAATGGTTTATAAATCACAGAACAATGTCTGGCCCAGGAAGAACTAAAAAATATAAATGAAATAAATAAGCAGATTCATATATATACCCACAAATATGTATGTGCCATACTTAGTCATTCAGTTGTGTCCAACTCCTTGCAACCCCATGGGCTGTAGCCCACCAGGCTCCTCTGTCCATAGGGATTCTCCAGGCAAGAATACTGGAGTGGGTTGCCATGCCCTCCTCCAGGGGATCTTCTTAAGTCAGGGGTAGAACCTAGATCTGCCACATTGCAGGTGGATTCTCTACCATCTAAGCCACCAGGGAAACCCAAGAATACTGAAGTGGGTAGCTTATCCGTTCTCCAGGGGATCTTCCAGAACCAGAAATCAAATTGGGGTCTCCTGCATTGCAGGTGGATTCTTTACCAGCTAAGCTACCAGGAGAGCCCTAAATATGTATATTTATAGGTATATTAAAACATTCAGAAAACTAAGATCATGGCATCTGGTCCCATCACTTCATGGTAAATAGATGGGGAAACAGTGACAAACTTTATTTTGGGTGGCTCCAAAATCACTGCAGATGGTGACTGCAGCCATGACATTAAAGATGCTTGCTCTTTGGAAGGAAAGTTACGACCAACCTAGACAGCTTATTAAAAAGCAGAGACATTACTTTGCCAACAAAGGTCCATCTAGTAAAAGCTATGGTTTCTTCCATAGCTTTTCTGTGACAGTTGGACTATAAAGAAAGCTGAGCGCCGAAGAATTGATGCTTTTGAACTGTGGTGTTGGAGAAGACTCTTGAGAGTCCCTTGGACTGCAAGGAGATACAACCATTCCATCCTAAAGGAAATCAGTCCTGAATACTCATTGGTAGGACTGATGCTGAAGCTGAAACGCCAATACTTTGGCCACCTGATGTGAAGAGCTAACTCATTTGAAAAGACCCTGATGCTGGGAAAGATTGAAGACAGGAGGAGAAGGGGACGACAGAGGATGAGATGGTTGGATGGCATCAGTGATTCACTGGCATGAGTTTGAGTAAACTCCGGGAGTTGGTGATGGACAGGGAGGCCTGGTGTGCTATAGTCCATGGGGTGACAAAGAGTTGGACACAACTGAGCAACTGAACCAAACTGAACTGATACACACACACACACATACATACATGTATGTGAAAATATATTATCATTAATCAATTAAATCCAGAATAGGAAAATCAATGCTAAAACATGTCTTAAGGTATTTCTTCTTGAGGAAATACTTCAAAAAGGAGGTATTTCCCTGGAACTTGGGAAAAACAAACAATTACAAAGCAGAACCAGGCTTTACCCCAAGTCAATCTGCCTCCAAAGCCCATGTTCTGTGCACGTGTGCTTTCAGGAATATCTTTCTACTAAGGAGTAAATTAGTTTATTACCCCAGAATTCTCCTCTATAAAAAGTCCACTGCAATGTTCTTTATTTTCCGTGTCATTTCTAGGCTTCAATAAGAACTCGTTGAAATGAATCTTGGAGACTTTGTCACTTGCGCTAGCCTTCATGCTATTCTTACGCTGGAAGCAATTCTAATGGAGAGGAGAGAGTTGCAGTCCCAAGTCTTGGGCTCCAGGTGCAGGTTTCTCTGTGGCTTGGGGCAAGTGACTAACTCTGGGGATAACTTTTTCATATGTGAAATGGAAGTGGGAGTACTTTCCTCACAGCACACAGCAGAGGATTAAAACAGACACTGCCTATAAAAACACCTATGTATTCTGAAGACTTATGGTAGTCTTTAGAATGGCAGTGTTACTGTCCCCCAAATCCCACATATCATTCAAGACGCATTCAAGCTCCAGAAAGTTCACACAATTTTTCCTGTCTCTTCAGGCTCAAGTATCACCTTCTAGTATAAATGAATCATTTACTGTCTGTACCACTGAGGCAATTCTTAATTATGAGCCTTTTACTTTTATTATATCACTTTTATTACTTAATAGTTTATCTGGGTATAATTATTTACCCAGGTAGAATCAAAACACCTGGATGATACATACTGTGTGTGTATGTGTTCGTAGGGAAGATCTTGCTTTTCAAAGACTGTGCTAAGCACATAATAAGGTTAATAAATACTGGTTAACCATAAAAGGATGAAATGAACACAAGGAAATAGGATCCAGTGTCATCTTGAATAATGGGACACACGTATCATGCCAAATTAATTCCAGATTTACTCTCTATTGTTGCAATTTATATAAGAAGCTAGATTTTGTTTGTTTGCTTATAGAAACCATTAGTCACTAGGTTAATTCCAGAAAACTGCATGAACACCTACTGGGTGCCAGTGCTTGGGCCAACAGGAGGGAGCAAGCTGACGGAGAAAATTCAGGGAGAAAATGATTGAGATAATTCCAGCCTTACAGCAAAGCCCATTTAGAAAAATCAAATCAACTCTCTATAACAACACTGAGAAACTGGCAGACTAAAGTAAGGCCTAACATTTAATATGTACCTGGTTAATGAAGGTGTTTAATATAATGTACAATATGTAGAAAAACAGCAATTTGATGTCAGTTCAGTTCAGTCGCTCAGTCGTGTCCGACTCTTTGTGACCCCATGAATCGCAGCACTCCAGGCCTCCCTGTCCATCACCAACTCCAAGAGTTCACTCAGACCCATGTTCATCAATGTCAGAGGACAGTAAAACAAATTAATGAATATAGAGACCAAAGTTGAGTTGCATGGGAGATTAAACATAAGCAATACACTTTTAAAGAGTATAACTTAGAGGGGACTTCCCTGGTGGTCCAGTTAAGAGTCTGTCTTCCAACGCGGGCGGTGCAGGTTCCATCCCTGGTTGGGGAGCTAAGACTCCACATGCCGTGCGGCAACTAAGCATGCACACGGCAAAGAAGACTCAGCACAGCCAGGATTTTTTAAAAAGAGTATAGCTTAGAGAAAAGATACTGACATGGCAAAGTCAGAACAAAATCAAAAGTGCAGAGCTATGCAAGACTTTTCTAGCAAAAGCTTTCACCAAGTGTTTTCCATGGCATTTGTCAAGTTGTACTTAAATACTATGATTAAACATTCAAATTTTAGCTAAGTATATCCTCTCCCCTTTAGCACTTCCTTATAAAGCCACGTCTTATTCTCACATTAGTATTTTGATAAAGTAGGAATTTTCATTTTCTTTCCCTTGATGCACTCTAATTTTAATGAAAGGAGAAATCATAGGCCTGAACAGCAAACATAAATATGTCATGTCATTGGAAGAAAAGAAGGAAAATGAAGATTTATTTAGTGTAATTATGAACCTAGGAGAAGGAAATGGCAATCCACTCCAGTATTCTGGCTGGGATAACCCCATGGACAGAGGAGCCTGTTGGGCTATGGTCCGTGGGGTCGCCAAGAGTCAGACACAATTGAGCACTCATGCTTATAAAAGCGTAGATTCCATGTGGATTGACTGTTCAGAGCTGGGTTTTTAACTCGTACTGTATATGGCTAAATGACCCACAAATGGAAAGGTGACTGGGGTTTCAGAGATCTTAAAACAGTGATATTCTTCCATGCTACATAAGTATATAGAGCTTTAAAAAGCCCAGGATCCTTTGGGTATTAAAAAGCAAGCCCTGTATTTCATTTATTTTTGAAATACTCACTAAAAATATTCAAAATCTAAAATATAGTTAACTAAACTCTTCTTTGACTCTTTATTCAAGGCAGCAAACTGATCCTGATTAAGTTGAACCACTTTCATTTCAATATTCATTTTTGTAGCAATACTAGCACAAATGCTTCACAGTATAAAGAAGTTTCATTTTACCCCTTGATTTTGGAAGGATGAGAAGTAATTGGAGATAGGAATTAAGCATCATAGCCATAAGTTGCATAAGACATTACTTATGCAAAGACTTTACTTGAGTTCTGATAATTATAAAACAACTACAATAAACTGTCACACGCTAGTACAGTAATGGTCAAAATTCTCCAAGCCAGGCTTCAGCAATATGTGAACCATGAACTTCCAGATGTTCACACTGGTTTTAGAAAAGGCAGAGGAACCAGAGATGAAATTGCCAACATCCACTGGATCACCGAAAAAGCAAGAGAGTTCCAGAAAAAACATCTATTTCTGCTTTATTGACTATGCCAAAGCTTTTGACTGTGTGGATCACAATAAACTGTGGAAAATTCTGAGAGAGATGGGAATACCAAACCACCTGACCTGCCTCTTGAGAAACCTGTATGCAGGTCAAGAAGTGACAGTTAGAACTGGATATGGAACAACAGACTGGATCCAAAAAGGAAGCAAGTACATCAAGGTTGCTTATTGTCACCCTGCTTATTTAACTTATGTGCAGAGTACATCATGAAAAATGCTGGGCTGAACAAAGCACAAGCTGAAATCAAGATTGCCAGGAAAAATATCAGTAACCTCAGACATGCAGATGACACCACCCTATGGCAGAAAGTGAAGAACCACCAAAGAGCCTCTTGATGAAAGTGAAAGAGGAGAGTGAAAAAGTTGGCTTAAAGCTCAACATTCAGAAAACTAAGATCATGGCATTTGGTCTCATCACTCCATGGTAAATAGATGTGGAAACAGTGACAAACTTTATTTTGGGGGGCTTCAAAATCACTGCAGATGGTGACTGCAGCCCTGAAATTAAAAGATGCTTTCTCCTTTGAAGGAAAATTATGACCACAGCTTATTAAAAAGCAGAAATATTACTTTGCCAACAAAGGTCCATCTAGTCAAAGCTATGGTTTTTCCAGTAGTCACGTATGGATGTGAGAGTTGGACTATAAAGAAAGCTGAGTGCCGAAGAATTGATGCTTTTGAACTGTGATATTGGAAAAGACTCTTGAGAGTCCTTTGGACTGCAAGGAGATCCAACCAGTCCATCCTAAAGGAAATCAGTCCTGAATACTCATTGGTAGGACTGATGCTGAAGCTGAAACTCCAATACTTTGACAACGTGATGCGAAGAGCTGACTCATTTGAAAAGACCCTGATGCTGGGAAAGATTGAAGGCGGGCGGAGAAGGGGATGACAGAGGATGAGATAGTTGGATGGCATTAGGTACTCAATGGACATGAGTTTGGGTAAACTCTGGGAGCTGGTGATGGACAGGGAGGCCTGGCATGCTGCAGTTCATGGGGTCACAAAGAGTCGGACACGACTGAGCAACTGAACTGAACTGATGCAAATTCAAGGTAAATCTCAAAGGAGAAAGTTCCATGTTTACATTCTCTCTCTCTTCCCCTCTCTCATTCTGAGTTAAAGACAAGTGTGTTGAGAAATCCTCAGGGTAGAAGAATTATTGTATCTCCTAGATTTCAAGAGTGAAAAAAAAAAAAAAAAGAGTTGTCTTGAAGAAAACCTTTAATATCAACCCTTGTACCTGTTTTTTTCTTGATCTAAAAGTATGTACTACTTTAAAAATACAAATATCTTATTCACTGACTGATTTCAACAAATGCAACAGCTCTGCTCATCTTTCTCAGCTCTGCATTCCTCCCATTACTTTACTGCTTTAGATATTTGTCCTGTGGAGGGGTGATCAATTAGATGAATAGGTCCCATTACTTTGTGGTTAATAAAAGATTTTATATTCTGAGATGCACACAAAAATAAGTCAGAGTCAGCAGTGGATTTATGGAATCGGGAGCAGAAGGAAAATTGTTTATCTAACAGCTCACGGTCTTGAAAAAGCTTTTATTGTCTTGGCAGGGACTCGATTTCCATTGCCTTTGTCTCCTGAGCCAGAGAGAGAACTTGTCCAGGTTACAGATGTGAAGACCAGAAAGCACTTATAACGTGGGGCCACCTCCTCCCTGCAATACTGTCTTCGACAAGCTGGCATTCTGGCAAGGCCTCTTTTATTAACAAGAAAGATGTTATCCAGAGATCCGGATATTCCCTCCAAGGCATCGCTGTTTTCCTCATGTTGTGAGTGGCCAAGCACGTCCACACCCACAGTGTGTTCCCTTCATCTATGGCCCATCACCACGCCTGATTACCCTTATAATAAATTCCTCTCCTCCATCACCAAGCTCCAAGACGACCAAAAGCCAGTCTTTTTACTATTTCCTCTGTGCGATCTGTTTTTTCTCTACTTGCCCACTGAAACAGCCCTAATACTCCCAAGCACTCTTCCCATCATGCCCAGTTCTGATGCCGGCAGGAGCCTGGAGCCTCAGAAAGACCCGTGATGCAAAGGAGAGAGCCGAGTGCACTTGGGAGGCAATTCTCTTCAGAGGGAGCCAAAAAGTTTGAACTAACTGCAAAGGAATGGAGGAGTGGATCCAAAGGCAAAGATGAAGCCTGGCCGTGTAGCTGTTTAAGGGAGAAGAGATCCGGCAGCAACCGACATGTTGTCCTCAGAAGACCAGTAATGTGCTGGGGAAAACTCCCTGACTCGCACTTCCAATAACACGGATGCAAATGAATATGGCTTTTTGTTCAACAGCACTTGAGAAAAGCTAAAGGGAAATTTCCTGTCCTGAATCTTGAAACACTTGTTCTAATAGCTTTCCAGGTAATCCAAGTTACACATGTGTGCATTAGAAACTGTGAGTGTGTATCCTCTCCATGTATGCCTCCTGCACAGCAGACTAAAATTTCTTGCATCTCCACCCCTTCCTTGCCCAATAGAAAGAGCTTTTCTAACTGAAAAGTAGGAGAAAAGCTTGAGGTTTCTCTAACTTGTGAGGGAAAAAAAAAAAAAGCTGTACACAGTGAAGTCAAACATCTTTGTGCAGAGAGAACTTCCTAGAAGTAGAATGCAAGTGTGCCTGTTAAGTCGCTTCAGTCATGTCTGACTCTCTGTGACCCCAGGGACTGTAGCCCACCAGGCACCACTGTCCATGGGATTCTCCAGGCAAGAGTACTGTGGGTTGCCATGCCCTTCTCCTGGGGATCTTCCCCACCCAGGGACTGAACCCGTGCCTCTTATGTCTCCTTCACCAGCAAGTGGGTTCTTTACCACTAGTACCACCTGGGAAGCCCATGGTTAAAGTCAGGCCCTCCCAAATGGGAACTCTCTCAACTTATATTTAAAAAGGGAAACAGAGATGAGTGGAAGTAAGGGAGGAAAAAGGAATGGAAAAGAAGGAGAGGACGGGGAGAGGTGAGGAGGGAAAAAAAATGTTGGCTATGGGGGTGGGGAGGATTGTAAAAATTGTTTTTTTCTAAGAGAAGCCTCCAGACTGGTACTCTATGCATCTTTGAAGTTGTACATTGGCTTTACACTGCATGACTCTGTCAAGAGACAGAATAGGGGTTAGCTCCTCAGGAGAACAAAATGCTATCTGCATTCATATCCATGCCATTCCATGTGTCAAGTCAGAAGATGATCCAACAGTCCCTTTCGTAACAGGATTCATACTTGCCGACATAAGTCCCGCCCCCTCAACCCATAATTAGCAGGGCGAAGTTTGTGACATGACAGTCAATTTCATGTCCAAAGTGTACACACACGTATTGTCACATTTTCTACCTACATTTTATGCCTTGAGATCCCAGCATGTCTACAGTGGTTTGCTGGACCCGTGTAAATTTTCTTTCTGATTTGTTAAAGCAAACACAGGTTATGAAGGACCAGAGTTCCATTAATCTGCACTTCCTCTCAGGAATCTCATTGGAAGGTACTTTATACTGCATGAATCCTTCACTGAAAATAAAGTATTTCCTAGCTGTGTACTCCTTTAAATAAATAACCATGAAGCCATCCTTCATTTTGAAATATGACCAAAATAAATACCTGAGTTAATGTTCCCATATAAACATTCCAGACAATCAGTCTCGACCATCTCTCATAGTTGAATGCTAAGCTTTCCCATTAAAGTGTATCTAGCCCCCAGATTTTGTTTTGCAAGATCCTGAGCTGAGCCGTGAAAAACTTTCCAGGAACATCAATATTTTCTTCTTCCTGTGCAGCTTTCAGCACTATGGGGGACTAACTGTAAATAATCAAAGAGGAAGCTTGCAGCCCATGCCACCCTCCTTCTAAGGCCTGGGATCCATATCTGCAAAAAAGATTAGGATGAGAGGGGGTGTGCTGAGTCAGAAGTTAATGATAGAAGGCAAGTTGGTCTTTATGAACAGTATTTATTGGTACAAACTCTCCCCTGGTCACCCTGGCCCTGAGTCAGTAATAGCAGAAGATTGCAAAATCGAGCAAAACACAGGAACTGAGAAGGAATAAATTAAGTCAGACTACTTGCAGCTTTTATTTCTGACTTATTTTAAGTTAAGTCAGAATATTTTGATTTTAATTGATGTTAATTGATGTTTACCATGCTAACAAGGACATGGTGAATATTATTGCATGGCTGAAGGACTGATCCTCAGCTTTTCCAACCCAGAATGGAAACCAGGATGAGAAATAAGAGAGAGAGACCGGTTAAGAGGGCAGACTGAGGCTCAGCAAAGAAAGATGTTTTCTGACAACCATGACCAATGCATGAAATTATTCACTGTTGGATGAATACCCCCACAGTGAAATCAGTAACTAGGGGTAACTTGTCGTCATAAAGTTCTATGCATAGGCAGAAGTCTGTCACTGAGGAATACCCTTGGAGTAATTCCTGCTACCAGTAATGTGGAATTAGTCTAAGTCTTATGAGCTTGAACCAAGAACAGCAGCAGGAGTCTCCCTACCTCCTTTATGCCTTCATAAGGACCTGTCTTCCACCATCCCATCACCCACTACAACAACTCTTATAGTCACAGAATTAGATAAACGTATGTTTTCCTTAGAACTTATGTATGCATCAGGAAGACAGCATCAGTGGGATAAATTCAACATAATTTCAATAGTTAACACTTTCACTTATGTCAATGTGGAAAGAATCGTCAGTTCCAGATATAAAGTTGGATGTGGTGCTTTCTATGGAATAACAGAAAACTTTTTTTTTTTTTTAAAAGAAAGAATTTGAGAAAATAGAGCAGCCCTCCAGTTTGGAAACCAGTGGTAACCACGTGATACACAGAGAGCCCCAGATGTCCCAGTGTGGTGTGGTTAATTGAAAGCCATAGACCCCACATCTACAGTCAGTCTCACACATGGTCTATTAATTTGACTGTCATACTGATTTATCCATTCATCCTGGAGCTTTGAATATTCCCTTTTACTCTACTCCAGTTCTTCTTCTCCCCCAGCAACTAAACCAGATATTCTTTCTGTCTCAGGGGGCATGCAAATTTCTAGGGCCTACAGTAAGTTGGCACTTTGAGTAGACTGACCTGAAAAGTTTCATAGTTTTCCATGTTTATGTTTCTTTAATTGATGAAAGATGTAGCAGACTTGAATAATTTATAAGATCATTTTGTTAAGAACAGAATCTTCCCACTTAGAGAAGGTCTTATTTCTAGACTCCAGTGCAATCATTTATTAAAAATACCTGAAAGAAATGAAAACACACACACATATGCAGGTACACTTGTACATACACACACAAGTGCACACACACAAACACACAGAGCTCTGAGTACCTGGAGTTTCTGTCATGAGGACTCACAAACAAGCCATTAATGTGATGCCATGGAGAGCCTTCGTCTGCCACCTAAATTGCTAAAACTCTTAAGCATACAATTTCACTATGCTTGTGTACCTGGCTTCTAAGCCATAAGCAAATTATAAGAAACATACCAAGGGGTGTGATATGACTTAGGAGGGATACTGGAGACAAAGTACATAAAATAAAAACCAGAGTGAAGACAACTGGCACTGCCTAACTGAAGAGAATACTTGAACAACATGAGGAGACTGTAAGAATGTTACTGTGCAGAAAAAGGATGAATGTTCAGTAACATAATAATTTGTCTGATAAGAACGACTTTACTGAGCTGGCAAACCAATGCTTTGCCCCTTGACCACATTACCTTTGGAACCAAGGACATCCATGGCTTCAACAGCAGTAGGGCTCAGCCAAGTTCATGAGAGTCATCACTTGGCATGAAGTTTCAAAACAGAAGTCTTAGGCCAATGCAAAGCATAATATTAAAATACGCATTTTTCATTTTAATGGAACTAGGTTTTATTGTAGAAGAAAAATCACCCTTAAAAATACAGAGATAGGGCTTTTGGAAATACGCCATTATGTCATGAGGGACTTCAGATCACAGACTTTCTCCTGTAAGTCATAGAATAAGAAAGGAGTAATATACAATACAAAGGTGGCTCCATAAAAAAGAAAGGGCAAAGCCCTCTGGGTACTGGAATATACTAGAGAAGAGTAAGAGAAAGGCAAAGGGCTTGATGGGAGTGATGTTGTCTGATGCTTGCTTCTCTCCAAACCCAGAACTGAACATCAAGGGATGAGGAAATCTTAAAAACATCTGGATTGGTTTAGAGAAATCTCAAAATATTGTGTGCTGGTACCTTGATTCTCTGGGCTTTCCTGGAGGCTCAGCAGTAAAGAACCTGCCTGCCTATGCGGGGCATGCGGATGTGGTCCCTGGGTCAGGCTACCCACTACAGGAGTCTTGCCTGGGAAATCGCATGGACACGGGAGCCTAGCAGGCTACAGTCCATGGGGTCGCAAGAGAGTCAGACAAAACTGTGCAACTAAACGACAACAACCTTGTTTCCCTAGGCTACTGTAAAACTCTCACAGGATCTGCAGGGAATATTTGGGGGGCAGCACTCAGACTCTCTAGATTGCTTTTACCACTAAATTTATCCTTCAGACTTGGGGTGGTTTGCTGCAGTCAGTGCCCATTTGTCCCTCAGAGGGCTTCCCCACTGGAGAGGCAGAGGTGCCTGAAAATTTACAGTCCTTCCCAGATGGGTAGGAACCAATGATGACAGCCGGCGGAGATGTACAAAAGTACACTCGTCTCAAGAGAAAACAAACTCCAAGGTAAAATGTGTATGCCTCATGCTCCACAGTGGCTTAGTAAAGGATCCTCCTGCCAAAACAGGAGATGTAGGCTCGATCCCTGGGTCAGGAAGATGCCCTGGAGAAGGAAATGGCAACCCACTCCATTATTCTTGCCTGGAGAATTCCGTGGACAGAGAAGGCTGGCTGGGCTATGATCCATGGGTTCACAAAGAGTTGGACATGACTGAGCACAGCACAGCATGGCATGGGATTAGGCAGAGTCTACAACTTCATGCAAAATCATAAGCTGCCTTATCTGCTTTTCCTTCAATGCCCTAATTCTCCCACTTTCTTACTGCTTTCTCCAGAGAACACTTTTTTAGTAAATCACTGGCATTCCAAATTCTTTGCTCAGAATCTGCATCACAGAAACTTAATCTCAAACAGTTGGTACATGAAGCAGTCTTAGAAGGCAGACTCTGTGGATGGGATTCTAGGGTTGGGTCACATGTAGGCTAGATATCAATTAGGATCATATCATGTGGATACATGGAATGTTGGCAAGCCCTAGAATGCCGTAACCATGTTGCTATTGTTTAGCTATCTGAGATAAACTAGGAAAGGATATAGGTAGAAGTTGCACTGGCTTTTGCAAGAATCTTGGCATTTGAGAGGTGTAAGGGGGAAAGAGTACTTATATGGACTTTGAAATTAGTGGTTGTTGCTAAGTGATGTTGATAAACTGAAAAGAGAAAATGACAAGCTAAAGTTAGCCAATTACCAACTAAAAGCAAAATGTGTAAGTCAGAGAGCCTCCACAGCAGCACGTAGAGAAACACTTAATGGAGCTTGGCCAAGATGGTGGAATAGGAAGACCCTGAAGTTCACCTGCTCCCATAGGCACACTGAAATTGCAACTATGTACCGAGCAACTATTGATGAGAAAGACCAGAATCTACAAGAAAAGATATTCTACAAGTGAAGATATATTTTTTAAAAACACAATGAGACACATAGGAGAGGCATGATCACAGTATAGTCAAGACCCATACCCCCATGTGGGCAACCCACAGACAGGAGAATAATTACAATTGCAGAGGGTCTCCCTAAGCAGCAGTGAGTACAAGCGCCACATTGGGATTCTGTCTCGGGTCCTTCACTGGCAAGATGAGCCCTAAAACATTTGGCTTTGAAGGCCAGTAGGGCTTATTTTGGGAAATCCAGAGAGCTGTGGAAAATAGAGACTCCACTCTTAAAGAGCTGACACAAAATATCATACATTCCAGGAACCAAGACAAAAGCATAATTTGAAACAACTGTGGGTGAGACATATCTGTTCATCTTGGAGAGGCTCCCATGAGGCAGGAGGCAACTGGAGATCATCCTGGGGACATAGGCAATAGAGGCAGCCATACTGGGGAGTTCACTCTAATATGTGGACATCGGTGCTGGCAGCAGCATTTTATAATCTGCCCTCTAGCTCATTAGCCTCTAGACTGAGAACCACTCACCAGCCTACTGGCGCTAGTACACTGGAATGCAGCCCCATCCATCCACCAGCAGGTAGGCTGTGTGAAGACTCCCTTTGGTGGCAGCCAGACCAAGGCATGGCCCTTTCCACCAGAGGGTCTAGGACCTGGCTCCACACCCAAGGCCTTGCAGCCAGAGAACCCAGGACCCAACTTCACCCACCAGAGTCACGGCACTAGTCCTAGGAACAGTCTCACACAACAGCAAGCAAATAGCACCCCACCAGACCACCAGAGCCATGCAGCCTGCCTTGTCAGGACCCAGAAAACCCAAAGCAGGTTGGCACCAGCCCCAGGACCACCACTGATCCAGCAGCCCAGTGATCCAGCCCCACCCATCAGCAGGCTGACACTGTCATTAGAGCCTCTAAGGCCTTGCAGCCAGAGACTTGGGGACCCAGATGACCCATCGCAATAGATGGACCCATGTAGCCCACAGGGCACCCCTAGAGGACATATCTCTAGTGACCGAAGGAGAGAGCACTTCTTGGACACATAGGCCATCTCCTACAAAGTGCTACTTCTCCAAGCTTAGGAAATGTAACCAATGTAACCAATATATAGAAATTAAAACAGTAAATTAGAGAAAATGAGGTGACAGAGGAACATGCTCTGAGAGAAAGAACTATATGAAGTTTCAGAATAAGAATTAAGTGAAGTGGAAATGTGTGTGTGCTTAGTCGCTCAGTCATGCCTGATTCTTTGCTACCCCATGGACTGTAGTCCACCAGGCTCCTCTGTCCATGGGGATTCTCCAGGCAGTAATACTGGAGTGGATTGCCATGCCTACCTCCAAGGGATCTTCCCAACTGAGGGATCAAACCCAGGTCTCCCACATTGCAGGTGGATTCTTTACCGTCTGAGCCACCAGGGAAGCGGAGATAGACAATCTAACTAATAAAGAGTCCAAGGTAATGATCATAAAGATGACCACCCTGATCCAAAGATTGAACCTAGGTCTCCTGCATTGCAGGCAGATTCTTTACCATCTGAGCCACCAGGGAATCCAATCATATATATATATGTGTGTATATATAAATTGTTATAACAACCCTAAAATAATGAACAAAATGGTAATAAGTACATACATAACAGTAATTACTTTATATGTAAATGTACTAAATGCTCCAATCAAAAGACACACAATAGCTGAATTAAGCCCCCAAATCAGGACCCATATATATGCTGCCTAGAGGAGACTCATTTCAGAGCTAAAGATATACACAGACTGAAAGTGAGGAGATGGAACAAGGTATTCCAAGCAAAGGTAAATAAAAAGAAATCCAGGGCAGCAATACTTATATCAAACAAAATAACTTTAAGCCAAAGATTGTAACAAGAAACAAAGGAAGAAATACCACAATAATAAAGGGATCAACCCAAGAAGAAGATATAACAACTATATGCAACTATCCATACTCATCAAAGGGATAACTAAATGCCTAAAACAAATAATAGCAGATCTCAAAAGAGAAACTGACCTTAGCCAAGTAACAGGAGGGGACTTTAGCACCCCATTTACATTCACAGACAGATCATACAGACAGGAAATCCATAAGAAAGCACTGTCTTTAAATGACACAGTAGTTCCAATGGACTGTATATATACATATGTTGTGTGTGCATACACATAAACACACTTACATTTACAATTACAATGATATAAATATATCACCCGAAAGAAGTGGAATAAACACTGAAGTACACATGGAACAGCCTCTAGGAAAGATCACACAATGTCACAAACAAGAAGCCTCAGCAAATTTAAGAAAACAAATTATATCAAGCATCTTTTCCAACCACAATGCTATGAAACTGGAGATCAACTACAAGGAAAAAACAAAAAACAAAAAACTGCCAAACACATAACACATGGAGGCAAACAATATGCTACTAAGCAACAAATGGATCAGAGAAGAAATTAAAAATACCTGGAGACAAAAGAAAATAAAAAGACAATTCAAAATCTACGGGATGAAGCAAGAGCAGTTCTAAGAGTAAAGTTTAGAGAGTTTATTTTCTTATTTCCTAAGCCTACCTCAGGAAATAAGAAAAACCGCAAATAAAAAAATATCCTAACCTTATACCTAAAGGAACTAGAAAAAGAACAGAAACCAAAGTTAATAGAAGGAAAAAAATCATAACTATCAGAGCAGAAATAAATGAAATAGAGACTGTATAAAAGCAATAGAAATGATGAATGAAAACAGTTAGCTGGTTCTTTGAAAAGATAAACTTGATAAACCTTTGCCCAGATTCATCAAGAAAGAAAAAAAAAAAAGAGAGAACCTAAAACAATAAACATCAGAAATGAAACAAAAGAATAATAAATCTGCTATCACTTTATATAGGGCCTAAAAATAGAACAAATTAATAAACAGAAACAGTCTCACAGTTACAGAGAACAAACTAGTGG
The DNA here is from genome assembly GCF_014754425.2 of Oryx dammah. Lineage (NCBI taxonomy): Eukaryota > Metazoa > Chordata > Mammalia > Artiodactyla > Bovidae > Oryx > Oryx dammah. The sequence goes on along the minus strand of NW_024070189.1, from coordinate 73,107,764 downwards.
TCACTAACAGGGAGAAGGGTTAGGAGGAGCAAGATAAAAGTAATAGTAGATAAAAGTGATAAACAGGTACTAACTGCTGTATATAAAATCAATCAGCTATAAGGATCTATTGCACAGCACAGGGAATATAGCCAGCATTTTATAATATCTTTAAATGTCAGGGCACTGTGGTCAGAGAAACAGTCCCTTTTCTTTTTCAATCCTGATAAAATTGCTTCCTTTTCCAGGATGAAGGGAATCTAGTGCAATCAACTGGCCACAAAGTAGCATGTAGGTGGTAGGGTATCAAGGACTTTACCTTGGTCTCTTTTGCTGACATACTGGACAGAATTATTTAGTGTCAAAAGCAAGATCATCCTTAATGAGAAAGAGACCCATGAATACCTTCTATCCCTAACACCATACCTACTCTGTTTATGAATTCATATTTCAAGCACTGTGTAATCAAGGACAGATGTCACATGATATTGATTTTGAGTCATTCTGGTCACCTAATTATTAAATGCCCCTTCTGCAATGGATGCTTCATGGTGGGCATTAAATTGTGATACAAATGTCCTTTTCTATGGTTGCTCTTACTCTACAGATTAATACATTATTGTAAATCAACTATATTTCAATAAAAAAGAAACCATTGTCACTTATAGCCATAGGAGAAAAACTAATGGCCAAGTAGATGTACTTGGCCACATACTGCTACTTTTGATTGTAAAGTAGCATAACTTCAGAGAAGAATGAATCTGCAAGCTGGCAAGTCCCTCACTACAAAGTCAGGTGCCTCATATAAAGTCAGTGCCTTATCCTGACACTTAGGATAAAAATATCTGGTAGATATACATGATGTACTGGTATCCACAAATTCTATGGAAGCTTCTGCATCTGTTAGAGGACAGAACACACTGTCTCCCTCCCTATGCTTAAAGACCATACAGATGCCTCAACCAGGTCAGAAATCATACCGGAAAATACGATTCTCCTCAAAATCTGCTCTCATCTTCCACGCTGAACACCAAACCAAAACCTAATGGCAAAGATGACTATATTGGGCAAATTTATCCTGTTGAAAAAGGAAAGGGATTTTACACTGAATAATGTTCACTACATTAAGTGAAACGAAAATACCAGAACTGAACTGACTCAGTATGAAAGATGAGAATCAAAGGCTCAGAGAAGGTGGCATGGTAATATTTCTCCCTCAAAATCACCAAGTTCCTATTTTCAGTAAGGCCTAAGGGGGCACTCTACTTATTAAGGTAATAAAAAAACACATCACTACAGTGGTCACCTGAACTGTTGTTGCAAAGGATGCACAGCAGTAGGAATGAATGACCAGAGGATCTTCTGGTCTTACTACCTACCACACAATTCAGAAACTACTGGCCTGAGATATCCTGGGATAAGCTTTTAAAAGCACAGCTGAGATTCCATCTTAGAGATGACCATCTCTAAAAGTAGGAGATTGTCCCTCAAGAGGCAATATAAATCTTAAAGTGATGGTGATTATTTGCTTCTGGGTTCCCAACCAGTATAACACGTGGGTCCCAGAACCAAAGGGATAGAAGCAGAATTCCCTCGCTTATTGTCACACCCACTAACATATTTGAAGAATCTATGTGCTCCATCTCTGAATTTTTAAGTTCTGTGGATCTAAAAGTCCTGGTGCCCAGAAAGAAATGATTCCATCGAGGCATATAGTAAGAGCTCTACTAAATAGAAAATTTTGGTTGGCACTGGGTCTCTTCAGTTCCTCACACAAACAGAGCAGTATGCAAAGGAAAGGACTAGCCACCTTGACAGGGGCAGTGGATGCCAATCATTGTAAATACTGTGTTGAATATTATGCATCAGAACCAGGATTTGGTCCTCAGCCTCTCTTAGTGTTCCAACGACCAGTGTTATTTCAGATGTATCTTGTTTTAATTTCAGAATTTCCATTCGGTTCTTTATTATAGTTTCCAAGTCTCTGCTGAGATTTCTTTTTCTTTGACTCATCATAAGTATATTTTCCTCTCATTATTGTAATAACCATTGCAAAACCTTTGTTAGTTTCAAAATCTGTTTCATCTCAGGGCCAGTCTCCATTGATTGTCTTTTTTCTAGGAAATGGGTCAGTGTGAGGAACAGTCTCTTGTTCCCCCTTATTTCAAGTTATATTGAATTGTATCATAGACATCTTAAATATTATACTGCAGATACTCTGAATTGTTATACTCTTCCAAAGATATTTGTTTATGTTGTACCAGGTAATTAACTTGATGGAACTAAAACTGTCTCTGTGTGTGTGTGTGTGTGTGTGCGTGCGCGCGTGCACATGCTAAGTTGCTTCAGTTGTGTCTGACTCTGGGGGACCCTATGGACTGTAGCCTGCCAGGCTCCACTGTCCATGGGATTCTCCAGGCAAGAATACTGCAGTGGGTTGCTTTGCCCTCTTCCAAGGGATCTTCCCAATCCAGGAATCAAACCCATGTCTCTTATGTCTCCTGCACTGGCGGGTTCTTTGCCACTAGCGCCCCCTGAGAAGTTCCATGTGTATACACACGTGCACTCTAAAGATGGTCGCTTGTGCTGCCCACCTTATGTGATTCAGGAGTTATCTAGAGATTTTTAGAGTTTATACACAAAACTGTCAAGGAGCTTGGGGTTCCCTCTCTCTGGATGCCTCCTTCCTGTGACCCCCTCCTGTATTACCAGCTATTGTAGTTGCTGCGTGAGGGTTTCTCATTGCGGTGGTTTCTCTTGTTGGACAGAACAGATGCTAAGGCACACAGGCTTCAGTAGTCGCAGCGCATAGGCTCATTAGCTGTGGCTTCCAGAATCTAAAGCACCGGCTCCGCAGCTATGGTGCACAGAGTTAGTTGTTCCATGGCATATGGGATCTTCCTGGATCAGGGACTGAACCTGTGTCTCCTGTATTGGCAGGCAGATTCTTTACCAGGGAAGCCCTCTGGCAGTCTTATGTGCTCTGTATGGTACATAAAAAACCTGCCCACAGGCTAGAAGCTATGAAAATGAGAAGATTCTTTGATCCGTACCATTCCCTTCACCAAACTGCTGACTCCTCTTCAAAATTTTCCATTTTTTCAAATTCCCTCCAATTCCCTCAGGTAGTTGTTCTTTTGTATTTCATCTTTTGTATTAAATATTAATATATAAGAGCATATACTTCTTATCGGAGTGTCACCCAGTATCAGCTTACCTGATTATACAGGAAGTACCGATCATCCTTGACTTACAGTGGTCTATGTCCTGAAAAGCCCATTGTAAGTCAAAAATACTTAGTTGAAAATGTACTAAATATACCTAACCTCATTGTGAGTTCAGAACTATACACCGCAGCTTAGCTTAACCTACATTAAACATGTTCAGAATACTCACATTAGGCTGTAGTTAGGCACAATCACCCAACACAAAGCCTATTTTATAATTAAGTGTTGAATTAGTATCTCATGTAATGTGTTGAATACTATACTGGAGGTAAAAAAAACAGAATGGTTGTGTGGGTTCATACTGGTTCAAAGTGTACCAGCTGTTTACTCTCAGGACTGGATAGGTGACTAGAAGCCAAGGCTCAATACTGCTGCCTAGTATTATGAGAGACAATTGTACTGCATATCATTAATGAGGAAAAGATCAAAATTTGAATTCTGAAGTATGGTTCCTACTGAATATGTGGCGCTTTCACATCACTGAAAAATTATAGGTCAAATCATAGTAAGTCAAGCACCACTTGTATATGATAGAGACTCCTGACAAGGTTTAACTGTGACTGAGCAATCACAGCAACCTTAAGTGCAGGTAATCAGAGCATAGGCTCCTCAAATGATGGTCTGGTTTACCTCACCAGTCTTCTACTAGCACAGCAGAAGTGCTGGCTACAGGCGAGTGTGAAATGAGATTTGAAGGAGATTGTGAGAATCAGTTTTGGCCATGGGACCAATTATACCAGAGGAGATTAAAGCTTGTCACACCAAGCACTAAATTTTTCCATATAAATTATAGCCAATCATTTTATTTAAAAACAAAAACAAAAACTTTCAACTTAATGGTAAAGCACCAGAAGGTGAACATTAGAAGACACAGCTGGTCTCTTGTCCAAAAACCACCTCAGCTTAGCTCTACATATCCACCTCTTAACTTCTGCTGCTCTGCCAAAAGTTTGCATCTATGGTCTTTAACAGGGGGCCATCTTCAGCTTAAGAGAACAACCCCGCTGGAAGTGCCGGGGTCGTTTATGATCAACCGCCCACTCCATCCCAGCCTTGTAGCCAATGTAACTGATTCAATAACTGATGCAGGAGTAAAAAAGCCCAGCTCCCTTGGTACAGGATGAAACAAGCACCAGGTATAATTTATTGCTTCAAAATTCCTGCAAAATCAGGCTGATACTAGCACTTTATCTGACCCTAAACTCTTGCTTGCCTTTTTTTTTTTTTTTACCCTTCCATATCCTGCTTTCCTGCTTCATTATCAGTTTCTTCTGGGAGTATTTCCTTAGGAATTCATATTCAGTTAAATCCCTGGCTCAAGGTCTATTTCCTGGAGACCTTGTCTGAAAACACTGTAGATTCAGTGTGCTACTGCCCGTAAGAGGGCATGAGCACAGTAGAGTGCCGAAGGCATGGGGAGACCCGAGGACAGCCTCACAGAGTCTAGCCCATGCATCACAAAATGTATCACTGCCAGTCTAATGCCATCAATGACAAGGGGTGACCAGCCACATCTCAGCAGGTGTGGCAACCTGTCCAAACTAACAGATGCAGGAATTTGTTCAACTGTGGCAGAGACTAGCAACAGTGCGAAAGATAACTCAGGAAAAGCCCCTGACCTACTGCCCACACTGTTCTAGAAGCATCTCTTATTCAAGATGCCCCCAAGAAACATAGAAAATGGAAAGGGAACAAATCTTGACCATTAAGTATGCCTATGTTTTGAACTATAAAGTGCCTAAGATAATAATAAATATTTGTGAGTAGAAAATAGTCAGATCAGACTGAATATACCAGAATGTGAGAAAAAAGTTATTTAGTCTTTGAAGAGTTGAGTCTGCAAAGCAAAGGCAAGGTCAGTTACATAAAATTCATTAATATTTTAGATTTTTGCATATCTACATCTTAGGGTTTAAATTTTTAATCCACTTAAACTTCAATTAGATGAAATTTTTAAATTTTCAGAGTAATCTCTATTTAATGAGGAAGGTAGGAATTTGTATCCTATTAATGGAAGAGGAAAAAAAATAGCTTTAAATGGTTAAATGACTAAGGTCACAAACAACAGAGTTAGTGCAGGACAAATATTCAAAATAATTTTATGAGTTTGAAATCCAATTCAGTGTATTTTCAAACTTCGAAGCAGTGGATCAGTTAGTAACTTAAGCCTAGGCAAGATAGTAAATCATTCTGATTCTGATTCTGATACTTCTTTTTATATCTCTAGCTTGGTCTCCACAAGGTTCAATTCATACTCCTCATGGCAATCCTCGGAGCCAAATTGTATTATCTCAATGGCTGCGGACATACTCATGAAAGGTACTGCTCACTTCTTCAGAGAAGTATTTTAAAATTCCCCTAAATATACCTGTGAGTTCTGATGATCCCATCCAGATTTTAACAAACTCTTTTGTTCATCAGAATTACATAGAGCTTTTTAAAAAATGAAACAATGAAGTACCTGTGATAGAAACCCATCTCATCCCAGAAGTTTAGACTTAGTGGATCAGAGGTAAGCTCTTGACTTCTGTATTTTTTTTTTAATTTATTTAATTGGAGGCTAATTACTTGCTCTGGGTGATTCTCACGTGAAACAAAGTCTCAAAACTCCCCCTCCTACCTAACTTTGCTTAGTTCTGAACTCTCATCTCACAATTTTCTTCTCTTTTCTTTGGCCCTGGGGACCTTGTCTGGTTTCTCCCTTGACTCCCTCAATCCTGCCTCAGTTCATCATTGCATTTAATTCAGCAAACCCCAGTGAGTTTTCCTTTTTAACATGAGTAATAATCTTCCTCTTTGAAAATTACTTTTAAAATACAGACAAACTCCTTTAAACCCACAAAAATGGCCTCCTGATTAATGGCATCAATCTTAAATGCACTGCCATATTTTGTCTCTTCCGTTATAAGTAGTTAGAGATTTTTCTATTATCAGAAAATTAGATAATATACTGTATGAAATACCCTCTTTTCTCAAAATACCAAAGAACGGTTCAGGCGGGTGTGGGAAATCCCAAAACAACAGAAAACTATGTGATGATAACTTTAAGAAAGTCATTTATGCTTAACTAAATATTATTTCCCTTTAATCCAGTGGTCAAAGGAGGGCTCTGAGACTGGTTTTTCTTAGTGGCTTGAAGGATTCTATGTCTTGACAAAAACAGAAGCAGACAAAGGTCAGGATCCATGTTTGTAAACATATAAAGGTCACATCAGATAGGAGGCAGGCGCTCTAGGGCACTGGGCAGAGACGTAAGTCTAGTGTTGCAAACACTCAGCAATTCTGGACAAATTAATCTGTGACTCTTTCCTGTAGTATACGTTTCTCTTACTCCTTCCATCTACAATCAACACAGTCCCTCTCTATGTGTGAAATCAAGGAAAGGCCAAACTAAGCACATAAATGAATCACAGAGTAAGCCCAGAATAAGTCACAACACCTTGTGTATCCCAACAAGGAAGACTGCATACGTAACAGCAACACTGCTGTGGATCCTGGAAAAAGTACAATAGGCCTAAAGTAATTTCATCCCAGGTGTCAAATTTAACCTGAAAATATCTGTAAGACATACACTTGAACAGTCCTCCATAAAACATTCCCTAAGTGATATGAAAATGAACACACTCAGAATAATGTTTACCACACACCCAGATTTTCTATGTATTGATCACAATATCACCAATCTTATAAAACTAATAGCTCTGCCTAATTTAGAAAAGTTGCTGAAAAGATCTACATAGACATTTAACTTACTTTAAATTCAAAGCCTGAAAACAAAAGGACTTTATCATAAATGCAGAGATTACCATCATAATTTTATCATAAAAAGCAGAAGATTATTTCACATACCTATTCCTTTTGAGAGCTCAGAAGCACAACACTGCTAAATTGAAGCACAATGTTGCAGATATTTCCAAATTTTATAAATTTGTAAAAACTGACTCTTCCAAAGGAGTAAAATTAATGATAAAATTTCCTGATGTGCTCATTTTTACAGGTGTTGGCCAGGAGCTAGCCTGACAGAACAACAGTGGATGTGGTCCAAGGTACAGGTACAGTACAGAAAATTAGGAGGAATCATGGGCTTCTCATCTTTTAGGATTTGGAATAGCTCAACTGGCATTCCATCACCTCGACTAGCTTTGTTCATAGTGATGCTTCTTAAGGCCCACTGGACTTTGCATTTCAGGATATCTGGTTCTACGTGAGTGATCACACCATCATGGTTATCTGGGTCATGAAGATCTTTTTTGTATAGTGCTTCTCTATATTTTTGCCACCTCTTCTTAATATCTTCTGCTTCTGTTTAGGTCAATGCCATTTCTGTCCTTTATTGTGCCCATCTTTGTATGAAGTTTCTTTTATAACTCTAATTTTCTTGAGGAGATCTCTAGTCTTTCCCATTCTGTTGTTTTCCTCTATTTCTTTGCATTGATTGCTGAGGAAGGCTTCTTGTCTCTCCTTGCTATTCCTTGGAACTCTGCATTCAAATGGGTATATCTTTCCCTTTCTCCTTTAGCTTTAGCTTCTCTTCTTTTCTCAGCTATTTGTAAGGCCTTGTCAGACAACCATTTTGCCTTTTTGCATTTCTTTTTCTTGGGGACAGTCTTGATCACTGCCTCCTGTACAATGTCATGAACCTCCCTCCATAGTTCTTCAGGCACTCTATCAGATCTAATCCCTTGAATATATTTCTCACTTCCATTGTATAACCGTAAGGGATTTGATTTAGGTCATACTTGAATGGTCTAGTGGTTTTCCATACGTTCTTCAATTTAAATCTGAATTTGGCAATAAGGAGTTCATGATCTGAGCCACAGTCAGCTCCTGGTCTAGTTTTTGCTGACTGTATAGAGCTTCTCCATATTTAGCTGCACAGAATATAATCAATCTGATTTTGGTCTTGACCATCTGGTGATGTCCATGTGCATAGTCTTCTTTTGTCCTGTTGGAAGACGGTGTTTGCTATGACGAGTGTGTGCTCTTGGCAAAGCTCTATTAGCATTTGCTCTGCTTCATTCTGTACTCCAAGGCCAAATTTGCCTGTTACTCCAGGTGTTTCTTGACTTCCTACTTTTGCATTCCAGTCCCTATAATGAAAAGGACATCTTTTTTGGGTGTTAGTTCTAGAAGGTCTTGTAGGTCTTCATAGAACCTAAAAGATGATGCTGTGAAAGTGCTGCACTCAACATGCCAGCAAATCTGATAAACTCAGCAGTGGCCACAGGACTGGAAAATGTGTTTTCATTCCAATCCCAAAGAAAGGCAATGTCAAAGAATGCTCAAACTACCACACAATTGCACTCATCTCACACACTAGTAAAGTAATGCTCAAAATTTTTCAAGCCAGGCTTCAACAGTATGTGAACCATGAAATTACAGATGTTCAAGCTGGATTTAGAAAAGGCAGAGGAACCAGCGATCAAATTGCCAACATCCATTAGAACATTGAAAAAGAAAGAGAGTTCCAAATATATATATACTTCTACTTTATTGATTATGCCAAAGGCTTTGACTGTGTAGATCACAACAAACTGTGGAAAATTCTTCAAGAGATGGGAATACCAGACCACCTGACCTGCCCCCTGAGAAATCTGTATGCAAGTCAAGAAGTAACAGTTAGAACTAGACATGGAACAACAGACTGGTTCCAGATAGGAAAAGGAGTACGTCAAGGCTGTGTTTTGTCATCCTGCATATTTAACTTATATGCAGAGTACATCATGAGAAATGCTGGAATGGATGAAGCACAACCTGGAATCAAGATTGCCAGGAGAAATATCAATAACCTCAGATATGCCGATGACACCACCCTTATGGCAGAAAGTGAAGAAGAACTAAAAAGCCTCTTGACAGTAAAAGTGGAGAGTGAAAAAGTTGGCTTAAAGCTCAACATTCAGAAAACTAAGATCATAGCATTTGGTCCCATCACTTCATGCAAACAGATGGGGAAACAATGGAAACAGTGATAGACTATATTTGCGGGGGGGTGGGGGGGGCTCCAAATCTCTGCAGATGATGACTGCAACCATGAAATTAAAAGACACTGACTCCTTGGAAGAAAAGTTATGACCAACCTAGAGAGCTTATTAAGAAGCAGAGACATTACTTTGCAAACAAAGGTCCATCTAGTCAAAGCTATGGTTTTTCCTGTAGTCATTTATACGTGTGAGAGTTCAACTATAAAGAAAGCTGAGCACTGAAGAACTGATGCTTTTGAATTGTAGTATTAGAGAAGATCCTTGAGATTCCTTTGGACAGCAAGGAGATCCAACCAGCCCATCCTAAAGGAAATCAATTCCGAATATTCTTTGGGAGGACTGACACTGGAGCTCCAATACTTCGGCCACCTGATGTGAAGAACTGACTCACTGGAAAAGACTCTGATGCCACGAAAGATTGAAGGCAGGAAGAGAGGAAGAGGTGGTTGGATGGCTTCATAGACTCAATGGATGTGAATTTGAGTAAAATCTGGGAGTTGGTGATGGACAGGGAAGCCTGGCATGCTGTAGTCCATGGGGCCACAAAGCTGGACATGATTGGGTGACAAACAACAAGGAGGCCATAGGCTGTAGGCTGTGACCTATAACCTTATGCTAATACCTTTTAAACATGTTATTTACCTATCCTGTCACTAGAAAGGAAAAAAATCTTTTATCTCAAATTATGTTTAACTTCCAGTATTATGTGAAACCTAAAACTGTTCCAAACACACTTCAGGAATGTTTCCCTTTAATGGTGCAACTTCAAAGATAATTTGGAGACAGATCAGGGTCTTTCTAATTGTATCTAAGAAAACCTAGTCTTCACCTTGTACCTTGTGGTGTGATGAGAACTGATATCATTCTCATCTCTAGCTTGTCTGCAATAGAGAGAGCTCTGTGGATTCTAAAAGGAAGATCATCAATAACCAGGCCACTTGAAAGAGGTTTATGACTTCCCATTTTGCACTACACATTCTGAACATGAAATAGCTCAGAAGACAAAGTACAGTTTTCTTGCCTAATTTGTTCATTGATGTTTCCTTGTGTCAAAATGCTTGGTAGGGTCTTTTCAAACAGGTAAACTGTACCCAGTGAAATCTCTGAAGTGAAAGTGTTAGTCGTGCAGTCGTGTCCAACTCTTTGCGACGCTATGGACTGTAGCCCAGCAGGCTCCTCTGTGCATGGGATTCTCCAAGCAAGAATACTGGAGTGGGTTGCCATTTCCTCCTCCAGGAGATCTTTCCGACCCGGGGATTGAACCCGCATCTCTTGTGTCTCCTACGTTGGTAGGCAGGTTCTTTACCACCAGTGCCACCTGGGAAGCCCTTTGTCTATGTAATTAGTGGTATTTCTTATGTCTATTCATAGAGAACCTTCAGGTTCTGGGTTCTCTCTGCTAATTATCAGTGCGTGAAATGCATTTCTTCCCATCCATACCACCCTCAACTTGGAAATTTCAGTGACATTTTCTCCATAGAATCTAGTTGGCTTATATAAAAACACATAGTCAGTACCTTCGTGATGTTTTGCTGCTGCCCTAAGGACAACCTGCAAAGCAGTTCAATGTAGGGTTTAAAAGTAAGTGTGCTGAAGAAAAATCATAATTTGAAAAGATACATGCATGCCAATGTTCATAGAAGCATTATTTACAATAGCCAAAACATGGACGCAACCTAAGTGTCCACTGACAGAAAATTGGATAAAGAAAATGTGGTGTGTGTATACATATACACACATATACATACCTATATATGTATATATATACATACACACACACAGACACATGCACACACAGGCAATGTAATGCTGCTGCTGCTAAGTCGCATCAGTCGTGTCCGACCCTGTGTGACCCCATAGACGGCAGCCCACCAGGCTCCCCCGTCCCTGGGATTCTCCAGGCAAGAACACTGGAGTGGGTTGCCATGTCCTTCTCCAGTGCATGAAAGTGAAAAGTGAAAGTGAAGTCGCTCAGTCGTGTCAGACCCTCAGCGACCCCATGGACTGCAGCCTAGCAGGCTTCTCCATCCATGGGATTTTCCAGGCAAGAGTACTGGAGTGGGGTGCCACTGCCTTCTCTGCAATGTAATGCTACTCATCCATAAAAACTCATGAAGGAAATAATGCCATCTGCAGCAACATGGTTGAACTTAGAGATTATTATACTGAGTGACGTAAGATAGACAAAGACAAACATCTTAAGATATCACTCATATGTGGAATCTAATTTTAAAAATATATAAATGAACTGATTTATAAAACAGAAACAGACTCACAAACTTCAAAAGCAAACTTATGGTTACCAAAGGGAAAATATGGTTTGGGGGAGGGATAAATTAGGAGCATACACACACTATTCTATATAAGACAGAGAAACAACAAAGACCTACTGTGTAGCACAGGGAACTCTACTCAGTATTCTGTAATAACCTATATAGAAAAAGAATCTGGAAAAGAATAAATATATGTATATGTATAACTGAATCATTTGCTGCACATCTGAAACACAACATTGTAAATCAACCATACTCCCATAAATTTCATTTTTGAAATGAATGAACATAGAAGATAATGTCTAGGACAGTACTTGAAAGATAGAATTGGCCAAAGGAAGGAGGCGAGAGAGAGCAGAAAGCACAGTAAGCAGAGGGAATAACACAAGCGCAGGAATGGGGAGTAATGCAGGCTGGTGTACAGGGAGGAACTGTGAGCAGCAGCAGGAGATGAAGCTGAAGGAGGAAGCAAAGCCAACTCGTGGAGCTGTAGCCAAAAAGCTGGTATTCGGTTAGCATCGGCGCACCAGCTACTGCAACATGGTGAACACAGAGGAGAGCAGGCTGACCAAAAACGGTGAGGAGGCATGGCAAACGCAGCAAAAGTGACTCTACTATTCCCCGTCACTGTTTTCAAGACTAGCTTTGGCTATATAGCTAGTGTATGTCCTGCGCAACCTTAACCTCTACATTGGCAGCGCTGCCTGTGAGGACAGTGAAAGAAAATTTTCATCAAAAAAGATCTTCACACCTCTGGGAAAATAGTCATAGGCATCATCAATTTTTACAGTTGTCTTGCAACTGTATCTTGAACAATCCTGGCTACAATAGCCTCAATAGTCTGTAAAAAGATACCACTATAGATATCTTTACTAAATAAAAGCCATTTTGAATATATGAATATATATACACATACATACATTTTAAAATTTTTCTTTAAGCAAAAAATTACATTTATAGCACCATTACATGACAGAATGAGAGAAAACAAGTACCACTTATAGAAATAAAATACTAAATGATGATGCTATGACTATGTGATATTAGGGAGGCTTAGATATCATGAAATATTTTTGTTATAAAATATTTCAAATGTACAGATAAGTACAAAAATAGAACATCTACTTACTCACCATGCATATTTAACAACTGTTAATATGTTATCATATTTACTTTAGATATTTTAAGATAGTTTTCCAAATATAAGTGAACATCTTTGTAGTCCTCCCCATTCCTAGAACTAAGTGCCTGTTCAAGTTCAGGTTTACATGTTTATTTCACATTTTTTCAGCAAATGTGTGTATCTAATAACCATATATAGAGGGTTCTTTTATTTACATACATGGTATCATACTATAACTTGCCTTTTTCCCTAAAAGTTATGTTTTAAAATTAATGCATGTCAGTACATGGGAACTGGGTATCCATTATGCAAACAAATGACAATTTATTTATCCTCTCCTCTACTAATGGGACTTTGTTTCTAACTTTATCCATTGCACACAATGCTGGAAAATATCCAAGACTTTCCCCTAGGTCTATACGTAAAATAGCAGCTGTTCAGTCATTGATGATTCTTGCTCAGTTTTACAAAAAGTTATCAAATGGCTCTCCAAAATTATTACTGAATTCTACCTTCTTTGACCTAAAATACATCAATAGACAGACTTACTGTTTCTTCATGCTCTTATCAGTCTTGATATTGTCAATCATTTATTTGCCAATCTTATGAATCAAACCATCTCTCACTCTGCTTAAATTTGTACTTCCCCTGAGTACTGGTGAGGCTGAGCTTATTTACATGTGTTAACCAGTCCTTCATATTTCTTCTATGAATTGCCTACTCATACCCTTTGCCCATTTTTCTATAAGTTTTTCCTACTTTGCTTAGTTTGTATAAATTCTTCATAAATTTTGGATTCTACCTCTTTGTTCAGTAGTACTTTTTTTTACAAGTATATTCTTTAGTTCTTGGCTTAAATTTTTTATTAAAAATTTGATGTAAGCACACTATTAATATTTTATCATTGTGTTTTTTGTGACTGAAGAATACCTTACCACCCTAATATTAGAATGAAAGTCTTATGTTTTAATATTTATAGTTATGTTTTTCAAATTTCTGTCTTTACTCCTTCTGGAGTTTACATTTGTGTATAATGTCAGGTAGGAGTGAGTTTTTGGTTTTTTTTTCATATGAATAACTACTTGTCTCGGTGCTGTCTAATGAATAGTCCTTTTGCCATTGCTTTGCAAAGGCATCTCTGCTGTATGCCAAAAATTCATTATATGCTCCTTTCTGGCCTCTGTCTTCTGTTTTATTGATACATTGTTCCATGAGCTAAAAACATAAATGATATTTTTTTAAATAATAGCTTAAAGGTTAAAATAGTGTTCAGCTCAAATTCTACAAATAGTAATTTAGTGCCACTGAAACATATATTTAATGAATTTCTTTAGCGGTAGCATCTAGTAAAGGGACACACATGGGTTTAAATGCCAATAGTCCTGGGCTAATCCCAGCTGGCAAGGAGCCATCAACATGTGGTTAATTATTCTCTGCCCCTCCCTATGTTCTTATCTATAAAATGGAGGGGAAAAAAAGTTCCCTGCCTGCCTATGATCTATTATTCTGCTTATCTCCTTCCTTTCACAAACCTTGTCATAAGCTATAGCAATTTTCATTTGCTTACTTATCTCTCCATATAAATAAGAATATAGAAGCCCTTCCATTTACCACTGGTTTCCCAATATCTACAATAGTGATTTATACAAGATAGATAGTCTGAAAATGTATATCAAATTATGAATAAATGAATGAATTTCTGGATTTAAAGCAAGAAACTTAAAAACAAACATAAAAAACTTGGAAATTTGCTATGAATAGCATTTTACAATTAATTTAATGTTGGAAAATATTTTAATACTATTATAAAACCTTATGATTATCCCTTGCTAAGATGAATGTGACAGATTGTACCTCCTAAAGATATTGAGGGGCAGGAAATTGCAATATATGTGAAAATGGTCATGAAAGATCTCAGAGACTCTGAGAAAACTTCTGAAAAAAAAAAAAAGAATATAGATGAGCAGCAAAGACTCTACCAATAAAGGGGACAGCAAGACAAAAAAGCTCACACCAGGAAATGAACATGGAATGATTGAGATGAGAATTTTACAAAACTGTCAGTAGACACTGAAAGATGTGAAGTACAATTTTTAACATTTTATCCATTAAAATACTTCCCCTTTCACTGTTATATATATATATATTTTCAAAGCATTTATAATATACTTAAACTATTTCTTTGTGATAAGAAAGTTAGGTGAGAGTTTGAAATCCTGTATTCCTCCAACATCAGGATACACACAGAACATTAAAGTCCCGCTGACCTGCAATCTTAGAGAAACCAGCCCTTCTGCTGGATTTCCGGTACTTCCTGTTTCTTAATAGGATGTGTTCTCAGTATTCTAACAGTGTAATCAAAGGAAGGGATAATTAGATCTTTCATATTATTTTAACACCGACTTTATCAAAGTAAAATAACATTGATTTTGAGTATTAAATTAAATCATTTCAAACAGGCAGAATTCTATTAAACCAAAAAATTATTTCTACATAGAGGGCTTCCTAAACAGAGTTTGATTTTCACACAGTTCATATTTTTAATTAAAAATGTGTCTCTTTATCCACTGTAATATCTAAGTAAATTTAGTTTGTGTTTAATATTAAGAACACTGATATTTCCTCAAAGTAAATACATGAAAATTATATGAAAATCTGTCACCTAAATTAATCAGAGATTTGTCAATATCATTAGCATTTGTAGTTTTTGTTGTCTATAGAAATCCAGCCACTTTTCAGTTGTCCTTTTCTAGTTCTTCCTCTCTCTTTCATTAGGCTAGTGGCCCCTTGACTAACTTCCCTTGCTTATATCAAAAGCAAAAATTAGTCTGACTAAAGTTCAAGTTCTTAAAAACAACAACAAAAAATGGAATCATAGGCAAAGACTTACTTAAATAGAAGGAGAAAAATACTTGACGTTATATGTGGCTAAAGATTTTGATTCTGCCAATAATTTTGAGAATCTTAAAATGTTAATAAAAGGTCAGTTCTTTAAAAATCCTTCTGACCCATCAAAACACATTTAACTATTCAAATGCCATTAGGAGGCAATGAAATAGACTTTTCTTAAGCTGATGACCTAATTATGCTACAGTTCTCATCTCTGTGTGCTTAGTCACTCAGTCGTGTTGAACTCTTTGAGACTCCATGGACTACAGCCTGCCAAGATCCTTTGTTCATGAAGATTTTCCAGGCAAGAATACTGGAGTGGGTTGCCATGCCCTCCTCCGGGGCATCTTCCCAAACCAGGGATGAAACTCAGGTCACCCTCATTGCAGGCAGATTCTTTACCATCTGAGCCACCAGGGAAGCAAAATTCTCATCTCTAACACACTGGAAATATTTATCATGTATATTTAAATAAAATTCTTATGCAATAGATATCAGTTTCTCTGTTTTAGAAAATGAAGTTGAATAAAAATAAGACTAATTTTAAATGTTATCTAAGAATAATAAAGTTAGAGAAAATCTCAAACAACTCAAGAAAGAACTTTCTGGAAGCAATTTTACTACTCTTAAATTGATCAATATAATCAGTATATCAACTGAGCTGTCAAAGCAACTAATTTCATACTGATTTCTACCTTTTCACTACTTCTCACACAAATTTATTTTATGATTTCTTTGTATCCTTGCCAAGCGAAGCATTAATTCTGTCTCTGTAAGCACAGCATATCCAACATTCAGCCCATACAGGTGTGTTCTAGACTTTTGGTAATGTTATGCTCATGAACTGGTTTGGAAGGGGGATAGGAAGAGAACTGAAAATATATTTTGTCTAACACTGCTAGAGACAGGACTCTGTGTCAAGGGGAGATAAAACTCCTTTCATGGCTACTTCCCCACACACACACCTTCTCACTCAGGCTATAGTAAGAGCTTAGAATCCAGTTCTGCTGGCTAAATTCAATGTTCTTGGACTTCCCTGGTGGCTCAGACGGTAAAGTGTCTGTCTACAATGCAGGAGACCCAGGTTCGATCCCTGGCTTGGGAAGATCCCCTGGAGAAGGAAATGGCACCCCACTCCAGTACTCTTGCCTGGAAAATCCCATGGACAGAGGAGCCCAGTAGGTCACAGTCCATGGGGTCGCAAAGAGTCGGACACGACTGAGCAACTTCACTTTCTTTCTTTCACTTTTCCATTGACTAGAACTGTCACTGGTTTTCCATTAGTATATCTAGAGTGGTTAAAGACAGAAAGTAGCTGGGACTATAACTCAAAGATTTCTTCATGAAAGTAGTATGACGTTACATAGTCCATGACCATCTAGAGTGAAAAATCTAAAATACACTGAGAATCAAATTTTAGAAGGCACTATGTGATCTTTCTCTGAATCAGATTTACTACTCTCACTAGTTTTCTATGCCTCAACCATAGTAATTAGGGGAAATTTCGAGAAATATACGGTACAAAAGAACTCAATGGGAATTGTGGTTGTCAAAATTTCCTGCTCTGTTCATTTCTTATTAATTAGCTGCTTTCTCTCTCAGGGGGGTTTATTTCTTCTTAATGAGAATTATCTGAACTAATCTCAGATTAGTCATGGTTAGTCTTTGGAAAATCTTACTATTGTCCAAGATCTTCCTTTCTCTAAACTTAAGCAAAAACAAGGAAATGGTAAAAGAGAAAAAAAAAAAAAAAAGAAGGAAAAGTCAGATAATGTCAAACTTATAGAAGCATATAGAAAATGTCCATTCTATGAAAGGTATACAAACACTATAGGAAATCTCTCCTATTCTGAAAAAACACTAATGAGGAAAAGCATGCCTTATAAAATGATGAAATACAAAGTTATATGAATTAAAAGACTGTGGCATTGGCCTGTGCATAGATAGATCAGTAGAGTAGATCAAGAGTCTCAAATTATGTGCAATTGAAATGCTTCTCAAAAAGTTTTCCATGAACAAAAATTCATCAACAATACTCCCTTATTTATTCACCTCTTAGAGATTTGCAAATTTAGCATATTAAAGAATCTGAGGAGCATTTCTGTATACAGCCTGTTTAAACTTATATAAGCCTAAATTCTCCAAGCTTGCATGATCATGAAACCTTTCTAAAGGGAACTTCTAAAATTACCTTCCAAAGAACATCATTTGGAATATGCTGGACTAAAGAATATGTTAGTAAACCCAAGTAGGCATGGGAATATAGAATGTGAAAAAAAAAACAAAACAAAACTCGAGTCAGTAAAAGACGATGGGAAGAAAACATACTGGAAAAACTGACTGTATTTTTTAAATTTTAAGATGCTATTTCTCTACCTTAGATATTCCAAAATAAATTTCAGGCAGATAATAATGTTAAACATGAAAACTATATCTTTAAATTAAAAAATATATTTATTATGTTAAGAGTATTGGGGAAAGCTTTCTAGACCTAAGGAAGAAAACTTTATAAATATCATTACAAAATTTAAAACTTCTACATGCACAAAAACAATACAGTAAGGGTAAGGTCAAAATTAAAACTTTTAATTTGTAATACATACAAGGGCTCTCACCCATCAACAGTAAAAAGAAACATAGAAAAACGGGTACCATAGTATGATGGAGAATTCATAGAAGTGGAAATGTTGATAGAATTTAAATTCTAAAATAATGGCCAATTTAACTACTAATAAAATAATGCAAATTTATACATTTTTTCACCTTTCAGATTAGCAAAAATTGGACAAACAAATTAACATTATCAAGGGTTGATTAGAAAATAGAGTGATGGAATGTTTTATCCACTGCTGGTAAGCACTCATAAAAAGTTTCTAAGGAACAATTCTCAAATAGCCACCAAATTTTAAAATGCAGTTACCTTCTGCTTCAATTCCACATCTAGAACTGTATTTTCAAGAAAATATGCAAAGATGTATAATAGGGAATATTGATTAAATGATTGACTTAGAATGTGATGACATGAATTTTCTTCTGTTTGGATGTGTGTGTTTTTACAAATATTCATTCAGTTTATACAGATACAGATATAATCAAGATAAAGGCTCTTGATTCATGAACAAAAAAAAAAGCAAATAAGAAAGAAAACTTACCAGGAAATAGTGATCTGCAACTAACAGAGCAACTGCTTTTACCCTAAATGGTCAGGAACAGTAATTCCTGAGTGTCCTTTAAGCTAAAATCTGAATGATAAGAATAATTCAGACCAGAAGGTCATGAATACAGTGTTTTTATTTTATCCTAATTATACTGAAAATTTGCTGTAGAGATGTGTAATAATGTAATTTCCATTCTAAAATAATCACTGTTAACTGCTGTGCTAATATGAGGATTCCAGCTCTGCTGCTGTTGCTAAGTCGCTTCAGTCGTGTCCGACTCTGTGCGACCCCATAGACGGCAGCCCACCAGGCTCCTCCATCCATGGGATTTTCCAGGCAAGAGTACTGGAGTGGGGTGCCATTGCCTTCTCTAGGCCCAGTGAAATACAATGAAATCTTGTCTACAGTGGTAATACCAAAGCTGGAGAAAGTGAGGGGGTTTGGAATATATTGCAGCAAAATTGATAGTGCTGGCTGATCTATTAGATATGGAGATGAGAAAAATACAGGGATTTAAAAAATGATAATTTTGATTTAAACAAGAGGAAGAAAGATTGTGTCGTAGATGAGAGACAGAAGTTCTTTAGGGGCTATGGGGAATTAGTAAACAATGCTTCTGCTTTGACTAGTTATGGGGAGATGCCTAACCCATATCCAGATAGATGTTATCAATCAGGCAAGTACATGTATGATGCTAGAACTCCAAGAGAAGACAGATCTGGAAAAAATTTTAGAATCACATAATCAATTTTAGGGCAAGAACCAGAATGTGATTACCTAGGAAGCAAGAAGAGGAGGAAAGAAGTGGATCTGAGGCCAATATTAAGCACTGACCAGGTGAGGAGAAGAGAGTGTGAGTCGTACTTCTGCAACCTCCCAACCTCCCAATCCACGTTAGCTTCTCTGCTCCTCAGTTTCATCATCTATAAAATGGGGGTAATCATAACAAAAATTTCTAAGGTTTCTTGGAGGATTAATGGGGTAACTATAAGAGAAGTGCACAGCATCATCTCTATCACACAGGAAGTGCTCAATAATTGATTATTCTTTGTTTCATGGCAAAGATATCAGTAGTTTTAACAGCATAGAAGTAGAAGCAACCTAAGTCATAATAAAAGTAATAAAAAGTTTTAACAATCAGTGAAGGCAAAATTATATGCAGATTGAAAAAAAGAAAAAAAAAAGGAATAATTCTAAGTTGGTATGAAATTACTAGTTAGAAACAGAAACCTACTAGAAGAAATAAAATCATATTGGTTTGGTTCCAAATGAAGAATTAGAGAAAATTACAAGGAAGAAAATCCAAAAGCAGCTCAGTAGAAAAAGGACCTCAGAATGTAACTGATTGGTATCTTAAAGGCTAAAACAATAGAGAAGTTAGGCTCTCTGCCCCAGAGCAGCATTCTACATTAATTATTATATCTCCACCCAACATTTAGTCCATAATATATGTTAACCATGTAGCTCTAAAATTCAGGTATGGGGCTTATTTTACAATTTCTATTGCAGTTTTTAAATAAAAGCATCTGTCCATTTCATCTTAATTTTTAAAAACTGTACAAACTGATTACCTTGAATATAGGAGGGACAATCTTACTATATTTCCATTTTTTTCATTAGGTCACTGGAGGGAAACATTAACACTTACAACCGAATATTTTCTTCAAAATGTACATGGCTTAAGGCTACTAAAAAATTAAGAATTTGAATATTCTAAATAGTGTTAATGAGACAGATCTAATTATTTGCATTTTGAATCAACATTTCAACAAAATTATGTCGAGAAGAACCTCAATTCTCTTGCTCCTTTGATTTATCTAAATCTTTTTCAAAGAACATTGCTTTTTCTCCTTCTATTCAGGGGTAATATCCTATACTACCGAGAGTCACATAAGAAAAGACAAAAAAACACTCCCTATTTGTGTAGCCACTTATGTGCAGCTGCTGAACTCTCCAAACAACAGCTGGGCAATTATGACTATCACCCTTGTATTCTAGAACAGTCTGAAAATCATTTGTATTTAAGTTAGAGCTTCAGTGCTTCTGCTATGTGTTAATTCTCTCTTCTTTTTATCATCCCCCTTCACTCTTTGCGTTCTGCCCACCCACTTCCCTGCCTCCTTTCTTATTTCTCGATACAAAATTATACCAAACCCACTGAGCATCATTTTCCCTTAGGGGAAACAATGCTAAACTTTACTGTCTGTACAGTTATTTTGGCAACTTAGGATAACTTCCAGCTTGGATTTTTCTGTCAAAAAGCATTTTGAAGGTAAAGCATAAAGTGTTAATGTGCTTCTAGGAACACTGAGGATTTAATCTCACCCTTCATTTTCAAACTTTTTCCATATATACTTCTTATAAAATTAAAGTGAATGAACACTGATTCTGAATTGTGTATAATCAGGGAAATTGTAAATTTCAAGAGGTATTTGAAAACTTGTATGACTGTCCATGAATTTATTCATATGAATTTTACACTCTTCCCACTTGAAATAAATCTTTAGTCTGTGCCACCCTGTCCTTTGATCTTAAAGTTACAACCTTACAAATTAAATGAGACAAACCTCCTGTTTCTGCACACCTATTCAGTCATTCCACTTCATCAAAGAAAGAAAACCATAAAGCTCCTGACTAATGTCCAGGCATGGAAAACTTTGTGTCTGGGGCCCATCAAGTTAGACAATTGAATATTATAGTGTAACAATATTCTCACTCCCTGCTCTGGCATCCCCCAGTTCATTTCATTTATACATATACCTAAGCACCTTTCTATTTCTACTTCCCAACAATAGATGAGAGAGGGAGAGGGAGAGAGATGGAGGGAGGGAGAAGGAAGGAAAGAAGGGATAGAGGGAAAAGAAAAGAAGAAAAAGTAAGGAGAGGAGAGGAGAAAAAATACAAGAAAAGGGTAAAACTTGGGTTGTACATCTTTTTGTAGGATGAACAAGGAGATAAGAGAAGCTACAGACACTGTAATGGAATTGGAATACTATGCATCCTTTAATCCTTCTACCAGTCCTTATTCCTGGCCTTTCTTACTCACTTGCTATAGTCAAGGAATTTAAGAAATTGATCACCAGAGGGTTTGTGCAATCTACCAAAGATTACATACCAAGAAAATAGGAAATGGAAGGACCAGGGCTGAGGGTCAGATCTGATAGATCCCAAGCCCCAGACATGTTCAGTCCATCTTCCTTGGGATGTTTCCATTTGCAAATGGAAGGGTGAAACATTCTCCTTCACACAACCACATAGGCACATCTCTGCAAGTTGGTGTGAGATTGCTACCTGGCAGAGGAGCAGCCAGCACTCTTATCTGGGGTCAACACTGATCAAGAAACACCAAAGAAGTTATCTGCTAGTGTCTCCTTAACACCTTCGCTTCCAAACTCCCAAGAGTCTTGTCCACCAGGCAGGGGAATCCCAGGAGTCGAAAACTATTGAGTCACCTATTGCTAGGAGCCAAAAAGGGAAACAAAGAAGTTGAACTGGAGTTAGAGAAACTGTGCAGTGGGAAGAATATGTCTATTCTGCAGACATAGAATGGTGCATGAGTACATAGTGAGAAACCAAGTCTTTGAATTACGGTCACAATGAAGGCATTGATGGTGGTCAACCAGTTTTCACCAGAGAAAGAGCATGAGAAGGCGATTTCAAAGTCAAACTAATAAGTAAAATAACTTGTGTTCTTTGCCCTAGTCCTTTCTCCCTGCTCCCAGGCTAGATTAGTAGAAATATAGAACATTCCCCGTAGCTGGCAAGCCTGAACTTGAGGGTGGGGGAATTAAGACTGAAGTTTTCAACTGAATTATATTGACAACTTAATAGCTGAAAATAACCACTGAGGAGTTAAAACTGCCTCATATGTGGGGGATAAATACTCAGCCTAACATAGCTCAGAATAAAGAATGGAGAAAAAACATATATTTGTACTCATAAAATTTCTGCTTATGCAAGACCCTTTATTATTACTGAATCCTCAAAAAAAAAAAAAAAACTAAACTAAAGTGGGTACAGTGTTTTTGCTACTTTTCAGGCTGGACAGGTGGCATTCAGAGATGTGGAAGAACAGGCAAATAACAGTCAGTGACAAAACCTAGACTTAAACTTGAGACTTTCTAACTATAGACTCTGCTGCAAACCATTATGCTATACTGCTTGACAGGTTAACAACACTCACCTCCAAACCATTTTGCATTTTAACTGTGTTCACAGTTATTGAGCTCAACTATGCACTACTTAGAGAACACCAGAGAATATTGATTTACAAAGATTTTTTAAAAATCTTATTTGGAAGTATATATGACACAGAAAAGAAATATATACTGTAATATCAAGCATTAAAAAACACACAAAGAATGAATTGAAGGGACTACACTAACATTTCTTAATGTTTGACAAGGGAAAGTGGAGTAATAGAAGTTATAGTTCAGTTTTTGTTTTGTTTTGTTTTTTTTTTTTGCTTCTTTACATTATATGTTCTACCAATTCCCTGAAATGATCTTGATTGTTTTTATAACTACCAAAAAAAAAAAAAAATTCTAAGCAATTTAGAGAAGGAGTTCTATTCTATTATACATTTTATACAGATTGTATAAGAATTTTATTGATTTGGCTAATTCTGAAATGACTAAAAACAATCCAAAATTTTTAAAAGTTAGATGTTTATAAAGCAAGTAACTTAATCTAACAAGGAATATTTAAATGGGCAGCTGAGTGATTTTCAATTGTTTCAGAGTTTATAACTTCCATGCCACCTCCTACAACTTGATGCCATGCTTAAACATTGCCATGGTGCCAAACTGTGGTTACAGAGGTTTATTTCAGTTACCAGCAAAGAATGTTTAGTAAATAACCTTATGGTACAGGGTTCTGTAAGAAGGCAAACTCTCCAAAAAGGTATAAACTGCATCAGTAGGTTTTTCTAAAGTTACAAAACATGAAGCTAAACTTACAAAATCATCAACAGTATACAAGGTCGTTTTCTGTGGGCACAGAATTAACACAGATTTCAAATACAGAATGATGCGAAATCCATTCCCACACATCACGGCCACACAGTAAAGCTACTGGGGCCTCTTGCAGCTGTCTGGAAGGCACAGCAAAGTCAGAAATCGCCTTCAGTGAGAGGGACTGAAAGTCCTTTTGTTTCAACACCACATTCCTTCCAGCGCCTCTCAGTTTCATTCAACTTCACACAGCATTTTGGGTAAAGTTTCCTCTGTGTATAATACCTCTCTGAGGTCAGAAAAATAATATTGTAACGACCATTTGGGCAACTGTCTTATTACAAATTCCCCATGTAATTTTGCCAACAGACAGACTGGAATGTCTGGCAAAATCATTTTAATTAGAACAGATCTAACCTGCAAAGCATACCTCAGGAAAGCAGCAGGCCTGGAGGTGCATGGGTGTTCACAGAGTGCCAGGAAAAGGGCCCTCAATCACCGGCTTCCCCTTGAGGCTCCGTTTCATCCTCTTGTGCCTTGAGTACCCTGTTCATAACTTGAAAAAACTAAGAGAAGCATCCCCTTCCAGGGTCTGCACAGTATTTTCCTGAGCACTATTGAAAGACTTAATGTCACAGAAGGAATAGATGCAGAAAAAATATTATTATGTCTTTTAGCCTTCTCAACATTGGCTCTTATATAAAACAGTAACTACAGGTAAACTTTAAGCATATGCCCAGAAGTGGTTTTATTTAAACAGCAGTTGTCTGAAATATGATTCTTTGGGGAATTCTCTCTCCATGACCCACACTCCATTTCCCTTGACCTCTATATAGTCTTTGTTCCTTGCAGTTTTATGGTTTCACTGATGACAGTATTTAGGTTTTTTCCCCTTTCTCTAAAGAATTTATAATTTAATTATTCTACTTTTTATATAACCTGTGTGTGTAGAGATAGGAAATATGAAATGAATGATAGCTGCAGAAATATGCTATGTTATGTTTAATATGATCTAATATAATTTAGATTTGGGGGACTAGGTTTACTAATGGATAACACATCATGTGTTTTCTCCTCCATTTAATATATATTTTGTTGAATTTCTGGTTTAAAAAAAAAAGTGGTAAGGAAAGCAAAAGTCAGAGAATAGTGCTTATTTAAAAGAAGATTTACAAAAAAGATTTGGGGAGAAGGAAAGAGAGGGAGCCCGAGGTTTGTAAATGGAGAAAATAAAAACATTGTAGAATCTTTCTCCTACAGGATATGATAGCAAATGTTACTTCATTCTACGGGTGAGAAAAAAAAAATGGACTAAGACTTTGCATTTTGGAATTTAGAGGAAAAAAACGTGAAGCAAAATGAAAAGTCAGTAGTGAAACTGTTACAACAGGATACGTTAATTGTATATAACTACTTTTTTAGACACTAAACTCAAGTACTACACACTAAATAATAGTAAATAAATATTCTTGCATCTTACAGTCTTCAGCAGATCAGTAGTCATAAGAAAGACAGAGGAAAGCTGGCTGACCATGAGGATGACAACTTTTTCTACATGATTAAAGGAACAAATATCCATTCAACATAAAGCATTTCTCAGAACAGCTGGGTAACATTACAGCTCTCTGTAATTCACATCTTTTAATGCCAAGACTTAGCGACTGAAGACTTATCAAAAAAAAAACACGATAAATAGGCAAAATATACAATAGTGAATACAGCCACATCTCGAAGCAGAACAGACTGTTTATCCATAAAACACTTTATGAACCATGTAAACAGTTTAGGCTCATCCAGACTCTTAGGTTTGCACTCAACGTGACTAACTGAAAGCTCTAAGATGCTCCAATATTCTGACCTTGAAGCTTCAAAGATTCAGTTAAGGTTCATGTAGTATTTAAATCTCAAAATAAATCTTAAATTGTTACTACCCTTTGAATCATTTCATTTTCTAAATACTGCATAGTTCCTTGAAATTCTTTGTTTTCTAACCATCTTTTCACCAACAAAGTAAACACCACTAAGGACTTTGCTTCTCATTCTTTCCCTTTGAAAACAAATCAGGTTGGTGGCATAGTAAATTTCCTGATGGATGATTTCTAAAAAGTTTGTGTGCACATCCCTGCTGTATTTTAGAATTACCTGCTTTCCTCACAAACATTTTCTTCCCTCTGTAGGACAGACTATTTGGCATGAGACTCTGCATAATAAGGGGAGCACTCCAGGGCCTCAAATAAAGAAATTAAATCAGGTCAGCTAACAGCCCATGTTTATCTATGGATCTTAAAATTACCAACACTGAAAAGCCCAGAGAAAAAAGAAGATGATAACTGGCATAAAAACTCCAAGGTAGAAGAATCGGGGGCAGAATGTGGCTTAGCATTTAGTTTACAAAGGATTAGCTAATTCTTCCATAAAAGGATATTTTTAATGTATACCTGAACAGTAAGAAACTGAGGAAAGAGGGTGGTGAGTGTTGACAGAGATACTGCCTCAACACTGGAAAGAATGGGGTGGGAATTTAAGTACCAAATACCTCTGGACCACCCACCACCCACTCTATGCACCAAGAATAAAGCATCCCCTGAGGGTGATGCAAAGCCCAAGAATGACTAGGAGTTAAGAAGAGATGTTTGTTGGGACGACCCAGACTTGAACCTAGAGGAGATAAAAAGACAGCTGTGATGGGTACTTTCAATCTATTCAAAAACTGCAACTCTAGCAAACACAGTGAACAGCAAGCATCCTCAAGGTCAGGGGCTCCTGAGGAGTTTTTATAACCATATCCTTATGAACAGAGAATGATCTTTAGAATGAATGCTGGTCTCTAACTGGTTAGCTGGTAGTTGGTGTCAAATGCTTACCCAAACTGAAAGAGAAGACAAAGTTGATGGGGGAATAGATGGAAAAGAGTACCTACGTGAGAAAGGAAAGTGTAAAGTAAAAGTAAAAGAAATAAAGAAAAGAAAAAGAACAAGGAGAAAATAATGATGAAAGATGGAATATAGTACAGCCCAAATTTAGTTTCAATGAAAAAGTAAAGAAATATGAAATAATTTAAAACTTTTTATAAATATAAAGCAAGTTAAAAACAAATGTCATCTTTAGTCAACTGTAACATTAATCTAACTTAATCCTAAGTATTTAATGAAAAGAAATATATACAATCCCTTCTATTCTCATCTGATCCCATTACTATCTCATAGGCTTCTTGTGGTTTGAGGAATCACCCAATTTTTATCTATATTTTTTTAGAGCTTAAGGAAAAGCACAATGAAAATCCAGGCTTCATTTACACATAGGTATTTTTAAAAATCACACAATTTCTAATGCAACAGGAACTCCATATATTTTTTAAAGTAATTGCTTCAGAGTCTGCTGGTGTTTTTACTCAGACAAAAACAAAGAATGAGGTGCTAAACACACTGGTGTCACTTTTTTTATGCTTTGCAGTTACATAACGGTTTTAACTCTATCATCTTCAAAATCAATTTGAGGGAGTCTGAGCTCAAAAACTCAGTGGTATGTTTGTGATCTAAAAAGGTGACCTTCATCGGCTATCCATACCTTCCAAACCTCCTTGCCTGTCACCTGAAGATATGGCTCAAACTCAACCAACTTAAGGAATCTCTAAGCTACTTGCTAAAGTCCAGACTTGGAGCCCCATTTAAGAATTAATAATTATGAATCTAGGGTGAAGGGCGGAGAAGGCAATGGCAACCCACTCCAGTACTCTTGCCGGGAAAATCCCATGGACAGAGGAGCATAGTAGGCTGCAGTCCATGGGGTCGCTAAGAGTCGGACACGACTGAGTGACTTCACTTTCACTTTTCACTTTCATGCATTGGAGAAGGAAATGGCAACCCACTCCAGTGTTCTTGCCTGGAAAATCCCAGGGACAGGGGAGCCTAATGGGCTGTCGTCTATGGGGTCGCACAGAGTCAGACACGACTGAAGCAACTTAGCAGTAGCAGGGTGAACGGAAATTTGCCTTTTTAGTAAAGGTCCCAGGTGATTTTAAATTCAGCCACACTTAAGAATCACTGCCATAGGAGAGTCCTTATAGTATAAATCATGAGTGATTTTGTTTTCTCATTTTGAGTGATATATGACAGCAAAAATTTTGTGCCATGGGAACTATTACAATAGACATATAAAACTTTCACAAACAGCCTTTCAAAATTGTGTACCAAACCATCATTTGATCACCTTTAAAAAATCTATATAGGAGCCAGATAGTATCCTATGGGAACAAGTAGACTTGAGGGAAAAAAAAAACTGCACCCCGATTGCTTCTGAATGTAATCAAGAGTAAAATGTTCACTCCAGCCACCTGTAAACAATCCATGCTTGACATGTGACATAAAGAGAAGTCATTTGTTTTAGACTCCATGCCAGCACTTCTGTAGATTTATGGTGATAGAGATAGAAATTCATTTCCTTAGCTTTTAGTCCAATAGAAGCTAAATTCTCAATTTACTACTTCATGACCTTTGCCAGAAAAACTAGTTGAACAGTATAAAGAGAAAATTTTTTCTTTGGTTGTGTAATATGCAGCCACAGAAGATGAAGGACTTGAAAAAACAGGAAGTGTTTTCAGCGTGGTATCTCAAGTGGCATAAGGAAAATTTAAAAAGTAAAATTTTGGCTAATCTGAGAATTGATTACAGTGTTTGCTAAATTCCTCCAGAGCTAATAGTTACTCTCTAAAGCTTTTTAGATTGACACCTTAAAACTAATTGGCTTAGTTCTTTTTAAAGTTCATCACCTATAATTAATGAACTAAAAGACTGGGAACATGAAGATTTTCAGGTCTGCAGTTTATAATCCCTTGGATTTTAGATTTACTTGACCTTTAGCCTCTCCTTTCCTTTAAACATCACATTTAGGCAAAAAATGGAAGAGAAGTTGCTACTCATTACATTGATTACCTCAGAATCTAGTAAATAGCTGAAATATATCTTTAGATATTGGAGTCTCCTTGTCCCAAGCTCTCTTAATTCCTACCTAGCACTAGTATCACTCTCTTCAACAAAACATTAATTTGCATCTTCATTTTGCTGATGACAAAATGAAACAAAGATTGACTAAAGTCCTCCATCTTAATATATTCATAAAAATCATCTGCTGTGTCCAACACAGATCCAGACACTGAAAGGCAGTCTTAGGTTAAAAGATATCTCTTCATTTTTACAATATGACTTGATTATATGTATCCACATTATAACAGAAAATAGAATCTAAGCCTAAGTAGTAATTTTTAGAACACTATGGTTATCCTAACAAATACGATGTAAAATATATTTACAATCCAACCAATCCATTCTAAAGGAGATCAGCCCTGGGTGTTCTTTGGAAGGAATGATGCTAAAGCTGAAACTCCAGTACTTTGGCCACCTCATGAGAAGAGTTGACTCATTGGAAAAGACTCTGATGCTGGGAGGGATTGGGGGCAGGAGGAGAAGGGGACAACAGAGGATAAGATGGCTGGATGGCATCACCGACTCAATGGACGTGAGTTTGAGTGAACTTCGGGAAATGGTGATGGACAGGGAGGCCTGGCGTGCTGCGATTCATGGGGTCGCAAAGAGTCGGACACGACTGAGCGACTGAACTGAACTGAACTGAATATTAATATCATGGGCTTCCCAGTGGCTCAGTGCTAAAGAATCTGCCTGCCAATGCAGGAGATGTGGGTTTGATCTCTGGGTTGGGAAGATCCCCTGGAGAAAGAAATGGCAACCCACTCCAATATTCTTGCCTGAGAAATTCCATGGAGGGAGGAGCCTGGTAGACTACAATCCATGGGGTTGCTAAAGAGTCGGACACAACTTGGTGGCTAAACAGCAACAACAATATTAATATCTAGCTACAGTAATATTTATGCAAACTAGTTTGAGATTAACAGTAAATAAAATATCAAATTAAAATAATGAATTTAATATAAAAATAAGAACAATGATTTATTGAGCACATGCTGTATACCAAACACTATTCTAGAATTTTATACACACATGCTGCTGCTAAGTCACTTCAGTCGTGTCTGACTCTGTGCGACCCCAGAGACGGCAGCCCACCAGGCTAACCCGTCCCTGGGATTCTCCAGGCAAGAACACTGGAGTGGGCTGCCATTTCCTTCTCCAAAGCATGAAAATGAAAAGTGAAAGTGAAGTCGCTCAGTTGTGTCCGACTCTTAGTGACCCCATGGACTGCAGCCTACCATGCTCCTCCGTCCATGGAATTTTCCAGGCAAGAGTACTGGAGTGGGGTGCCATTGCCTTCTCCATTATATACACATACCCTCTTTTTATACTCATTTTACAGGTGGGACACTTGTTTTGAGAGGTTCAGTAGTTTGCCCAAGTTTATCAGACTGTTTAAAAATGAAATTCAAACTTAGGTCTGTCTGACCACAAAGCTATCTTCCTAAATATTATACCAACGCCTCTCTCCTTTCCTTAACTTTGAATACATTTTCTAAACATACCTTACTAGATTTGAATAAAGTTTCTTAAGAATTAAGACATGCTAGCTTGTCTCCATCTGTGGTGAAAGGAAAAGATGCTGTTTTTTATAGTCAGAAGGTCTACTTTGTTTGGACGCTGCCAGTAATTTCTGTTTAGAACATGAAAAGTCATTTGTGGACTCCAAGCTCAAGCACCTTCTCTCATAGGTGATTAGGGTGGGATGGTACTATCACCCCTGGACTGACTATCCAGACAAATGTTCATCCAAAGCCAACTTCAATAGTTATAACCACCACTATGCTCCATGAAGTCCATGGCAGAACAAGTTTAACTGCTGGCTTCACATTTTATAGAAAAAGAGACAGATGCTGAGTGTACTGTCCCCCAGAACATCATAGTGTAGAATGATTTGAGGTCCCAGGGAAACTAGTACACAACAAATTGTGAAATTTAAGACGTTTGGTGTTACTCAGTCTTAGAATACAAACCATAAAAATTAACACAATTTTCGGTCATCGTTGGGAATAAAACTTCAGCACTTCTCATTGTCTGGCAAAATTTTGCCTTTATCAGCACAGATTCACTCAGTCAGATTTGTCTGTCCCGTGCAGTTCAGGTGGTATGTATCTATTTTGAAACTGGTGTTATAGTTACATTAAATTTAGCTTGGTCGACTGCTTTGACCTTAAAACACACCCTCAATTATACAACATACATGTACAGCCTAATGTGACATTAAATGAAACCTTAAAATCTGGCTGGCTGAATTTGCTATGAAAATGTCTCCAAAGGGAGAGATTGCCATTATTCTGAAAATAGGGACATGACTGAAAATGACTTAATAGGGACAGAGATTTGAATAAAATAATAATAATGTCAGTATAATCACAAGTATCTACCAGAAGAAAAATGTGACGAATAGCAAATGCTCCAAGTTGTTTGTGGTTTTGTTCTGTTTGTCTTGGTTTGGTGTGATGTGATGATGACAGGATACCCAGGGCAAATAAATTCGAGGATAGCACAAACATGGTCTTGAAAGTCAAAAGCAACTAAAAAGAGGACAAATGCTTTTTTTCTTAAACTACAGTTAGAGATAACCAGAGAGATTTTCCATTTATGTGTTAAGAGGAGAGACATAGATAAAAGGATTTGGCCCATTGCTTGGGGTAAATGGCTTAAACACTAAAAGGAAGCAGATTGCTTTTTTCTAGTAGACTATCAAATAGGATAATCTTTGCCCTGAAAAGTGTAAACAGATAGGGTTAAATTTGGTGCCCAAGATAAGGAAAATGATAGTAGGTAAATACTCTGCTTAATAAAGCTCAGTCTCGAGCCCCATACAAATTACTTCTCAGCAAGTGGAGAAAACTTTGAAGATGTAATTGGCTATTCTACTCTCGATTATCTTTGAGGAAATCAACTGACTGAGTTTCCATGGGCAAGTGTTCCAAGGGTTCAAAGGGTAAATCTCAGACTTCGAGTCTGACTTGATACAGATACTAGCAAAGTTCCAAAATTATTCTTGAGCATTTAGAAAAGGGTATAGTAGAGGACTGCACAGGTATACTACAAATAAAGAATGGGACTTTAAAAATAAAAATACTATACTGACATTGCAAGGCAAAGCTGTAGACACAGTGCAATATAATCCAAATAGAAATCTGATAATATCTCCTACAATATTCTTGTTTACAGGATGAGGATTATAACTGCTGAGATGAAAGCAAGGTTAGTTATACCCTCAATCTTACTCAAGAAGCAAAAACACACGTGATGCGCCATGTAATTCTACTGTTGACCATATCCTGATCAATGTCTATGTTAAATGGCATAAAAGGAATCTTGAAAAGTCAGCTTACTGAATTGATGACAAATCTCCTGGTTTGTCCAATTGATTCAATTATAGAAGGCTAATTTCAAAAAGATAATCAGATAATCAAATGAAAACATATATACACAAATATATACATAAATACAAATATTTATAAAACATTCATAAAATTATTTGCTTAATAGATGAAAGGGAAAAAGTTAGGTAACTTGGTTTAAGAGTAGTTAGGGTAAAAAATAACTAGAGGACTCAGTTGACTATTAGCTCACCACCTAGACAGATGAATGCAATATTGGGAAGCGCACTTAGGATCAGTACCCTCTGTGCTCTCTAGTTCATCTTTATCAGCAATAAAGCAGATACTGTTACTCCTCATTTATACCTGCATCAGTTTTTCCATTGGACCAAAAATCATGGGGTAGAAAGGTATTATCAGACTCAAGCAACTGGTTTAAAAAGCTGATTGCCTCCTCCTACTTTGTCATTTTACAGATGAGAACACTGAGGCTCAGAAAATGTGCCTACTTACCTCAAGTCAGCCCATAAGTAAACGCAGGACTTGAGCCTGGATCTGATCTACTCTAAAGCCTTTGCCATTAACCACCCTTCTCCAGTCCTCCAGAAGGAGGGAGATTATAGTCCTTTCCTCATAGAACTTTTTTGCAGAGGAATATGAGGCAGCTGAAGTATAGCCAAAGAAGGAAATGGGGAGAGTAGGGCTAGGGTGAAAGAGATTTGAAAACTATGTAATATGAATACCAGCAAAAGGAGGCAGAAAAGGTTTACTCTGAAAGGAGGAGGAGACACACAAAGGACAAGGGTACTTCATCATTTCAAAGGATGGAAAACCAAAGGAGGTTTCAATGTTCTCATGGGGTAAACAGAAAGCCGATCTCCACAGGTGGAATAAATGGAAACCAAGGAGGCTGATTTTAACTATTCATAGTGGTCCAGTGGTTAAGAATCTGCCTGCTAATGCAGGAGACAGAGGTTTGATCCCTGGTCCACGAAGATGCTACATACCATGGGGCAACTAAGCCTGTGCACCGCAACTACTGAGCTCGTGGTCTGGAGCCCAGGAACTGCAACTACTGAAGCCCACAGGCTTTAGATCCCATGATCCACAAGAGAGGCCATGGCAATGAGGAATAGCCCCCACTCCTTGCAACTAGAGAAAGCCCATGGGCAGCAATGAAAACCCACCACAGCCATAAATAAATACATAGATAGAATTTTTTAAAAATATTCCTTGCTTCTTTGAATTCCATCTAGAACAGAGGCTGTACTAGTCAACTTTTAGAAGAAATGTGTGTCCTGGATTAATTTATTTACTAGAGATGAACCGAGCATCTACTAGGAACCAGGCACTCTTAAATGATGAGGATGCAATGTTGAACAAGAGACATGGAATTCTAAAATTAAAAGTATGGTGTTGAACAAGAGGAAGGACCCTACTCTCATAAAGTTCCATTCGGGAAAGAGTGAAAAAAATGCACAAGCAAATAATGAATAACTTATGATACCGATAAACGCCATGAAACAAATCAACAAGTCACAGTGATACAACAGAGTACAACCAAGGATAGAGGACTACTTCGTGCTTCCCTAGGGGCTCAGACAGTACAGAATCCACCTGCAATGCAGGAGACCTGTGAAATCTGGGTCAGGAAGATCCCCTGGATAAGGGAAGGGCAACCCACTCCAGTATTCTTGCCTGAAGAATTCCATAGACAGAGGAGCCTGGCAGTTTACAAAGAGTCACACATGAATGAGCCACTAACACTTTCATTTTCAGGGGACTGCGTTAGACAATTCTCAAGAAAGTCTTCTCTGACTCAGCCATTAGAAAGAGCAAAGAAATGCATTGGCAGCAAGATGGATGGACATGGAGACTGCCATATGGATAAAACAAGTCATAGAGAACAAAAAATATTATATGACATTCTTTATTGACATGCATGCATGCTAAGTCAGTTTATTCATGTCTGACTCTTTGTGATCCCAAGGATTGTAGCCTGCCAGGCTCCTCTGTCCATGGGATTCTCCAGGCAAGAATAAGGGAGTGGGTTACCAAGCCCTGCTCCAGGCAATCTTCCCAACCCAGGGATCAAACTGGCATCTCTTACATCTGTCTCCTGCATTGGCAAGTGAGTTATTTACCACTAGCGCCACGTGGGAAGCCCCATGACATTCCTTAGATGTGGAATCTAAAAAGAAATTATACAAATGAACTTATTTACAAAACAGAAACACAGAGAATGAACTTATGATTGCCTGGGAGAAAGAATGAGAAGAGACAGTGAGTTTGGGATCGACATGTACACACTGCTATATTTAAAATGGATAACCAACTGTCCAACTGTATAGGTCCTGTTGTGTAGCACAGGGAACTCTGCTCAATGTGATGTGGCAGCCTGATGGGAGGGGAGTTTAGGGGCGAATGGTTTTATGTATATGTATGGCTGAGTCCCTTTACTATCTACCTGAAACTATCACAACACTGTAAATTGACTATACTCCAATGTAAAATAAAAAGTTTACAACTTGGAGAAAAAAAAAAAATAGCTCCCAATGTGTGAGTTTCCAGACTTACCTTGAATGTTGCTTCAATTTTCACATTGGATTCAGCTGTATCTGAATTACATTCTTTATTGATTTTCTTGCTGTGTATTTCTGAAGTATATCTTCTGAATAAAAGAGCAAGCTGAAAAAAAAAAAAAAAGTATGTGTCTAATCAATAGCTATTTAAATGGAAGAGTACCCAGGATATATTGTTAAGAGGAAAAAGAAGCTGCAAAATCATGTGTATTAAATAGTATAGTTTTTTAAACTAGTTTGTATTAGGGTATACCCAATTAACAATGTTGTGATAGTTTCAGGTAACCAGTGAAGGAACTCAGCCATATATATATATATATATACATACATACATATATATATGTATACACACACATTTTTGTCTCATTTTTATACAAACAAATAATTGCAAAAAGAAAAAAAAAGTCTTCTCTAAATGACATTCTATAAAACCAAACTAAGTGTCTCATTACAAAACAGAGCTTACAAAATCTACAGGAAGAGTATTTCAGTTGGGCTAATAGCAGGGGAAAAGGTCCTTAGGCTTGAGTGGGCTTGTTGTACAGCATGAAATTCACTATAAATAATGAGTCACAAGCTTACCCCACTCCAGTACTCTTGCCTGGAAAATCCTATGGACGGAGGAGCCTGGTAGGCTGCAGTCCATGGGGTCGCTAAGAGTCGGACACAACTGGGCGACTTCACTTTTCACTTTTCACTTTCATGCATTGGAGAAGGAAATGGCACCCCACTCCAGTGTTCTTGCCTGGAGAATCTCAGGGACAGAGAAGCCTGGTGGGCTGCTGTCTATGGGGTTGCACAGAGTCGGACACAACTGAAGCGACTTAGCAGCAGTAGCAGCAGCAGCAATGAGTCACAAGCTTAACTAAGAGGGTATGCTTACGTCTTATTCTAATATTCTTGATTTGAAAATATGTCCTTAGCCAGTCTAAATTTCTAAAACATACATGCAACAGAATTCAATGATATAAATGTGAAAAATTCATGACATCAGCTGTCAGTGGGAGAATAATATATTTTGCGGCAAGTTTTTAAGCTCTACTCATCAATAATTTGTCACTTATAAACCTATGGAGAGTATTAAACTTATTTTCCATTGATTGTAACACTGAATTCTTTGCTGAAAGTGCATTTTCAAAATAGATGAGAATGATGTGTTCTGGGACCCCTCTCAGCCTAGGCCCATGGACGGAGCACCACACAGAGAGTTGGGAGCCCCCATCTACCATCCTCATGCTGCTACTAATAAAGTGTGTGATGTTAAAATCGGGTCCTAATGTCTCAAGAGTCCCAAGTTTCTCCACTTGTGAAGGGAGAGGATTACAACATCTGCTTAACAAACTGATGTCAAAGGAAGATAAATCAGATGATGAAAATACGACTTGAAACTTTTCAAACAAGACAAAGATTTTAGCGGAAATTTTACCATTATTTTGAAATAATAACAAACAAATCCTTATAATTTTTCTGATTTTTAGAGAATTTGAAGCCCAAAGCACGCCTCTAATAAAGAAGACCTAGGAAAAGAAGCAAATTAAAATGTAAGGGAAATATTGAAAGGAAAGAGACAATTGAATGACAGGCATCCAGAGGAGAAGGGAAGAGAGAGTGTCATTTAGAGTCAATAGAGTGGCATAGAGATAGTGATTTAGAACTCTGTAAAATGAAGAAGAAAACTGGGGTAAAACTATGGTCATACATCAAGAGGAATGTACTATAACACTAGATCCCTTAGCATTTTTTTCTATTTTTATTAAAAGGAAAATAATATCTTGATACCTATACTTAGCATACAACTCTGTTACAGATCACTTTTATCTGTAGAAACAGAAAATGTATGAATTTTTAGAGGTTTCATCATATTTATTCCCTGTGTTCTCTGCCAGAATGGTATTATTAAACTTCTTTTTCCTCAAAGAAGTCAGTATTGTAATGTTGCAGATATAGACTTGGAACCCTCGTTGCCTCACTAAAATAAATAAGCAGTCTTATTTCACAAGAACATGATGATTACACAGTTTATGAAGGCGCTGTATCACTTTCCAGGCTCTCTATGTACAGAAAAAAATGAAAATGATAAATTGAGGACTGCCAGGAGACAGACAGACAAATAAAACCAATAAAAGATCAATACTTTAGAGGGTAACAGAGAATTAAGAAGGTTAAATGCAAACAAGGCTTTAAAATACAACAAGTTTCTAAAGGCTGGTTAGTGATGATTTATGAGTGACTTTATGTAGCTCACATATTTCTGATATTCCTGAAGTCTTCACACAATTCATGATTCCCAAAAGCCTAGGTAGAAAATGAGGTCCAGAAAGACCTCTAATTAAACTTTCTACCCTTCCCTCATTCTCATCACCTCCATCCCTGAAACGGTCTGAAATACTATCATTTAAGAGTCTTTTGGTTTAAACTTTGTAGACTTCTAAGAATATACTAGCACAGGACAAACACCATGTTCTGAAAAGTCTAACTCACAAAATACTTCATCAACTCAGTTTCTTGTGAAATGAATGAGAGGTACAGGGGAGTTGTGTTTTGGGGGGAGGTGGGAGAACCAGTGTAAGAAGACAAAGATTTGTTGGGCAGAATAAAGGCTCCAGGAAAAGCAAGCCTGAGTAAATTAGAATTTAGACTTTACAAGTTTCATGATGATTTTGGATTAGAGTGAGCAAGCAAAAAAAAAAAAAACATGTGTGTGTGTGTATGTGTGTGTGTGTGTGTATATATATATATATATATATGCTGAGAGAGGATGTGAAAGAGACAAGTGTCAAAGCAGGACTTAATTAGTGTCACAATTATCCTCCAGGAAACGGTACTGTAGTTCTGTACAATAAAGAATAATTTTTAAACTCTCATCATACAGTACTGACAACAGAGAAGAAATAAATACATGAAATTGAATGAAGAGAGTCAGACTAATAGAAATGCATGATAAATCATGTGTTTTTAAAGGCCATGAAAAAAAATTACCCTATATGCTACCTCACTAACTTGAGAGAGAAATTATTAATACAAGTATCTCTTTAGTGTTGAGTCAGTTCTTTTAAATTATTATTTTTAAGATGTAAGAGGGGAAAGAAAAAGAAAGAAGAAAATGTCAAGTTGAGGATGGGTTGAGAGCAGAGGTCCCAGGAAGAGGGAGACAAAATGCAATGTCAGAAGCAGGACAGACTCAGTGGGGAGAGGGGTTATACACAGAAACCAGTCCAGAGCTGTTTGACATATTATATATATGTGCCAAGGGTAGTTTAGTGATTCAGGCAAATTCCATGGTAGCCTTTGAAACTCCTCTCTGAATAGCTCTGCTTTCTCCCATCCCCACCTTTATCAGCACATTTTCATTTTTTTTTTTCTCCTATGCTATAGAATATGGGTTCATCACAGTGATGAAATAAGAAAGAATAAACACAGGACAAAAATTTTTTAATTAGACAGTAGAGTAATTAACCTTGAAAATCTATGCAGGGTGAGGGTGAGGTTTGCGAGTGGAGCCTGAGTTTCCCAGTAGGGCTGTTGACATTCATAATGCAGGAAGCCTGGGAGCATTATTACCTTTGTACCAGGGATTCAATTCCCCAGTCTCTAATTCTGTGAAAAGTTTGATAAGCGTATTTTTAAACGGTTTCCCAGCTTTCTCAGCCTAATTTCTTTAAAACTGATTACCATATTCTTAATTTAAACATGCAAGTTCATTTTCTTCAAATCTTAGAAAGAAACACGTGTGTGTAATAATGTCTTTTCATCCCTAGATATACAAGTGCAGAAATAACTTTCCAGGCCCAAGCTGAAGCTGCTCCTGCCTAGGGGGCCACTTCAGCGAACCTTGCAAGACTCAGATAACTCTCCTATCTGTAAATGCTCTGCTTGACCAGCAGCAGCATATCCAGTCAGCCAATCGCCAAAGGGCCAACCGCCTGTGGGCCCTTTGACCTCAATCATGCCCCCAGCCCAATCACGTAGCTTCTAGTTTTCTCTTCCTGGTTCTTTCTTCTTCGTCCCATAAAACCTTCCTGCCTTCTACCCCATCTTACAGTGCTCTGAAAGGAGGCTGTCTGCTTTATGATGTGATAAATCAAGTTTGTATCACCTAAATTGTCCTATCAATTTTTAAACAAAAGCTTTGGAACATTAGTTGCTGCCTTATTTTATATAATCCTTATCACATTACTCTATTTTAAAAAACTGAAAGCAGTATAAAATAATGATGCTTCTATTATTTTGCACATCATAAATAAGACATTTTATGTTCCCAGTCTCCGTTTCTTGGCCCATAGTAACAAATACTTAAAGAAAAAATAAATCATGTTATCTTACTTGGATTTATAAAATAATCTTCCCTTTATTCAGTTCAGAAACTAACTTCTAATAGCATCCATTTACACTGCTGCTAATGCCAACTCCCAAACTTTGAAGGACACACAGTATGACAGCATATTTAAACAAACTTTGTATGCTTCAGAGAATTCCTAAAGTTTGGAGATCTCCATTACTTCCCCACCACATATTTATGATTCCTCTTTTATTTCTTTCCTCTCTTTTTCGAGTTGTTTTCCCATAGCATTCTTATAGCAGGACATCTCTGTCAGCTATAAACTTTAGAACTATATTTTTAACCCTTGCATTTGTACCCTATTTCATTTATAGAACAGAAATCTGTCATACTTAACAAGCCCCCTCTTTTAAGTTCCATGCTGCCATTTCAGACCGACCAGTTGGACAGACACTTCATTCAGTCACAGACAGTTTATTCTGGCCACAAGGGTGCAGCTGGAAGATGAGAACTTTTTTCTGTCACTGAGCAATTTTTATTTGAGAAAGATCTGCTGTCTTCAAAAATGAGCTAATTTACTCCATGTATCCTTTAAAGTGCTATAAGCAATCTAAGAATTGCCCAATCAGTACTTTATTCCTATTACATAGGGAAAAAAATGAGTGGGAAGAATGAAGTGTAAGAAAAGAAAAAAGAAACTTGGGGGGAAATGTCCACAGTGATTTATGTTTGCCACATTTTTTGAAGACAGTTGCACAACTTTCGTTTTGGAATAATTGCTTTAAGAGAAACCAAATATGCTTTATTTGGCTAGAATTCACATAACTTCAGCAATGATTTATACTGGAACTAATCAATACAAATAGAAAAAGATAATGTTCCCATTCTCAATAGTCTCATGGGAAATCTGTTGCCGATAGATAATTCTAATTTCAGTTTC
Organism: Oryx dammah; assembly: GCF_014754425.2. Classification (NCBI taxonomy): domain Eukaryota; kingdom Metazoa; phylum Chordata; class Mammalia; order Artiodactyla; family Bovidae; genus Oryx; species Oryx dammah. The sequence goes on along the minus strand of NW_024070189.1, from coordinate 73,068,067 downwards.
CACCTGTGCTATGAAAGCACAGAAAAGGACTTATTCCAGTTTGGGTGATGTGGAGTGGGAGGACAGGTCAGCAAACTCTCTGCTGAAATAAATCCTGACCTGAGTACTAAAGAATGATTAAATTTTATTAAAGTAAAGAAAAGGGGAAGAGAGTATTCCAGAGAAAGAATAACTGGCACAGAGCTCTGAGTTTGAAGCAGCAGAGTATTTATAGAAAACTCTACATTGGTCTGTGTTTCTGGAATTCACAGTTGTGGGATATAAATTTCAGGCAAGCAATGGAACTGAAGACATGAGCAAGGTCTGGTAGCAAAAGTCCAGGGGCATCACACTAAGAATTAGAACCTTGATCTGTAGATGAACGGAAATCATTGCAGAAACAAATATGCATTTTTTGATAGACTATATTACTGGCAAAAACAAATTTTAGAGGAGCAAGATCAAAGGCAAAGATATACAAGGAAGAAAAAATTACTTGTTTCTTCTACTCATCTTAGGCTTATTGACTAGGGCCTCAAACTAGAAGGACAAAGGAGATTAACAAAAGAGAAACAGATGTTTAATAACATTTGCATTGTTCCCACACATGGGAGTATTCAGTGATGGGTAACTCAAAGTGGTGTTTGGAACTTGGGCTTATACAGCATCTTAGCAAAGAATAAAACATCTGCAGAGAAGTAGCAAGACAAATGAGAGGACGGTGAGCCTTTAAGGGTATAAATTGGAGGAGGCGGCAAATAGATGGAGAAAATAATGGTAGGTAAGTACTGGTTGGAAAGTTTTTGTTGGTGTAGACTCTTTCTTGGTGCCTTCTCTGGGTTCAGAAGGTTCTAGAGGTGTCTCTGGGCTGAGAAGTCTTTAGAGTTGTCCCTGGTGGTTGACTTCCGCTCGTCCTGGTGGAGAGCAGTAGAGGGAAGGATAAGCTTTCCAAATTTACAAGAAGGTGAAGAACAACTTTTCCTGCATCTGCTTCTCCTCAGTTACCTTCAGCTCAAAAGAATCCTTAAGCCAAAGAAACATATTTTAGGGTGGCATTTACTGCTAGGTTTCAGATGCTAATGCAAGGGAGACAATAAATAACACATCAAACAAGATAAGATTCTAAACAAGGTAGAGACAGTAGGGATGAACAGAGGAGGGCACAGTCAATGTAAATTTATAAGACAAAAAAAATATCAGTACTGTCTGATTCTATAGCAAACAAAAGGAGGACTGTGGTGTGTATGAATATATGCATGGCAGTCCTATCAATGAAGGGGAATATTAAAAAATAATATATGGCCCTGAAAAAGATTCGTCCATCTTTAGATTACAGATGCCCAGAAGGAAGTTGGATTTCTCAATATAAATTGCATGGAATGAAGCCAAGTCTAAATTAGGAGTCGGTTATGAGAGGTGATTAAAACAAAGAGTGTGCCTGACTTCAAAGAGGGGATGCTGAATAGGAGTGAAACCAGAAATGGTCACAGACAAGAGACTTCCAGACAAGCAAGGTTAAGGAATACCAAGGAAGAGTGTCAGTGATGCAGAGGAACAGGAGAAAGGAAAGAGTCAGAGAAGTCAAGCGAAAATAGGAGTTTCAAGGACAGAGCAGGCAAAAATGTCACTGGAATGGCCATCTCCTGTCAAATACAAACTGGAACTTTTTCCTATACTCATTTAGAGGTCCATGGGGATCTCTGAGGTGGATGGGGGGGGCACTTTCACTGCAGTGTAATGGATAATAGAGACTGAGTACTCATTTTTCAAATACACATGGTATCAAAAATATGTATTCCACAGTCAGAATATACAGTCAAAAAATTCCACTCCCCTTCACCTTTCCCATGAAGGGCCACACACTTTTTGTTTTGTTCTTGAATGGGAGGGATGGAGATATTCACAAGGTGAGGGGAAAGAGCCTATACAGAAAATACATTGATGATACAGAGAACAAGAATAATTAAGAAGCAGTGGGATGAGAGGCAATCAATTCTAGAGCCAACGTAGAGGAATTTTGCCTTCTAAGGAGGAAAGCCACCCAGCCTTAAAACTCCAGGGAAGGAAAGACCAATGCATGCTTAGGTGGATGCAGTCATTTGATTAACCTGTTCAAATTTAGTTTGCAACTGTTGCTAGGCACCATCAAATGAACCAAAGCTACAAATCTTTACTTTACCATTCCCCAGGCTACTCTCAGGAGCTTAAGCATAGATAAATGAAATGCCAAGGTCAAAGTGTGCTAATAAAGCAGAACTGCAAAAAAGCAAGCTAAAAGCAAGCTAAAATTTCAGGCTTAGACATAGAATTAATATCAAGAAGCTAGTAATAAATATTAAGTACCTACTAGGTCCAAGGGACTGTGGTAAGCACTTATAGGCATGAAGTAATTATCTTCATTCATTAGTCACAATAATAAAATTAATTAGTCCTATTATTGTTCCCGTATCATAGATGAGACAACTGAGTCTTGGAGGAATTAACTGACTTGCCCACTCAGTGTTTCACAATCAATAAAAGCATAAAATGACAATTATTGTTCAGGTCTGTCTGACTCCAAACCTATGTTCTTAACCATTCTATCATATCCTCACATTAAAGGTTCAACCCAACTTTCAGTCCCTTTCCTCTCAAAAGGCTATCTCTCTGCAACCGAGCTAATGTTTGTGCACATGTTATATTCCTAACTTTGGATGTGGTGACACTAGGAAGTGGGGCCTTTGGAAGCTAATTAGGTCATGAGGGTGGAGACTTCATGAAGAGGATTGATAGCCTGTATAAAAATAACCCAGAGAGCTAACTCTCTTGCTGTCCAGTGAGGATTCAATGAGAAGATGGCAATCTGCTACCCAAAGAAGACTCTTTCCAGAACTCAGACATGCTGGTATCCTCATCCTTGGACTTCCAGCCTCCAGAACTGTGAAAAGTAGTCTTCTGTTTATAAGCTACCCAACTCTATAGTACTTTGTTATGACAGCCTAAACTGACTAACACTCTCTCCTTATAGATATCAAGTGCAAACACCTTAAGATGCCAACTTTCCTTCCTTTGGAAGTATCTATAAAAGTACCTGTCATTCTCTCCTTCATTCAATCCAAAGCTGGCCTTTCATCTACTCCCTGATGCAATGATGTGAGAAATCCTGGAAGTCAACTTGATCTAGTTGTCATCACAGCTTTCAATGACTTACAAGTTACTCATAATGAGAAAAGACTTAGAGGCAACTGAACTGAATAAAGAGCTATGAAGCCTATACAAATTAAAATCTGAGGATCTCAAATAAACAGAGGGAAATGTGTGTTAAAAGGATCTATATATTAGAAAAAAAGAAAGTGGTGCCTTCTATAGATCCACGCCATGGAAATCTATAGGATTGGAACCTAATTATTAGCTGAGGATAGCTGACAATGGAGATGGAAAATACGACGTTTAGAATGTGTCCTTCAAACCAGGCTGCCTAGAAAGAGCATCACAGAAAAGATGCCTGACAGAGAAAGTAGCAAAGAGGATCTGTAAACAAGAAAGCGCTCTTCTCTTTCAGAACCTATGAGCTGGGATTTAAAAATAAAAGTCTTCACCGGTACATTTCTCTTTACTCACTAATACTGCCAGAATTTTTTTATTTTAATTTTCTCCATCTTTCTGGTTGACTTGACACTGTTGAATTTCTAGCAAGTCTCATTTGAGAGGCCTCTTTCAAAATCTCTGTCCTTCCATACCTTGAGTTAAGTAAAAGGAGTTTTCTATCAACAATATGAGGTGTTAGATGCTTCAGTTGGTTCTGAAGGGCTCTGTGACATCTCCTTCTCAACTTTAATTTGAAAGGATAGATTCTTTTCCTAGTTTCACTGAATCTGCCCTGATGAGAAACAGAAAAAATGAGCTCTCAAGATCTTTTGGTTTTTATAAATGTAAGTAGTCACCAAGTTCAATAGTTTTTATTCTCAGAGTCTTGAAAATAATTTTCCAGTGACCATCAGGCCTCTGCAGCTTCCATTAATGCTCTCTGCCCTTACATACACCCTTTCTATTAACTCTCTAAATTAAGGAAAGGGGAACAACTATGTCTTTCTAAACTGTCTCCCTCCCTTTTCCTTCACCACCATTTTTAAAATCATGACTCTATGGAACCACTTTTGAGAATAAGTTTCAATGATTTATTAAGTAACTTTCAGATGCTACTTTTAATCCATATACATGTATCTTTTGTTAACCACTGAGAGGAGGGTGGTTTTGACAAAATGAATGACTGCAATCTTTTATCAAATTAAGTCAATTTGAAACTTGCCTAGTGATGGAATTTTGTTAAGTTAAACAATGTAGTTCCAATAAAAATTTTGATCATACATTTCAAGAGATGGCAACCATTTATTAAATTATAAATCACCATCTCAGTGACATACACTTACATGAGAGAATCTTATTTATATATCACGAAAGGGTCATTGTATTTATGATATACCCTTGAGTAATAATTCTCCTTGGAATTAGATGCTAAATGAGCTCTAATTTATTCATTTTCAGACACAATCCCATTTGGTTTAGAGTGATGTATACACTTTTGCAGTGAATGAACATTAAAAAATAATGAGAGCAAATTGATTGGTTCCTATTAGTTATGTGAGGCAATGCTGTGGTTTATGAGGGGATTTCTAAGATAGCTAAACAGTTGGCTATATTTATTTTCTTGATAATTCTCCTACATAGACTGATGTTTGCTATCTATTCACTTCTTTCTTTTTATGCTTTTAATAAAACAAATTTCAAAAACTTGCCTCAATCCTAAAAGATAAGACTATAGGAGAAGGAACAAAAGAAACTATTAAAATGCAGAAATTATTGATTTAAGATACCAGATTAAAATAATTAAATTGCTCCCACCTGACTATATAATAAGTAAGTTACTCTCTGCATTCAAAGTGAAATAAAGGATTGTAGCAAATTTATTTGCATAAGAAAAGCCAAAAATGTCACTTTTACCTAAAATATTCCAGGTATTAATGGTAAGATGCTACTATATTGAATTATGCAAATAAAGTCTGTCATTTATAATGAATATCGAAATTGTCTTCCAGTTCCACAGCTCCGTGACATTATTTGAAAACAGACATTGAGTGTGTTTTCAAGAAGGAAAACATGGTAGCCCCTAGTTATTTAAATAAGAACATAAAAGTTAGTTTGTAAGATAAGACATTGTAACATTAGAAATAAGATTGTTAGCTAATAAAATATTTAGTTTAGTAAATTGGTTTCTAAGGTACTAGTCAGGAAGATAATCCATCCATCTTTACTATGAATGAAATAGGAACTGTGCTGCTTGTTAAAGTTATCCATGTAATTAATTACCTTTTTCCTAGGCTCTGTGACAAATGGACTTGAGGGTATCTCCTATCTTGACAAGAGGTACTGAGCCTGGGTTGGCACAAGCCATGGTCTTCTTTCTACATCTAATTCTTCCACTCCTGCTGGTCTCCTGGCTCCAAAATTGTCACTGTATTTTGGACTATTACAACTATTCATGTCTTACAGAAAAGAGCTCTAGCTTCAACCTCTTGGTCTCCTCCACCTTGATTACCTAACTCAGTAGATAGGAGCCACCACATGTTATTTGTTAAATATTTATTATCTTTGAGCAGCAGCTCCAAAGTACTAACAGAACTTTATGTACTGACCAGCATCTACGCTTCATAATATCTACAACAGGGCTAGCCAACAGTTTCATTTGGCATACTTTCTTTTCCCAGTTGGCAATGAAAAAAGCTGTTTTTAAATATTTATACCTGACTTCAATCAGCTATTCTTGAGAGATTTTTCATACTCATTGAAAAACACAGTGTCCTATGCCGAAAACTGTTCAAAGGTATTTATCAGAATTCATGAACCAGCATTTGCATGACTTTGAGGTGTTAGATGCTCAGGCCACAGAATGCTTATTTAATGATCCTTAACAACTAAAATTGTAACTAATGGGAGTTTAAATAGGTAGGCTTAAGTGATTATATACCTCATTGTGCTGATAACACATTGATCTCACCATGTAAAAAAGTTTGGGTTTGAATCCTGGAGCTTCTAGAAAGGTCAGGAGAAAAACAAAATCATTCACAATTCCAAACACTCACACAGGTGGACCTGAATGAACAAAATAGGAGAAAATAATGATTGTCTCCTCCTCTCATAGAAGAGGGAACCCATATCAAAACAAAACAGAGACAGACAAAAGATTATGGAAAGTTTTAGAGGTCTGAACAGAGTCTATTAGCAGTTCTTCATATCACACAGTAAACAAGCTGCCCTGAATCCTGCCAGGGCCAGAGGAACTTTGCAGAAGGGCATGGGGCATGTATAGGCATTGAGAGATGCCTTAACTAGATCCCACACTTAGAGCCATCATGTAATCTAACTCCGAAGCATTATTTCATAAAAAAATGATATGTTGAGGGAGAATCACATTCCTAATGAGGGAATCCTGACGAATGGAATGATTTTTCTTAAAGAAGTTTCCAACCATGGGAACATAAGAAAATTACACTGCCAACAGGTTAAAGCTCTCAATACTTTTAGTCTTGGAACACAATCAATGGTTTCCAAAGCACAATGTCTATATTTAAAACTTGATTTTATTTTATAATGTGTTTCATAGCTAATGAGGAAACACCATTACGATATATAGTTAAATATACTATGTCACATACATTAAAAGTGTAGAAGGGTTTGATTACACGTAAGTGTATGTGTGTATATATATATAAACTTTTAATTAACTTTATGTTTTACTATCTCATCACTTTAATACCAACATCAACATCTTTAGCATTATTCATAATGAGAGGCTACCAGCAAAATGAGCAGAGGGACTTTCGGACAAGCTTGCTGTAGCCTGAGGTGCCACTCTATTGTGACATTTCCCACTACGCAAGGAATTCCAGTCATTAAATTCCTCCCATTCTACATATGCAGTGCCCTACTGAGCTGGCCCACTTGTAGACGGCACAGAAAGGTACCGGGAGGAGTCACTCTACGGGACCTTTGTGCAGTCTCTCGTGTACCATACTCCTGCATCCTTCCCCACCAACACCAAGCATCATCCGTGCACTACTCTCAAGACATCCTCAGGGGGAAAGGAGCAGACGTAGCAGCATTTCTCAAGTGCTTGCTTTCTACAATGAACACTTTCTAATCCAACCAAAATCTGTGCAGGCACTTTTGTATAGGATTCCAAACCGCTTGTTCTTTTAGTATTTCTCTTTCTCCCCGAGGAACAAGAGTTGTTTGGGCCTAAGAGTTGACCAGATGGACCACAAAATGGTGTGCTGATACTATTTGTGCAATGAATGGAAGGGATGATCTCAGAACTCGCTTTATTCTCAGAGGAACCAGGCCTGCATCTGTTGGGAATGGCCAAATTAAATCCTAACAGTCCAGTGGAGATACTAAATTCAGTCCGTTACTTAGAGGACTCCCTGGTCGGTGCCAGTTTTTAACTAGTTTCCAGCTTTAGGTCATGATTTACAGCCCATATTCACAAAGCAGTTAAGATCACAATAGGAAACAAGGGACACAAGTGTCCAAGTAAGGATAACACATCCGTTCTCTTAGAGAAGAAAAGGAAAAGAGGCGCTCCATAGAAAAAGCAAAAGCTCCAGTGGTAAATCAAGGGCAGAGCCGGGAGGACTCACGCTTTCTAGTTCTCACCTATGACGATGTCGAGCACTCACACAAAAGGAAAGTTGTATTGCTTATGACGGCAGCCCAGTCAAGGACGAGAACGAGGACCGACAGCTTATGTTTTTACCATTGCCAACACCCTTCCCACCATTGTTTTCAACAATATCCTTTGGTGTTAACTCCTTAAAAGCCACCCGTCAGTTTCCGTGGAGGTGACTGTCTATTATCCTCTGCAAAAAAGTCCCTGCACAGTCTGTCTGGAATTAAAAAGGAGCAGTGGATCTTGCCAGAATCTCGATTGTCCAAGTTGTCATTGAGAAGAGACAGCAGTGGACTCAGGGCCCCTCCAGCTCATTTGAAAGAGAATCTTTGTCTTGGCTGATGACCAGGTGAAGGTAGAAAAAAAGACCAGTTGGAATACACACTCAAGGGAGGCTTAAAATCCACAGTAAAAGAGGTTGCCTCCCTGACAGCTGGGATTTCTCCACTTCAGTAACTAGGGTGGAGTACTTAGTGTTTTTCCTCACTTCTCAAATTTACAGGAGCATGCTGCAAAGGCAAAAAATTAGACTTCGAGGGGAGCTGCTCTCTGGTGTTGCTCAATACAGATCCTCTTGTGAAACGGAGGCAGGCAGAGAGTAATTATTCTAGCTGGAGTTAACACTGCCATGATTCACAATCCTAATGAGAATGGAGTCAGCACAGCAGGGTAGAGATGACCTAGACACAGAGGGGGACAGAGAAAGGAATACTTTCCCCAAGCCTACCTGAGCTGCGGAGAACTTACTTTCATGTCCCTCTGAGCAGAAACACAGACTTTCTTCACTTACCAGTTCCGTTTGACTACTAACTAGGGCAACTCATCTGCAGATCTAGTGCCCCTCATTCAGATGGAAGTATGTGTCTCCAGGAAAGAAGATACAGGACACAGTTAAAGAGTACAGATTCTAGAGCCAGGCTGTCTGGTCCATCACTTCAGGTCCAGAATCCCTGGCACATTACTCCATCTCTGTACCCACCACCACATAGGACTCTCATGAGGTACAAATGAGTTGATATGTGCAAAGAGCTAATAGCTGTGACTTCGTGCCTCTCTCATCTCTGTCCCTATTACCAGTGGGAAAAATGTCTGAATTAAAAGAGGCCTTCAACATAATTTTCATACAATTCTATTCACACTTGTTGTGAACTTACTGCAATTGAAATTCTAGAAATTAGTGGCTTCGGAGTCTCACAGTCTGGGTTCAAATCCTGACTCAGCTATTCACTATACACAATGTTTATAAGTTTCAGTTCTTTTACATGTAAAATAGGGACAATAATGTCTAACTCTTCACTGTATGTGTTAAATGAAATATCAGCTATTGCATATTCTCCCTAAACCTTAGAAACTGGGAGAGAAACTGCAATAGAGCAGCCCATTTCCACATCCTCAGAGTTGAAAACAATTTCTAAGATGACAGGGAAACTGATAAGAAGAAGACATTCTTGCTCGTGGTCTCTTCTACCACTTGAACAATTGTTTCTAAATATGAGTTGTCACAGGTGCACTTAAAAAAAAAAAAAAGGAGAGCTCTGTGCAGTGTCTGAATCTTAGAATTTACTAAGAGCTGCTGGTTATCAGATGGGGGCTACTGGACATATCCCACAGCAAGTAAATTCAAACTCCATATCATATATACATATCATACCCTTGTTCTCTGACTTCCTTGTTTGGATTTTGGCTTCGTGGTGGGTTGGTTTTCACTTGATTGGTTCTCTCCTGACCCTCTTGCCCTCATCCAGATTTCAGTTTCACATCCCATAGCTGATGACTCTTTTCCAGATTGCCTTCCAAACACCAGATTTTGCAGTAACTCCCCTCTGTGATTCCCAAACTCGCCTAATCTAATCCACCATACGCTAAACATACAAATGCCTTCCCAAGCAACAACATCCCTCCTCTTTGGAAAAAAATTATCATTACAGAGAATTTTTGGTAAAATGTTTGTCACACATTAAACCCTTACTCTATGGTAGCCATATAGAAAATGGTAAGGTTGGATAAAGAAAGCTGAATAGTCTCCTGCCCACGAAAAAGTCCCAGCTAGTAAGACACAGTATATTAACTCCATAGTTAAAAGTTCATGAAACGATGCACCCATGTAGATAAACAGACAGCCATGTGTGCCAAGCAATCCTTTCTAATTCTTTTGATACCATATGCCATTCTGTCTTGGCAGAGGGAGAGGGAATAAAAGAAACAAAATGTTCCGCATTTTTCCAGCACATACATTTCATTCTCAGTTGAGGTGAACTATCTTCCAAAAAATGTAATAGAAAGCACATGTAGGCTTTAACTTGACTGTTCATAATATACGGTATTAATTAATACTATTCCCTTCTTAAGCTTCCTTATGGAAGGAATACAGTATGCTTGCAAACAATCTCCTGTCCTTCCTCAAGTCACTGCTGGTGTATATGCATTCACGATTTGAATCTAAAATAAAGTTGGCAAAAATCTGTTCACAAATGCATTTACTCAAAAATTTAGGTAAGAATTGGCTCTCTTTGGTTTAATCCTTCAGCAAACACTTCTCCAGATGCACTTACTCCACCCTGTCACAGGAAGGAACTACTAATTGTTTCTGTGAACTGATATGCTCTTATAATTAAGGCTTTGGGGATGTGGGTAAAAAGCTGCTTGGTGTATTTAATTAAAATTAGTAGGAAATGTAAAACCAAGCAAGCATTGTCAGTAGTACTTAGTATTTAACACAAAGAAACCCAGGTGCTTTTAGATGCACACTAGAGGAAAGGAGAGACTTGCTATATTCAGAAAGAAACATCATGTACTCAGTTTTCCAATTTCTTTTTTAAAAAACCTATAGACTCTTGGATTCTGAGTAACTAGAACTATAATTCTGTAAATCAATAGACTAATCAACCAAACTGGAATTGTTTGAGTACCTACTATGGGCTCAATCCTTACCTTAGATTCAATGTTTAATGTTGAAAGTAAAGAGAAATTAAAGAAATACAAGAAGTTATTTCTTGTCTGGGACATGACACTAAAGAAGAAAAAATAGGCAAGTGAAAGTAAAAGTATTAAAATGAAACACTGTAATGTTCTACTAACTTCAAAGTACAAGAAGAATTCAGAAGGAACAACAAAACTAAGAATAGACTCATCAAGAAAAGACTCATCAGTCAGCATATTGCAAGGCTTCAAGAATGACAGCCAAGTTTAAGGGGCCGCAAAGGCCAAATTTTGGACACTTTGAGCAAAACAAATAATAATAATAATGATTTTTAACCCATAGATAAAAATAGAAATTTATGAGTCCATGCTGCTATAAATAATGTTTAAAAATGGATAAGAGAGAAACCAAATTTTTTATGGCCGACTTCAAATTGACAAATACACAAGAAATGGTGGAAATTGTTATCTCATCAAATTGTTATCTCATCATTCTGCAATACCACAGTAGTACTTGCTGCAAGCAAGAATCATTTTGGATCCTAAAATTAGCCAACAAAAGGGTAAGGAGAAGCAAGATATTTGCATAATTGCAAAATAACTCCCCTCAAAGTAGCAAAGATACAAAAAGAAAAAGAGTAACTCCATTGACTGGATAAAATCCTTCCCAGAAATTCACATCCTACCTGACCTCAGAAGGCAGTCTTACTTTGTACCAGCACAGATGCAATTAGTGAAATTAAAATGCAGTTACCCTAGAGTAGGGTAGATCCTTAATCTAATTTGACTGGTATTTTCGAAGAAGAGAAAGATACAGAGACAGACGCAAGAATGCCACATGTTCATCACTTCCATGGGAGAATGTCCCTAAGATAACCTTCACTTCAGATGGCTAACCTCTAAAACTTGAGAGAATAAATAAGTGCAGTTTGAAGCCACCCCGCCTATAGTACTGAATACTGTTATGGCAGTCCTGGGAAACTAATGGTAACTTTAGAGAAGGAAAACCTGGCATCTACCACTTTCAGTGATTGAAATGAACATCACTCATAAAAAGACATGTCAACAGCATGTACCTCCTGATACAATGTACTGAGAAAGGCAAAACTGCACTTTTGCAGTACTCTTGATAAAAATATATAATATTAATGTAACAAGAAGAGAATCAGAGGAACTGAAGTTGAGAAACGCTGTATGAAATAATTGGCCAGTACCTTCTGAAAGCACCAAGATAGTCAAAGACAAAAAGTAACAGAGAAGAGAAAATTGTCCCAGGTTGAAGGAGACTAAAGAGATGTGACAACTGGATGGAATGTGGCATCTGGGATTCTGAACTTTGGGAAAAAAGCATAAGACTTTCCATTTCCTAAGAATTCACCTGCCAAGCAGAGGACATGGGTTTGATCCTTCGGTATGGTAGATTTCCCTGGAGAAGGAAATAGCTACCTACTCAGATATTCTTGTCTTGGAAACCACATGGACAATGGAGTCTGGAGGCCTACAATCCATGGGGTCATAAAAGAGTCAGACACGACTTACTGACTAAACAACAACAATGACAAGGGATGACTTGCAAAATTTAAAGAATGTTCTTTACATTAGTTTATGTCCTGCTTTAGGTCTTATACTATGGTGCCATAAGATGTTTTCATATGGAAAAGCTAGGGAAAGGTATTCAGGGATTCAGTGTATTATTTTTTTCAGTTTATTCCAGTCAAAAAGTATTTCAAAAGAAAACAGTTGTGAATAAAATCCAAGGGCAAAAATGGCTGGGTCAGACAAGATGGATAAGGGAAGGGTTTCTTTGCCACTAAAGAACAGGTCTGAACAAAGGCAGGAGAGCCCAGCTGACTGGCCTGTGCTGCAAGTAGCAGGAGGGTACCAGGGAGCCTGCATATTTGCTTCTGGAATGGGAAGACCATAGAGGAAACTCACACTGATAGAGAATGGAACCTGCATAGGGTTTTGAGCCGAAGAGCGATGTGATCAAAGAATTGTTAAATAACAATAGGTATGGGAGAAAAATGCAGGATTCTCCTCATCTAGACTCTTTGTATCAAATGAATCTAATCCCCTCTAGGACAATACCAGACTGAGAGTTTAAAGGGAGAGCATGTCAATATTTCTGTCACTGTTCTAGGATGCTTTCTCTCTATGGTTCTATTTCCTTTCTTAAATTCAGAAAGGAGGTTTGTGATGAGGGACAAAATACACATCAGAAATGTTGTCAGAAAAGCACTAATAGGAAAATACATGTGACAAAACAGTACTTAGGAAACAAAAATTAAAAATCCAAATACAAAAATATTTAGGAAAGAATGTAATATTTAGTGTTTCAGTTCAGTTCAGGCACTCAATCATTTCTGACTCTTTGAGACCCCATGGATTGCAGCACACCAGTCTTCCCTGTCCATCACCAACTCCCAAAGCTTACTTAAACTCATGTCCATTGAGTCGGTGAGCCATTCAACCATCTCATCCTCTGTTGTCCCCTCTCCTCCCACCTTCAATCTTTTCCAGCATCAGGGTCTTTTCCAATGAGTCAGTTCTTTGCAACAGGTGGCCAAAGTATTGGAGTTTCAGTTTCAGCATCAGTCCTTCCAATGAGTATTCAGGACTGATTTCTTTTAGGATGGACTGGTTGGATCTCCTTGCAGTCCAAGGGACTCTCAAGAGTCTTCTCCAACACCACAGTTCAAAAGCATCAATTCTTCAGCACTCGGCTTTCTTTATAGTCCAAATTTCACATCCATACATGACTACTGGAAAAACCATAGCTTTGACTAGATGGGCCTTTGTTGGCAAAATAATGTTTCTGCTTTTTAATATGCTGTCTAGGTTGGACATAGCTTTTCTTCCAAGGAGCAAAAGTCTTTTAATTTCATGACTGCAGTCATCATCTGCAGTGATTTTGGAGCCCAAGAAAATAGTCAGCCAGTTTCCACTGTATTCCCATCTATTTGTCATGAAATGATGGAACCAGATGCTGTGATCTTAGTTTTCTGAATGTTGAGTTTTAAGCCATCTTTGTCACTCTCCTCTTTCACTTTCATCAAAAGGCTCTTTAGTTCTTCTTCACTTTCTGCCATAAGGGTGGTTTCATCTGCATATCTGAGGTTATTAATATTTCTCCTGGCAATCTTGATTCCAGCTTGTGCTTCATCCAGCCTGCCATTTCTCATGATGTACTCTGCATATAAGTTAAATAAGCAGGGTGACAATATACAGCCTTGATGTACTCCTTTCACAATTTTGAACCAGTCTGTTGTTCCATGTCCAGTTCTAACTGTTGCTTCTTGAACTGCATACAGACTTCTAAAGAGGCAGGTCAGGTGGTCTTGTATTCCCACCTCTTGAAGAATTTTCCACAGTTTGCTGTGATCCACACAGTCAAATGTTTTGGCATAGTCAATAAAGCAGAAGTAGATGTTTTTCTGGAACTCTCTCACTTTTTTGATGATCCATTGGATGTTGGCAATTTGATCTCTGGTTCCTCTGCCTTTTCTAAAACCAGCTTGAACATCTCGAAATTCTCTGTTCACGTTCTGTTGAAGCCTGGCTTGGAGAATTTTGAGCATTACTTTGCTAGTGTGTGAGATGAGTGCAACTGTGCAGTAGTTTGAACACTCTTTGGCTTTGCCTTTTTTGGGGATTGGAATGAAAACTGACCTTTTCCAGTCCTGTGGCCACTGCTGAGTTTTGTGATTTCACCCCTCCTACCATCTTGCTGGGGCTTCTCCATTGCCCTTGGTCATGGGGTATCTTTTATTGGTGGGATCCAACATTCTCTAGTCAGCTGCTGTTCAGCAGTAAGTTGTAGTTTTGGCTTTCTTGCTGGAGAAAATGAGTGACGTCCTTCTACTCTGCCATCTTATGCCACATTTAGTGTTTAGGAAACAAAAATAAATATTCCTGGTATAAAAATAATAGAAACTGTGTGGGTTAAACTAAAGAAGAACCTAGGGTGAGAGCAGTGGCACTGTAGGTAGCAAATATGACCAAAATTCTTGCAGAATTAGTGGAACAAGAGGGAAAAATGCAAACCATTCTGTTTGTCTGTTTAGGGTTGGAGTGACTTTTTCTAGACTACATTTTAAGATCTAGGCCACAGAGTAAAGATAGGTATAAAAAAACAACAAAGGATTGAAAAAGGCAAGTGATCAGGAATTGAGAGGTGTCAGGAATTCTGTAAGTAACAAAAGGTCCTAAAATAAAACAGTTTAAAAAGATTAGGGAGAAAGGGGATTTAAAAGGGACACTACCATCATAGAAGCTCATTAATTTCAGCTCAAGTAGTGGAATTGGCAACCATTTACCATGCTGACCTTTGCACTATCTCAAAGAAATATTTTGTCAAGCAGAGTCATATAACTAAATAAGGAACTATTTAAAAAGCGTTTGTGTAGACCTAGGATGCCCTAAAAGGGAAAGTAACAATAATGTTACAGAGTAAGACTCAAACTTTGCTGCTGACTTATTAAAAAGCTAAGCTTTCACTTATTTTTAATGGTGTTTATGATGAAGCTTAAATCTCACTGTTTAAAATCTCAACTTTTTTCTCTTATTGTCTCTATTGTCAGTCCATAGACAGCTCAAAGTCATGAAGCAATAAAACCTTTGTGAACCAGTTGCAACTTTTTTCTCTTGCCCATCTGCCTTGAGGGAGTCCACTTGCCCTAAGTTAACCACAGACAACCGAACATGCCACTATCCACAGGGATTTGTGGGATGGTGAGAGGGTAGCCAAGGGTACAGGGATCTGTACTACAGAAGAAAGCCACTGTAAAAAACAACAACAACTACTCAGAGTTATACAAAAGGGTTATTTTGTTCTTTTCTTTCTTCAGTTCCTTAAATTAGAAAAACCCTTCCCTCCTTTCCCTTGAAATGAGCCATTGCCCACAGCCAGCCCTTTTAGGCACCCAGACTCCCCTGAGTCTTCCCACTTCATATACTTCCTTGGAGGAGAGAGTAAATCATTTCAGCTGGCCCAGTCTTATGTTCCTGGGGCCCAGTTCCCTGGCAGTCCCCTCATGAGGGCTGGCACTGATGTATGAGAGTCCCTACAAATCCCAACAACCACCCCCTACACTCTGCTCTTAAAGCTTCAGAACCTCAGGCAAGGACAACACATACAAAATCAAGATGCCTTAAAATAATGCCACTGTAGCCTCTAAGCCTGCAGTTTGTCTCATTTTCCCAATGATCCCTAATCGGAAAAACTCTGGAGCTTGTTCAAAAATACAGTTGCTGCTCTGTGGGAGCTCTGACTAAGTTCTTTTCTTTCTGTTCCCTTAGGTGTACATGTTTGGAGTTCTTGGTGATAATGAAGGCTCAAGAGAAGGCTTAGGTTATTCCTGGCTTTTACTGTTGCAAGGCAGCAGACTTGCTGACGAGGGGCCTTTGTAATTGGGTGTCCCTAGGAATTCCTTAAGTACCTAGTTGTATGAAGCGCATACTTTCCCTGCCTGAGTATTAATCTGAGGGATTCTGGAAGAAATAGATACTATCACACACACACACACGCACAAAATACACACACATGTAATCACTGGCCTCTAAATAGTGGTGAAGTTAACATCACATCCTCCTCTTCTCAAATTCCTAATTTAATAATCTCTGCAGCTCTCAGGAAAACTAGTAACTGGAATATTTAAGAGGTCAAAGGCAGCTAGATCCACTTGTAACCAATGATTAATTTTATTACCTGATCCCTCAGTTGGATGAGACACAAGACTTACAAATTTTTGGAAAATTAATATTAACAAATGTATTTCCCAGAAAATTTTTTTGTTGCAAATGGTAGAAGTTCAACCCAAACTGGCTAAGTTGCAAGAGAAGAAGAGACATGTGGAGAGGAGTAGGCTGGAAATGGGGCAAAATGTATGATAAACCCACACTCTTGCTGTTATTAGACATTGCCTTATAATATCAAATGGTCTTAGGTAGAATCTTCTCTCTTAGGTCCACCTTATTCTTCATTGACATTATTCTCACACAGATAATAGGAGAATGTCCTCTAAACTTCCAGATTTACATCTTCTTACCCAAGCAATCATGAAAACAAAAGAGTGTATCTTCACACAGTTCCAGCAAAAACTCTCAAGTTTAAATCTCAGGGGTAAATACATGTGTGCAAACACACACACACACACACACACACACACACACACGGGTAAACTATACTACTAGCACCAATAACAACCATCACTAACTGGCCTACCTGCTTCATGTGCCAATATCCAGAACATGAAGTAGATCACCTGTACCACGTGAATACGGAATGGGGGTGGGGTCACTCCCCAAAGGAAAATCAAGGTGGAACTACCTGAAGTAAGGGGAATGGGTACTGGAGATGCAACAACTATGATCTCTTCCAACTCAGATTTCAAGCTTCTGATCATCATAGCATACATACGTCAGGGTTTTTTTCTCCCAATACTACTATAAAATCCTATCTATAATAAAATACCTAGATCCATTTTTAAAAATTTCTTCTGTAAAATACTTGTATGAAACACTGTGATAAAGTAACACCAATTTTTACAACCAAAAGTTGTAATAGCATATGTGTAGAAAAATAAATGAATAGCCATTACGGCCTAATAGCCATTTACTGAGGGCTCTTTTATATCAATTTGCATGACTTTGAGATTTTAAAAAACTATAGAATTCCAGTTTCTGCAATGGAACAGAGAACATAAACTGAAAACTCTTCTGCTAAAAACATTGTGACATACTAGATTAAGAAGATATACTGACATGCTTCTGTAAGAGCAGTGGGAAGAAACATATTCCTCAAAAACAACTGTAATTAAAATTAGTGGAAAAGTTACTAAAAAATATATTAAAAAAAAAAAACATTCAAAGTCTTTGGAAGCTATCCTAAGAGCATATAGCACATAGTAAGCTGGATTGTGGCAATCAAAAGAGATCAAGTCCTAAATCCTCAAACCTGCAACTACTATAAGAAGTGTCCATCCAGAGGTGACTGTGTTAAAATACGGACTTAACTGGATTATCCAAGTGCCCTTAATTCAATCAAAAGTGTCCTTACAGAGTCAGAAGGATATTTAATGACAGAAGCAGAGAAGATAATATGACCATGGGCACAGAGATTAGTGATGCAGCCACAAACCAAGGAAAGCTGGTAACCACCAGAAGTTGACATATTCTTCCTCAGAGACCTCAAGAAGCCTAAAACTGCTGACTCCTTGATTCCAGTCCAATGACAACTAATTTAGGACTTCTGCCTCTATAACTGTAATGAAATTAGCTTTGTTGTTTTAAGTCACCAGGTTTGTGATAATTTCTTACATCTGTAATAGGAAACAAATATACAGCAAATAAGAAAATTGACTTAATCTTAGAACAGGCAGAGTCTGGGATGCTTGAGCCAAAATCCAGTGTTCTTTTGATACTCAAACCAGGAAAAGACAGCACAACGGAAAAAAGAAAATCAAAACTATAGGGTAATTACTCTTATAAAAACACCTGAAAAACTCCTCAAAATATCAGCAAACAAAACCCAGCAAAATGTAAAAATGATTATACACTGTGAGTAAATGGAATTTATCCCAGGAATATAAGATAGTTTTAACATTCATATCAGAATCAAAATAAGGATGTCCCAACACATCAGTTCTGTTTAGCATTGCACTGGAGGTTCTAACCTGGAAAATCAAGCAAAAAGAAAAAATAAAAGACATCCAGATTAAAAAGCGGAGAAGGCCACGGCACCCCACTCCAGTACTCTTGCTGGGAAAATCCCATGGATGGAGGAGCCTGGTAGGCTGCAGTCCACGGAGTCGCTAAGAGTTGGACACGACTGAGTGACTTCTCTTTCACTTTTCACTTTCATGCATTGGAGAAGGAAACGGCAACCCACTCCAGTGTTCTTGCCTGGAGAATCCCAGGGACGGCGGAGCCTGGTGGGCTGCCATCTATGGGGTCACACAGAGTCAGACACGACTGAAGCAACTTACCAGCAGCAGCAGCAGCAGATTGAAAAGAAAGATTTAATGCTATTTCTATGTGTAGATAACATGATCTTATATAGAGGAAATCCTAAGGAATTTACTAGAAATTATTAAAACTTAAAAATTAGCACAATTAACAGCACATTTTTAATATTTTATATCTAATTAAAACAATATTTATTAATTAATATAGAAAAATCAACCATTTTTCTATACTCGTGGTGAATAATGAAAAATATATATCAAGAAAAGAATTGTATTTAAAATAGTATCAAAAATGGGTGATTTAACAAAGAAAGTACAAAACTTTCACTCTAAAAATTACAAAACAATGCTGAAAGAAAGGGAGGATCTAAATAAATACAAAGACATTCATGTTCACTGATGGAAAGACAATATTAAGATAACAAAACTCTAACTTAATCTACAAATCTAATACAATCCACCCAAAAACCTTAACTGCCTTTTTTTCCAAAGCAATTGACAGGCTAATCCTAAAAGTCTTATAGTAATATAGGATATCAAAATCAAAACAACCTTGAAAAAGAACAAAAAACATGGAAAACTCTTCATTTCAAAACACTGCAGAGCCCCACTTAGCACACATCAAGACAAGGTAGCACTGGCAGGGAGACAGAAACTTACACCAAAGTAGTAGAGAATCTAAAACCACACGATGGTGTCGATTTTTATCAAGGTGCCAAGATTTTTTCGAGGGTCAAGAATGATCTCTTCAATAAACCTACAAGGAGATTAGATATCCAAACATAAATGAATTTAGGATCGGACCCCTTACACTTCACATCATATACAAAGATTAACTCAAACCTCATCAAATACTTAAAGGACATATAAAACTGTCAGAAGAAAACATACATAACTACTTGTGACCTTAGATTAGGCAATGGTTCCTTAGATATACAGCCAAAAACATAAGGAAAAAAGAAAATGTAGATAAATTTGACAACACCAACATTTAAAAACTGTATTTCAAAGAACAGCAAGAAAGTGAAGAATCAGTCCACAGAATGCAGAAACTGTGTGCAAGTCAAATATTTTATAACAGATTTGTACCTGGAATATATAGAAATACTTAGGACTCATTAAGACAAACATCCTATGAAAATACGGGCCAACAATGTGAACAGTTAATTCTCCAAATAAGATCTACGAATGGCCAATAAGCATGAAAAGATGCTGTGTATCATTAGCCACCATGATGGGATACTAGTTCATACCCACTAAAGATGGCTATCATTCAAAAGAAAAATAATAACAAGTATCAGAGAAAAGGTGAAGAAGTTGCAACACTTATCCACTGCTGGTGAGACTGTAAAATGGTACAACTTCCTTTGAAAACAATCTAGCAATTTTTCAAAAGTTAAACACAGAGTTCTCCTAAGATCCAGCAATTCTATCCCTAAGTATACCCATGGGAAATGAAAACATGTATCCACACAAAAAATCTGTTCATGACTCTATAATCAGTTCAGTCACTCAGTCATGTCCGACTCTTTGCGACCGCATGAACTGCAACACGCCAAGCCTCCTTGTCCATCACCAACTCCCGGAATCCACCCAAGCCCATGTCCATCGAGTCGGTGATGCCATCCAACCATCTCATCCTCTGTCATCCCCTTCTCCTCCTGCCCTCAATCTTTCCCAGCATGAGGGTCTTTTCAAATGAGTCAGCTCTTCGCATCAAGTGGCCAAAGTATTAATAGTATTACTCATAAAAATCAAAAAGGGAAATCTACCTAAACATTCATCAACTGAAGAATGAATAAGAGGCATGTGGTATATCTATACTATAAAATAGCACTTGGCAATAAAAAGAAATTAAGCGCTGGACATGGGGTCTCAAAGAGTCAAACACAACTGAGCAACTGGACAACAAAACTGGACACAGTATGCATGGATGAAACCTGAAAACGTTATGCTAAGTGAGAAGTCAGTTACAAATGGCTACATATTATGATTCTATATGTAGAAAATATTCAAAATAGGTAAATCAATAGAGACAGAAGGTAGATTAGTGACTTAGGCCTGTGGAAGTTGGTAGAATCAGGGAGACTCTTATGGGGTTTCTTCTTGGGGTGATGACAGTATTCTAATTTGACAGTGGTCAAAATTGCAAAAGTCAATATACTCAAACCCACTGAAATGTTTTCTTTAAATGGGCAAATCTGTAGTAGATTAAGTATTGAAAATCCCACGGACAGAGGAACCTGGCAGGCTACAGTCCATGTGGCCATAAAAAGGGTTGGGAATGACTCAGTGAAAACAACAAAGTGTTGGGTTGGCCAAAACATTTATTTGGGTTTTTCCGTAACATCTTATGCAAAACCAAAATGAACATTTTGGCCAACCCAATATATCTAAAAAGCTATTTTTAAATGCTGAACTGAGCTTCCAAACAAAGGAAAGGAAATCCATGGACCAAAACAAACAAACAAAAAAGAAAGCAGTGAATTAGAAATTAGAGCAGTGAACTTGTGAGAATGTAGTTTCCCTTGGCAGGATTACTGGTCTCATTTCTAAACACTGGTGTTTAAACACCAAGAAGAAAAGACCTTGGATGTAGGAAAAGCAGAGATTTGAAAGGGAAGCATCTCTGCATTTACTTAGACCCTGCAGTGAGAGTCTCTTTGGAGGTATCAGTTCAGTTCACTTCAGTCGCTCAGTTGTGTCCAACTCTTTGCGACCCCATGAATCGCAGCACGCCAGGCCTCCCTGTCCATCACCATCTCCCAGAGTTCACCCAAACTCATGTGCATCGAGTTGCTGATGCCATCCAGCCATCTTATCCTCTGTTGTCCCCTTCTCCTCCTGCCCCCAATCCCTCCCAGCATCAGGGTCTTTTCCAATGAGTTAACTCCCCACATGAGGTGCCCAAAGTATTGGAGTTTCAGCCTCAGCATCAGTCCTTCCAATGAACACCCAGGACTGGTCTCCCTTAGGATGGACTGGTTGGATCTCCTTGCAGTCCAAGGGACTCTCAAGAGTCTTCTCCAACACCACAGTTCAAAAGCATCAGTTCTTCGGCGCTCAGCTTTCTTCACAGTCCAACTCTCACATCCATACATGGCCACTGGAAAAACCATAGCCTTGACTAGACGGACCTTAGTCGGCAAAGTAATGTCTCTGCTTTTGAATATGCTATCTAGGTTGGTTATAACTTTCCTTCCAAGGAGTAAGCGTCTTTTAATTTCATGGCTGCCGTCACCATCTGCAGTGGTTTTGGAGCTCAAAAAAATAGTCTGACACTGTTTTCACTGTTTTCCCATCGATTTCCCACGAAGAGATGGGACCAGATGCCATGATCTCCGTTTTCTGAATGTTGAGCTTTAAGCCAACTTTTTCACTCTCCGCTTTCACTTTCATCAAGAGGCTTTTGAGTTCCTCTTTACTTTCTGCTTATTGCCAAATTCAGACTTAAATTGAAGAAAGTAGGGAAAACCACTAGACCATTTAGGTATGACCTCAATCAAATCCCTATGATTATACAGTGGAAGTGAGAAACAGATTTAAGGGACTAGATCTGATAGACAGAGTGCCTGATGAACTATGGACTGAGGTTCATGTCATTGTACAGGAGACTGGATTAAGTTAGAGGGATTTAAAAAGAAACCAAAAAGAAATTTTAAAAAATGAAAATAATTATTAAAGTTTTTTAACACAGTAGATGGATTAACTAGCAAATTAAACAAACCTGAAGTGAAAAATCAGTGAACTGGAGGTAGATATGAGAAAATTATCAAGGATGAAGCACAGAAAAATACAGGCCAAAATATGGAATAGTTGTTGAGACACACGAAGAATAGCATAAGGAATTTCAAACAACCTCTAAAAGGATTCCCAAAAGCAGATAATATGAGAATGGGAAGATAAAGTATTAAAAGAGGAAATATCTGATTCTTTTAAGATAAGATTTGAGGCTGGATTTAGAAGGCAGAAAAAATCTAAACAAGATAATATGTAGATATATCAGAGTGAAACTGTAGAGCAATAAGGATGATGAAAATATCTTGAAAGAAACCAGAGTAAGAGTTTACCTTTATTTACAAAGACCACAAATTTTGTACTGATAGCAGAATTCTCACAAGCAAGAGATGAATCCAGAAAACAGTATACTATTTTCCATGAATTGAGAGAAAACTGTCAACTCTGAATTCCATAACTTACAATGAAAAATTTTAAATACTTCAAAAATTAAATTTTCCTTTAATGATGATATTTAATAAATAAATGCCTCATCTCATTCTTCTTCCTCCAGGCTCCTCATAGGCCAAACTCACCTAAAACCCATGGAACAAAAAATGACAGCTAGAGTACATGTAGGTTGGGCTCCCAGGAAAGTAGATTTTTAAAAAGAGTATAAATAGATCTGGAGGAATAGATAGAAGTTCTTCCAAGGTATGTAATATCCTGTTGTGAAGTATAAATTATTAAGTTTTGGGGTAACTATGATATATATATACGAGAAGGAAATGGCAACCCACTCCAATATCTTTGCCTGGAGAATCCCATGGGCAGAGGAGCCTGGCAGGCTACAGTCCATGGGGTCGCAAAGAGTTGAACACGACTGAAGCAACTTAGTGTGTGTGTTCCCTGGTGGCTCAGAGGTTAAAGCGTCTGCCTGCAATGCGGGAGACCTGGGTTCGATCCCTGGCTCGGGAAGATTCCCTGGAGAAGAAAATGGCAACCCACTCCAGTATTCTTGCCTGGAGAATCCCATGGACAGAGGGACCTGGTGGGCTACAGTCCACGGGTCACAAAGAGTCGGACACGACTGAGTGACTCTAGATCTAGGTATATATATATGTGTGTGTATATATATATATATAATGGATTATAATGTATGATACAAATAAAATAAAATAGTATACACTGATATAAACAAACAAAGGAAAATAAACAAAACCAGAAGAAGGCCAAGAAATGAATGTGGAAGAATGGAGTTATAAAGTCGCTGTTTGCAACCATTATCGTGATAATTGATTCAGGCAACAATCAGAGATTTGCTAAGTTGTGTCCGACTCTTTCACAACCGTATGACCGTAGCTGCTCTATCCATAGGATTTCCCAGGCGAGAATCCTGGAGTAGGTTGCCATTTCTTTCTCCAGGGGCTCTTTCCGACACAAGGATGGAACATATATCTCCTGCATTGGCAGGTGGCTTCCTTACCACTAAGCCACCAGGGAAGACCTAAAATTTAATTAGGTGCAGAGTATTTACATAGTCAAAAATATCTCTTCTCAAATAACCTTTAAATTATAAAAGAAAACATTAATGTTTGAGTAGGGAAATCTGGTGTAAACTACCTTAACCAAGTGATCAAAGTTAAAAGGAAAAGTGATATCATGAGCCTTCTAATATAACACATGGAGGACACATTGTTCAGGGAGTAAATGCATAATTTGAGTTTAAATAGAAGAAAACTTTAGACAAGTACAAACTGACAACCTATGAACTAATTTACATGTAGTTATAAAAAATGTCAATTTCATTGAGAACCAAATATAGCTGGGTAATTGCTTTAGGTTTAAGAAAATTAAAATGACAGGACAACAAAATGAAATGTATAATCTTGAATTACATTCTGGACTACAAAAAAAAAAAAAATTCTCTAAAGGACTCTAACTGTATAATTGGTGAAATCTGTTTACATCCTCTAGCCTGCATAAGAGTACTGCATTAAACTTTGATAAATTCTCTAATTTTAATCGTTGTATTGAGGATATGTAAGAAACTATCCAGGTGTTTAGTAAAAAAAGACAAATATGTTCAAGACAGGTATGACATCTGCAACATACTATCAAATGGATTTGAAAAATATTTATACATAGAAAGAGAGAATATGATAAATAATGTGGCTGAAGTTAACAACTGATGAATTTAGATAAATGATATATGAGAGGTTTTTTTACTATTCTTAAATATTTAAATCTGAGTTATTTCAAAATAAAAAGATAATCAAAGACAAACAAAAAAATCAATTTGGAAATATAAAACCTTACTAATCTAACTATCTAAATCTTAGAAATTGTCACCAGCATTCAAAATAAGCTTACTGACATGAGGCAAATTTTCCATGTGTAATATATATGTGGGATGAACTATGAATGGTCAAAATCTAGTTCAAAAAGTCAGATATAAAGTAGCCAAGTTTAGCTAGCACACCATTTCCTTTTATAAAAAAAATGTGCCTTTGTTTCCACAAATACATAATAGAACTTTTGAATTAAATTGTCTTGACTAGTGGCTGTTTCGATCTTTTCAGCAAACCTGTAAATGTTTTCAAAATATTTTTTGTGTTAATCTCTTTCACTAAAATGGTGTCAATAATCTACCTGCAATTATTTTTCCTCTTCCAATAATATTGTGCTTTTGTTATTAAAATATTTTATTTATTGAGTAAAAATATTTGATGTCACTTGTCTCTTCATTTCTCAGAAATAAAACAGAAAAAAACAGTGGCACTCTCTCAGTTCATAAATGCAGTAAGTAGCCCAACATGGTGGCACACGAGGCTCCCCAGAGCTAACTGTATCATCACAGAGGAGGAGGCTATAAGCCAGGTAGAGCCATGACCCAAGCATGCTCCCAGAGCATCTGGCTTTCCAGGTCCAGGTCACTGACTGGAGTGACACGACGCCCACTTACACATAACGCTGTTTTCTGTTCATTGCCCTTGATTCTTGTTTTTACTTTCCCAACCCAATTTAAATCTCACTGAGTACTATAAATGTCTACCACCACCTCCTTCTTACCCCATGAAGAACAGAAACAAAATATGGCCACCTGAGGTAAGCTTGGAAAGTATCTCGAATAAGGAATTTTACTTCTTAGTCCATATACACACTAACCATCTTTGAACAACTGGGTGGCATGAAAAATAAACTAGAACTTTAACTTTTGATATCCTAATATTAACAACTTCTTCAAACCCTGCAACAGCTAGAAACCTTACAGATTACTCACATTGATTTTGTCACCAAGAAAAAATGACTTGGTTGCCTAACACCTTAGAAAGGAATCAGGTAGGATAGGATAGAAGCAAATGTAATGGATGATGACTGAAACAGAATGGAATTTATGTCTCAGGGAAGGACAAAAGGTGGCTGTCCTCAGTCATTTAAGCATGATGAAGTATATGATGTCAAGCTCTAAAGCATTTCTGTTAAATAATAAACCTTGGTATTGTGAAGAAGTACCCCTTCACCAATATATCTCATATAATAAGAATCCACCTTCTAAAGCTTACATTCAATACACACAACAAATTGTTTTAGAAAGGTTAA
Organism: Oryx dammah; assembly: GCF_014754425.2. NCBI lineage: Eukaryota > Metazoa > Chordata > Mammalia > Artiodactyla > Bovidae > Oryx > Oryx dammah. Next base: position 73,042,180 of record NW_024070189.1, on the reverse strand, counting down.
TTTGGGGTTTGAGCTAACAGATAGTTTGGATTTTGGGGAAAGATGTGGGTCAGAGAGGAAGGTAATTTTAAAAGGCACTGTATAATAAAATAACAGTAAGTCTCCTACTTATGAACCTTCAAGTTGCAAACTTTCAAAGATGCAAATGCATGCTTGCATATCCAATCCTGTAAGTTCAGGTGTCTGGCGTACACTGTCACTTGTGTGCATCCTCCACAAGTGGTTGTGCTTTTGTGTACTTTACTGTACATTACTGTACAGTATTATTTAAAGCCCGGGATGTCCAGAAGCAAGTGTAAAAACAGTGATGTAGCTCATATTACTGTACTATTCAAGGTACTATACTGTAAAATTAAAAATGTTTTATTTTTATGTAGTATTCACGTGAAAAGTATTATAAACCTATCATATACAGTACTGTATCAGTTCAGTTCAGTTGCTCAGTTGTGTCTGACTCTTTGCGACCCCATGGACTGCAGCACACCAGGCTCCTCTGTTTGGAGTCTGCTCAACTCACAGAACTTGCTCAAATTCATGTTCATTGAGTCGGTGATGCCATCCAACCATCTCATCCTCTGTTGCCCCCTTCTCCTCCTGCCTTCATTCTTTCCCAGCATCAGGGTCTTTTCCAATGAGTCGGCTCTTTGCATCAGGTGGCCAAAGTATTGGAGTTTCAGCTTCAGCATCAGTCCTTCTAATGAATATTCAGAACTGATTTCCTTTAGGATGGACTGGTTGGATCTCCTTGTAGTCCAAGGGGCTCTCAAGAGTCTTCTCCAACACCACAGTTCAAAAGCATCAATTCTTCCACACTCAGCTTTCTTTATAGTCCAAATTTCACGTCTATACATGACTACTGGAAAAACCATAGCTTTGACTAGATGGACCTTTGTTGGCAAAGTAAAGTCTCTGCTTTTTAATATGCTGTCTAGGTTGGTCATAGCTTTACTTCCAAGGAGCAGCATCTTTTAATTTCATGACTCCAGTCACCATCTGCAGTGATTTTGGAGGCCCCAAAAATAAAGTCTCTCACTGTTTTTATTGTTTCCCCATATTTGCCATGAAGTGATGGGGCCAGATGCCATGATCTTAGTTTCCTGAATGTTGAGTTTTAAGGCAACTTTTTCACTTTCTTCTTTCAGTTTCATAAGGCTCTTTAGTTCTTCACTTTCTGCCATGAGAGTGGTGTCATCTGCGTATCTGAGTTTACTGATAATTCTCCTGGCAATCTTGATTCCCGCTGTGCTTCATCCAGCCTGGCATTTTGCATGATGCACTCTGCACATAAGTTAAACAAGCACTATACTATATAGCCTAACATACACTAATATATATATATATATATTAATATACTATATATAGTAATATATATACTAATAAGTATATACGATATACTATATAACAGTATTATATAGGCAATAGCATTAGCTAGATACCTAGGCTAACTCTGTTGGACTTATGAACAAACAGGACTTAACCAACAAAATGGACTTAATGAACATGCTCTCTGAACAGAATTCACTTGTATGTAGGGGACTTGCTGTAGACCAAAAAAAACAATGATTTTATCCAAGCAAGAAGGAAATAAATTCAGGGGAAAAAAAAGAAAGAAAAAGAGAGAAAGCAACAACAGCAGTCTGGAGTAGAAATTTAAAGCAATGCCAAGGGCAGTTCTCAAACAACAAACACTTGCTGAGAGTCTGATGTCTACAGAAGAGCAGTTTTTATCCAATCTCACAAGGCTACACCTGGAAGAGAGACAAGGGTAAGATTCCACAGAGACAGAAGACAACACAAATGACAAATGAAGAGAACCAGACTGATACATAAGATTTATCGCATCAGATTCAGGGGAAACTTTCTGAACTTATACATTGTCTACCAGGACATATTTCGACACCCATTCTCCCAACATTTAAATGCAGTGCTTTGGTTCTCTAAATGGGTAACTATGGGTGTAATGCCAGTTGAGCTATTTCAAAACCAATACAGAATTGTAAAGTAAAATAAAAAATTAATTAAAAAAAAATTCTAAAAGATGATGTTGTTTAAGTGCTGCTCTCAATATGCAAGCAAATTTGGAAAACTCAGCAGTGGCCACAGGACTGGAAAAGGTCAGTTTTCATTCCAATCCCAAAGAAAGGCAATGCCAAAGAAGGCTCAAACTACCGCACAATTGCACTTGTCTCACACGCTAGTAAGGTAATGCTCAAAATTCTCCAAGCCAGGCTTCAACAGTATGTGAACCATGAACTTCCAGATGTTCAAGCTGAATTTAGAAAAGGCAGAGGAACCAGAGATCAAATTGTCAACATCCAATGGATCATCAAAAAAGTGAGAGAGTTCCAGAAAATCATCTATTTCTGCTTTATTGACTAAACCCAAGCCTTTGACTGTGGATAAAAACAAACTGTGGAAAATTCTTCAAGGGATGGGACTACCAGACCACCTGACCTGCCTCCTGAGAAATTTGCAGGTCAAGAAGCAACAGTTAGAACTGGACATAGAACAACAGACTGGTTCCAAATCAGGAAGGGAGTATGTCAAAGCTGTATATTGTCAGCCTGCTTATTTAACTTATAGGCAGAGTACATCATGAGAAATGCCAGGCTGGATGAAGCACAAGCTGGAATCAAGATTTCCAGGAGAAATATCAATAACCTCAGATTTATAGATGAAACCACCCTTATGGCAGAAAGCAAAGAAGAACTAAAGAGCCTCTTGATGAAAGTGAGAGAGGTGAGTGAAAAAGTTAGCTTAAAACCCAACATTCAGAAAACTAAGATCATGGCATCTGGTCCCATCACTTCATGGCAAATAGATGGGGAAACAATGGAAACAGTGACAGACTTTATTTTGGGGGGCTCAAAAATCACTGCAGATGGTGACTGCAGTCGTGAAATTAAAAGATGCTTGCTCCTTGGAAGAAAAGCTATGACTAAGCTAGAGAGCATATTAAAAAGCAGAGACATTACTTTGACAGCAAAGGTCTGTCTAGTCAAAGCTATTGTTTTTCCAGTAGTCAGTCTGGATGAGAGAGTTGGACTTTAAAGAAAGCTGAGCACTGAAGAATTGATGCTTTTGAACATCAATGTTGGAGAAGACTCTTGAGAGTCCTTTGGCCTGCAAGGAGATCCAACCAGTCCATCCTAAAGGAAATCAGCCCTGAATATTCACTGGAAAGACTGATGCTGAAGCTGAAACTCCAATATTTGGGCCACCTGATGGGAAAAATTAACTCACTGGAAAAGCCCCTGATGTTGGGAAAGATTGAAGGCAGGAAGAGAAGTGGATGACAGAGGATGAGATGGTTGGATGGCATCACTGACTCGATGGACAACAGTTTGAATAAGCTCCGGGAGTTAGTGATGGACAGGGAAGCCTGGTGTGCTGCAGTCCATGAGGTCTCAAAGAGTTGGACAGGACTAAAAGACTGAACTAAACTGAAATGAGCTGAGGAGTGCAATGTGTTCAGCATCTCTGGTGAAGAAGTCAACAGTCATAGAAAGAGAAAGACTTCGATGTCATACCTAAGCCCCAATTTTAACATGAAACAAGAGAAAAAAGCTGGCATACCCCTGATATGAAATTCAAAATGCTTATATTTGTACATCACTCTGTAGTATAAAAGTTTCACTAACAGGCTGAGCCTCACAAAACCTCTTGAGTAGAGAAGGCAAATACCTATAGATTTTGAACTGTGCTTTCAACAAAGGAAGAACTTACATGACTTTACTCATGATCTTGTGGATTACTGAAGATTTTATAGTAGGTTATCTGACACTAAATCAGAAAAACAAGTCCCTGATCACATGTATCATGGCTACACATACAAACTGGAGATAAACCCCCTAATCCCTCTTGTTTATTGCTCTTACTATCTTATTATTCATGATAGTCTATTGAACACTGACAACTGAAGTGAAGTGAAGTGAAGTATTAGTCACTCAGTTGTGTTCGACTCTTTTGCGACCCCATGGACAAGAGCCCGCCAGGCTCCTCTCTCCATGAACAGGCAAGAATACTGGAGTGGGTTGCCATTTCCTCCTCCAGGGGATCTTCTCAACCCATGTATCCAATCCAGGTCTCCTGCATTGCAGGCAGACTTTTTATCATCTGAGCCAGCAGGGAAGGCATAAATCTGGAAGTTCCTAAAAAGTCACCATAAATTAAATCATCATATTAAAGTTACCATAAAGCTGAAAGTTACTATAAAGACAATCTGAAAGTTACTATAACAAGACCTTCATTTATCCTCACATAATTCAGTAATTTAACTATCAGTGCTCTCCTTTGCTTAAGAGAAAATGCAGAGTGTCTTGTTCAGGTTCTTACTACTAATAATTATCTGTCTAATAATAGACTAGGTAGCTAGTCTATTTGAATCTAGGTAGCTTTGATTTCAAAGTTGGTATCCTTCATGACTATGTTATACTGTGGTTAACCAGTTCATTTCACTTGCAGCCCAATAAGGCTCATACCTTGTATTGTCATTCATGACAATATAGGTAATTGTACTTTATAATTGGAAAGGGTTTACTATTTCACTATGACTATAAAAACTGTGCTATTTTGATCAACTTTCAAGTTATGCTAAACTAAGACCAGAAAGAGCACAGTCATAAAGCCACAGAATTACAGTCAATCCTGAAAAAATACTCAAGACAATGCCTGGCTCCTATCATCTCTGTATTCACCATTATTCACTATTTTTACTGCAGTCACTTGGTACTCTGTGTGCCCAGTCAAAAGGCAGGCCAAAAGAACTCCCAGGGTGGTTTATGCCCCTAGGAGCAGCCCTTAGCAAATGAGACAGGACTTTATGTCTCAATATTCATTTTCCTTATAGCTAGTGTGAGAAATCTCTGGGGCATAGTCTAGGCAGTGCCCCTCGGGACTCAGTGAGAAGAAGCTCCAGTTGCCCATAGCAGAGCCTGCTCATCAATGATCTTTGAATTGGTTGTCTCTTTTTTTCACTTCCTTACTGCCCTTTCTTGGGATCACTTCTCTCTGAAAAACTACTTGGGTTTCATTGTTCCACAACATGAAGTCATCGGTTTAGGAATTAGACATGGTTTTACACATTAAGAAGAGGCAGCAACTGCATTTTCATATTCCACAGAAATATATTCTTTGCCCTTCTCTTATAGTAAATGTATCCTCCAAAGATAATGAAATAAACTAGATTGTCACTTATTATTGTAAATCAGCATCATGGGCTGCATTGTCTCTCCTCACTCCCCTCCCAACATCAAAATTCCTACGTTGAAGTCCTAAGTACCTCAGACGGTGACCATATTTGGAGATAGGATCTTTAAAGAGGATAAGCAAGTTAAAATGAAGTTATTTATGTTGGTCCTAACTCTCAAGAACCAAAGTCCTTCTGGCCATTCACAAACCAAGGAGCAGAAGGCATGAGCTAAGACCTCAGAAGGAAGCAACCTGCCAACACCTTTATCTCTAATTTCCAGCCTCTAGAATTCTGAAAAAGTATCCGTTTAAAGTAATTTTTAAAGTAACATTTAAAGCAGCGTTGGAAACATTACTATGCCAACAACGGTCTGCACAGTCAAGGCTATGGTCTTCCCAGTGGTCACATACGGCTGTGAGAACTGGACCGTAAAGAAGGCAGAGCGCTAAAGAAGTGATGCCTTCAAACTGAGGCACTGGAGAAGACTCCCAAGAGTCCCTCGGACTGCAAGGAGATCAGACCAGTGAATCCTAAAGGAAATCAGTCCTGAATACTTGTTGGAGGGACTGGTGCTGAAGCTGACTCTCCCGTCTTTGGTCATCTGATGCGAAGAGCTGACTCATTGGAAAAGTCCCTCAAGCTGGGAAAAATTGAGGGCAGAAGGAGAACAGGGTGTCAGAAGATGAGATGGCTGGATGGTGTCAGAAGATGAGAGGGCTGGATGGCATCACTGATGCCATGGACATGAACATGGACAAACTTCGGGAGATGGTGAGGGATAGAGAGGCCTGGAGTGCTGCAGTCCCTGGGGTCACAAAGAGTCAGACATGACCAGGCGACTGACCAACAACATCTGTTTAAAACACTAAGTCTGTGATACTTTGTTGTGGTAACCCCAAACAAAGTAATATAGTCAGAAACTGATGATATTCAGATATTCTCATTGTATTACAAGCACCAGTTAAATATATACGATAATATTAATAACAACAATAAAGAAATTATCATGTATATAATACCTATTATATGTCAGCAATGAGGCTAGGCCATTTACATGTATTATTTGTAGCTCTGGTAACAAATGTGTATTTCAAAAAGACATGATTGTCCCCATTATGCTGATGAGAATATGAGAATTTTAGGAGGATAAACACCTTGCTAGGGTCCCACAGATTCTTACAAAAGAGAGAAAGACAGTGAGATTGCAACTTAGATTTGTGTATGAGTCACTTAAAATACATCAGAGTACCTGAATCTAATCCTTATACTATTACTGATGTACAATCAAAGATTAATATTTTCATTTCTCCATGATGTAGTTTCTTCTTCTTCTTTAGTAAAAAAAATTTTTTAGTGTATCTATTGGGACAGGAATAAACTACAAGGGAAAAAAGGCTAAATTTCAGAACACATTCAAAAAGATACTTGCATAAAACTGAAAAAAAAAAATTAGGTGAACCAAAAGAACTATCATTATTCAAGCCGCCGTTGCAATCACACAGCAGTGACAAAGCAGCCCTTCGATGTGCAGTTTCATCAGTGTTCTTAGTGTTACATTTCACTCTTTCACTCTGAGCAGTAAGTCACCCACGTTCAATCTCTCCATGCAAAGTCAACCTCATCAGCCAACAACAGGGAGTTCACAAGTGTACAGGGGTTTATTATTCATCATGTCTGTGAAGCAGCCACTGTTCCTAGTGATTAAATATTTAGTGGCGGTAATATAGGCAACAGAGAAAAGAAAATACTGCACTTCTTAAATGTCTTGGAAAGCATATTGAAGGCAGCCAGTCAATCACATGAGTGACAGGGCTCTGAACTACTTCATTAAAGGCGTAAAATACAAAATGTATTCCAGATCATTTCCACTCACTCTCTCCCCATTAGGACTACTTGGGACTCTCTTGTTTGGATTTTATAGCTCGTGTGGAGTGAAACAGGGGCTTCCTTCATAGCCCAGTCAGTAAAGAGTCTGCCAGGGACAGAAAAGTAGAGGTGTGTCATCCATGATGTGCTTTACCACCAACCCTAGCTGAACTCGATGCATCGTCTGCTGCTGCTGCTGCTAAGTCGCTTCAGTCGTGTCTGATTCTGTGCGACCCCGTAGATGGCAGCCCACCAGGCTACCCCATCCCTGGGATTCTCCAGGCAAGAGTACTGGAGTGGGTTGCCATTGCCTTCTCCATGTATCGTCTGAGGGATGACAATGCTGAGGAGACTGAGAGCTGCCTGTCTCTCAGAACATCAGACAGCCGACTTGAGTCCTGGGATAATAGAATATCCTGTGTCCACTCCACTGCCTTCTTCCCAGAATAAACTAATGCATTAATGCCCTGGCCTCTAGATCTTTCTAAACCAGATACATGCATAACTGTGGCAAGGTATAGGGGAAATACTTGCATCTTTATTCCTTGAAGCTAGTACAGGCCATCTCAAGTATGCATATGAAATTGTGGGTTCACGTACACACATCAGACCTCTTCAGACTCTGATCCAGAAACGCAGAATCTGCTGGATTTGTAGATCAGGCGCATGTGCTCAAGCTGGGTTACTAGACATGGGTCAGGGTCTCACACTAGGGGTTCAGGCCATATTAGGTGGGCTCACTAGTTTTGAGAGGACAGTGTGTGTGCCACAGGCTAGAACTCTCTGTGTACTCATGGGGTAAAAGGATTTGGGTTCTAACTGCTGTGTCCATCTGCTACTCTATCTCAAACCCTTGAACTAGCTCCTTCTCTCTACAGGGACTGTAAGCACAAGCATTAGCAGCCATAGGGAATTCCTATGGGTTATAAACTCTGGGCCATGTCCTTCTGCTTCACTGGGAAGCACTGATCTGTGCTCCTCTCTTGGCTATCACAGTCATTCTTTGCCTTGTACTACTTGTCCCTACAAGTCTCAGGGGTCCTACAAGGAGACCCCACAGAAGAGCGTAATCACACAAGCATGTGTCTTGAGATCAAGGGTCCAACAATGACTATTCCTGGAACACAGTCCTCTTGAGCATCCATGCTAATTTGGGGCCCTTTACCAGCACTGGCTTAATCTCAACCATCCCAATCTCCACACCCTTCTGATAACGGGGCTTAATGATTCCTCCAGATTTCATTTATTATCTAGTCCTACTGAAAGGACTCTCTTTTTCCTGACCTCTACAATCATTCCTGTCTTTTCGGAAGCAAAGAAAGAGCATTAGGTTCAGTTAAGATGACGGTACTCTTAAAAATTGACGCACACCTCTTCTACAAACTTTCCCAAGACTTTGAACCCCTGTTCTATCATTTCCCTGAAAGTCATATGAGGGATGGTCCTGAGTTCACACACCTGTCCTCTGGGTCTCAAGGTCTTTGGTTCCCACTACACAAAATTACAAAGGAGCAGGGAGCGATTTGAAATATGGTTCCACTAACTATATAGCCACATATATATTTTTTTAATCACACAAACATTTCATTCTGAAACAGAAAGTCTAGCCCTGCACATTGGCCATGATAAATAATCAGAATCAAGAAAACAATTTTCTAATTTTTGTGTATATGAAGAATAGCTGAATCCATCAGTTTATGGTAGCATCATTAAATGTGCATTTGTCAAATAATGCCTAGAAATTCACCTTTAAAAAAAAAAACTGAAGACTGCAGGGAAAGATCCTTTTTTTCATTGAAGGATCATTAATACATTTACATTTTAAAATTACATCCCTAGGGAGCTTGGAGAAACTAGTTATTTCTTAGCTTAAGTGTCATTTGGTATTCCCTTTATTGCCATTCCTCTGTAGGTCAGGACAGTATAAAGAACTTGAGATGTAACCCACCTGATGACAAAGATATAAAAGTCAAAAAGTTCCAGTAAGGACAGAGATATTGAACTTGTATGAGAATGAAATACATTACCCACAAGTGAGCTTCAGATTCTCTTTTCTGAGCTGTGAAACAAAGGTGTTTAAGTATAAGTGAAGCACTACTGTCAAAAGGAAAACGCCTCACCCCTTCACGGAAGAAGTCTTTCTAATGGTTTTGGTTTTTTTTAATTGTGCTGAGTTGCTTTTGCAAACGGAGCCTGCTTTGTCCCACTGAAACAGAAGCCCTGTTTCAGAGACAGACAGTTAAAAATAAAATAAAATAAAAAAAGCATTTAAGATGACCATGGCTTGGGTTGCCTTGCTGTAGCCCCAGGGTCCAACTTGGCACTTGAATAGAGTCTGTGTGGCTGGTTTCCATGGTCTGCCGCATCATCATATAGCAAAACTGAATTGTTTTGATGAGAGTTGGTGAATAGGCTATGTTTGGACAGACTGGGTCTGTTTTTAGCCATTAAAAGGGGCTATTAAAACTGCTGAGCTGTCATTAGAGCACATTGTGAGGTGCCCAAGACAAAGCAGCAAGAAGTAAATTGGCTTTTCCTGCATCCAGAGGCCCCGAGTCTGGAAGGACATCGCACTGTCAGGCGACCTCTACTTAACGGCGCAGAGCAAAACCAACACTTATCCAGGTGTGAGTGAAAGGAGCTCAGCTTGAATTAGACTCTGGAAAAGTGCTTTGGGTTAAAAGAAAGAGAGAACAAGAAAAACACAGCTTCAGATTTCAAGTCCTGGTCAGCAAACTGGGCAACATTCTCCGGGTTCACTCTGCGTTATAGCAAAACCTCATTAGTTTGGAATAATTGGGAGAAGGAAAAGTGTCAAGCTCTCCAAACTAAAATAAGAAGTTATATAACATTTTTGGCCCACTGCCATTGTATTACTTTATAGCCTCCAGCTAACAATTTTTATTAACCAAAGAGCCTATTTAATGTCCATAGTCTAAAAGAGCAATTTGTAATTAGCACATCACTGCTGGTACACAAAGAGAATGCTTTGCTTTTTTTCTTCCAAGATGTCTTCAGTGGGCTAAACATTCCTTTCAAACTCTCTTTACACTATTGATTTCATTGGTAAAACTAGTTAAAACACACTAATAAAACCTGTCACAAGATAAACTTTAGCTCTGTCCTCATCTGAACAGTCTCGAATTCTGATGTGGTCTAAATCAGTAAGTCCTAATAAGCAAAATTTTTATGGTGTTTTGAAATAGAAGAAATTTGATTCTGCTGAAAAATCAGAAAAGCAATGTATTCCCGTTCCTGGGTCCCTTTCCTTCCCTCCTTCTCAGATTCTTGAGCAAACAGCATTGTTCCACTGGCTCTTTCTTATCCACGTTTAAACAGATTTTAGTCTTTCCTGCCTTTAATGTTTAAGTCTCTCTAAACTTCATGCCCATCTCAAGGCATCACCTTCTCTCTTTCTTAAAACCAGATTTCTGGAAAGTGTCACCTACACTTTGGCTTCCTACTCTTACACTCCATACTATTAGGCAACTGAAATTTGACTTCCTCCCTTGTCATTCTGCTAAAATCACTCCACCTCACAGAAATACCTGACATTCAATTCTTATCATATTTCACTTTTCTTCCCGTGCTAGAGAGTACCAAAAGACAAGGTTGAATAGGAATTGGAACAACAGGCCTTGTTAGAGTATTTCCGACTGAAAAGAGAACACCTTTTTTTTTTTTTTTTAACCAATCAACTGATGTTTTTGGTTGGTTAAGCCTTTTTTTAAATAATAATGAGGAGGAGATTCAGATGCTAAATTAGGAAGATGTTGGGCTTACCTTCCTTCATGAACACATCAAATCACAAGTACATAGAGAATAACCCTTGCTCAAATTGAATGGGGACTAGCAGAACAACTCTTCTGTAACCAAGGCTGTAAAAAAGATCCACATGGAGTCTGGTAGGATTGGGTGAGAAACAATCTGGTTGGAATCCACACCCCTAGCAGGGGACACTGGAGAGAAGAAGAACTATCACAGGCTCAGGGAGCCCCCACCCCATTCCCAAAGAGTGAGGGGTTTGAGATACATATTGGTTAACCCAGTCCTCATGTCCAACACCAAGAAGACAAGCTCCCTTACTTGGAAAACCAGTGGGGCTTACCTGAGGGCCATAAGAAACTGAGGCTCTGCCTTTAAGGAGCAAGCACATAGACTTTCTCACTTCTGGTCACAGAGGAGACATCAGATTTAAAAGTGCTCGAGGCTCTAGGCCACTGGCCAGGACCACCACAGCACAGCCCCCAGACCACACCAGGTTTCTATTCCAACCCCTCTTCTCTGGCACTGCTCCCAACAAAGACAGAGCCCATCACTGCCAACAAGAGCGTGCACAAGCATAGGGAGTGCTGGCTCAGACCCCAGCCTCTGGCTGCCATGTGGGCACACACTTGGAAGGGAGAGGGGTCAGCTACAAGGTGGAAGCCACGACCTCCAGAGCATGTGTCCTTATGCATTCTCGGGAGTGAGTGAGGCTCCCTCCAGGGCACACTGCCTGAGCACCCATCCTGGTGCACACTTGGGAGGGAATGAGGCTAGATCAGGGGTGTGGCACTGTAACAACCTTTAATCAAGGTACACACACTGGTGAAAGGCTTCTCAAGTGGCGCTAGTGGTAAAGAACCCTCCTGCCGATGTAGGAGACATAAGAGATGCGGGTTCGATTCCTGGTGGGAAGATCCCCTGGAGGTATACATGGCAACCCACTCCAGTATTCTTGCCTAGAGAATCCCATGGACAGAGAAGTCTGGCAGGCTACAGTCCATGGGGTTGCAAAGAGTCAGACATGACTGAGCATGCACACGCACTGGGGAAAAAGTGAAATCAACCCAGAAAGGTAAACACAAGCCCTCAGGACCTGAGCATGTCCCAAACCAAGGCAGAGACTTCCATCAGACCCAGCAGAAACCCAGCTCCCTCGGGGCTTCTGCTCCACCCCATGACCCCTGCTTCCCAACTGGCCAGTGATGGACATTAAGCCCAGGAGAAATCCTATGTAACAAGCTCTGGTTCTGCTCCCTCTGACTCCAGCCCTGCCTCCCGCCAACGTGGTTAGTGCCTGCACACCCTGGAAGAAGACCCGGCCCACGTTCACTTCAGGTCCAGCTCTCCCAGCAAAGGCACTGGCAGTGATGCTCCTGCTCAAGGACATGCCTTCGAGGTAAGTGTTTCACCTAATTTCACAGAGACAGAGAAAGATAAAGTAAGAGGACAGAGAGATGTTTCAAACAAGAACCAGGATGAAAAAAAAACCTGGAAAAAAAAATAATGAACTCTAATGTACCTGATACAGAGTTCAAAGCAGTAGTAATAAGAATGCTAACTGAACTGTGGGAAAGAACAGATGGACACAATGAGAGTTTTAATGAAAACCTAACAATATAAAAAACAACAAGCCAGAGCTAAATAATGCAATAATTGGAATGAAAAATATACTAGAGGGACGATAAGGCCAGTATATCCCCTAGTTATTCTCATATGTCCTCTGCAATAAAATGGGTTTATCAATCCAAGACAATATTGTGTAGGACATCTGTTGATAAATCAGGTATTCTGCATGTTACTCCTTTGCAGGAAAATCTAGCTCATATCCTGAACAGATACTGATTCCAGTAAAGCCATTCTTTGCCTTCCCTTTCACTTGTAAATGAAAGGAATCTGGTTTAATTGATTGGTCTCTGGGTAAGGTGTGCCAGACAAAATGACACCTCAATTTAAATTTCAGATAAACGTGAATGATTTTTGGTAGAAGTATGTCCCAAAATGCTTATACGAAAAAGTAACATTGTTTATCTGAAATTCAAATTTAACTGGGCATCCTGTAATTTTATTTGCTATGTCTGGCAACCCTACTCCAGGTAGGTATCTGATCCACCCAAAGAATGCTGCCAGATGAATTCAATATATATCTGCTGTTGGCCAGTAGGACACTTAGCAGTGGCCATAACTACATCAGCCTTGGTGCGAGGAAGCCCACACAGTTAAACACATGAACAGCCATCATTCCTGCCCATCATTCCTGCCTCTTTGCCCATCATGATACAAGAGTGAATGAAGAGAGTTGTATGACTTCCACAGAATGAGCCATCCCACACATTTGTTCTTTGAGAGTATTTTCTAACATGAAACGTGGAGATTCAGGCATTTTCATGCCAATCCAATTAGCCCAATATCAGGCTGCTTTTCTAGAATTCCTTGACCAGCACAACTTGCCATTTCCCAGGACTGCGGCATATGTCGATAACTTCAGTCAATTATCTCTCCAAACAAAGTGAATGACCAACTGTTTGTCTGCATCTCTGTCTAATACGAAGATTTTAATTTCTACTCTCCTACAGTACTAGCCTTGATGGAAACTGTAGTGGTTCATTCCAGGCTGTCACCAGTCCTGAGATTTTCCCCTATATAAGTTGGTTATAGAGGAACCATTAAAAACCCATAGTGCAGGCTGATAAAGAGGAGGTGGTCCAATAGAGGAGGGGAACATGCATGTCTGGCCCAGCTATTTATGTGATTTGTTAATATCTTCTGATTCTACACCAGCTTGACCCCACGTATGGCATTTTCATCAGACAGTGGCTTGCCACTGCCTTGCCTGATTGAATGATTTGGTGCATCTGATAATACACAGCTCACAATGGGTAGTTCTGGTTGCATAAACAATGGGCATCCTCTAGTCAGACCTTCAGTCTCTACTAGGGTCAAGCACACCAGGAACAGTGTTTCCAACACAGAGTACTTCTTTTCTGCGGAAGGCATGAACTTGCCGCAGAATTTTCCTATAGGCATTTTCCAGAGATGCCTCATGACATTTTTATGCATAGTGGATACTTTGAGCTTTGGTGCCATTATATCTGCTGGGTAATAAAAACTAAACAGCAGGACAACCTGCATCTACTGCAGAAACCTTTTGATCCTGCCCCTACTCTAATCTGTTAGCTTTGAGACTCACCCAAGAATAGGTCAGAGCAGCAATCTCAAATATGGCACAGGCTGACCACAACACTCCAAGAGGTCTAAAAGGCAGATGATCTAACAACTTGCCCTTTACCCTAGAGGGGGTGTCCCACTGGGCCCATGAGACTGGCATGAACACTATGAATGAGAATATATTCGTTTACCACTGTTGTGTAACATATTACCACAAGTTTGGTGGCTTGAAACACATGTTTTTATTATCTACAGTTTCTATGGTTCAGAGTCCAGGCATGGCTTTACTGGGTTCTCTGCCCAAGGTTCTTTCCAGGCTGCAATCCAGGTGTGACTAACTGAGGTCTCCTTAAAGACTTGATAGAAAAATCCACTCCCAGCCTCCCTCAGTGGCTTGCTAGAATTCCGCTCCATATAGCTTTATGGCTGAGTCCTCATTTTCTTACTAGCTATCAGCTAGAGGCCATGGTTAAATCCCAAGGCTGTTCATAGTTCTGTGATAAATGGAAAGTGCTCACAATAAGGCCATTTACCTCTAGCAGGAAAATCTCTCTGTCTTCACGAAGGGTTTAGTTCCTCTGTTATGGAGTTTCACCTAATTAAGTCTGGCCCAGCTAGGATAAACTCCTTTTTCACTAACTCAAAAGCAACTGATTTGGGACACAATTACAATTGAAAAGCCCATCACCTTTGTCATACAACATAACTCAATCACAGGAGTGAAGTTCCATCATATTAATTATGTCCTGTAATCATTAGCTAAGGGTATACCTATGTGCTGTGTATAAAATCTGTACTAAAGGGAACATGACTTATTTCACTTGTGATTTTTTTTAAAGTTTGAAGTGACTGAAATATGACTGAAACTGATGTTTCCATGTTTTAAGAATTTTTCAAATGTCTATTTTAGTCATTTGCAAAATTTAAATATTTAGAGGTTTCTCTGCTTGACAGATTTAAAATCTTAAAGTGTTCAACATTAAACAACAAAAGAGTAGTAGTAAATAACCCCTCTCAACACAGGAAAAAGTTAATGGATAATTAAAACTTGTTACTGGAGCACTAAAAATCTTGGCAATTTAATTATCCACTAATTTTTAAAATTTTAATGCCTCTTTTTAATTCCTGGGAGTTCATTTTTTTGTGATATTTGCCCCAAATCTTTTTTTTTTCTTTTTCCAGTTTTATTAACATATAACTGGGATTTATCACTATATGATTTTTAGGTGTACAACATAAAGGTTTACATCCTGGGAGTTCTTTACATATCTTTTACAAATGTGTTTTCCCCGCCTCCCACAATCATCTCTAGTTCTTTCACTCTGGTTTCTATTTCTCTGGCTTCCCTGGTGACACAGACAGTAAAGAATCTGCCTGCAGTGAAAGAGGCCCAGGTTCAATCCCTGGGGTTCCCTGAAGAAGAGAACAGCTGCCACTCCAGTATTCTTGCCTAGAGAATTCCATGGACAGAGGAGCCTGATGGGCTACAATCCATGGGATCGCAAACAGTTGGACACGACTGAGCGACTAACATACACCAACTAGGCACAACTGTGAAGGTATTTTGTAAATGTGATTCTAAGTTTATAGTAAGTTGACTTTAAGTAAGGAAGATTACTTGAAATCATCTGAGTGGGCCTGATCCAATCATTGAAAAGCTTTAAGAATAGAACTGAGGCTTCCTTGAAGAGGAAATTTCACCTGTGAACTATAGATTCAGTTCATGCCTAAGAGTTTCCATGTTTTGCTCTTCCAGATAACCTGACTTGCCGTCTGAATCACCAGGGAAGCTCCAGGAACAGAAACCACAATGAAAGAACTAGAGATGATGGGGCAGGGTGAGGGGAGTGGGATGGTGCCCACATTTGTAAAAGATATGTAAAGAACTCCCAGGATGTAAACCTTTATGCTGTACACCTAAAAATCATACAGTGATATATGCCAATCATATTTCAATAAAACCAAAAAAAAGATCTGGAGCAAATATCACACCAAAAAAATGAACTTCCAGGAATTAAAAAGGGGTGTTGAAATTTTTTAAAATAATGGATAATTAAATTGCCAAGATTTTAATGCTCCAGTGGTAAGTTTTAATTATACAGTACGTCCCTGTTGATTATCTATCATAATCACATAAGCTGACTGCTTGCCAAAAATGTCCTTATGTTTCTCTTTTACTTAGTTCCCTTTTGACTAATATATATGACACTTTGTACTAGATTTTATTTTACATATATACAAGTAAAGTACATACAGGCATTGAAACTTGTGTTTACTTCCTTATTCAAAATAGGCTGAGACAGATTTTAAGACCCTAGAGAATCTTAGTAAAAAACAGTATATAAAAAAGATGTTTTTACATTCAAGGAAACAACTACATGTTTTTTAGGAATGGGGATGATCAGTGTGGGTAGTACTCAAGAGCTGGGGCTGCAAAAAGACAGGGCTCTATATGCTCAATTCCAGCCTCATTTTCTACCATGTCTCAGTTCCCCAGGGAACAGTCCTTTCAAAGACTAAATCAGCACAGTCTCAATTACGCACAACATTCTCTTTACTTCTCCCACCCCCAACTTATGGAATAAACAGCAAGCTGGTAGAAAGATACAAAAAGGATTGAAAAGTAACAAGGGCTTGGAATATAAAGCAGGAGCCAGAACTGCAACTCAATCTTGATGGCCTAGAAAAGAAACTCAGCAGATGCCATGACTACAGATTCCATAGAGATCCTCAAGTAACCATCACCAGGAAATAGGGACTTCCTTACCATGAGAGAAAATGCTAAGGTAAGGCAAAACTGCCTGAAGTTTGGTAATGAACAGTTCCAAACAAAAGTACTCTTAAAGGTAAGAAATTAGAGAACATGAGTCATGCGTTACTTAAAATGCACACAGAAATGGAGAGATGAGCTGTCAGCTAATTTGATGAAGTACAAATGCTACAAACATTTTGATTGAAGTTATATATAATTATAATAAACATGAAAACAAAGCAAAACAAAAACTCTCAATAGGATTTCAACTATTTACTTAAAACTAATGATAAATTTCCACATGTAAAAATGAAAGAGACTAGCTCAAAAATTATACCCTAGAAAGCTATGCACTGTCATTTCTAGTGGTGTAGTCCTTCTAGTGGCAACAGTAGTATAATATCCAGAGGCCTATTAGAGATGAAGCCTTTCAAAACAGAACTCCCCTACACTGCTCATGGGTATGTAAATTGGTACATCCACAATGGAGAATAGTATGGAGGTTCCTCAGAAAACTAAAACTAGTACTACCATCATTTCAGTTCAGTCACTCAGTAGTGTCCAACTCATTGTTACCTTACGGATGTAGCACGCCAGGCCTCCCTGTCCATCACCAACACCCAGAGTTTACTCAAACTCACATCCAATGAGCTGGTGATGCCATCCAACAATCTCATCCTCTGTCGTCCCCTTCTCCTCCTGCCCTCAATCTTTCCCAGCATCAGGGTCTTTTCAAATGAGTCAGTTCTTTGCATCAGGTGGCAAAAGTATTGGAGTTTCCGCTTCGGCATCAGTCCTCCCAATGAATATTCAGGACTGATTTCCTTTAGGATGGACTGGTTGGATCTCCTTGCAGTCCAAGGGACTCTCAAGAGTCTTCTCCAGCACCACAGTTCAAATGCATCACTTCTTTGGTACTCAGCTTTCTTTATAATCCAACTCTCACATCCATACCTGACTACTGGAAAAATCATAGCTTTGACTAGATGGACATTTGTTGGCAAAGTAATGTCTCTGCTTTTTAATATGCTCTCTAGGCTGGTCATAACTTTTCTTCCAAGAAGCAAGCGTCTTTTAATTTCATGGCTGCAGTCACCATCTATAGTGATTTTGGAGCCCCCAAAAGTAAAACCTACTTCTACTTTATTGATTATGCCAAAGCCTTTGACTGTATGGATCATCACAAAGTGTGGAAAATTCTGAAAGAGATGAGAATACCACACCACCTGACCTGCCTCTTGAGAAACCTATATGCAGGTCAGGAAGCAACAGTTAGAACTGGACATGGAAGAAGAGACTGGTCCCAAATCAGGAAAGGAGTACGTCAAGCCTGTATATTGTCACCCTGCTTATTTAACTTATATGCAGGGTACATCATGAGAAATGCCAGGCTGCATAAAGCACAATCTGGAATCAAGATTGCCAGGAGAAATATCAATAACCTCAGATATGCAGATGACACCACCCTTATGGCAGAAAACAAAGAACTAAAGAGCCTCTTGATGAAAGAACTGCCATATGATCCAGCAATCCCACTCCTGGGCATATATCCAGAGAAAACCATAATTCAAAAAGACACATGTACCTGAATGTTCACAGCAGCACTATTTAAAATAGTCAAGATATGGATCCATTTACAATAGCCAAGACAAAGGTCCACATACACAAACCCATGGTTTTTCCAATATACATGTATGGATGTGAGAGTTGGACTATGAAGAAAGCTGAGCACCGAAGAATTGATGATGCTTTTGAACTATGGTGTTGGAGAAGACTCTTGAGAGTCCCTTGGACAGCAAGGAGATCCAACCAGTCCATCCTAAAGGAAATCAGTTCTGAATATTCATTGGGAGGACTGATGCTGAAGCTGAAACTCCAATACTTTTGCCACCTGATGTAAAAAACTGACTCATTGGAAAGACCCTGATGCTGTGAAAGATTGAAGACAGGAGAAGATGGGGATGACAGCAGAAGAGATGGTTGGATGACATCACTGACTTGATGGACATGAGTTTGAGCAAGCTCTGGGATTTTTTTATGGACAGGGAAGCCTGGTGTGCTGCAGTCCATGTGGTTGCAAAGAATCAGACAAGACTGACTCAACTGAACTGAAGACACTGAATGTCTATTGACAGAGGAAGGGATATAGATGGTGTGGCACATATATTCAATGGGATATTATTCATCCATAAAGAAGAATGAAATGTGCCATTTGCACCAGCATGGATGGATCAGGAGATGATGATACTGAGTGAAGTACTCCAAGAAAAACAAATGCCATATGATATCACTTACATGTGGAATCTAAAAAATGTATACAAAATGAACTTATTTACAAAATAGGAAAAGACTCACAGACTTTGAGTCTGTGAGTCAAAGTCTAACATTCACAAACTTATGGTTACCAAAGGGGAAAAGTAGCAGGAAGGGATAAATTAGGAGTATGGGATTAATATACACAGTATTATACATAATCAACAGGGATCTACTGTATAGCACAGGGAACTCTATTCAATAATTCTATAATAATCTATATGGGAAAAAATCTCAAAAAGAATATATGTATATGTGTAACTGAAATCCTTTGCTGTACACCTAAAGCTAACCCAATGTTGCAACATCAACTATAGTCTAATATAAAATAAAAATTACATTTTTTAAATTTAAAAATATAAAATAAATGAAGATTCTCGGGCCCCATCTCAGATATACTCATCAGATTCACATTTCAGCAAGATTCCTTGCTGATACACGCACACATTAAGGCTTGAAAACAGCTAGAAGAAAACATGAATGCTCATATGCCTTTGCAGCCTTGAAGAAACTTAAAAGATATAAAGTAAGAAATTTCTCTAGTAGAAGATCATTTAATTGCCTTTTTGCCAAAATGATCTATGAAATGTATTCATGATCAGTGATGATATTAATATCAGTGTTTATCTTAGTATGATTTCAATATTATATTCTGTGCAATATTAGTAAATTTAAGGTCTGTCATTGACTAACTCTGGTTTTTACTAATCATCTAATTTTTAATTTTACAGTCTGCCAGTAGACACATATGGTCAACAGTTGTCAACAATAGTAATTTAACTAGGAGAAATACACATGTTTTAATAAGTCAGGGTCTCTGAAGCTATGTCACTGAATGGTTTTCCTTTACGTGACTTAGTAGGGATTTGGCAGAAGAGAACTGAACCACGTAAGCATGGGCCCTGCAAGAAGAGACTGGATGATTTGACGAGAAGCCCCTCAGCTTTACCAAGTCATTTCTTACCAGCCAGGTCAACTTGCTTCATCAAGTCACTTTTGTGAGTTTCAGTTGACTTATTTGTAATAGAGAAATACTGTTTCCCCTTGTAGATGAGAAACTAATAAAATGGTGTGCATGCAAGGATTTTATGAATCCCCATGGACAGAGGAGCCTAGCAAGCTACAGTCCATGGGGTGGCAAAAAGTCAGACGCAACTGAGCAACTAAGCACAATGAGGTCACGCGTAGGTAGGTGGTTAACCTGCATCTCAGCAGAAGATTGGCAGTCGGTGGTCGCCTGTAACCTACCAAGCTCTGACTCAGACAATCAATTTCATCACAGTTCTGTGATCCTCAGTTTCTCAAAGATTAAGAAGATTTCAAGTTTTATTCTATTTTAGGAATCTAATGAAGGTTTATCTTGAGTAGAATGGGAATCTTTAGCACGAGTGTCTGGCTTTCCCTTTGACAAAGGAAAGAGTAGTCTTTGTCCTTCAGATAATCACTGAGGTCTAGGTACTTGATTTAATCAAATATCATGTTCCCAGAAAACAGTGAGCCAAGGGCACTAATGTAAATATATCTAAAATCTTTTTAAAAATTTTGTTTTAACTGGAGGATAATAAAGATGGTACTGATGGAACCTATCTACAGGGTGGCAAGGAACATGCAGACATAGAGAACAGACTTTGGACACAGTAGGGGAGAGAGAAGATGGGATGATTTGAGAGAATAGCATTAAAACATATACATTACCATATGTAAAATAGATGGCCAGTGGGTATTTGCTATATTTGCTATATAACACAGGGAACCAAAAGCCACTGCTCTCTGACAACATGGAGGGAAGGGGATGGGGAGGGAGGTGGGAAGGAGGTATAAGAGGAGACATGTGTATAGCTAAGGCTGATTTATGTTGATATACGGCAGAAATCATCACAATATTGTAAAAACCAAGTTTGCAACCTAGCATTTCAATTGTCTATTTTATTTGTGCCAAAGCAGTGTGTTTTTAAAAATTATGGCCAACCCCTAATAACAGAGATTATTCACATAAAAATCTGAATTTATTCTCGAATCCATCCTGAAAAATCAGATCAACAACCCTAAATCTGGTTGCCAATATAGTGGACAATACTCTACTATAAATGGACATGTGTATCTGGGCCCCAGGTACCACAATACCCATTCTCAGGCTCCACTCATTAATTTGCTACAGCTATAGCTATTTGACTTAATGAGTTCTGACCCTTCTGTGACTTCCCAGGTTTCTCTAAGTTGCTCACAAGTGATGGGGAGTATCTGTAGCAAGGTCAGGCTGTTCTCCTCTGAGGCTTCCCTGTCTGACTCGCTGAAATCTATGTACTCCATGACGGAGCCCAGGAGACTGAATCCCTGAGCACGAAAGTATGAAGAGCCCCTGAGCTGTGGCTGGACATCACTCAGCTTGCAAGGCATCATGTTCTATCACTTGGATGTGTGTGGATATCCTCAGGAATATCTGAAGCACTAAATATACTTCTCTTCCTTGTATATTTGTTCCTTTCTCTGAGCTCTTTCTTCTTTGTCCCGGTGGACAAACTGTTCTCTGATGCACATGGCTCCTCCTGGTTCAGAATTAAAGCCATTTAGGAACACACTTGAAGCAGGTATATCCAGGGAAATGGTGGTGACTCAGCCAAGGGAACAGGATCTGTGACTCACGCAGTCAGATGTTTTACGTGGCAACACATCTCTGACAGGACAGACGTAACCACAGTCACCCATATTGCTTATCAGCCATCATCATCAGAAGGGTTTAAAACTGCAGCAGATACAAAATGATGTCTGCTCTGCCTCTTCATCTGCTTTTTGTCCTTCAGGTCTACTGCACAAACCAAAATCAGACAGCCATCTTTTAGCTGACCAACAACAATTCTGATATCAAAACTAAAATAGACCACAAAGAGAGAACAGATTATTCTGCAATTAATCACACAGATTCAGTGAAGAAAAAAAAAAAGTGCCTGAGATAGGGTATTTACACACCTTCTCACAGATTTAATAAATGTCACTAGAGTCCAGATAATTGTATGGGTATATATTCTTAATGTAATTAAAGTCTATGAGCTGTTATCAGAGTTGACAATAACACCACCTCAGATTGGTTCCAGTTGCTAAAATGCTGATGGGAGCACATGGCTACATCTGACTCTTCGGGGCCACACAGAAGGGCTTACGAGGAATACATTCTGGATTAACCACAAGCTCCATGGATGTATGCAGGAGTTGATGAAATGTGATGGGGGGGACGTGTGATCTGTGCCAACTACTATAACATGGATTGTCTTATGACTGCTAGCAAGAATCTAAATAAATACTTATAGGCTTCAAATGAAATCAATAGTGCCTACAGAGGGCAGTGCTGCAAGTATGTTCCAGTCATTACAGCTTTGCGATGCCTAGCCCTACACCAGGCACCGAGGACACACGGACCTTGTCTTCTAAGATCGGAGCAATACAGTATGAGGAAACAGAGATTCAACACTCTCTTAGCCCTAGAGTCCTTACTGTTAGCATCTATGGTTCATGAAAGCAGAAACTGTTGCACTCCCAAAACTTACACAGTGCCTGACATATGGCAAATGCTTTATCACTACGTATTGGTTGAATGAATGAACAATAGATGAGTGGATGAATAAATGAATAACTCTAAAACTACATGCTCCCAAAAGATAGATGAGGAAGCTTGTTACCTGGGAGGAAAGGGTGAAACCCAAAGGAATGAATCATGCAACCGACAGGCCCTGTGACACCAACACCCTGGACTCCAAGGTTCAAGAGGCTGTCCTGGACCACACCCTCACTTTCAGCCTTGGGTAGCAGCGTCTATCCTCTTTCCTTTTGTTCATTGACTTGGACTGCAGCACCATGATCCTCATCCACTGATGAAATTAGGAATTCAAAGAAAGGAAAAGCACATTCTGTTTTGAAAAAGGATGAAATTCTTAAGAGTTAGACTCAAGTGAGTCTAATATTTAAAGCTTCAATCTACAAAAGGGACAATATTAGTTTATCTCTCTCTGCAGTATGCCAGACGTTTTCTCCATGCTGTTTTAAATTTCATACTCATATAGGTGCATTACTAAAGAGAAAATCTCTTAAATGGATTTTGATACATGTAGATAGGGTCGCCATCCTGATCTGCCTGCCTTTGGCAGAAGGTATACAACCTTTCTTTATTGTATCTGGAAACAGTCAAAACTCTGGTACAACTGAGTTGTACCAGATTATTTCTCAAATATGGTTTTGCACCAAAATAGTACCCTGATGAAGCAATTCAGGTGAGTGACATATGGCCATTAGGATCATCGCTCTGGCCCTCAAAAGCCTACAATCCACCCAGATTAACTGATTCACCTTTACCTTCTCCCAAATGACTAGCCTAACAGTTCAAACAAAGCACAATGAACCACAATGGTTTGGGATGTTTGTGTTCCTGATGCTACGTGGTTATTAACCTAAACCTTTTAACTGAACTTTCTCTAACATGGTTTAGGAATCAGCTGTTCGGAATACAGGTTTTGTATTTATCTTATTTTCTTTTTAATGCTGCAAACTAAATTCAAAAAAATGTTTCCAACTTTCAAACATAACACTAACACAAAAATAAGCTTTGCATCTCTTCTTCAAAGTAAACATCTGCTAATTACTCCAGTGCTACAGCTGAAAAAATTCAGATTATGTGAAGATTGTACAGTTTAATAAAAGAGGACAGAAAAAGAGCCAATGTGGTGGTACCATTAGACTAATTGTTTTCTGTGGATACATGGAATGTGTGAATAGTAATGTTTCCCTTCTTAACTTGCTGACTTGAAGGCACAATCAAATAGTATATTTCTGATTAATCCAGGGCCCAGTCCACATAGGCACATATGCAGAGTTCTGATAAGGTGAAGATGTGTTTCCATGTCAACAATTTAAAGGCTGGAACTATTTTGAGTTGTTAATATAAACTTTGATATTAGCTCATTGACTTTGGTGGTTTTGCAAAGAATAAATTCTAACAGTTACAATAACTGCTGAAATGCATTAAATCTCTAGAGAAGGGAGAAAAACGTGTGTGCATGACAAGTTTGTCAATCATCTTTTGCTCTGATTATGTGACATTACCATGTGACTTTGTTAAAATAAAAAATGAAAGTATAGTATTTCATAATGGACATATACTAAAATATTCTAAGACTTTTCATATGGTCCTTCTGTATCTTCATGCAATGACACCCCCCCCCAAAAAAAACAACAGCTACATCTTAAAGCATCATACCATCTCATCAGTTTATTAATACTCAAAAATTACATCATTATCATAGCTACAGGCGAGAATATTTTTGGCAGTAATTAAAGAGTCATGATTCCCTGGATATTATCCCAATCAGCTCTTCTGTTTTTCTTCTCAGGGACTCCCTTACTCAGAGACAAAAGAACAATGATCTCATGCCAGGACTCTTGAAATATCAAGAGGAAGAACCAAAAACAAGAGCAGAAGAGAGAGTTTGTCAATGATTATGAAAAACCTAATGTCACTCTCAGGGATTTACAGAGCATATATAGAGCTCAAGGCATGTTAAGTGTGAAGAGAGGCCACAAGAAACGAGATTCAGGGCAAAACTAAGAGCAGAGTTAAGGGTCAAGTCAGTAAAATTTAACTAGGAAGGGAAAGTGGAGGTAGATTTGGGGAAGAATGCATCAATGGTGCAGGACAGATTTAATATACAGACTAATTATTCCCCAAATTCTCATTTCAATCTTCCAAGAATAATTAGTATTATATTAGCCTGGTTAATGTCTGATATTCACAAGTAGAGGCTATAAGAATGTGCCTCAATATTCTCTGAGTCCCCGGGGACTGTCTTCTGAAGATCCCAACTTCCTTGACATCTTCCAGTCCCAAGTCAACAATTAAGTTTGGCAGGAGATTCAGGCAGACAAGTTCCTGGGAGACACAGAACTCCTTAAGAGGCAACCTTGGCTCCACAACTTCTGACGCCCCTGACAAACTTTCCTCAGAATTGCACGATGGTCTAAGACTCTTCCATCCAGAATTCCTTTCTTCTTTTCTTCACTGAAGTCAAACCTCCACTGTGGTCTGATGATTCCACCAGCCTGTCCCCACTCCACCTTCATCTTCTCTGAGAAGCATTTCCTTAAGAAGTCTTCTATGTATTTATTCCATATGAGCATCTATTTCTTGAAAGACCAACATTCAGTCGCCCTTCTAAATATATTCTGTATTCCCAAAGATTTTGTGCTCAGACACTCAGTCGTATCTAACTCCTTGTGATCCCATGGAATATAGCCTGCCAGGCTTCTCAGTCCATGGGATTTCCCAAGCAAGAATACTGGAGTGGGTTGTCATTTTCTTCACAAAATGAAGATTTTAGGATAAGCAATCAACATTTGTTCAATATCACCTATAAGTCAAGTAATTTATAGATATTATCTAATTTAACTTACACATCAATTCTGCTAGAGTATTATCCTACATTTAATATTTGAAAAAGCTATACTCAAAGAGCTTAGGAATTAGACTAAACCATATGAAAGTGCCAGTTTTGTAAGTCAGAAAATGTCAAATGCTGGCAGTTTCACGTGGTTTAACCCATATAATTTGCCAAGGTTGCACAGCCACTAAGTGAAAAAAGTTATATCTGCGTCTAAAACTCAAGTTCTTTTCACTCTACCATAATGTTTCATAGTGCTCAAAGAAGAGGGGATATATGTGTAAATCTCCCCCAAGAGATTATTCCATGTCATACTTGACATTATATATATTGAAGGTATCAGTTCAGTCACTCAGTCATGTCTGACTCTTTGTAAAACCATGGACTGTAGCACACCAGGCTTCCCTATCCATCACCAACTCCCAGAGCTTTCTCAAACTCACATCTATCAAGTCGGCAATGCCATCCAACCATCTCATCCTCTGTCGTCCCCTTCACCTCCTACTTTCAATCTTTCCCAACATCAAGGTCTTTTCCAGCGAGTCAATTCTTCATATCAGGTTGCAAAAGTATTGGAGATTCAGGGTCAGCATCAGTCCTTCCAATGAGTACTCAGGATTGACTTCCTTTAGGATTGACTGGTTTGATCTCCTTGCAGTCCAAGGGACTCTCAAGAGTCTTCTCCAACACCACAGTTCAAAAGCATCAGTTCTTTGGCGCTCAGCTTATTGAAGGTATCAGAGAATATCCAATACACTAGGGACATGAACTTCCTAGTTCTACGTCTTTCCTCAATGGTCCTAATAACAAGAGTCGCAAAACAATGCAATTAATACATATGTGCACAGAAAAAGCCTAGAAGCCACTGGTGGTAGGGATTGGGGAATTTTTGTTGTTGCTTTTGTTCATCTATAGTTTATCTTTTCCACAGTGAGTCCATATTTCTTATATAATAAACAGTTATTAGAATAAAACATAAAACTGTATTGCTAGCAAATCATTCTCCAAACACATCCATGATCCCAGTGCTATTAAGCACAGACTCTAGGCAGCAAATAGACTAGTGGATGAAGGGAAAAAATACATCCTCAGGAAATCCTTCCTGCTCTGCCTTCAATGTCTTCTGGTCATGGACCTTTTTGGCTGCACTCATCTGGGCTCATCCTGAGGACCTTGTTCTGTGCCTGGCAGAGACAGTGCACCTCAGTGAGAACAGGTCAGGAGAAGGCAGGCCAGCGAGTCACACAGAGCTCTGGGCTGTGATTCGCACACCTCCCTTTGGAGCATAGGAAACATGAGCTTTACAAAGATTCCTGGATGAACTCCTAACTCTGTTCTGCAACAAATGGAGCCTAGTTGCTATCCTTTGACCATTTCCAAAGACAGAATTCCAGTTTTGCTCACAGCTGTTTGTTAACATAAGGTTAAAAAAGCAGACATTTCTGTGATGACAGCCATGCAATAGAGCCGCACTGGGTAAATATTGACTCAAGAAAAGCCTAAACCAATATTTTATCTTAGGTAATAAATCTTGATAGTCAGAAAACCCAGATTCTGTTTCCTGCTGTAAACATTATTAATTTTAGAGGCGATAATAATCCCTTTATCCTGACCTTGAAATTTAATTGGAGAAAAGTTTAGATTTAAGATCAATTATTCTAAAAGAAGGAAAAGGCATTTTAGCAATAAAACCATTTGTCATTTTCTTCTATTTCCATACAGCTCTGTACATTCCTGTGGGGCAGCACAATGGATTAGAAAAATGTGCCCTTGTCTATGATCTTTCATTAGACTTGGTGCTGAGTGATGGCAAAACCCATGAACAGTCCATTAAATAACACCTCTTGTCCTTAACTGAATATGTAATACCTAATCCATACCTAGGAAAAGCTGGTTTAAAGCTCAACATTCAAAACAAGAAGATCATGGCATCCAGTCCCATCACTTCATGGCAAATAGATGGGGAAACAATGGAAACAGTGACAAATTTTATTTTTTTAGGTTCCAAAATCACTTCAGATGGTGACTGCAGCCATGAAATTAAAAGACACTTGCTCCTTGGAAGAAAAGCTGTGACCGACCTAGACAACATATTCAAAAGCAGAGACATTACTTTGCCAACAAAGGTCTATCTAGTCAAAGCTATGGTTTTTCCAGTTGTCACGTATTGATGTGAGAGTGGGACCATAAAGAAAGCTGAGCATCAAAGAATTGATGCTTTTGAACTGTGGTGTTGGAAAAGACTCTTGAGAGTGCCTTGGACTGCAAGGAGATCAAGCCTGAAGGAAATCAATCCTGAATACTCATAGAAGGACTGATGCTGAAACTCCAATACTTTGGCCACCTGATGTGCAGAGTCTACCCATAAGAAAAAGCCCTGATTCTGGGAAAGATTGCAGGTAGAGGGAGAAGGGGATGACAGAGGAGAAGATGGTTGGATGGCATCACTGACTCAGTGGACATCAGTTTGAGCAAGCTCCAGGAGATGGTCAAGGACAGGGAAGCCGGGTGTGCATTCATGGAGGTCACAGAGTTGGACACCACTAAACACCGCAATAACAACAGCAATCCACACCTAACAGATATGTACTAAATGGAGGGGAAAAACAGGGGTGAATACGTAATAAAGCATTACAGGTTATAAAGAACTTTCCTGGTAGCTTAACTCATTTAATTCTTATGGGAAATGATGGAGAAAGGTGCAAGTAGCAAAATATCTACTAAATTCAGTTACATCTTTCAACCTGCTAATGGCAAATGATTGACTGCCCTATTAATTTCATTGTAGCTTAAGGAAAGCATTTCATTTCCCTTATATTCAAAGAACACAAAACTATCACTATGTAATGGGTTGTGTTGGTCACTGAGTCATATCTGACTCTTTGCAACCCCATGGACTATAGCCCGTCAGGCTCCTCTCTCCAGGGAATTCTCCAAGGAAGAATACTGGAGTGGATAGCCATTCATTTCTCCAGGGGATTTTCCAAACCCAGGGACCAAACTCATTTCTCCTGCATTGCAGGAAGATTCTTTACCATCTGAGCCACCAGGGAAGCTCATCAAATAACCTTCTAAAAGCCTCATATATTCTCTTTGGGAATTCTAATTTTTTTTTAAATATTAGATGACTTTACATTCTCATTTTCCACCCCAGAAGGATATCTATTGAGTATGCTTCTATGTTGGATAATTTATACATATTACTTTATATCATCCTTCAAATAATTCTATAAAATATGAACCATCACAGTCTCATTTGCCAGATAAGGAACCTGAGGCCACAGAACAGATATGTGCTACTCCCAAGGTCACAGAGCTGGCGTTATCACCAGGACTTAGCCCCAGACCATCTGGTTCCAGAGTCCTTAAGTTTATGTGCTTAGCCATTAGGTTACATTAAAAATTTCCTTTGGCTCTGCCTTTTCATTCTGTCTATGGTGGATACACCAATAGATGGCAATAACAATCATGCCAAAGAAATGCAAATACATACCATAAAGTTTCCTCTAAGCCTTGGTTCTTATGGGAGAAGAAAGAGCACAGAGTGAGGCTCAAGTATTAACCTAATTATTTGGGAGCTCACATGCAATTTACTATTTATCCTGATGTTGTTACTTTTCTTAATATCCTTCTTGAAGTATTTATCTCTTCTTGAAGTACTTACCTCTAAAAACATGTCTAAAAATAAGGTGCAGCTTGCATGTACCAATGGCATGTTTTTATTGGAACATAAAGGGGGGGGGGGGAAGCAGCCCATTATAGAGGCAAGTTATTGTAAACAAGGGCTTCCCAGGTGGTGTAATGGGTAAAGAATCCGCTGCCAATGAAGGAGACTCAAAAGATGCAGATTTGATCCCTGGGTTGGGAAGATTTCTTGGAGTAGGAAATGGCAACCCACTCTAGCATTCTTGCCTGGAGAATTTCACAGAGGAGCTTAGCAGACTACACTCCACGGGGTTGCAAAGAGTCAGACACGACTGAGCAACTGAACACATACTATAAACAAAACTCTGGGACCTAGTTCTACATCATTAAGCTAAAACTTATTGCTCTAACAAAGAAGCCCTACCTTAACTCAGAAAGAAATACCTATCTAGCTGAGAAAGATCAGTTTTTGGAAAAGAAGGGGCCGGGTAGAGAGATTGAAAGGCTTACTCCACACAGTCATCCAAAAATCCAAAGTCAGTGCCGCCATCTTCAAATCTGGCTTCCAAAGCTATCTGGCATTGAAACCCAATCAACAGGAAAGGGCAGGAATACAGACATACCAGCTTCTTAACCTCTCATCTCTCCAATGACTGACATAATTTCCACTCACATTTCACTGGTGAGAACTGGCCAAATGGCCCCACTTTGCTAACAGAGGGGACAAACATCTTTTGCTGTGCACTCACTTTCTGGTAGTCACTCCACCTTGTGGAAGGGAGCTTGACATCTTCAATTTATGACCAGCCATCTCTACCACACCTTGTAACTGAAGTCTCTAGGCTGTCTCACCTTATTTTTCCTTTTGTGAATTGTGGATATTGAACCAGATGATCTGTATTCTCTCTCCCAGGTCATAGAAAGTTCTACGACTCACCATTTTCAGGTCATACACATTTTTACTTTAGAATTTAATCTGGATTCCTGAGTATATATTCTTGGGATCATTAATGTCTCTCTTCATCATCACTGACATTAAGTGATTGAGTGCTGATGGTTCATAGCCTTTGCTTCCTCTTTAATGTCATCGTTTACTCACTGATATTTTAATAGCATGTGATTTATAGTTCATAGCCTTCAGTGCGGGATTGAGAGTACTGTTTTGAGAGTATCTCCATGTAGAGATTCCATCCTAAAGAGAATGGGCCTTCAATGGCATGGCATATATTATCATTCTAAGAAAAATGAGGGACTGCCAGCTGAAACTTCAACAATGAGATTGGGTCTCACTCTCAAAAAGATAATCTATCTGGTACCTTGTATATATTTAACCGTATTTGATCCTCACTAACAAGCCAGTGAGGTAACAGAATCAGTCTCCATTTTAGGGAGGAAAAAAAGGAGACTGCAGGAGAAAACTGGTCTGTAAGAATCAGAACTGATACATAAACCCAGGACTCCTGGCTCTCGATGCTATGTTCTCTTATTGTGCTAAGAATCCTCTTACTGTACTGAGCCTCCCTGTCCCATTTGCTTCTTTCCCATTTTATCTCCTCTGACCTGATGAGCTTTTCCTTGATTCCTGTTGAGTGCCTGCTTTGCAGCTGCCTCTCAATACATGGTTAATTTCCCAGCGTTTTCTGCGAGCAGATGTTCTGAAGGAGCAGAGCTGTTACCCCATCCCTGACATTATTTCCCGCAGATTACCGGATTGAACACAGTAGCTGCTGGCCATCCTTTTGATCTGAAAAGAAAAAGACTTCCCCACTGGGATATTCCTCATGATGATGTAATTAGTTTCCTAGACATACCTAACAAATTTCTTTCTAATCACAAGGGATGAGCAGAGAGGAGAAAGAAGCGTTCATCTTGGACCGAGTGCAACTATTGCCGTGCACACGCATCCCCCTCGTGCAATGTCTTCTTTGGTGACGGTTCAAAGATTCAGAGGCAACAAGCTGCTCTTCAAAAGCAATGGGGAACTTCACATTCATAAAGGGGACTCAGGCACGATTAAATTGCTTTTTCAAACCTGGCAAAGACTTTAGAGCTGCCAGGCCTTTCAGCTCCCAACTGTCTTCAGCACTAAGAACAGGTGAAGCTCTTAATAACTTTTGGAGATTTTGTTCGATTCAAAGACACAACATGGAACATTCTGTACAAACAAATCCAACTGTTCAAAATTTCCAGGCCTGTGGGTACAACAGTAGTGTATTTTTGCCCACCATTATGTCTTAAGGGAAATGGCAACCCACTCCAGTGTTCTTGCCTGGAGAATCCCAGGGACGGCGGAGCCTGGTGGGCTGCCGTCTATGGGGTCGCACAGAGTCGGACACGACTGAAGCGACTTAGCAGCAGCAGCAGCATAGTCATGGATACCGTCTTTTTAAAATCAAGTACCGCATATGAAAAAAAAATTTTTTTAACTTACATACATCATTTTAATAATAAATCACACATGTTATCTGAGGCCTGCCTTTTATCATTAATGCAAAGCCTATTAAATGTTGAAACAGACAAAGAATGGGGATCAAGGATGGCTGTGAGTGTTGGTTCTGTGGATTGCTAGTGAAAAATACTGCTGAGTAGAAGAAGGGGAGATTGGTTAAAGACAGTCTAGCTGTTAACCCATCGACATTTCATTTGAGACCTAAATAGCATGGACCACCACCTTTTTTCAAAGGCATGCTTAAAACAATTCACAGGGCTAGAAGCAAAACACTAGCAGTTGTTCCTGTTATGCATGAAGGCAATGAGAAAGAAAATGGCCTGAAGCCCACCTCCCCCTCTCTTTGCATATAACATTTAGACTTTCATCAGAAATAACTCACAGTGTGCACAGGGCAGCTCAAGAGGGGTGAAGAGGTTGGAGAGAGGATTAAGAAGGGTTAACTGAGACAGAAACACCGGAAGACATTTAAAAGTGCTATTTCAACAAATAGTATTTATATTCTGGGTTTTGTTCTTGAAGTTTTGAATGAGTCTGCTTGCTGAGATAAATTTTTAAAAAATGGACAGTGAAATTCAGCTATATGGTCAGCTGAGCACCCATGGGACTATAGGATCAGGAAAAAATAATTCATAAAACCGAATGCTAAATTTTCCAGGCTACAGAAAGTCTGTCCTGTTCCTCCCCTGTCCTACAGACACTTCATTTGGGAGGCGGTGACTAATTTATGTGTCTGTTTTTCTCTTCCTAAATGACCATTGTGAGTTTTTAAGCCTTCCAACAATTGTGCCTGCTACTGCCTGAAAAGAATCATGCTGAATTTCTTCTCACAGTATTTTTTAGAATCTCCAAATAGGTAGCCTTGGGTTCTTTATTTGATAAGGAAGATACAGATACAATTAATAAGATAACATACATAAACTCACTCAGGGATTTGTGTGACATATGATAGAAGCTCCATACAGAGAGCTTATAGATATGGGACTGCCCTGGCGCTCCATTGGTTGAGACTTCCCATTTCCACTGCAGAGGGCACAGGTTCAACCCCTGGTTGGTAACTAAGATCCCACATGCCACCTAGCATGGTCAAAATAAATGAGTAAATATTAAAAGACACCTACATTTAGAATATATAGATATAACAGACAAACAAAATACAAGCTTTCTTGGTTTTTGTCATCATACACATTCATGGGGCTTCCCAGGTGGTGCTAGTGGTAAAGAACCCGCCTACCAATACGGGAGATATAAGAGACATGTATTCAATCCCTGTGTCGGGAAGATCTCCTGGGGGATGGCATGGCAACCCACTCCAGTATTCTTCCCAGGAAAATCCCATGGACATAGGAGCCTGGTGGGCTACAGTCTATGGGGTCGCCAAAGAGTCGGACACAACTGAAAGGATTTAGCATGCATGCATACTTATTCACATATACCCTAAATAGCCACGGTCAGGCTAATACGGCAAGATACCAATAAAAATCAAAGCTGGAAATGGTCTCCAAGATAGGGCTGAAGATGGTGAAAAGGAAATGGCAGTTATATCCTCTTTGGCTGAAAGTCCTCCATTTGTCTTTCCCCTTTTTCTTATTGCTTTTCTTTAACTCAAAGAATCCTCCATATCACATGTACTTTGGGTCCTGCAGGGGTCTCTCTGCCTTCTATGGGATGCTTTGTTACTGTTTTATTTCATACTACAGAATTATAGAATTTATGACCCATTTTTAGCATGGTTTAATAATTACTTCCAAATGAAAAGTTTTTTCTTTGGGGCGATGGACCATACATTAATTTGATTAACAAAAATTGTCAATGTGAGAGGAGGCCCTTGGACTCAGCTGTCTGAGTCAGGAGACACCATTCTCCTTCCAGCTAGAGGAAAGATGGGCTGAAATGTTCACAAGGACTCCGGGGCATGGATGCAGAGGTCAACGTGTTCAATTCTGTTTAACTCATAATCCTGTTTCCAAAATAACAAGTTTAGCCAGTGAAATATCACTGCCATAATTGCTCAGTCAGTTTTCTTCCTGACATTCAAAGAATAAATTGAATGAAAATGTATGAGATTGTTGCCACAGAATTTTCTCTGGAAAACAGACGTTTTTGATTTGGATTGTCATAAAAATTGTCTTGAAAAACTGGCATGTGTCCAACTTTGTGGATATATGTGGATTTAAAAAAGGAAGAAATGGTAATAAAAGAAAGAAAACAAATTAAAATTGAGTTAAGGTCTGCCTTCTAGACATTTCTCTGAATGGCATCTATAATCCAATGCAAACTTTTTCCACTTCCAGAGAAATTAGTGATTTAAAAATAAGTTCTATGTGCAAATATACTAGTCTATGCCTACATAAAATAAAATGAATGTTCAGGCAACATCTGAATAACCTGATCCAATAACCTCCTGTGCTGTGCTGTGTTTACTCACTCAGTTGTGTCCGACTCTTTGCAACCCCATGGACTGTAGCCTGCCAGGCTCCTCTGTCCGTGGGGATTCCCCAGGCAACAACACTGGAGTGGGTTGCCATGCCCTTCTCCAGGGAGTCTTCCCAACCCAGGGGTCAAACTGGGGTCTCCTGCATTGCAGGCAGATTCCTTATCAGCTGAGCTATGAGAGAAGCCCATGAATACTGGAGTGGGTAGTCTATCCCTTCTCAGGGGATCTTCCCGACCCAGGAATCAAACCAGGGTCTTCTGCATTGCAGGCAGATTCTTTATCAGCTGAGCTACCAGGGAAGCCCCCAGTAATCTACTTCTCTTCAAAATTTAGGGTGGGGCTTCCCCGATGGTTCAGCTGGTAAAGAATCCCCCTGCAAGGCAGGACATGCAGGAGATGTGGGTTTGATTCCTGGGTTGGGAAGATTCCCTAGAGTAGGAAATGGCAAGCAACTCCAGTATTCTTGCCTGAAAAATTCCATGGACAGAGGAGCCTGGTGGGCTATAGTCCACGGGGTTGAAGAGCAGGACAAGACTAAGCAAGCAAGAACCCAAACTGACAAGAGTGTTACACTGTACATCTGGGCAGAACCTTCAATGTGAAGGCAGCGAATGGGTTTGAGGACATCGAAACCCTAGACAATGAAGCTAAATTCATTCACTCACACAAGCACTTCAGCTTTGTATAGACATTCAAAGGTTATCCTTTCATATAGAAATTATTTTAACACAAAGGTAAGTCCTGTCTTATCACTATCTTCATTTATATAAGACAGTTTTCATGTCAGCACAGAGCACTCTCAAAATCTCCTGAGTCTTTGGAGACTTAGAAGAAAGTCCTAGTATCTATATCTCAAATTCTGCAGCACATTTCTCTACCATAAATTATCTCTATGATGAATTCCTTATTAAGTAAATCCCATTTGAACTGATGCCTGGAAGCTGAGAAACAGACTATCAATCTAACATTCATTATTGAAGATAAATATAGTTTTCATTC
Source organism: Oryx dammah (assembly GCF_014754425.2). Lineage (NCBI taxonomy): Eukaryota > Metazoa > Chordata > Mammalia > Artiodactyla > Bovidae > Oryx > Oryx dammah. The sequence goes on along the minus strand of NW_024070189.1, from coordinate 73,007,173 downwards.
TAACTGCTGTGCCCAGATGCCTGCTGTGACCATGTACCTGTGACTTTCCACTGTGAAGAGGAAATCAGATCATCTTCAAGAAAAAGGAAATAAAAATTGAGAAGATTCTCCAAAGTGTGTGTGTCCTTGGCATGATTATGGTGAACAGTTGAATAGTAACAGCCTGGCATCACATCCCAGGCTCAGCTAAAGACACAGTAGAGACAATGTGGACACAGCTTTCCATTTGTGTGGGTTATTTTGATTTCCCCACAAGTCATTACTAATTTTATAAGCAATTTCATTCTATTTAGTTTCTACTCTTAATTAAATGCAAAGTGATTAGAAGCATAACTGAGAAGTGCATTTTTAGCAAAGTCTGTCACAACACTACTGTTTAAAACTAATTCCTATGCTTTCCGAGTTCAGAACTTCCTCACTCCTTACCTTATTCATCACCTGAAATAGCTATGGAATATCCTTGTAACTTCCAATCTTTCTCTCTCACTCTCTACTACAAGAGGGTCTAACCTATACAATCTCCCTGTGACTTATTTTATAAGAAATTTATTTATAAACAAGGTCCATAAATTTATTTTACAAATAAGTTTCAGGAGCTATGGTAGCTGGTAGATAGGCACAGAGAGCAAATGACCAGGGAAGGAAGCAGTAAACCAAAATAGGAGAGATGTAATTAAGGAAAGGCAACCTGGGAGCAAAACACTAAGCTAATAATTCCTAAATCTAGGAATCCAGAAGTAGAAAACAAAAGCAAGAAGGCTGAGGATCAAGGTCTGTGAGCAGTTACTGGAGAGCAGGAGGTAAGTGTAATGAATACTCAAGCCAGTTACTATTTATTATACATGCCTGGGGGCTTCCTGGGTGGCTCAGACAGTAAAGAATCTTCCTGCAATGTGGGAGACCCAAGTTTGATCACTGGGTCAGGAAGATCCCCTGGAGAAAGGAATGGCTACCCAATTCAGTATCCTTGCCTGGAAAATTCCATTGATAGAGGAGCCTGTAGGGCTACGAGATCAAGAGAGTTGGACAAGACTGAGTGACTAACACTTTCACTTTCTTCCATACATACCTGGCTTTATAGTACTTAGCATGATGTTGAATTAAGGAAAGTCAATTGCATATAAAGGACTAGCGGCACGCAAGATACATTTTCTTAAATATGACAGTAAGTAGACGACTGCCGGGAGCCAGCGTGAGGAATCCCACCCGTGACAAGGTCATGCGGCAAGAGCTCTGATGGCAAGGCTAATAATCAGACCTCAGGTTTTCCCCCTGGAATTTCCTGAGCATCTACCCCTCCAAAATAAGAATCTGCCTGCTTTTCCACTTTTCTGATATTCTCTGGAAAAAAGTCAACTCAGGGCTTTAGTCTTCTCCATTTGAAAGGGATGTTTCAGTTAACCCCCTCTGATTGCTCTCTAGCTTGCCTAACAGGTTCCCTGGACCTCTTACAGCTTGTGAATTGCTTGCAGCCCCCAACCGCGAGAGGCACAAAGCTTAAAAGCATCTTAAAGATACAGAGCCTTTTCTAAAGAGTTAAAAATTACATTGGTGACGGGATTTCACTGTTGACTCAATGATTGCTGCCAGGCCTCCATATTCTTTATCTTTTAGGCACCTGGGAGGATGTTAATCAATGTAAACGGGATATGGAAAAAGATATATAGTAGTTCTGATGTTAGCAACACTAGACTTTTGAGTTAATTACTTCTCTTTGCACTCCTCTTGTGTCCTTGCTATGTAAGAATGTAACTTTATTTAGTACTTTCTGAGAGTGGCACCAAACCTTGGGAAGATCACACAAAAGTCTTCTGGTTGACAAACCCTTATCAGAAAAAAGGCTGTAAAATGTTAATTGGCCCCTTTTGGCCAGAAGATGATGTAAATCACCTAAGACTTGTGTATACAACTAGGTATGCAGAGAGAAAAGCCTGGTTTTGATAAGAGTCTGGGCTGCTAACACTGCATAATTTTATATTACCTATTGATCTCTATGTACAATCTAAAAGGTATATAAGGCCTTCTAAACAATAGGAGCAGGAGCCAGTCGCTGGACTGGTTTCCCCCGTGTCTCTCTCTCTCTTTTTCCCTCCCTCTCCTCTTTAATTTCAGGCTGAATTTCCATCTGGGGCGTGGAGGCTCGCCAAGTCTACTTACTTGCCCTGGCTGTTAAGACCAGTGCGAAAGAGAGCCTAAGGCGAGGCACCCTTAGATATTCAAGCGAGCGCCGGTGGCCCAACGTAGATGGTGCAAATTCCTTGTCTGGAATTTTATTGGTCTTCCGTGTAATCCAAGCTATTCAGCCCTCTTTCTCCACTTAATCTTCCTACTACACTATTTCTTCCTAATCTAATCTTATATTAATAAATAAATAAGTCTTTCCTTGCCGACTCCATCCACCCTTCGAATTCCCTGGATCCACCGGGGCTAGGACCCCGGCAGACGACTATTCAGCTTAAAATGTTTAATATTTTGTCATTATCTATCTTCTTGATCTAGCATGTAAGAATCTATCTTATCACCAAACTACCACTGCAATATTATGATTCATTAGGGTTCTTCTTCTTGAAGTTCCATATGCTGGTTTGTGGTATTTACCCTGCCTGAAGTATAAGAAAAAAACAGGTCTTCAAATTAAAAGGGCTCACCAAGTGCCTAACAGGATGAATTTAAAAGCCCACATCAAAATGGTTAAGCGTCTGTTTACAATGTGGGAGACCCGGGTTCGATCCCTGGGTTGGGAAGATCCCCTGGAGAAGGAAATGGCAATCCACTCCAGGACTCTTGCCTGGAAAATCCCATGGACAGAGGAGCCTGGTAGGCTACAGCCCATGGGGTCACAAAGAGTCGGACATGACTGAGTGACTTTACCTTTACCTAAAACACACATTACTGAAATTTCCTGACATTCAGAAACAAAGAAAACAATTCCAGAAATCATCAATTTTTTCATGCTTCCAACTGTTTCATAATTTTTCACTCTTTAAAACTTCAAATCCTCTCCCTCGATCTGCATCCACAGATGATGATCTTCCTTCTTTGCCAGGAAAACTGAAGCATGTGGGAAAGGGTATGGGGATAAAGTAACCCTCCTACACTGTGGACGGGAATGTAAATTGGTACAGCCACTCTAGAGACCAGTATGAAGGTTCCTTAAAAAACTAAAAACAGAATTACCATATGACATAGCAATCCCACTCCTGGGCTTATATCTGGAGAAAATCATAATTCAAAAAGATACATGCAGCTCAACGTTCACTGCAGCACTATTTTCCAAACCCAGGACATGGCAACAACCTGAATGTCCATCAGTGGAGGAATGGATAAAGATAAGGTACATATATGCAATGGAATATTACACAGCCATAAAAAAGAATGAATTAATAGCATTTGTAGCAAAACGGATGGGCCCAGAGATTATCCCTTGTCTGAGGGAAGTCAGACAGAGAAAGACAAATATCCTATGATATTGTTTACATGTGGAATCTAAAGAAATAGTACAAATTAACCTATTTACAAAACAGACATAGTCACAGATGTAGAAAACTTGTGGTTACCAGGGGCAAAAGAAGAGAGAAGGATAAACTGGGAGATTGAGATTGATATATATATATACACTAGAAGACTCTTGAGAGTCCCTTGGACTGCAAGGAGATCCAACCAGTCCATTCTGAAGGAGATCAGCCCTGGGATTTCTTTGGAAGGAATGATGCTAAAGCTGAAACTCCAGTACTTTGGCCACCTCATGCGAAGAGTTGATTCATTGGAAAAGACTCTGATGCTGGGAGGGATTGGGGGCAGGAGAAGGGGACGACAGAGGATGAGAGGCTGGATGGCATCACTGACTCGATGGACATGAGTCCGGGAGTTGGTGATGGCCAGGGAGGCCTGGCGTGCTGCAATTCATGGAGTCGCAAAGAGTCAGACACGACTGAGTGACTGAATTGACCTGAACTGATAACTGACTCACTTTGCTGTGCAGCAGAAACTAACACAATATTGCAAATCTACTGTACTGCAATAAAAATATTTTTAAAAAGATAGAAGACAATTTTCAGACTCATTAACCACATCTATTTACTATCAGCATCTATTCCCAGAACTTTTTTTTTTCACAATTTGAATTCTTTTTTTTTTTTTTTTAATTTTACTTTACAATTCTGTATTGGTTTTGCCAACTTTTGCTGTCTAACCTTTCAGAAAAAGAATCAATCTATTTTCTTAACTTAAACCAGTTTCTAGGTTCTTCATCCCATTCACTCCTGCGAACTCAAGAACACTGTTCAAATGAGTATGCCTCTTTTTATGATCAGAATTTTCTTCTCTATTTGATCAATCCTATCAGATACAAATATGCTTATCTTTTACATCTTAAAAAATCTTCTCGTCACCCCACTTAAGCCTGGAACTATCAACATTTCTTTACTCTTTTTTTAAGCAAATTTGCTTATGCCTTGCCTCTAGTTCCCCTTATTCTTTCCTTTTATTTTCCAGTTTTCCTTCCTACATCAATGAGACTTTCGCTATCAAAATCTTTCCACAGAAATTACTTTTGTCAAGGACATCAATCATGCCTAGATGCTAAATCCAAAGGTCTAGTCTTAATTCTCTTTTTATTTAATCTGCCAGTAACATTTAGCACAAATCATTAATATTTCTTTCTTCTTGTGTTTTGTTCAGTTGGCTTTAGGATACTATACATTCTTCTATTAACTCCTATTTAGATAACTGTTTCTTTAAAACTCCTTACTCTCCTCCTTTTCTTCTAGATCTTTTATTGTTGGCATACCCTGGGACTTAGTCATTTTCTTTCCTCTCTCTTCTGTACATACTTGCCCCCTAGGAGATCTCATTCATCTACATGAAGTAATCTCCAAATTTTTATTTTCTGTCCAGAACCTTTGGTGAACTACATTGATACATAAAACTGATGACATGACATCTCTAAAAGTGAACTCATTTTCCATTACCTCAAACTACTCCCATCTGCTTTCTTCTCATCTCACTGAATGTCACCTCTGAACTTTGAGTCGCTGAGGCCAAAAATCTTGGAGTCATCCTTGACTCCTCTCATGTTACACATCCAATCCCTCTAGAGATAGTATCGCCATTACTATTAAAATAAATCAGGAATCCAATCAGTAGACACCACCTCCTGATCTACACTACCAAGTCTTCTTATTCTATTTTTTCAACAGCCTTCTTTCTGGCTTCCTTGCTTCGACCCTTGACCTATTTCATCCTACTCTTAATACAGCAACTTATACAAATGTAAGTCATATTTTGTTACTCTCCTGAAAACTTGGCAAATCATTTCTCTCAGACTAAATGTTCGAATCCTTAAAAGGGCCTACAAAGCCCTCCATGGTCTAGCTCCCTGGCACCTCTCTGATTGCATCACTTAACAGTCTCCCCTGGCTGACTTCAGCCACATGACATTCACGTATAAAAATACAGATGTATATACACATGCCATATAGAGTGAGATAGAATGAAATTATGCACAGTAAACAATTGGAAAAACTTATCTCTTGGGAAAGAGATGGAAGATGAAATAAAATAAAGGCTTGAGAGTTGGGCACAAGAGGGGGTAACATACTTAAATGTAATATATATGGCAATACAAAGGGTGGTGATATAGTTACTTGCATGGTAGTGAAATTATATATTTTATATGAACTGATACCAATTTAACCCTAAGTAGACTGTAATAATCTACCCATGTATATTATAGTTACTAGAGCAATTATGAAAACAAAACACTATAGCCAAAAGCTAATAGATATTTAACTGAAAAACAAAAATTATTGAAAAAAATCTAAATGAAAGTAGAAGGAAGGGACAGAAAAAGTAGTGAAAAGCAAATTAGTTAACCAAGTAATGGATAAAAATCCTATCATAATAACAGCAAATGTTACTTGTCTAAACCCCAGTTAAAAGGCAGAGACTACCAACATGAATGAAAAAATAAGATTTGAATCTACAAATTTGTAGGAACTAAACAACACTCTATTGAACAACCAGTAGGTCAAGCAATCAAAGGGGAAATTTTAAAATATCTTTAAACAAATATAAAGAGAAATACAACATACCAAAACCTATGGATACTGCAAAATTAACTGAGAGGGAAGTTTATAGCAATAAATGCATATTAAGAAATTAGATCTCAAAGAACCTAACTTTACAAAGAACAAGTAGAAAAAAGGACAAATTAAGCCCAAAGTTAGCAGACAGAAGACAAAAATAAGGGGAAGAGCAGAAACAAATGAAGTAGAAACCAGAAAAACAAAAAAAGGATTAACAAAATTAAGAGCTGCTTGATTTTTTTTAAAAGAAAAACAAGACTGAGAACCATTTAGCTAGACTAACAAAGAAAAAAAAGACAGAAGATTCAAAATCAGATAGGAGAGGAGACATTATAACTGATGTTGAAGAAATACATAGGGAGATAGAAACTGTCATGAACAATTACATGCCAATACATTAGATAACACAGTGGAAATGGATATATTCCTAGAAATGTAACATACCAAGACTGAACCAGGAAAAAGTAGAAAATCTGAACAGACCAATAATCAGTTGAAGCGTCACTAGTAAATTCTAGCAAATAGTTAAATAATTTGTATAAATACTTCTCAAACTATTCCCAACAAATGGAAAATAAAAAAAAAAGATCCGATTGTATGCCACCTACAAGAAGCACCCTGTAAGTATGAAGACCGACAAACTGATTTTTTTTAAAAAAAGATATATGATACAAACAGTAAGCCTAAGAACTATAAACTGGTTACTATAACACAGACTTTAAAAAAGTAGTTAAAGATAAAGGATGTTTTACAATGATGAAAGGGACAGTTCATCAAGAAGAAATAAAATTTATAAATTTGTACATTTATATGGCAAATGTGAATCTAACTGATGTGTTAGAAAATAATATGCATTAATTGTCATAAAACAATATGCTAAAAAGAATTAGAAAGATATGGAGCATAGTCGCTCACCACAAGAAAGTCAAATTAGAAACTGTTAGTAAGAAAACATCTAAGGAAAATAGTCGTTAGGCCTCTGTAATTGCAAGGGAAGATGGGCAAAGTCTACAGCTGGGCTGACTTGCTCAGAAAAATGGTGTCACTAAGAACAGAGAAATAAGCACAAGAACATAGTCAACAGTCTGCCACAAATGGCAACAACCAGCATATTGAGAAATAAAATATATCAAGTATTGTCAAGGCTATGGTCTTTCCAGTAGTCATGTACGGATGTGAGAGCTAGACCATAAAGAAGGCTGAGTGCCAAAGAATTGATGCTTTCAAACTGTGGTGCTGGAGAAGACTCTTGAGAGTCCCGTGGAAAGCAAGGAGATCAAACCAATCAATCTTAAAAGAAATCAACCCTGAATAATCATCAGAAGGACTGATAGTGAAGCTGCAGCTCCAATACTAGGGCCACCTGATATGAAGAGCCGACTCATTGGAAAAGACACTGATGCTGGGTAAGATCGAAGGCAGAAGAAGAGGGAAACAGAGGATGAGATGGGTGGGTGACATCACCGATTCAATGGACATGAACTCGGGCAAACTCTGGGAGATGGTGAGGGACAGGGAATCCTGGCATGCTACAGTCCATGGGATCACAAAGAGTTGGACATGACTTGGCAACTTACCAACAACAAAGAAGATAAAATATTTAGAAGGCTATTTGCATAGTTGAAGAAAATATACTCTAACCTTAGAGCCTCAGGGGCTTCCCTGTTGGCTTAGATCTACCTATAATGCAGGAGACCCGGGTTCCATCCCTGGGTCAGGAAGTTCCCCTGAGAAGAAATGGCAACACACTCCATTCTTCCCTGGAGAAGTCCATGGACCTCTGGAGCCCCGAGGGCTACAGTCCATGGTGTCGCCGAGTCCGACACAACCGAGCTACTAACACTTCCACTTTCATAGAGCCTCAAGCAGATTTTAAGTTTTGATTCCTTTCAGTAGAAAATGTTCTATGTTGAAACAACTTTTTGATCCCTTTCTTAATCTATTTCAAAAAGGAAAATGTTATTAATAATGATCAAGTATATAACAGGAAGGAAAAGGTGAAACTATAAAAAAATTTATGCCTTTGGAATAAACGTTCCTAATTACTCAATTTGTTTGTCACCTCAGCCTCCAAATTCGTCAAAATAATTATTCTTAAAAATGTATTCTGTACTCAAATATAAATTTATCAAGTATAAAAATTACTCAAGTAATAAAGTTGACACTTCATGTGAACCCTTCAGTTCACTTCAGTCACTCAGTCGTGTCTGACTCTTTGTGACCCCAGGGACTGCAGTACATAAGGCCTCTGCGTCCATCAGCAATGCCCGGAGTCTACTCAAATTCATGTCCATTGAGTCAGTGATGCCATACAACCATCTCATCCTCTGTCATCCCCTTCTCCTAGCACCTTCAACCTTTTTCAGCATCAGTGAAAACTGACTCCAATGAGTCAGTTCTTCACATCAAGTTGCCAAAGTATTGGAGTTTCAGCATCAGTCCTTCCAGTGAATATTCAGGACTGATTTCCTTTAGGATTGCCTGGTTGGATCTCCTTGCAGTCCAAGGGACTCTCAAAGTCTTCTCCAACACTACAGTTAAAAAGCATCAATTCTTCAGCACACAGCTTTATAGTCCAACTCTCACATCCAAACATGATTACTGCAAAAACCATAGCTTTGACTAGACGGACTTTTGTTGGCAAAGTAATGTCTCTGCTTTTTAATATACTGTCTGGGTTGGTCATAAATTTTCTTCCAAGGAGCAAGTGTCTTTTAATTTCATGGCTGCAGTCACCATCTGCAGTGATTTTGGAGCCCCCCAAAATAAAGTCTGACACTGTTTCTACTGTTTCCCCATCTATATACCATGAAGCGATGGGACCCAATGCCATGATCTTAGTTTTCTGAATGTTGAGCTTTAAGCCAACTTTTTCACTCTTCTGTTTTACCTTCATCAAGAGGCCTTTTAGTTCCTCTTCACTTTCTGCCATAAGGGTGGTATCATCTGCATATCTGAGGTTACTGATATTTCTCCCAGCAATCTTGATTCCAGCTTGTGCTTCCTCCAGCCCAGTGTTTCTCATGATGTACTTTGTGTATAAGTTAAATAAGCACAGTGACAATATACATTCTTGAAGTACTCCTTTCCTGATTTGGAACCAGTCTGCTGTTCCATGTCCATTTATAACCATTGCTTCCTGGACTGCATACAGATTTCACAAGAATCAGATCACATGGCTTGGTATTCCCATCTCTTTCAGAATTGTTCACAGTTTGTGGTGATCTGCACAGTCAAAGGTTTTGGCATAGTCAATAAAGCAGAAATAGATGTTTTTCTGGAACTCTCTTGCTTTTTCCATGATCCAGCAGATGTTGGCAATTTGATCTCTGGTTCCTCTGACTTTTCTAATACCAGCTTGAACATCTGGAAGTACATGGTTCACGTATTGTTGAAGCCTGGCTTGGAGAATTTTGAGCATTACTTTGCTAGCGTGTGAGATGAGTACAATTGTGTGGTAGTTTAAGCATTCTTTGGCATTGCCTTTCTTTGGGATTGGAATGAAAATTGACCTTTTCTAGTCCTGTGGCGACTGCAGAGTTTTCCAAATTTGCTGGCATATTGAATGCAGCACTTTCACAGCATCATCTTTCAGGATTTGAAACAGCTCCACTGGAATTCCATCACCTCCACTAGCTTTGTTCATAGTGATGCTTCCTAAGGCCCACTTGACTTCACATTCCAGGATGTCTGGTTCTAGGTAAGTAATCATACCATTGTGATTATCTGGGTTGTGAAGATCTTTTTTGTACAGTTCTTCTGTGTATTTTGCCACCTCTTCTTAATATCTTCTGCTTCTGTTAGGTGCACACCATTTATGTCTTTTATTGAGCCTATCTTTGCATGAAATGTTCCCTTGGTATCTCTAATTTTCTTGAAGAGATCTCTAATCTTTCCCATTTTAATGTTTTCCTCTATTTCTTTGCACTGATCACTGAGGAAGGCTTTCTTATCTCTCCTTGCTATTCTCTGGAACTCTGCATTCAAATTGGTATATCTTTCCTTTTCTCCTTTGCTTTTCACTTCTCTTCTTTACATGACTATTTGTAAGGCCTCCTCAGACAGCCATTTTGCTTTATTACTTTTGTTTTTCTTGGGAATGCTCTTGGTCCCTGTCTCCTATACAATGTCATGAACCTCTGTCCATAGTTCTTTAGGTAGTCTATCAGATCTAATACCTTACATCTATTTCTCACTTCCACTGTATAATCAAAAGGGATTTGATTTAGGTCATACCTAAGTGGTCTGGTGGTTTTCCCTATGTTCTTCAATTTAAGTCTGAATTTGGCAATAAGGAGTTCATGATCTGAGCCACAGTCAGCTTCCAGTCTGGCTTTTGCTGCCTGTATAGAGCTTCTCCATCTTTGGATGCAAAGAATACAGTCAATCTGATTTCAGTGTTGACCATCTGGTGATGTCCATGTGTACAGTCTCCTCTACACATGTGGCTGGAAAAAGGTGTTTGCTATGACCAGTGTGTTCTCTTGGCAAAATTCTATTAGCCTTTGCCTTACTTCATTCTGTACTCCAAGGCCAAATTTGCCTGTTACTCCAGGTGTTTCTTGACTTACTACTTTTGCATTCCAGTTCCCTATAATGAAAAGGACATATATTTTGGGTGTTAGTTCCAGAAGGTCTTGTAGATCTTCATAGAACTGTTCAAATTCAGCTTTTTCACCGTTACTGGTTGGGCATAGACTTTGATTATCATGATATTGAATGGTTTGACTTGGTAATGAACAGAGATCATTCTGTAGATTTTGAGATTGCATCCAAGTACTACATTTTAGACTCTTTTGTTGACTATGATGGCTACTCCATTTCTTCTGAGGGATTCTTGCCCACAGTAGTATATATAATGGTCATTGAGTTTAATTCACCCATTCCAGTCCATTTTAGTTCGCTGATTCCTAAAATGTTGATGTTCACTCTTGCTATCTCCTGTTTGATCATTTCCAATTTGCCTTGATTCATGAACCTAACATTCTAGGTTTTTATGCAATATTGCTCTTTACAGCAATGGACTTTGCTTCTATTACCAGTCACATCCACAACTGGGTGTTGTTTTTGCTTTGGCTACATCTCTTCATTCTTTCCTGAGTTATTTCTCCACTGATCTCCAGCACCTATTGACCTGGGGAGTTCATCCTTCAGTTCACCCTTCATCCCTATCTTTTTACCTTTTCATACTGTTCATGAGGTTCTCAAGGTAAGAATACTGAAGTGGTTTGCCATTCCCTTCTCCAGTAGAACTCATTTTGTGAGAACCAAGTCTTGCCACCTGTCGTCTTGGGTGGCCCTACACGGCATGGCTAATAGTTCCATTTAGTTAGACAAGGCTGTGGTCCATGTGATCAGATTGGTTAGTTTTCTGTGATTGTGGTTTTCAGTCTGTCTGCCCTCTGATGGAGAAGGATAAGAGGCTTATGGAAACTTCCTGATGGGAAAGACTGACTGAGGGGGAAACTGGGTCTTTTTCTGATGGGCAGGGCCATGCTCAATAAAACTTTAATCCGATTTTCTGTTGATAGGTGGAGCTGAGTTCCCTCTCTGTTATTTACCTGGATCCAAACTATGGTGGAGGTAATGAAGATAATGGGGACCTCCTTCAAAAGGTCCCATGCATGTACTAATACACACAGTGCCCCCAAACCTGCAGCAGGCACCACCGACCCACGCCTCTCCTGGATACTGCTGGACACTCCCGGCCAAGTCTGGGTCAGTCTCTTGTGGGGTCACTGCTCCTTTTCCTGGATCCTGGTACACAAAAGGTTCTGTTTGTGCTCTTCAAGCACTTAGATCAGGAAGAAAACTACTCATTTTGTCCTCCTGTGACTTTCTTGGTTCTCCTAAAATCATTTCACAGTGTTCCTGACATCACACTATGGTCCAGATGAATCTGGGAAACTGATAGCTAAACAGTTTCACAGAGGAACTAACTTGATCTAATAAATCCCAACTTGTGGACTACATCAGACAAATAATTATTAGTCAGGCATAATGCAAGCAGGATGGGTTTCTTCACTCTCTGAGATATTTTACTACCTGGATTTTACCCAGTTGGATTAATCAGAGAGGGAAAAAGAGAACCTCACAAATGTCAACATTATAAAAGATCAAGTTCAGTAACAAAACCTTAGAGAAGTGAAGCTAGACAGTAACTTGCATAGCCATAATCCAAATACCTATTGTTTTGTTTCTGTTTTGTTTTCAGATGAGCAAATTGAAGTTCAGAGAGCTAGAATAACAAGCAAAGTCACACAGCTAACTGTATCTGAAGTGGATTCCATAGGAATTTTAGGAGGCAATTGTCTGTGCTTAAACTTACAAATCATCAGTTGGTCTTTGTTAGCATCAAATCCCATGGACGGAGGAGCCTGGAAGGCTGCAGTCCCTGGGGTTGCTAAGAGTAGGACACGACTGAGCAACTTCACTTTCACTTTTCATTTTCATGCATTGGAGAAGGAAATGGCAACCCACTCCAGTGTTCTTGCCTGGAGAATCCCAGGGACGGGGGAGCCTGGTGGGCTGCCGTCTCTGGGGTCGCACAGAGTCGGACACGACTGAAGCGACTTAGCAGCAGCAGCAGCAGCATCGTTCTCTGTTTTGGTATTGACCCACATTGCTATGTTTAAGTGGCTCCCCTGCACATTTTTATTTCCAGTTTTCTTCAAGGAAACAAAAATGCTCTATATTTTTGGGGGGAGTTTATTACAATTGGCATGGGGGAAATGTAATTTGGTCAGAGCAGAACTTACTACTAAATTTGTGATTGTGAAGTTTGAAGATTAAAACTAAATATTCTGACTCTGGAATTTGCCCTAGACTCTGAGAACTGCCAGAAAAATTGGAACCAGGGACAGCAGTGCCTGTGCAGCTGTGTAACTACAGGGTATGTGTTCAGGTAGGGGGAGCTGGCTCTTATTTTCCTAAGAATTCCTCTTTCCCTGGATGCTAGGACTGCCTCAGATTCTCTGCATTATCTCAGAACTGAGGTTACTGACCTTGCACCTCCTGAAAAGCAGAGACAGGGACAAAGTCTTTGTAAGCTGAAGTCCAGTTCAGCTGGCCTGTGGCACCTGCTGCTCCTGCCTACAGGGTGTGACCTCTGACCTCTCCTGCAGAGACTTCCTAACCAGTGCAGTGCTCACCAATTAGCCTCTGCCTACAATCTCTGTCTGATCTTTTTCCAGGCAATGTCCACTCTTTTTCTGGAGAGTGTCCTGGGAAATACAACACAATTCAAGTGATATCAGTCCTTTGCATTTAATTATAAATGTATCCCTAGATGTTCTTAAAGCTGAATTTAAAGGTGAAATCACAAGGAGGTCAGGGGTTTCTCCAGTGACCAGCAAGGTATCATTCCAAGAAGGAATAAAAAGAAAAAAAAATGTTAAGGCTGAAGGGCACAATAAATAATTCTACTATTTTAAATTTAATTTTAATAATCAATAATTAAAGTAAAAATAGTAGTTGTAAGAAACTAATGTCTCAGTTATATATGCTTGAATCCCTGTGATTGGTTCTCTGTGTATATAACATATTTGTTTTGTGGGACACAGTTGAAAATTTTGCAATGTCTGAGAAAAATATATAAATTTAATTTTTTTTAAACTTCTTTTGTTCTTTAGGGGTTTACTACTGTTACCTAGTGACAGATTAAGATAATTAAATGAGGCTAAATTATCAAAATTTCCTCACTATTGTAGCCAGGTATACAAAACTATTAGAAGCCCTGCAGATTAACTAAGTGTTCTTAAATCAATTATGCACAGGGGAATTAGGGTAAAGGTTTATATTAATGTGATTCAAGCATTTGGTATCATTGATTTTCTTAAAGGCAGATACATCTGTATATTGCATTATATATATTATATATAGGTTAACCTCAGAAGCTTACCCTATTTAAGAATTACTACTTCAACTTCTCTTATCTCTGCATTGAAATAGCACCTTGTTTAATTCAGTTGACCGCAATGGCCTCCCAGTTAACTTGAAGTCAAAGCCAAAGTCCCTCCTGTGGCTTACAAAATCCAGCATAAACTGGGGTCCCCTGTAACCTTTCACACATCTTCTCTCACTACTGCCCTGGATGACTCTGATATAGGCATACTGGTCAACTTGTTGTCCCTTGAATATACCACGTATGCTCCCACCCTAGAGCTTTTATTCTAACTGTATCTACTTCAGGAATTCTATTTCTACAAATGCTCTCTTGAACCAAAACCAAACAAGGATACTTCAAGAACAGAAAATTACAATATCCCTAAAGATTATAGATGCGAAAATCCTTAACAACATTTGATTTTCATAAACAAAAGAATGATGGAATAAATTTTATGTATTATTTATGGTATGTTTTGACTTTTTATAATGAATGTATATTTTTGAAATTTTCCCAGAGTCAATAAAAAAATGCATCTTAAAGAGAAAGAAATATAGACAAGGTAAGTATGTCTGTGTATGTGTGGGGGGGCAGTAGAGAAGGATTCACTTATATCATTAAACCACTAATAACCTTTAACACCTTAGTTTGGTTTCATATCACTGCATTTATTGTGTTAATATATGAAAGTCTGATAACATTTGGATGACTTCCCACTTTTCACTTGAATAAATACTTTGAACAAAACTCCTGCTTTCAGGGAACTTTCATACTGGTGAATGGAAGCAGATGATAAACAGGAAAATAAATACCATATTAAGAAATGATGCATATTATAAAGAAAAATGAAACAATTTAGAGGCGAGGAGAATGATAGGCAGAGGTAGAGTGGTGGGAAGGCACAATTTTATCCAGGATAGTCATGATACAGATGGTCAAAGATTTTTATAAGTGACATCAAAGCAGAGACCTGAAGCGAGTAATGAATCAAGGCATGAAGATACTGTGGGAAGAGCTTTCCAGGCAAATGGAAAAGAAAATCCTAATGCATCAGCATGGTATCGGGTGCCTATTTTTTCAGGTGTCTGCCAAGACTGGGTGTTTGCAGTTTGACCAGTTTGTTAGCTATATCTAAGTTTTAATGAGCTTCCCTGGTGGCTCAGCTAGTAAAGAATTTGCTTGCAATGAGGGAGACCTGGGTTCAAACCCTGGGTTGGAAAGAGCCCCTGGAGAAGGAAAAAGCTACCCACTCCAGTGTTCTTGCCTGGAGAATTCCATGGACAGAGGTCTTATTTGCCTTCCTGTTTAATTTTCATTTGAAGTATTGAGCCGAAACTTAGAAAATTTTCCCCAGGATAAAAATAAATAAATAAACAGGGCTTCCCTGGTGGTCCAGTGTTTGAGAGCATGCCTGCCAATGCAGGGAACAAAGGTTCAACCCCATGTCGGGGAGGATTCCACATGCCCATGCCGCAAGGCAGCTGAGCCCAAGCACCACAACTACTGAGCTTGCTCTCTGGAGCCCATGAGTCACAAGTACTGAAGCCGGTGTGACTAGAAACAGTGCTCCACAACAAGAAAAGTCACCGCAGTGAGAAGCCCAGCACTACAAGGAAGAATAGACCCTGTTCTCTGCAACTAGAGAAAGCCTGTACACAACAATGACGACCTGGCGCAGCCAAACCTAAAAACACAGATAAGACTTAGAAAATTTTCCAGATATTCTTCTCTACTGGATAAGGTAATAAATTCACTAAATGATCAAACATGCACACAACAAAATAGAAAAAGATTATGAACAACTTTCCTAGGTGTATTTTGTTTTCTTTAAAAATAAAAGTACTAATATGTATCTGCAGTGCTAAGAACCATGTGTGTGGTACATTTTGTCCAGAGAAGAAGCTCAAAATACTTAGTACTTATTGATTATTTATCCATGTCAAGCACTGCTCTAAACCTGCAGTCAGATAAGGTAGCCAATAGTGATACATATTAACAATTATTTAAATACAATTAAATTAAATTAAAATATGAATTCAGTTACACAGATAGATTAGCCACATTTTAAGTGTTCAATAACTGCATGTAGCTAATGGCTAAAATATAGAGCAATTTCGTCATCATAGAAAGGTCTAGAGTAACCATTTAAATTGTTTCAACATCCGTAAGGCATAGTTATTAGTTTTATTCTTAGTTTATAGATGAGAAAAATGAGCCAGAGAAGTTAAATGACTTGCTCAATAACTATTACACACCCAGGGGAATTTAGACAATTAATCTACCTATCTTTTTCCAGAAATAAAGTAAGCCAATACCCAAACACTGTTACTGAATTTCACATGCATGTAGGAATTTTACCACCATAAAAGAGAGTAGTTAGAGTTTCTCAAATATGATACAAAATCACCTAACTTTGCTTCATGCTGTTTCAACTCCAATCTTGAAAAACACAAATATGCAGTGGAATGTTGCCTAATAAATGGAAGAGGTGAGGATGCTTAATCATGTATTATACTGTGGCAGTAACTGGAGATTAATGTGATTTAGAACAGATTTAGAATAGATAGACTGCAGTGTAACAAAAATGTTACTTTGCAGATAGACTTAGGATCTGATTTGTAGTATGCAGCAATGAGGAAAAGGTATTCCATAGGGTAAGAATGCAGGGAAGGCTGGACCATAAGGAGGCAGACATGGCTATCATACAATATGGGTGAAATGAAGTAGTGAGAAATGAGCTCAAACTTGATTAGACATGACACATGGTGGATCTGAAATGTATGAAGCAGATACTGTTGAGCTACCTTCCCTCATCTGCATGATTCAGTGATATTAATCCTATCTCCAAGCCCAAGGCTAGTAACCCTGCTGCTGCTAAGTCACCTCAGTCATGTCTGACTCTGTGTGACCCCATCGACGGCAGCCCACCAGGCGCCCCCGTCCCTGGGATTCTCCAGGCAAGAACACTGGAGTGAGTTGCCATTTCCTTCTCCAATGCATGAAAGTGAAAAGTGAAAGTGAAGTTGCTCAGTCGTGTCCTACTCTTAGCGACCTCATGGACTGCAGCCCACCAGGCTCCTCTGTCCATGGGAGTTTCCAGGCAAGAGTACTGGAGTGGGGTGCCATTGCCTTCTCCACATAGTAACCCTATCCTCCCTTAATTAGGAGTCGGTTTAGAAGAAGCACACGGCCCATCAGATGAAAGGGTTGTCTGCTTATGGGCCTGCTAGCAAATGTCACTTTGTTCTTATGCTTTAGAAATGGTCCCTCTATTTTCAATGTTGGTTCTGCCTGTGATTCTTGAAACTTATATAGTTGTCTTGTCATCAACCTTTAGATGAAGCAAACAAGAGGAAGAACATGGAGCCAAAAGAATTGTTTAGGAACAAAGATTGGAATCTATCTCTGAATTACTTAATATTTAAGATATAATAAATCGTTGTATAGCTTAGTCCATTTAAATTGGATTTTGTATATTTTGCAAGTCAAATCATTTTAATACACCAAGGCAAAGGCATTTGGACTTACTCATAATAGAGCAGACATTGAGGAACCATAGAATTTAATAAGTAAAAGATGAGTGGGAGATTCATCCAACATAGCCTGTGGGGTGGATTCGGGTAGGGGGATGTGGTTAGAAGAAGTTAGTTCATAGACTGTCTAGGTAAGAGGTAATGTAATTCTGAACCAGGATGGCAGCATGAGACAGAAAGCTTAGACTATATATGAAACAATGTTAGAACAAAAGTGGACCAGCAAGAATATCTACAGGTGGTGAGGGGAGAGCCAATAAGGAAAGAAAGAGGAAACAATAGTTATACTCTGAAATGAATGTGTCTTGCTCATTTCTCAATTCTCTGAACTCCCAATTTCTCCAAAATGGACTGTCAGGAACCATAGTTTATGTGGATTTTTGGAGAAGCATCCTACAGATTGGACCACCCAGTGGCACTTTGCTGCAGCCAGCCCAATACGGTGTCTTCACTTTTCCCTCCTGCCCTGTTCCTCTAGGATTATACCCTCTAGTAAAGCAGGAATACCCAAGCTTTAGCCTCAGATTCTGCTTTCAGGGGGAACCCAAAGCCAAAACACTGTCCTAAAATGAAGATTGGATCAAATAATACTAAATTACCTTCCACATTTAAAGTTCTGCGATTCTAATAAACAAAATAATGTACTCTCTAAAAGCACATGCTGCACAGAGGAGGGAAGGTGATTTCCTCTCTCAGGAATGCTATTCAAAGTGAAAGCGTATTTTTACAGAACAACACAGGGCCTCCCAAGTCCCTCTGTTTCACTGACATTTTCTTGAGTTTAATATTTTTTGATTTCCCTGTGTTACTAATCCTAACTCTGAAAATGGTTTTTCCATACTGGGGCATGTATCCTGACGGTTTCATTGTGTTGGCATGTATATACTGCGGTAAGAATTCTGGCACGTTCCGAAAAAGTTCTCAAAAAATATAACCCAATCCTAACTGGATTGACTAATAAAAGTAAAGTAAATGAAATGGAAGGGAGGCGACAGAATCCAAAGTATCAGACATGGATGTGGTGTCATGGTTCAAAGGTCAGCTAAGCAGTTTACACAGTAATCTACATGTCTGACCACTGCCATCAGTCTCATCCACTTCAGGAAGACAGTGAGCACCTCTCACATGGTGGTTACTGAAGTGAACCAAGAACTCAGCCTGAGGATTCCACTCACAGCAATTGTCAGCTCACTGCACAAGCAAATTCCTTGCAGATGAGACTAGTTATGAGAAAGACAACTCTAGGATAGCAGATACTCAGAAATAAAATATCCTTAGCATTGAAAGATTGGATCTCTAAAGGAAAAAATAAATGAAGAGTCAGCATGGATTTCACTCCCCAAAGGTGGCAGATGGGTTTTGCCCTTTAACTTTAGAGATGGCCCAGTCAGATAATGAAATCACTTGACTTAAACTGAATTGATTTGAAGGAGTTTCACCTATTTTTGGTAGCATGGCAATGGTTTTTTTGTTGCTGTTCTTTGGTTTTTTTGTTTTTTTTAGAGTGCCTATGAAATGTGATGCATGGGCTAGATTCACTCATCCAGAATTAAGTAGTAATGTTCTTGTCCCTAACATTCAGTGAAGAGATTACTAGAGAGTAGAGGCAAATCCTGGCTTATATAAGAAGATGTAAACATGCTATTCTCACATGTCTAGTACCTTGGCCATTGAAGGACATGGCTGAGCTGGCAAGAGACATTATTACACAGTGCAGGCATTCACTTAGATACACAGCAAAGCTTTCCTTTTTCTCTGTAAGATTTGGTCTTGTACAAGATTCTCCTTTCTTATCTCTCTTGATCAAAGATCTGGTTTTTTTCACCATAAGCATCTTTGCCACAGACATCTTTGCCCTTTGCCATAAGCATTTATGCATATAACTAAATGGGCAATTTTGTTCTAAAATATAAAAAAGGGATATAGTATTATATTCTTTCTTTTTTATGCTTGCTGTTTCATCTCCTCATTCAGCATCACTATTTTTCTTTTCTGATAAAATTTCTTCCTTTATTAAAGGAGGTGTCAATTTCCAAATAATTAGATGCATAACTGTAACTGAAGTTTGCATTGTGCTGTAAAAGAGTTTTGCATCATTGTTTATGTCACATGACCATTGATAGACACTCCAAAGTTCTATAGGAAATGTGGGTTCAACTCTGCTCCTTTCTCTTCCAATGTAGTGTGTTTCAAAATCAGAAACTAACTTTTACTGAAAAAAAATTAGAAAAGATCAATGAAACTACAAGATAGTTCTATGAAAAGATTAACAAAAATTGATAAATCTTAAGCCATACTTAAGGCTATATATTGTCACCCTGCTTATTTAACTTATAAGTATATAGAGTACATACGTAGAGTAAATCATGAGAAACGCTGGGCTGGAAGAAGCACAAGCTGGAATCAAGATTGCTGGGAGAAATATCAATAACCTCAGATATGCAGATGACACCACCTTTATGGCAGAAAGTGAAGAGGAACTAAAAAGCCTCTTGATGAAAGTGAAAGAGGAGAGTGAAAAAGCTGGCTTAAAGCTCAACATTCAGAAAACGAAGATCATGGCATCTGGTCCCATCACTTCATGGCAAATAGATGGGGAAACAGTGGAAACAGTGTCAGACTTTATTTTGGGGGGCTCCAAAATCATTGGCAGGTGGTGACTGCAGCCATGAAATTAAAAGATGCTTACTCTTTGGAAGAAAAGTTATGACCAACCTAGATAGCATATTGAAAAGCAGAGACATCACTTTGCCAACAAAGGTCCGTCTAGTCAAGTCTATGGTTTTTTCTGTGGTCATGTATGGATGTGAGTGTTGGACTATAACGAAAGCTTAGCACCGAAGAATCGATGCTTTTGAACTGTGGTGTTGGAGAAGACTCTTGAGTCCCTTGGACTGCAAGGATATCCAACCAGTCCATTCTGAAGGAGATTAGCCCTGGGATTTCTTTGGAGGGAATGATGCTAAAAGCTTTAACTCCAGTACTTTGGCCACCTCATGCGAAGACTTGACTCATTGGAAAAGACTCTGATGCTGGGAGGGATTGGGGGCAGGAGGAGAAGGGGACGACCAAGGATGAGATGGCTGGATGGCATCACGGACTCGATGGACAAGAGTCTGAGTGAACTCTGGGAGTTGGTGATGGACAGGGAGACCTGGCATGCTGCGATTCATGGGGTTGCAAAGAGTCGGACATGACTGAGCGACTGAACTGAACTGAAGCCATACTTATCAAGATAAAGAACAGAGAAAGCTCAAATCAGTAAAAATCAGAAATGAAAACAGCGAAGTGACAACCAATAACGCAGAAATGCAAAAGATTACAGGAGACTACTGTGAATAACTGTATGCCAATAAAAACAGACAACCTAAAAGAAATAAAGAAATTCCAAGGAATTCCCAGGACTGCACCAGGAAGCAATAAAAATATAAACAGACTAATTACAAGTAACTAAACTGAATGAGTAATAAAAAAGCAATTCCAACCAAAAAAAATTTTTTTGCAAGTCCAGAACCAGATGTCCTCACAGCTGAATTCTACCAAATATTTAAAGAAGAGTTAACACCTATTCTTCTCTAACTATTCCAAATAATTGCAGAAGAAAGAACATTTCTGAGCTCATTTTACAAGACTAGCACCACCTTGATACCAAAATCAGATAAAGAATTCAAAAAAAGGAAGTTACAGGCCAATATCATTGATAATCATAGATGCAGAAATTCTTAACAAAATATTAGGAAACTCTATGTAACAATACATCAAATAGATCATACACCATGATCAAGTGAGATTTATCCCAGAGATACAAGGATGGCTCAATATGTGAAAATCAATCAATATGATACACCACATTAACAAATCGAAGAATGACAATCACACGGACCTCTCAGTAGATGTAGAAAAAGCTTTTGACGAAAGTCTATATCCATGTATGATAAAAATAATGCAAAAAGAGGTGGACATGAAGGGACTATACCTCAATATAAAAAAAGGCCACCTATGACAAATCCAAAGTTAACATCATATTCAGCCAAAATTTGAAAGCATTTCCTTTAAAATTAGGAACTGGACAAGATGCCTACTCTTTCCACTTTATTTCAATATAGTTTTGGAAGTTCTAGCCACAGTAATCAGACAAGAAAAATAAATAAAAGTAATCCAAGTTTCAAAATGAAGTAAAACTGTCACTGTCTGCAGATGACATAATGCTGCTACTGCTGCTAAGTCACTTTAGTTGTGTCCGACTCTGTGTGACCCCATAGACAGCAGCCCACCAGGCTCCCCTGTCCCTGGGATTCTCCAGGCAAGAACACTGGAGTGGGTTGCCATTTCCTTCTCCAATGCATTTGAGTGAAAAGTGAAAGTGAAGTTGTTCAGTCATGTCCAACTCTTTTCGACCCCGTGGACTGCAACTTAGCAGGCTCCTCCAGCCATGGGAGTTTCCAGGCAAGAGTACTGGAGTGGGGTGCCATTGCCTTCTCCAGACATAATACTATACATAGAAAATCCTAAGGATGGCACAATAAAACTACTAGAGCTCAATTAATTCTGTAAGTTTGCAAGATACAAAATTAATATTACAGAAACCTATTGCATTTTTATATATTAACAATTAAATACCTGAAAAAAGAAATTAAGAAAAATCCCCATTTACAATCACAACAAAAGAGTAAAAGATCTAAGAATAAGCCTACCTTAAGGGATAAAAATGAGCACTCAGAAAACTAAGACACTGACAAAAGAAAATGAAGATTACACACAGAAGGAAAGATACACCAAGTTCCTTAACTGGAAGAATATTTGTAACATGTCTATATTACCCAAGGGAATCTACAGATTCAATACAATCCCTAACAAAATACCAGAAGAAGTCCTCATAAAACTAGGACAAATAATTTTAAAATCTGTACAGAAAAAAAAAAAGAAAAGTGAAAGTCAGTCAAGGGTCGCTCCTTGTGACCCCCTGGACTTTAGCCCACCAGGCTCCTCTGTCCATGACATTTTCCAGGCAAGAATATTGAAGTGGGTTGCCATCCCCTTCACCAGGGGATCTTCTCAACCCAGGGATTGAACCTGGGTTTCCTGCATTGCAGGCAGATTCTTCACCATTTGTGCCACCAGGAAAAGCCCACATAGAAACAAAAAAGACCCTAAATAGCCAAGAGAATCTTGAGATATAAGATCAGAGCTGGAGGTATTATGCCCCCTGACTTCAGACTCTACCAGAGAGCTACAGTAATCCAAGCATAACTGCATAAACTAGACACAAAGATTAGTGGAACAGAATGGAGAACTCAGAAGGAAACCTATATGCTTATGATCAATTAACCCATGGAGACTAACTAAAGGAGACAAGAATATACAATAGAGTGGAGCGAGGTCTCAAGATGGCAGAGGAACAGGACGGGGAGACCACTTTCTCCCCCACAAATTCATCAAAAAATCATTTGAATGCTGAGCAACTTCCACAAAACAACTTCTGAACACTGGCAGAGGACACCAGGCACCCAGAAAGGAAGCCCATTCTCTTCGAAAGAAGATAGGACAAAATATAAAAGACAAAAAGAGTGACAAAAGAGCTAGGGATGAAGACCCATCCCTAGGGAGGGAGTCATGAAGGAAGAGAAGTTTCCACACAGTAGGACGCCCTCTCACTGGCTGCTCTGTGGGGAGTTTTGGAATCTCAGAGGGCAACATAACCAGGAGAAAAAAAAAAAAAAGAAAAACCACAGAATATGCACCTAACTGCAACTGCCAGTGGAGAAGTAGCCCAGACGCTCCCATCTGTCACCAGCAAGCTGGGGCTGGGCAGCGAGGAGCCGGCTGCATCATCAGTGCTTAGAGTAAGGACAAGGCCTGAATGCCCTGAGGACAACCTGAGGGAGTGAACATGAGGTAATATCCCAAACTGCGGGATCACCAGAAGAAAAAAAAAAAGAGGGAGAACTTTCCTGCAAGAGGTTCTAACACACAGCCTGGCCTGCTCACAGAACAAAGGCCTGAGCGAATACCAAAGAGCCCCCGAGGCAGAGAGGCAGGCATGAGATAGCCAGAGCCAGAAAGCAAGGGGCTGCTGCAATCTCGGCCCCCAGAGACAGCATCCTCCACCAAACTGTGAGCAGGCTCCCAGTTGCTAACCACGTCGTCCTGGGATTCTGAATGGTTAACATCGGCCAGGAGGGTCGCAGCCTGAGATCAGCTCCCAGAGGAGACACAAGTCACACCTGAGAGGGTGCTATCACAGCACACCTGGGAAACGGAGCAGCGGGGACCAGGGAGGTGATCAAGACACACAGCCCACCTGGGACAAAGCCCTCGCCAAGCACCTAGTCTCCTGAGCTGCTCACACCAGGGAGGGGCACACAACACATGCCCAGCCGAGTCAGTGCCCTTGCGGAATACCCAAGAACCTGAGCGGCTTAGACCTGTGAAGTGCACGAAAGGCAGGGCCCACTTCAGACAGTGCCATTGGCAAAGCGCCCTGAAGCCTGAGCACTGTAGACACATACACAGTGAGCACTCCCCACACATGCCAATGATATTTGTTTGCATTGTCCCTCCCCACCCACAACACAACTGAACAAGTGAGCCTAAATAAGTAAACACCTTCGCCCGCTTGTGTCAGGGTGGAAATTAGACACTGAAGAGATTT
Organism: Oryx dammah; assembly: GCF_014754425.2. NCBI lineage: Eukaryota > Metazoa > Chordata > Mammalia > Artiodactyla > Bovidae > Oryx > Oryx dammah. The sequence goes on along the minus strand of NW_024070189.1, from coordinate 72,983,017 downwards.
GCAAACAGAGGAAGCAAGATAAAGAAGAGGGAACCGCTCTGGAAGTGACAGTGCAAGAGATTAAAACCCTGTAGTTAACATTGACTAAGCATTGGAGGGGGCTTATAGACCTTGAGAACAAGTAGAAGCTGGAACAAGGAGCTATCTGAAAATGAACTGACCCCACACTGCCCACAACAGCTATATATATATATTTTTTACTATTATCACCTTTTAATTTTTTTCAAATTTAAGTTATTATTCCTTTAATTTTCATTTTTATAATCTATTACCATGCAAAAAAGTCCTTTTTAAAGCAAATTTCATATATACATTTTTTTTTGTGATTTTGTTTTCTATTTTTTATATTGTATTTTTAAGAGTCGAACCTCTATTCTGGATTTTTAATCTTTGCTTTTTTGTATTTGTTATCAATTTTGTACCTTTAAGAATCTAATCTTCAGTATCCATTTTCACTTAGAAATGTGATCACTGGCTTGATTGCTTTCTCCCCTTTTCACTCTCCTTTTTCTCCCCCAGGTCAACCCTATGTCCTTCCTCCTCCTTTTCTTCTCTACATAACTTCTGTTAAACTCTCTGGGTGTTCTAGGCTGTGGAGAACACTTATGGAACTGGTTACTGGCTAGATTGCTCTCTCCTCTTTTGACTCCCCCTCTTCTCCTCCTGGTCACCTCTATCTCCCTCCTCCCTCTTCTCTTCTCTATGTAACTCTGTGAACCTCTCTGAATGTCCCTCACTGTGGAGAACTGTTTCACCATTAACCTAGATGTTCTATCATCTGTGCTGTAGGGATGGAGAAGTCCTGAGGCTACTGTAAAAGAAAGACTGAAAGCCAGAGGCAGGAAGTTTAACTCCAAAACTTGAGAACATCAGAGACCTCCTGATTCCAGGGAACAGTAATAGACAAGAACTCACCAAAAGCCTCCATATGTACACTGAAACCAAGCTCTACCCAAGAGCCAACAAGCTCCAGTGCAAGATATACCTTGCTAATTCTCCACCAAAGCAAGAATACAGCCCTGAGCATTAAAAGACAGGCTGCCCAAAGCCATGTCAAGCCCATAGACACCCCAAAACTCACTACTGGATCCTTCATTGCACTCCAGAGAGAAGAGATCCAGATCCACCAACCAGAACACAGACACAAGCTCCCCTAACCAGGAAACCTTAACAAGCCACTACTCAAACCCCACCCACAAGGATCAGGCTCCACAATAAAGAGGAAACACAAACTTCCAGCCTACAGAAAGGGCACCCCAAACACAGCAATCTAAATAAAATGAAAAGGCAGAGAAATATTCAGCGGGTAAAGGAACATGATAAATGCCCACCAAACCAGACAAAAGAGGAAGAGATAGGGAGTCTACCTGAAAAAGAATTTAGAATAATGATAGTAAAGATGATACAAAGTCTTGAAAACAAAATGGAGCTAGAGATAAATAGGCCAGAGAAAAAGATTGAGAAGATGCAGGAAATGTTTAACAAGAAACTAAAATAAATAAATAAAGAGTCAATCAATAATGAATAATTCAATAACTGAGATCAAAAGCACTCTGGAGGGAACCAGCAGTAGAATAACTGAGGCAGAAGATAGGATAAGTGAGGTGGAAGATAGAATGGGGGAAATAAATGAAGCAGAGAGGAAAAAAGAATTAAAAGAAATGAGGACAACTTCAGAGACGCCTGAGACAATGTTAAATGCCCCAAGATTGAATCATATGTGTCCCACAAGAAGACGACAAAAGAAAGAGCATGAGAAAATACTTGAGGAGATAATAGTTGAAAACTTCCCTAATATGGAGAAATTGCCACCCAAGTCCATGAAACACAGAGAGTCCCAAACAGGATAAACCAAAGCAAAATACCCTAAGACACATATTAATCAAACTACCAAAGAGCAAATATTAAAAGCTGCAAGGGAAAGTCAAAAAATAACATACAAGGGGATCCCCATATGGGTAACGGCTGATCTTTCACTAGAAACTCTTCAGGCCAGAAGGGAATGGCAGGGCATACTTAAAGTGATGAAAAAGAAAAACCTACAATCCAGATTACTATACCCAGCAAGGATCTCATTCAAACCTGAAGGAGAAATCAAAAGCTTTACAGACAACAAAAGCTGAGAGAACTCAGCAGTACCAAACCAGCTATTCAACAAATGCCACAGGATCTTCTCTAGACAGGAAACACAGAAAAGATTTATAAACTTGAACCCAAAACAACAAAGTAAATGGCAGCAGGATCATACTTATCAATGATTACCTTAAATGTAAATAAGTTGAATGCCCCAAGCAAAAGGCAAAGACTGGCTGAATGGATACAAAAACAAGACCCCTATATATGCTGTCTACAAGAGACCCACCTCAAACCAAGGGACACATACAGACTGAAAGTGAAGGGCTGGAAAAAGATAGTTCATGCAAATGGAGACCAAAAGAAAACAGGAGTAGCAACACTCATATCAGATAAAATAGATTTTGAAATAAAGGCCATGAAAAGATCAAAGAAGGACACTACATGATGATACAAAAGATTAAGAAGAAGATATAACAATTATAAATATATATGCACCCAACATAGGAGCACCTCAATATGTAAGGCAAATGCTAACAATTATGAAATGGGAAATTAATGGTAACACAATAATAATGGGAGACTTTAATAACCCACTCACACCTATGGATTGATCAACCAAATAGCAAATTAGCAAGGAAACACAAGCTTTAAATGATACAAAGGACCAGTTAGACCTAACTGATGTCTATAGGACATTTCACCCCAAAACAATGAATTTCACCTTTTCCTCAAGTGCACATAGAACATTCTCGAGGATAGGTCACATCCTGGGACATAAATCTAGCCTTGGCAAGTTCAAAAAAAATAAAAATCATCTCAAGCGTCTTTTCTGATATCAATGTGGTTAGATATCAACTACAGAAAAAAAAAAAAAAACTACTAAAAACACAAACATGTGGAGGCTAAACAACACACTTCTGAATAAGCAACAAATCAAGCAAGAAATTAAAAAGGAAACCAAATATGCATTGAAACAAATAAAAATGAAAATACAACAACCCAAACCTATGGGATTCAGTAAAATCAGTGCTAAGAGGAAGATTCATAGCAATACAAGCTTACCTCAAGAAACGAGAGAAAAATCAAATAAATAACCTAACTTTACACCTAAACTATCTAGAAAAAGAAGAAATTAAGAATCCCAAAGTTAGTAGAAGGAAAGAAATCATAAAAAATCAGAGCAGAAATAAATGAAAAAGAAAAAAAGGAGACTATAGCAAAAATGAACAAAACTAAAAGCTGGTTCTTTGAGAAGATAACTAAAATAGACAAACCATTAGCCAGATTCAAAAAGAAAAAAAGAGAGAAGAATCAAATCAACAAAATTAGAAATGAAAATGCAAAAATCACCACAGATAACACAGAAATACAATAAGTGAATACTATCAACAATTATATACCAATAAAGTGGACAACTTGGAAGAAATGGACAAATTCTTAGAAAAGTATAACCTTCCAAAACTGAACCGGGAAAAAATAGAAAACCTTAACAGACCCAACACAAGCATAGAAATAGAAACTGTAATAAAAAATCTTCCAACAAACAAAAGCCCAGGACCAGATGGCTTCACAGGTGAATTCTACCAAAAATTTCGAGAAGAGCTAACACCTATCCTACTCAAACTCTTCCAGAAAATTGCAGAGGAAAGTAAACTTCCAAACTCATTCTATGAGGCCACCTAATACCAAAACCAGACAAAGATGTCACAAAAAAGGAAAACTACAGGCCAATATCACTGATGAACATAGATGCAAAAATCCTCAACAAAATTCTAGCAAACAGAATCTAACAACATATTTAAAAAGATTATACACCATGATCAAGTGGGCTTTATCCCAGGGATGCAAGGATTCTTCAGTATTCACAAATCAATCAATGTGATACACCACATTAACAAACTGAAAGATAAAAACCGTATGATTATCTCAATAGATGCAGAGAAAGTCTTTGACAAAATTCAACACCCATTTATGATCAAAACTCCCCAGAAAAAAAAAAAAAAAACTCCCCAGAAAGCAGGCATAGAAGAAACATACTTCAATATAATAAAAGCCATATATGATAAATCCACAGCAAACATTATTTTCAATGGTAAAATATCAAAAGCATTCCCCCTAAAGTCAGGAACAAGACAAGGGTGCCCTCTCTCACCACAACTATTCAACATAGTTTTGTTAGCCAGAGCAATCAGAGAAGAAAAAGAAATAAAAGGAATAGAGATTGGAAAAGAAGAAGTAAAATTCTCACTGTTCACAGATAATATGATCTTCTACATAGAAAACCCTAAAGACACCACCAGAAAATTACTAGAGCTAATTAATGAATATAGTAAAGTTGCAGTATATAAAATTAATACACAGAAATCCTGTGCATTCCTATACATTAACAATGAGAAAACAGAGAAATTAAGGAAACAATCCCATTCACCATTGCAATGAAAAGAATAAAATACTTAGGAATAAATTTACCTAAAGAAACAAAATACCTATATATTGAAAACTATAAAACACTGAGGAAAGAAATCAAAGATAACACACATAGATGAAGAAATATATCATGTTCATGTATCAGAAGAATCAATATAGTGAAAATGGGTATACTACCCCAAAGCAATCTATAGATCCAATGCAATCCCTATCAAGCTACCAGTGGTATCTTTCACAGAACTAGAACAAATAATTTCACAATTTATATGGAAACACAAAAAACCTCAAATAGCCAAAGCAATCTTGAGAAAGAAGAATGGAACTGGAGGAATCAACCTGCTTGACTTCAGACTATATACAAAGCTACAGTCATTTTGGTACTGGAACAAAGACAGAGATATAGATCAGTGGAACAAAATAGAAAGCCCAGAGATAAATCCACACACCTATGGACACCTTATCTTTGACAAAGTAGGCAAAAATATACAATGGAGAGAAGACAATCTCTTTAAAAAGTGGTGCTGGGAAAACTGGTCAATCACCTGTAAAAGAATGAAACTAAGACACTTTCTAACACCATACACAAAAATAAACTCAAAATGCATTAAAGATTAAAATATAAAACCAGTAACTATAAAATACCTAGAGGAAAACATAGGCAGAACACCTGACATAAATCACAACAAGATCCTCTATGACCTGCCTCCCAGAGTAACGGAAATAAAAGCAAAAACAAATAGGACCTAATTAAACTTAAAAACTTTTGCACAATGAAGGAAACTATAAGCAAGGTGCAAAGACAGACTTCAGAATGGGAGAAAACTTTAGAAAATGAAGCAACTAACAAAGAATTAATCTCAAAAATACACAAGCAGCTCAGGCAGCTCAATACCAGAAAAAAATAAATGACCCAATCAAAAAATGAGCCAAAGAACTAAACAGACATTTCTCCAAAGACATACAGATGGCTAACAAACACATGAAAAGATGCTCAACATCACTCATTATCAGAGAAATGCAAATCAAAACCACAATGAGGTACCATCTCATGCCAATCAGAATGGCTGCTATCAAAAAGTCTACAAACAATAAATGCTGGAGAGGGTGTGGAGAAAAGGGAACCCTCTTACTTACACTGTTGGTGGGAATGCAAACTAGTACAGCCACTATGGAGAACAGTGTGGAGATTCTTTAAAAAGCTGGAAATAGAACTGCCATACAACCCAGCAATCCCACTGCTGGGCATACACACCAAGGAAACCAGAACTGAAAGAGACACATGTACCCCAATGTTTATTGCAACACTGTTTACATAGCTAAGATTTGGAAGCCACATAGATGTCAGTAGGCAGACGAATGGATAAGAAAGCTGTGCTACATATACACAATAGAATATTACTCAGCTATTAAAAAGAACACATTTGAGTCAGTTCTAATGAGGTGGATGAAACTGGAGCCTATTATACAGAGTGAAGTAAGTCAGAAAGAAAATCACCAATACAGTATATTAAGGCATATATATGGAATTCAGAAAGACAGTAACAACGACCCTATATGTGAGACAGCAAAAGAGACACAGATGTAAAGAACAGACTTTTGGACTCTGTGGAAGAAGGTGAGGGTGGGATGATTTGAGAGAATAGCATTGAAACATGTATATTACCATATGCGAAATAGATGACCAGTCTAAGTCTGATGAATGAAACAGGGCACTCAAAGCCGATGCACTGGGACAGCCTAAAGGGATGGGATGGGGAGGTATGTAGGAGGGAGGTTTGGAACTGGGGGACACATGTTACAGCTGTGGCTGATTCATGTCAATGTATGGCAAAGACCACCACAATATTGGAAAGTAGTTAGCCTCCAATTAAAATAAATAATTATTTTTAAAAGAATATACAATAGAGGAAAGATAGTCACTGCAATAAATAATGCTAGGAAAACTGTCTTAAATGAAATTAGAATATTATCTAACACTTTTTACATAAATAAATTCAAAATGGATTAAAGACCCAAATCTAAGACTGGAAACCATAAAACTCCCAGAAGAAAACATAGCTAGAATGCTCTTTAACATAAACCACATTTTTTTTTTTTTTTGCCTCCTAAGGTAAGGGAAATGAAAGCAAAATAAATAGGATCTAACTAATTAAGCTTAAATGCTTTATACACCAGTGGAAACCATCATCATCATCAACAACAAAAGACAACCTACTGAATGGGAGAAAATATTTGCAATGATAGAATATGAGGGGTTGATATCTAAAATATATAAACAGCTCATATAGCTCAAAACCCAATAAACAAACAACCAAGAAAAATGGGCAGAAGACATATATAGACATTTTTTCAAAGAGGACATGCAGATGGCCAATAAGCACATGAAAAAATGCTCAGTATCACTAATCAAGAGAAACACAAATTAGAACTACAATGAGATATCACCTCACATCTTTCAGAATGGCTATCATCAAAATAATTACACATAACAAAAGTTGGTGTGGATGCGATGAAAAGGGATCCTCATACACTGTTGAAAATAAAAGTCACTCTGTTAGTGGGGTGTAAATTGGTAAAGCCACTGTGGAAAACAGTATGGATATTACTCAAACAAAAAACCTACCATATGACTTAGCAATTTTACTCTGGTTATTTATCCAAAAAGCATATAAAAAACAAGAAGACTAATATTAAAAGATACATGCACTCCAATGTTCATAGCATTATTTAGAACTGCCAAGATATTGAAGCAACCTGAGTGTCCCTCAACAAGAAGAATGGATAAACTGTGGTGTGTATATATAATGGAATTCTACTCAGTCATAAAAAGGAATCAAAATTTGCTTTTTGTAACGACATGGATGAACTCAGTATTATGCTGCTTGAAGTAAGAGAAAGACAAATACCATGCAATGTCATTTATACGTGGAATCTAAAAATTAAAGCCAACTAGTAAATGAGCAAAAAAATAAAGAGACTCAAGATATAGAGAACAAACCAGTGGTTACCAGTAGGGAGAGGGAAGAGGGAGGGACAAAACAGAGGTAGGAGATGAAGAAATACAAACTAGTATGTTTAAAATAAATAAGCTACAGCCAATATTTTTTAATAGCTATAAATGAAATATAACTTAAAAAAATGTGAATCACTATGTTGTACACCTAAAACTTACATAATATTGTACATCATTAACTAAACCTCAATAAAAATAAAACTTTGGGGGAAAACCACTGTCATCTGTCAGCTCAATAAAACCATCAATAATATCCATAACTAAAAGAAACGCTAATGTGCTTCAATCAATCGAAACCAAACTGTCAACCAAGTTGTGTATCTTTTGTAGCAAAATTGCCTTACAGCCAATTGGTCATGCAGTGAAAATGTCTGTGATGAAGATGTTTGTGTCAAAAATTTTATGGCAAGATGCTTAAAGTACCTAGAAATAGTAAACTGATTCATAGCAATGTGAATGATGATCACATATTCTAATGTTGTATAACCCTGATAATGGTAAGATGGGTAATTTATAACTTCTCCCAGGAATATGTGCAGTTTTTTTTCCTATTTAATATATATATATATTAATACATATATATATTCCAACTGTAGAATTGTAGGCTTAACAAGTAGAAGAAGAAGAAATCTGGGGATAATCCAGGTGCCATATTCCCTAAAATAATATCAAGAAGTCCATTGTCCTATCTGGCCTTCACATTCTACACCATTCACTTTATTAGTGCCTTTCTGAATGGCAAAGACCAACCTGACTGCAAAAGAACCACTATACAAAAGATTCAAATAAGCAGAATGGATGTTTTCACTCAACCCTAAGAATTCTTCACAGGAGAAAGAGGGAAATGATGTGATTAGCCTACTATCATGCAATTTTCCTTGTAAACAGAGCCTTTCTCAGGTGTTCCTTCCTTCCTTCCCACCTCCACTTCTCTTGTGGGCCCCCAGTATCAGACTCAAGTGAGAGGGAGCCAAGCTAACAGGAGGCCAGAATCCAGGCAAGGGGCCTAAGATGAGCAGGAGAGCACTGACAGATGATAAAGAAAGAGCTGGATTTGATAACAAGCCAAGTTCAAGTCTGAGAACCAGAGACTCCGTAGGAACTTAAGTCAGGAAATATTCAATACTTATTCAGTCATTATAGACTTGACCATGGGGACCCAAAAATAAAGATAAAATGTTTTCCTGTCTTTCCGGGGATAGTGGAATAGCTCCTCAAATCAAGGCCCAAACTCCAGAGAAGAATGGTTGGGCCCTGACAACTGCTGACTGGTACTACAAACCCAAAGGAGTAAACATTCCCTGAAAGTTTTTGTTTTCTATTGTACCTTACTTTTAGTGAAACGGTCTTTGATATTCCTTAAAATGTTTATCCTGTTTTATTTACAGTTTCCAAGGTGTGTTCAGGACATTTCTGTGTGGGTATTTGAAGCTGAGAATGATACCCTCTCTAGTATTCCTTTGGAAAGGCCATCTCTGTCACTGATTTTCAAGTCGAATGTATTCTATTTTTTAAAGGAAAATGTGTTTTCCTCTTTTAATCCTGCAGCCTTCAACTCATTTCACAAAATGTGAACCTTCCTTCATCATGTTGCATACTGGCTCCAAGAAATGTCATCAGAATTGCAAAGTTATTCAGTGTCTTGTGACTGTTTTGCAGTATTTACCCAAGTCTCCTTGCAGATCTACCCATGAATAAATTTTGCATGCTCTATAAAGCTAACTGTGTTCTCAGATATTGCCATTCATAGTTTTATGAGATACTAATTGCAAGAAGTGGATGTTTTGCCTGTCACATATATGTCCTTGTTGATTCTAGAATATTTTACTGTGGAAAACAGCTAAATGGGCATAAAAACAGCACGGAAACCCAGCAGTTGCCAGCAGGGAATGACATGCTTAATTACCTCTGGCTGTTGTCCTTTCAACAAAAGAGATAACCTCTGTATCATTAAAAACACACCTACATATATGAATTCTTCCCAACACTAATCATGTCTAAAATGCAAGGAAGTTTGCAGTTCTATCAAATCTATGATCTCTTTACTTCTGGTCTCACTCTGGGAGACAGCTCAGGATTTATGTCTAAGCTCAGCATTAATACCTCTCTCATCAGCACTCTTGACTCATGGAAATGACCAGGAGCTGTTGCTATGTAAGTACAGGGCTCATCAGTGCGCCTAACTGGCTTGCTTCCCAGATGGTCCTGCCATCTGTTGGAAACACAAACCAGTAGAAACAGAAGGTAGGCTAAAAAATGCACTTTTCCTCATGTCTTCAAAAAAGTGCATTGATCATGCTTTAATAATTAGCCATGTAAACAGGTCTTAAATCATGGCCTCAAATATTATAATAAACATTGCTTATTTGTTTGTTTGTTTCCCTGCTGGAAGGAAGCTCGGCCTCATGATATATTTAAAGAAAGCATCATTCTCTTTGTCTCCCAGTTCCATAAAATGCAACATGGTCCACTGAAAGAATAAATCATAGGAAGCAAAAGGCAAAATGAGAGAATAATTTTTGCAGAAAGAAGAGGTCAATTAAGAGAGAAGGAATGAAAGGAAAAGCAGTTTGTGAGCAAGGCAAGAAGTGTTTAATTTCTCTTACCCTGTGGTACAGAGCTCTTGGTAAAAGTCACTGCTGGAATTTAGGTGTATATCACAGGATAACAGTTGATTCAGTATCATGCAGACGCAATAAACAGTGTTTTTCAGCATTAATTTTCTGAACTACAGGAAAAATAAGTTGTATTAGGCTTTACTCCTCCCCAAAATATGCTAAAAGTAGATAAATAATCAGAGCCCTAGACCAGGAGTTCTCAAATTTCAGTGTGTATCAGAATCAGCAGAGATGGCCCAGCAGAGATGGTCTATTGCAGAGTTTTATTCAGTACAGGGCCCAAGAATTTCGATTTCTCACAAGTTCCCAGGTGAAGCCATGTTGCTCTCCTGTACTATAAAGCACAAAAAGCAAGATAGTGAGAATTCGGAGAAGGGAAAGACTTATGCAGGCAGAAAGAGAAAGCCTCTGAGGATTACAGTCTTAGAGCTGAATGGGATATTAGTGTTAGTTGCTTCTAAATGCAACTCCCCCCAATTAACAAGTTGTAAAACGGAAGCCCTTGGGATCCCCTGACTTGCTTAGAGTCGCTTATTGGTCAGTTCAAAAAAGGGGCAGGTGAAAAGCTTGGCTTTTACCATGACTCTTAGGAATAAAAACAAACCAGAAATTTATAGCAAAATTTATATGCTAGTTGCATGCACTATCTCTAGATGTTTTTCTTGTCAGAAAAATTTAGGACAATGCTCAAAGCTTGGGGGTGGAGGTGGCAAGAGCCTGAGCCCTGACCCCTGGAAGATCATGCCCTTCTGGATCAGGGAAGAATAAGTATCCTAAGCGGGCCCCTTTGCCTGGTGAGGGGAGGAATTCAGAGGGGGATCTGGCAGAGGAAGATGCTGATGAGTTGATTCATCTGCCACTTTTAGTGTCACTCTCCATTGGGTCTTCCTTTTCACAGGGAACTGCAAAAGGGCACAGCCCTGTTCCTGTTATAAATTGCCCAGGGCCTGGTGCTCTGACTGTCCCAAAGTGCTGCAGTAATTTGTCCAGCAGCAATCAATTCCCATCTGAGTGGAGGATGCTGATGCTGAGCCAGATGGCCAGGGAGCACCACTGGCATCCCGCAAAAGTACCTAGAGCATCTTTATAAATGCCATTTCCCTAAAATACCGAATACCAAGATGCTACTGCTTTTAAGAGTAAAATGCTTGCTACCAACAAACCCTGAAAGTGTGTTATGCAGACTAGCAAAACTTTGTCAAATGTATCTAGCTTTGCAGAATAAGAAATTCCCTTTTGTTACTAACATGAGGATTCATTTACATGGAAGGGATTCCTTAACAGTCAAAGCTCATTTTTCCACTAATCAACCATTACTTAAATTTTGGTTCTGCATGAACCACACGCCCCTCATGTAACTTCGAACAGCAAAGGTTGAGTAAATGCAGTCATAAAATTCCATCATGCTGTGCAGCTCTCAGGCGGGCCGAGCAAACCCAGGGACAAGAAACAGGCAGGAGACTATGGCAGAGGCTACCACAGTTCAGCCGTGTCCTAAGTTGTTTCCATTTGAAAACACTTAAACGTTGGAGACATAATGAGCCCTTGTTGCTGGTTGCTATTTCTGAGTGGTTCTGAGAGGCCCAGGCTCTCTAAGGGCACATCTGGTCACACTAATGGCTCTCAAAAGGCAGAGTATTGCCCTGTCTGGCAGAACCTGCGGAGACAGGAGGAGGGCACCTCTTGCACCCCAGGGGCGTCCAGCTCATCACACAACCGTCTGTGGTCCTGGCCATTTGCCTATGCAGAGAAGGGCACTGGAGCAGAGGCCAGGGGCTGAAGGTCAGCCCAAGGCATGGCTTTAATGAAAGGTCAGCTGGAAGCCACACCAAACAGCAGCTTGAGTCTACAAAGCCACTCAGCAAGGTAACTTGGAGGGTATCTGTCACAATCCTTTCCCCTGACGCTAAGCCCTTGATATGCCTGGAGAGAAGCCTTTGAAGTATTTTAAAATATTTACTGTCTACCTCTCATGTTGCCCTTAAACAGATCTGAAACCATGACACAGGGCTCGTCTCTCTCCTCTCCTGTGTCCACATGACAGCTGTCCAGGCCACCCCACATACTGAAGACGGGAGACGATTGCCTTCCCAAGCTCTGGGTGGGCAGAAACAAACAATTCATGTGTCATCCCATGAAGTCAAGCTCTGGAGCCCAGCGAGCCACTCACCTCCAGCCACTCTCAGAATCACTCTATGGCCTGAACTGCTCAGGAGATGGAGCACGGTAACATGGGTCTGTCATACACTGTGAAATTCCCAGATGTCAGAGTTTGCATCACATTTCATGGATAAATTGAAAGCCATTACATACTTTTAAAAATGCATTAATGTTCCTTCGATTGGCCCAATTGTATTATTTTTTTAGTTTTTTAAAGGAAAACATTTTAAAGTGATTTTTAGACCACTGAATAAAGCATATTATATACTTGGGCAGATTTCCAATTTGCCACCAAGGGAATGAAGCTATAAAATAAAATAAATTAAATAAAAATCAACATACTCAAACAATATATAAGGCACTCTCAAGACCTAAAACATAGTAATCCAGACACAGCCAGAGCCTCTATTATCTGGAGTGGGTTAGATGATAAACCAGCATCAAGATGAGCTAGTGAACAGAGAAAATCCGAGCTGAAACAGCTCTTCCCCACCACGCTGTTCCCAAGGAGAAGAGAAGGCTCAACTTACACCAAGGATTCATCAGCCCCATAGCAGAGCTAACTAGGCTCTGAAGAAGATTCATTCAGTGTAACCAGAATCTCCTTCTTACATATCAACCAGAAGGTCTTTGCAGCTTATTTAATTTACATTCTTATTTATATATTCTCAGTGTACCCTACATGATTCATTCATTTTAGAAGTGAATGTTAATTAAGTACCCCTAATGGGCATGTTATTGGACTACAGAGAGGTGCAAAGACTCATCACTTAACTGTTAGTTTCAAAGGTAGGATGCATGTGCCCACCATCTCCTGTTCAGGTCCTGCTTGCTAGAGTCATCCTGTGGCTCCCATCTCTCCGCCTCCAGGGGTCCTGTGATGTTCCTCCCACTCTTCTTCTCAGAGTACTCACAATCTCTGGGGTTTTTTCCCTTCCAAGTTCCTTAGCCCCAACTGTTCTGAGAAACCAGATGTTATCAAATAAATGAAGGGTAAACTAAGGCCAGCGACCCAGTGTCAGCTCAGTAAATATTTGGTGGATGAATGAATGAATAGGCGAATGAGAGAAATAGAGGCCATATTAGGAGTGATCTTATGGTCTAAATGAGATAGGTAATACCAGTGCATATGTTTAATAAGGTAGCCAGAGATGCCGTGATACTGAAAGCGGTAGAAATCAACTGATTGTGGTGTTTGGTAACTCGAGGAATAGATACAAGTTTCCAAAACTGGGGACCAAAGCAAAACACCTTGTGAAAATAAGAACAGTGGACACCATAAAGTCCACTGCGCTGCCTGGAGCCAGCCCATTGAGTTCCATTGCTCAGGATGCACAGATTATTCCCGTCAGTTCCATAGATCAAAGATAAATTGAAGGATAACCATCAAATCGACCATAAGATCCTCTGGGAGAAGTTTACACACAAAACTGGAAAAGGTGACAAAGAGAGGTCTTAACCATGGAAGAAGTCACAGAAGGCCCATTGAAACTGAATTCCAGGTGTCTCCATACCTGGGACTTTCTAGAAGTTATTGAGTTTGCTTTATTTTTAAATTTTTAAATGCTTCTGAAATGTTTTGTTTACTGTGTTGAATGTAGCCTTTTTATAGCAGTCTATTATTTTTTTAAATGGGGCTCCCCTGGGGGCTCAGTGGTAAAGAATCCACCTACCAAGGCAAGAGACACGAGTTCAATCCCTGGGTTGGGAAGATTCCCTGGAGAGGGGACTTAGCAACCCACTGAAGATTTCCTGCCTGAAGAATTCCATGGACAGATGGGCTACAGTTCATGGGGTCACAAAGAGTCGGACATGACTGAAGTAACTAAACAACAAACAACAAAAAGGAAAAAGTGACACATCAAAAGGAATTAAGTGCAAGCAAATTATAGAGAAAATGGTCAGATCAAGCCCAGTTTAATTGTTTAGTCTGGAATTACTTCAAGGAACGCTCGTTTTGAGACCTGACACACACTGCCACCATCGAGCACTTCAAACCATGAAGGCCTTATCTAGACAAGACAGCAGAGAATTTCATGCACTCAAGCTCTTGAGTTAGAATGGCTGGATTCATACTACCTTGGCGCTTACTGGCTATAGGAACTTGGGCAAAGTAGTAACTCCAATTTTCTGTTCTTCTGGTTCCCAACTGTAACAGGTATACCTACTGCATAAGGACATGGTGAGGACAACGTAAGATGATTATGCAAAGCACTTAGACCAACAATTTCTCAATAAATATTAGCCATTATTATTATTTAAAAATACATGGGTGATATCTCACACAGGGAAACCAACAAATTCTTCCAGTGACTTGTTGAAGGTATACTTCAACTTGCTTGGTTCCCTGCAGTTTTATCCTTCTCAAGTCCTTCCTGAGCAAAGACTGTCTAGTTAATGAATGATTTCACAGAGCTCTGTAATAAATGCGTCACCAGTACACTGAACAGCCAGTAACACACAGGTCCTGAGGGAAGTGTTCTTTGTACAGACAGAGAGAGTTTGGGGAATAATTTTTTTTTACACATATACACACACACAAAAATACACAGTGGAATATGGAAGAAAACCCCCAGAGAGCCTGTGGATATGAAACAATTAGATAATACTTACGGAAATTGCTTTCAATCATCCATATAAGAAGCCATCACAAAATTTTAAGTAGAAAAGTTAAAAATGTAAAATGTATATGTTAATTTCTTAATTAAGGTCTCATACTCTAGAGGGAAGCCTCATTTCTCTTTTTGGGAGAAGAAATTAATGTATGTTTGTTGAGTAGTGTGATAATATAAATTATAATCATGCCTTTCAACCCATTCCATGTGGTGATGGTGAGCAAATCTCTGTAGAGGACTGTCATTTACAACTCAATGGGTTTCACTGAGGCTAAAAGCTTTACATTAAAGTAAGCCAAAGACAAATTCAGAAAACGGTTTTAAGGAATTTGTTTTAAAATGGGTGAGATAACAATAGACAAAGTAACAGTAATTTCATAAATCTGTCTTGAAAGAAAGCTAACATACTTTTCAAATGGGACAGAAATTGGAAAGTCTCCAGCAGACGGATAGCATTTTTTGCTTCTCAAAATCAAAAAAATGGGGGAAGTCACTTTCATAAAAGCAGAAGAAAAAAATTTCAGACTGAGATCAAAGCCTTCAAGCTTGAATCTAGAAGGAATTTTAATTCCCAAACAAGCGAGAATGATTTTAAAATATTTTAATCATTCCTACCTTTAACAACGGGAACCTGCTCCAAAGCCAAAAGGAAAAAAAAGTATCTCATATGATTTTGTTCCTGTCTCCAAAGTGATCATTTTTCAAGTACTCTAGAAGAGTTAAATGAGGGCTGTTACAGAATCTCACACAGGATCATCAACAATATAAATGCAGAAAAGAATCTCAATTACTGAAGGAAACTTCCAGCTGTGGGCAATTAAATATTTACCATATTAACAATGAGAAGCTTCCAAATGTGGGGAAAAAAAAAAAAAAAAAAAGAGGCAATTCGCAGAACTTACAACTTCAGTGGAAACAATAGTGTAATCAAACTTCTGACCCAGAGACTTCATGAAATAGCTGTGTTGGGTTATCAGATGCCCTTGCCTCTGGATCAAACGCTGTATAAACTCAAAGATCATTCTGAGTACCAGAATGGTTTTTCGTAAGTTTTCATGACCAGGGAACATTTAGAAATGTCAGCTGCTTACAGGAATCCAGTAGTAGTGGTGGGAGTTTTTTTTTCCACTCTCCCTCCCCACAATTCACATGTAGGTGGAGGAAATAGAATTCCCTAGGTAAACAACCTCTAACTAGCCTTGCCTTAAGTGCCTCAGGCTAAAATTTTCATTTCCCTTCTTTTCTTTATGGCAGTACTCCCCATTTAAGTGACTAATAAAGTAAGCACTTTTCCTGAGTTCTTTATTTTTTTTTACCCAGTTACTCTTGAACACTGTAAAATAAAAGCTACAGTAATTCTAAACATTTGCAGGCTTGAGCTGCAAATAATACAAGTCTAAAATACATGCTCTGGGAACAAGTTATTTTGAAGGAACAGCCATGTATATTACGAGTAGCTTTCAGTGGACAATTCCTCTGTATATGTAAGTATAAGGGGGTCCCAAACCTACTCACACCACAGTTTATATAGGTCCTTTAATTTGTGAATGAACAATCTACTTTTCTTACTGAGCCCCTACTGGCTAGTTAGAAAATTGAGTTCAGGAAAGCTATTCAATTTAAAATATATTTTGGCCCATTCTTTTTTAAAAAAAGAAATCCTTTAAAATAATGTTATTTCATCTTTTTCAAGTGTTCTAGATTTGGCCCCTTCATCAGCACTGCCAGGCATGTCTGAGGTACAGGGCTAGATAAGGGCAAGGGCTTCTAAAACCGTCTTGTGAAGAGAAGAGCGGGCTTCCCCTGGCAGAGTCCTTTGCTCCTCCCAAATCTAGCACAGTGATGGGTGGCCGTACTGCTTCCTTCTCTTGGCTTGGCAGGGGCTCTGGTTTTGGTCAAGGGGACATAACCTGGGCTCTTCTGTGCACAGACACACACACAGTCTTGGACCAACCTCCATTTCCTCTCCCAACTGAGTGTTCGACTCTGTCCCTTGGCCATATGATCGCATTGCTCTTAACCAAGGCAGGCCCCATGACACTAACATGGCTTCACCTCTGCTGTGTGCCTACACACACTCCGGGGAGTAAGAACACAGCAGTCTCTGCCACACTCTACAGAAGCAGAAAGGCCTGGGAGACGGCCTCTCCAGAGCCACCTCGCTTACGTGTCACGAGGCAGTCGATAGACTCTCCCTCCCAGGATCCCATCGCAAATGGATGGAGACTTCCTGTCCTGCTTCTCCTGGCCCCCAGCTCCATGGTCGGGTCTTAAGGGCCATGGTAAGGAGGGGTATTCTCCCTACCCCTTTTGTGAGATCTACAACCTCTCACTTAACCTATTCTAATCCTTTGTTTCTCTTTGTGGAAGGAACAGAGTCATACACGTTCTTTGTATACTGCACTGTCCTTGTGAGAAAAGAATGATTTCCTGGGGCTGAAAGCAATTTGTAGATGACAAATACAGGACATGGTAAGCCTCTTTCCTCTCAAAATATAAAATTGGTCATTCTACATTGGAAACACATAAAGCCAGGTGTGTGACATAAGCATTTACTCTCACTCTATTTGCAGAGTTTTGTCTCCAGAATCTGGATCTTTACTTAGAGAATCTTAGAGTCATCAGATCAGAGATTATCTCCGACCGGGGTGTTCTAGCAACTACTAGTTCACTAGAAAGTCAACTTCCCACAGTACATTAAAACAATTATCTTGTGCCTTCAAACCAGCACAAAAAGAGAAATGGATACCAGTGAGCACCCTTATGTTTAGGGGGTTCACTGCTAAGAAACTGACTTCAGGTCAGGTCCCAGTCGCCACTGACTATGTTCCAGCAGTCATGGTCATTTGGGGTTAAAGAATGTAGGAATAAATGATTAAAGGAATGCTATTTCAGGAGACCTATGTTTCACACAGTGGAGCAAATCACAGCTCTGAACTGGAAGATTCCCTGTCCATAAAGACAACAGACTTGAAACTCACCACTCTCTCTGGTCTCTCATAATAGTTTGAAACTACTATGAAAATAAAGAACACTAATTATTCAATTCTTTATTTTCCTTCTAGTTAAGTTTCATAGCACTGAATAGTACTAAACGTAACAGACATAAGGGAAATTTTTCTAATTTTTAATCCAAAAAGTCTTTAGTTATTCTAACTTTTCTCATGTCAAAATGATTATATGACAATCAATGATAATATATAATTCACTAAGACAATTATTACCTAACCACTGATAAAGAAAAACTTACCAAGATGAACACAAATATCTTATATTTGCTTGTCAGAGATGCAAAAGAGAAAAGAAAAAATGTTGCTTATTTCATTATCTAAGCCAAAACCTTACTGTCTAACTAAAAGTGAATTTTAGAGAAGAATAACTACCTGTCTTAAGGTAACACAATCATCTTGTTTTATTAAAAGCGATACTTTGATCCCACATACCTACATTCTAAACTTTTTTTCAATGATTACTTAAAAACCATGATCACATTTCTTCAAGGCCCACAAGAATTTATAACTAATTTCATCCAATTATTCCAACTAAGTTTTCCCAAGTGGTTCTAATCAGTCAAGTTTAAGAACCTCTCCTCTTATCTGACTATTCCTGATTAGGTTCAAGTCTCCACTCCCTTAGCCTACATCCCCTTCCCATGGCCCACTCTCCTTGAGAGTATAATCAAGTATTGAATAATCCACCTCCCACTTCTCACTATTAGTTTGTGCTTTTAAATTTTAACTCTCCCTGAGTATTTGTGTTTTAATAGAAGACTCACTAAGAATAAAAAGGCTTTTATAATCAAAGTAATGAATCCCTGCTGTAAAAAGTTTAGACACCTCAATCAGTCAATTCTGGTCTTTTCCTTATGGCCATGTAACATGCTTTTGGGACTCTGTATTTTTACTCTGCATGTAAGGGAAATAAGACACCATCACTGACAACACTGAAAACCTCCAGACTGACATTCAGAAATTAATATTCTTTCCCAGAAAATAATCCCCAGTCAGGAGACAAACATCTGGAATAACAGAATTTGTAGTTTAATTTACAATGGAATGCAAAATATTTTTTGGTCCATTTTTATTGAGAGGGCCAGATGCAATGCATTACAAATCGTTTGCCTAATTCAAACCATAAAGAAAATTATCTCTCTTCCCATACAACATCAAATTGAGAAGGAGGAGGTTGGGTGTGGAGCAGTAATAACGCCTGCCTTTCAGATCGTGGGACTGCACATAGCAATTTCTTCAATGTTACATGAACGTTCTGGAATGTTGCTCAAGATAAGATTTTACTTCTTCATTTCTCTAAAATAAGTTATTATATACATCACAGATTTTACTCATATGAAGGCTACAGTATACATGTAGCATAAATATGACCTCTAAAATGAGTAGGTACTTCCATAAATTTGATTAGTAGATCTTTTTAGACAAATGAGGACCTTTGTATAATTCCTACATGATAATACCTTTTTTTTAAGGCAACCTGTATTATACATTCCCAAAAGATATTTGATGATATAAAAAATATCTTCAGTTAAAGTGAAAAAGGATTAAATATACAAAAAAAGAGAAAATTATTCTATGAAGTTGTAGTTAATAGGCTCATCCTTTCAACCAAGTTTTTCATTGACTTGTAAATTCCTCCTCTGGCTGACTTAACCATCTATGAAAAAAAAAAAAGAAAAACCTAGGTCCACATCAATCATAAAGTTTCAGTGGAACAAAGCGGCAAATGGATTAATTCACACATCGGATCTATAGTTTCCTTCAAATGTAACAGTGCAGATGCTGAAGTCTAGACTAGCAAAATAAGTCATTATTTCACTAAAATGAGACTATTATATTTTACACATCTTAACATGTTTTGCTCTATATGGCACTATGCTAAATGTTGGAAGAGCATAAAGAAGCATATGAAACCCAAGCTCCATCTCTCTCTCAATAGGGACAACTGAAAATATTGAAATAAAAATAGAAGATTAATATGATGTAATACTGAACAATTTGGTATATGTTACTGAAATTCACATAAAAAGTAATGGATATGGACAAGAGATGACAGAATATTCTATGACATATGAATATGACTGCTAAATTGCTAATAAATAGGCCGATTTGGGGGGCCTAATTTGGTATAGTCAAATTATTCTAAGACTGTGATTTATTATATTAGGTGCCATAAATGGAAGCTTAACAAGAGCTGATCTGATAAACGGTGCTCCAACTATTCACGATGAGGTAGCATTCAAAAAATATCCCTAGTAAAACCAGTAGCTGTGGTTAAAGAGGATCAATAGTTTATAATCTGGGCTAAAATGAATTTTGATAAGTTTAGCAAGAGATTATAATTCTTTTACATGGTAAGGTCCATGTGAAAAGGACCTTATCCAGCATAGCTCAGATTGCATTTAAATCTCCGAGGACAAGCAGACAGGTTACTTTCACCTAAGTAAAACTGACTACAGAGGCTGAAGTTCAAACACCAGTGTAGCCTTCAGTGTGCACACTCTGTGAAGTCCTGTCCCAGGTCTCAGTCTGGGCGCCCTTCTAAGGTCCCCTCAGCTTGAAGCTCACACAGGTCCGTCTAGATCCAGAAAGATACTGTCCAGCTTCATGGCCTTTGGAACATCTCCACAGCCATCTGGCCAGTGTGACAGCTGGCCACTTTAAAGTAAAGAATTGCCTGAGTCAGGATGAAAAGTACTGCTTTGTTCCTTCCTAAGCCCTTGCCTAACCCACAAATACAAATATGCAGCCGTAGATACTCCATTTCAGACACTTGGAAAGGGTGATGCCATCAGTCCTGCTGTGTGCCAGCCAAGGAAGACACTGATGACCAATAACAGAATTCCCTCCAACTGAACCCAGATACAGCCTGGCCTCCAAGCCTCAACCCAGGGTTCCAGGCAGCCATTCTTGCTTATTCACAGTTGGCATATGACACAGAGTCTGTTTGCCATTTCTGGCCTAAGAACCTCTCAGGGATGACTAGGGAAGCCCTAGCAAAAATAGACTTGGGGACAGTCACATGGCAATCTAGGATTTTTGAGGGGCTACATTTACTGAATGTGGATCAAACTGTTAGAGAAAGTAGTTGCTATGGATAGAATTATAAAGTTTGAAAGACTAACAGTAGGGGAAGAGAAGAACCAACCACTGAACTTGGGGTTATCATTTCTCAATAGCAGACTACAGGAAAGGTCAGTTACTATTTTTTAATTTTAAGGAACCTACAGATTGATTTGACCACCCAAAGTCTGAAAGCACACTTAGCTCTCAAGTAGAGAAATGACTTGTCAAGGTCATTTAAAGAATCAAGACTTTGAGCTTGAACTTACCATCCAGAACCATAAAACAACTGAGCCTGCTGCAGGTGAGTGTTAAAACTTCCAAAGAGGAAGTCAACGCCTGTCTCAGCTACCTTTGGAGAATGCCTTCTTTAAAGGCCTCTTTCCAGAACATCATGGTGAACACAAAAATCTTCTACTTGGCAAGAAATGCTTTTTAAGGAAAGTAGAGTTGCGTACTCAGCGAAAACTCGACTGTTCTGCCTGTAAGTCGATTACAGACAGCTAAATCTCCAGCTGCAGCAGACCATCGCTTAAATGTGGTTTCCATTCTCATTGATCTCTGGCAGTCTTGTCACCGTCAATGCCATGAACAGTATGAGCCCCAAGGAGGAAAGATGCAGAGAGCCCATTGCCGCAGGTGTAAATAAAATCAATCTGCTCCTTTGGGCAAATGTCTTATTGATTTGAGCTGTTAAATATATGCTTCCCCCTCCATCTTCATCCAGAAAGTGGATACTTTTATGCTTGGACATTATGGATCGAGCAGTGTGCCTGCATTCCTGTCAGAACAGTTATAAGCACCCATAATAATATAGCAGCAGATAAACTGAACTTCAGACATGTTAAAGTGAGAAATCAATGGGAAATATGGGGACAAAAATAAGCACAACGGGAGGCATGATTAGTCAAAGGCTATCAATGCCAGCATTATGAATTGCATCGCCATTCCCACAAGCAACTTTCTCTGTCGGCTCACCCAAGACAGAAGCCAAAGGAGAGATTCAAGTTTAGGAAATCCCCAGTGTTCCTGAACCTCAACTTCCACTGCCTTAAATCTAGGCAGTATAATTCTTACCTCTGAGAACTGTCTGACGAGTAAATGAGGTGATATATGCAACGTTCCTCAGAGCACCAGGCACTTATGAACAATTTGCTTCCCTTCTCCTCTGAAGCCACTTTATCTGCAGGGCAGTGAGGGCCTTCCCTTCTATGCAAATGGCGCTATGATCTAAAGATCTTCTAGCAGTCAGAACTTTGTCAGTTTCAAGGGAGAGAAAACCTGGTGCAAACTGACCTTTATAAATAAATGTATGGCTCCTGTAATCACAGACTCCAGAAGCAATGTTGGTTTCAGGCAAGCTTTGAAACGTTTCTCCAGGAAACGGCTCTTTCTCTGTTTCTCCCTTTTGCTTTCCAGGATCAGTCTCATCTTCAGACTCTTGAAGGGTCACCCAGCAGCTCCAGGCTCACCCCTCATGCATCAGCTAAATCAACACAACTTCCAGGCACATACTATACTGCCCCCACTGTCTAGAGGAAAACCCCTCTTCTGCTTCATCACCCACCAGGCCTAACATTCATTATATGGTATGTACAGCCATCCCTGAACCAATCTCCATGGCCCAGGAATTGGGAAATATCAAATCCAAACCAAATGCAGATCCAAGAAGTAGTGAGGAATAAAAACCCAGGGGGTTAGCAAAAAGTGAAACCAATAGGCAGCATTACTGTCAATTATCTACTAGAGATGCCAGGTCCTAAATGCTGACCTAACAACCTATAGTCATGAGGAAAAATCTTTGCTGTTTTAATACACTTCATTTTGAGAACGGTATGCTGCATAGCACTACTGGGGTAATAACTAGCCAAGACAGTACAAAATAGATGACTAGTACAGGGGAAATAAAATGGTGGATGTGAGTGAAAGCCGTGTAAGAGACAAGATATTACCACATTTGGGATATCTTAAAAGTATAAACCTTACGTTAAAGGTAGAAACCTCAGATTTGAATTAAATTGACTGAATATGCTGTGTAAGAAAATGAGAAGAAACAAAAAGTAGCTTCTATGTTTTCAGCATTAGGAGTTCAGTGAATAGTGGTGCCATTTATTATGATAGAGAACTCTGAAGATAGAACAGATTACTGGGGAAAGTGATAGTAATCAGAGATCCAGTTTTAACCTTGTTAACTTTAATTTTGAAATGCCTTTAGATTTCCCTCTGGAGATGGGTAGAGGGTGTTGAATATATATGCTATCTATAAAGTGGCAGGTTAGACATGCTCCAAATTCATTTCTAGCCTAACATTTTGAAAACTGTTACCACATTTACAATCTTTAGATTTTGCAAGTTTCAGCATTAGGTGATTTCTATTTCCAATGTTTTAAGCTGAGGATAATGCTTTTACCTGAACTAGAAAGCCAAGAGTAGGAATCATTAGAGAATACAATGTCTTCTAGACAACAAATTGCTGCGTAGTTCAAATGGTAAAGAATCTGCCTGCAATGCAGAAGACCCAGATTGATCCCTGGATCAGGAAGATCCCCTGGAAAAATGGAATGGCAACCCATTCCAGTATTCTTGCCTGAAGAATTCCAATGAACAGAGGAGCCTGGCAGGCTACAGTCCATGGGGTCACAAAGAGTCAGACATGACTGACTAACACACACACAGCATATCCTTGGGCTTTTCTGGTGGCTCAGTGGTAAGGAATCCACCTGCCAGTGCAGAAGACGCAGGTTTGACCCCTGGATCAGGAAGATCCCCTGGAGAAGGAAATGGCAACCCACTCTAGTATTCTTGCCTGGGAAATCCCATGGACAGAGGAGCCTGGTGGGCTACAGCCCATGGCTCACAAAGAGTCAGACACAACTTAATGACTAAATGACAACCATATCCATACGTTATGGGTCAGCCCTCCCATGTGGCATTCAGAGGTAAAATTCATTTTTGCCCAGTGGGCTGCCAACTTCCTTAATGGAAGATAAAATACTTACCTCTGGACCTCTCAACCGGCACAAGAAATAGAGGCACCTTTCTAAGGACTGACACTTCAGAAGTGACCATCCTTTCTTACTTCAAAACCCAAACCTGTATGATATGAAGGGTTAGGCTGCCATTCAGCTCAGCCAGTATGCAAGCTGAGTCCTGGATGATGGCTAATTCTCCATGGGCTTCAAGTCCAACAGTCTTAGAAACTCCTAACATCTGGCAGCTGGAAGCTATTTTGTTCCATAACTAAGTACTACCTGCCCACATGATCCTAACCAGAGGAAACACCATCGAACAATCACAGTGTGCATGACAAACAGATCTCTGGGGTCATGCTAAGCAGTGCCTTTCACACATTCCCAATTAAGAAAGAAGACTGGGAACATCCCTGGCAGTTCAATGGCTAAGATTCTGAACTCTCAATGGAGGGGGCCAGGGTTCGATCCCTGGTCAGGGAACTAGGTCCCACAGGGAGCAGCTAAGATTGAAGATCCTGAGCGCTGCAGCTAAGACCCAGTGCAGCCAAGTAAATATTAAAAGAAAACAGAGGGAGGACAGAAAGAACTGAAGGACAGAGAAGCAAAGTTTGAGACCGTAATAGCAAGTTTCAGGTGAAGAGAGCCTTACAGTAAAGAAGATGCTACATTTTTTCAGTATGATTAGGACTGTCGGAACTAAGAGAGACCTGAGAGAGTTGCCTGGAGAGGTCTGAAGGTTGGAGTGTCTTGGTCTCAGGTTTTTTGCTCTCCTATCTTCTCCATCTCCAGTCTCTCTCCCTAGGTGATCTCAGCCCATTCCATTCTCTTAAATATCATCTGTATGTCAATGACTCCCAAATTTATATCACTCTGACCTTTCTCCTGATTTACATATTAATATCAAATTGCCTACTTGACATCTCCACTTGAATGTCTAAAACAAACCTCTCTACCACCCTAGCCTTTTTCTTCCTCAACCCCAATTAGTTCAATAAAATCCAGTAGCTCCAATAAGACTAGGCTTCATCCTTGATTCCTCCTTTTCCCTCATCTAATGTATTTACTCCATGAGCAAGCCTTGGCTAATTTATCCATAAAATGTATCTAGCTTTCCTACTTCTTTGCATCTATTCTGTCGTCTCTGTTACCTGATTGGATCCTTGGAAAACCCTCTGTTTCTATTCTTCATCAACAGCTAAGAGAACCAGTTC
Organism: Oryx dammah; assembly: GCF_014754425.2. Classification (NCBI taxonomy): domain Eukaryota; kingdom Metazoa; phylum Chordata; class Mammalia; order Artiodactyla; family Bovidae; genus Oryx; species Oryx dammah. Next base: position 72,957,851 of record NW_024070189.1, on the reverse strand, counting down.
ATGCGGATAGAATCATAATTCTTTGCTTGAAACGCTCAAGTGCCTTTTCATTTGTTTTTATGACAGAGTCCAAACTTGAACATGGCATAAAGCCTACAGCAAACCTAGGCCGTGAGTCTATTATTGCAAATTTTAGCTCCACTAGCTACCCGCTCATTCATACTGGCCTTCTTCTTCGTGAAGTAATCCAACCTTACTCCTCCCTTGAGGTCTTTTAGACCCAGCTTAAAAAGTAACACTTTCACGTTCACCCACACTGAGTAGTGGTATCTACAGGCCTGCCAAGGGCTATCGTGGTACCCAACTCATGTTCTTATCATTAACCCATCTTCCAAGTTATGTTATTTACTGTCTTTTCCTCTCTTTCTCTCTACTAGAATATAAACTTTAGGAAATCAGTGACTTTGCTTTGGCAGTATTATCCCACTATTTTTTGCTCCCAGCAAGTAGCAGTTCAATGACTATTTTTTTAAATAACTCATTCATCTATTTCAGTGTTTTACAAAATACCTTTTTTGGAGTTCTGGAGTTTTGCTAAAGTTCTTCAGTGGCAGAGGTAAGAGGCAGAGAGTGAAACCATGCTGGCTAAGCTTTTAGACTTCAACTGATTCAACTGGAATATTCTGCTTTTATCTGTTTATGCAATGACAGATCTTATCCATGTAAGATTTTTTTGGTTCAGGGGGCAAGGTGTGAGGAAAGGACAGTTAGAAAGTTTCGGAATGTCATGTACACACTGCTATATTTAAAATAGATAACCAACAAGAACTTACTGTATGGCACAGGGAACTCTGCTCAATATTCTGTAACAACCTAAATGTGAAAAGAATTTGTTAAAGAATAGATACATGCATACATATAACTGAATCACTTTGCTGTATAACCTAAAACAAGCACAACATTGTTATCCAACTATGCCTCAATATAAAATAAAAAGTTTATAAAAGATCTTATTTGTTTAAAAAATTTACGCTATTCAAAGCATTTGGCAACTAGTAATCCCTTACCATTATCTCATTTGATACATGAGCTTCTTGCCTATGACCTCAATTTATGTTGATGCAAACCCCAACCAAAATCCAGGTTCCCCTGACAAAGATGCAGACTCTTCACTACATCAAGTGTGTTCCAAGTATCCTAAGTCCAGAATGCAGCTGTTATTTCTCAATGCTATTAAATAATAAAGTCACACTTTCCTTGTTACTATGGAAAACAACACACTGTTCAGTCTGCAAGATTGTCTCCTACACCCACTAAAAAACTTAATTTCAAATGACAGAACTGGTGATCTGAACCAAATCCTAGTTGGCTATTTACACATATTTTTCTAAGCAAATAATTAAGACTAAAGGAAAAAAATTGAGATTTCTTTCACACGAAATGTCTTCCTCTGTGAATCAAGCTCTCAAGTGATAGAATATACCTCGTAGCTACAATGTAGAATAAATGTCAAACAGATTGTAAATTATGATGTTTTCACAAACTAATATACAAAGGATTAATTCAAAAGTATTAACTTTAGCTTAATTCATAAAGGTGCCTATGAATATAAGATAATAAAATATATGTCCTCTGTTTTATAATACTCAGGAGTCTTAAAAGGGTTTATTACAATAGGAAGAGTTAATCAATCTCTCCCACCCTATTAAGGACTTAAATTTACTACATTTCCTAAAATACAACAAATTGTGTGAATGTCACAAAGTACATTCTGCATGAGGTAATTTGAAATAATGCTTAAACCTTGAAACTCAATTTATGGTTAAACTCACCTTTAGGAAAGCATATGTAATATTAAAATGTTGGAAGTAACTGCCAAAGAAATGTTAACAAAAACTGTAATAAATAATAAACTATAAGAAGAGATAATACTGAAGAGTAAAAGGAGAAATTGTGATTTACTTGAAGGAGCATCTTGGAAGTTAAAAGTCTTGCATGCGGGTACTGTCAGTAATCAACAGACAGGCCATTTCAATCGCTATGTCCCAAGTGCCCTCCCTGTAACTTAACTACATATTGACTATTTGATGGCTGCCTTCACATCATCCATTTTCAATGAGGAGCCATCCAATGCCATCTTCCACACCATCCAATGTTTAACTTCCAACCATCCTGAGGTTGAGATATGGTAGATTCTGCCTGCACTCGAGGGCTGGATGTTTGATGACTTAGACCAATCACCATATTCCATTTCCTCATCACAACCTTTGGTCAAAAAATGAGTCCAAACCCTAATTCGAGTCAATGAGCCACGAGGAGAGTTTTATTAGAGTTTCCAGTATCTTAACTCCCTCTCTGTTCCATGGTGACCAGTAGGCAAGGAAGCCCTCTCTTCTTCTAGATGGTGTGGTATTAAAATATGCAACTGGAAAACAGCGCTGCTATGAAGAAAGCCTGACAACAAAGATGATGCTGACCTTCAAAACTGAAGAAGGTTCAGACTCATAGAGCTATGAGGCTGAAACCATGACAACATCCTGAGCTTCTGCATATAAATATGCCTGATAACAGTCTACACCTGATCTTTTCAATTATTGAGCCAATAAAATTCTTTTGCTGATTAAGCCATTTTAGGTGGGATTTTGTTTTGCTTAAAGTATAACATATATTAGAACTACTCATATCTGAGGCCATTTTTATCAGAAACTGCTGGGTGCCACCACATAAGAGTCAGGACCCCTGTCTTGTCCCCTTCTCAGTAATGTTAGACAAAATCAAGGTTGACCCCTATCCCCAGTCTGTGCTGGAGTGGGGATGAGGACTAGTTAGTCAAAGCCAATCATTCCCTCCAGTGCTTCTGGCCAAAGGTTTGCAAAAAGGGAAATACATAAAGAGAATTCTACTGGAGGATGAGATTAAGATTTTAGGGAATAGCTTTTTAGGCCTTAAAAAGAGACATGAGGACACTGCTGTATCAGGCATCTACTATGGACTGAAGGTTTGCTCTCCTCCCCCAAAATTCATATGCTGAGTTTATATTTGCAGGTGATTGTGTTTGGAAGCAGGCCTTTTGGGAGGCGATAAGACCAGGAGGGCAGAGCTCTCACGAGGGTGATTAGGATCTTTACAAGGGAGGCTGAAAGAAATCCCCTGCTCTACCACATGTGAAGATACAAGAAGATACCAACAGTCCGCAACCCACAAGAGGGCTCTCACCAGACACACAATCTGCTGGCATCTTAACCTTGGACTTCCCAGCCTTTGGAACTATGGGAAAGAAAGTCTGTTTTTTCAAATTGCTGTTTGTGGTATCTTGTTCTAGTAGACATCACAGAATAAGACAGCATCAAACTCCTGGAGAGATATTTGACCATGAGGTGAACTAGCTGGCATGCTAGAGGTGGGAAGATTTTAGAAAAGGAAAGTGCCAGAATCCATGATCATGCCATTGAACTGCTCAGTTGGCCGACCCTGTAGCTGCCATACTGCTGGACTTCTTGTTAATTAAAGATGACAAATCTCCTTATCCTAAAGCCACTTGGAATCAGGGTTTTTATTACTTGCAGATGAAAGCATCTGAGTTGATATACCATGCTAGTTCCCAAATATTTAAAATAATCAAACCTCACAATAGTATAGGACATTGCACTTTTTAAAATTGTTTTTAAAAACATTACCTCATTACTCTCAAACTTGTTATATAAGGATAGGATCTTCAATCCTTTTCTACAGATTAGAAGAGACCTGAAAAGTTCCCTAATATTCCAAAGCTTTCTGACCCCTAAACTAGTGCTGTTTCCACCTTCAATTACAAAATGATAAGCACATCTTATCATAACATCAAACATTTAAATACACTTTTTTCTCACTGATAACAAATAGGGCTTCCCTGGTGGCTCAGATGGTATAGAATCTGCCTACAATGTAGGAAACCCAGGTTCGATCCCTGGGTCAAGAAGATCCCCTGAAGAAGGGAATGGCAACCTACACCCGTATTCTTGCCTGGTGAATTGCATGGACAAAGGAGCCTGTTCAAGATGTGGCAAATATAGATGATGAGATAATTGGCACAAAACTCTGAAACAGTAACAGTAATAAATATCAACTAGAAATTTAATTAAGTAATTCTAAGAAGCCCTAAGTACTAATGATCACCATCTGACATGAATTTTATGCTGGGCTTGCTAAATCAAAAGTTACAGTTACATAGAGAAAATTTGGTTCAATATTTAGTATTTAGAAAAAAGCAAGATAGATGTGCTAATCATGAATTTTGTGGAATGACAACTTATTCCAAATGCTCAGTTTATTTTTATAACACTGAACCTGATTTTCTTTCTTTCTTAAAATATTAAACTAGTCAGCTGGTAAAGTAATGGGTCCTGAGTGTGAGAGCAAACCTATGTGGACTCTTGTACAAGTGGGTCCTTAGACCTCTCCTCCAGCTACATTTTCATGTCATTACCTCCTTTGCAGGCAAAAGTCGTATTAGATTTTGATCCTGCCACCCACTCATACACATGCAGAAATGAAAATAGTGCATTGTACTGGGTGGTGTGAGGAAGGTGGAGGAGTATTTTGCCTCTGAGCTTTTATTATAAGAGGATTTTAAAAAATGTTTCTTAGTATTCATCATTGCTACAATATCAAAATGTATCCCATAGTGCCCTCACCTATGTTATATACCAGTATTACATCATCTCCATCCATCTTGCAACAAACTCATCTGTTCTGTGGATGTTGTTAAGCTCTGCTCCCCTTCAGAGTCCTCATTTCAGTTCAGTTCAGTCACTCAGTCGCGTCCGACTCTTTGCGACCCCATGAATCGCAGCATACCAGGCCTCCCTGTCCGTCACCAACTCCCGGAGTTCACTCAAACTCACATCCATCGTGTCAGTGATGCCATCCAACCATCTCATCCTTTGTCGTCCCCTTCTCCTCCTGCCCTCAATCCCTCCCAGCATCAGGGTCTTTTCCAATGAGTCAACTCTTCGCATGAGGTGGCCAAAGTACTGGAGTTTCAGCTTCAACATCAGTCCTTCCAATGAACACCCAGGACTGATCTCCTTTAGGATGGACTGGTTGGATCTCCTTGCAGTCCAAGGGACTCTCAAGAGTCTTTTCCAACACCACAGTTCAAAAGCATCAAATCTTCAGTGCTCAGCTTTCTTTACAGTCCAACTCTCACATCCATACATGACCACTGGAAAAACCATAGCCTTGACTAAACGGACATTTGTTGACAAAATAATGTCTCTGCTTTTTAATATGCAATTTAGGTTGGTCATAAATTTTATTTGGGACTCTCTAAATGACCAAGTCCTTACTTTTTAGGATCCATTGGGCTGAATGTAACTCTGTCTTAGTATAGTCTTCATATCAAACTTTGGCACTCCCAAGTTTGGGGTACCAGGGACTGCAGCAACATTAAATTTTTGTAAAAGAGTTTCTCCGTCACAGTAGTTTATAAGTTTTTACTTAAGTTACTTCTGTTCAAACTTAGTTCGAATTAAAAAAAAAAACAGCTGCAAAAAAAAAAAGTATTGTTTATCACTTATAAAACTTGGGCCCTAAATTATCAAAGAATATCTTCTGAATAAATTTCCATGAATTCATTGCCTCAAATCCCATGAGAAAGCTGAAAGGCATTTTTATTTTTCCCCTTAAAAATCCCCTTTCTTTTGGATGTTCCTTTGGGAGGAGCAGGCAGTGTTGTTTCATAGGAAGGTGGGACAACTAGAGCCAACCCACAGCAGCACATAATTCAGACAGGGGACTGAAGCACAGTGAAAAAAAATCACTAAAAAACCTCATTGACTCCTGGGCACGCTGTGTTTCTTCCTTTTATTTTTGGTCTGTATCTTTTTCTTGCACATCACCTAGACTTAATCTCAGATTTTATAATTTATTCTGTCTCTCTTAATTATATTCTGACATACAGTCTGAACCTAGACTATTGCCTCTTGGAAACTAACCAAATTTTCAAAATGCCTGATTGAGATTCTCTACTTCAGAATGCATTATTTCTCACCAGAAAGATGGTGAGTGCTTTAAAAGACAAATAAGAGATGTAGCTTCTAGTCTTTAAAAAAAAACTAGAAATAAAAATATTTTAATATAAAATATGCTTAGCACGGGCTTCCATGGTAGCTCAGTGGTAAAGAATCTGCCTGCCAGTGTGAGAGAGTCAAGTTCAAGCCCTGGGTCAGGAAGATCCCGAGGAAAAGGAAATGGCAACCCACTCCAGTATTTTTGCCTGGGAAATACCATGGACAGAGTTGCCTCACAGGCTACAATGGGATGACAAAAGAGCCAGACACCATTTAATCATTAAACAACGACAACATGGTTAACAACATATGCTCTACATATACAAAAATGGACGTACAATCATAATTAACTACCATATACATAATTACACACTAAATGTGCACACATGTATTACCTATAAAGATATACATGTATGCTTTAAAAATGGAAAATTCTGAATCCCAGCTAATGGTACGATTCACCAAATATTAATTGGCATCAGACATTTACACTAAGGAGAGAAAAACTGACAATCTTTTCCATCAGTTTGGAAGCTGTTTTCTGAAAGTAATCATAAACACAGACCCCAAGTGATTTAGGCAGGAAAGACATTTCAGTTCAGTTCAGTCGCTCAGTCGTGTCTGACTCCTTGCGACCCCATGAATTGCATGCAGCACGCCAGGCCTCCCTGTCCATCACCAACTCCCGGAGTTCACTCAGACTCGCGTCCATCAAGTCAGTGATGTTATCTCACAATAAATAGAGAACCCTGACTTTGCTGATTCAGTGACTCAGTGATGTCATAAAAACCCCAGGTTGTCTTCTTGTCTCTGGTCTGCCTTTAACAGCTTCAGCTAGGTCCACTTTTGACTGAGGGATGGAGGCCAGCAGCAGCAGACCAGCATTCAGTGAAGAGGAGAGATTTCCAGTTATGCAACTACAGTCCTTCCCTTCAAATTGACTGGGCCAAATTACACTAGTACCCAAGCCTGGACTGAAAATAAAGGGTTGGCCAAAACATTTGTTCAGGATTTTCCATAACATCATATGGAAAAACCCAAATGAAATTTTTGGCCAAACCAGCATTTCCAATCAGCTGATTAGCTCTTGTCTAGGTTCTGAAATGGTTTGAATTTAGCATCGTTCAAGTCAACTAAGTTGAATGAGAGGTCAAACTAAAAGAAAACGACGTTCAGCTAGAAACGAAAAGGTAACTGAATGGTTACTGAGTGGGGAACAAAGAAGTCTCTCTACAATTCCATAACTTAAAAAAAAATGTTAAATATCAGTTATTTAAATATTATCATCATGAATGGACACAATGACTGACCTGTTCACAATCAGTATTTAAACCATCATTTTCTGGAAGTTAAGAGAGACTAAGTTCCCTTCCAGTTGAGCTATTTCAAATCCTGAAAGATGATGCTATGAAACTGCTGCACTCAATATGTCAGCAAATTTGGAAAACTCAGCAGTGGCCACAGGACTGAAAAAGGTCAATTTTCATTCTAATCCCAAAGAAAGGTAATGCCAGAGAATGCTCAAACTACCACACAATTACACTCATCTCACACACTAGTACAGTAATGCTCAAAATTCTCCAAGCCAGGCTTCAGCAATACATGAACCGTGAACTTCCAGATGTTCAAGTTGGTTTTAGAAAAGGCAGAGGAACCAGAGATCAAATGGAAAGAGCAAGAGAGTTCCAGAAGAACATCTATTTCTGCTTGATTGACTATGCCAAAGTCTTTGACTGTATGGATCACAATAAACTGTGGAAAATTCTGAAAGAGATGGGAATACCAGATCACCTGACCTGCCTCTTGAGAAACCTATATGCAGGTCAGGAAGCAACAGTTAGAACTGGACATGGAACAACAGACTGGTTTCAAATAGGAAAAGGAGTACGTCAAGGCTGTATATTGTCACCCTGCTTATTTAACATGTGCTGAGTACATCATTAGAAATGCTGGGCTAGAGGAAGCACAAGCTGGAATCAAGATTGCTGGGAGAAATATCAATAACCTCAGATATGCAGATGACAGGACCCTTATGGAAGAAAGTGAAGAAGAACTAAACAGCCTCTTGATGAAGGTGAAAGAGGAGAGTGAAAAAGTTGGCTTAAAGTTCAACATTCAGAAAACTAAGATCATGGCATCCAGTCCCATCCCTTACCAGCAAATAGATGGGGAAACAGTGGAAATAGTGGCTGACTTTATTTTTCTGGGCTCAAAAATCATTGCAGATGGTGATTGCAGCCATGAAATTAAAAAGACATTTAGTCCTCGGAAGGGAAGTTATGACCAACCTAGACAGCATATTAAAAAGCAGAGACGTTACTTTGTGAACAAAGGCCCGTCTAGTCAAGGCTATGGTTTTTCCATTAGTCACGTATGGATGTAAGAGTTGGACTATAAAGAAAGCTGAGCACTGAAGAATTGGTGCTTTTGAGCTGTGGTGTTGGAGACGACTCTTGAGAGTCCCTTGGACTGCAAGGAGATCCAACCAGTCCATCCTAAAGGAGATCAGTCCTGGGTGTTCATTGGAAGGACTGAAGTTGAAGCTGAAACTCCAATACTTTGGCTACCTGATGCAGTGAGCTGACTCATTTGAAAAGACCCTGATGCTGGGAAAGATTGTGGGCAGAAGGAGAAGGGGATGACAGAGGATGAGATGGTTGGATGGCATCACTGACTCAATGGACATGAGTTTGCATGAACTCCGGGTGATGGACAGGGAGGCCTGGTATGCTGCGGTTCATGGGGTCACAAAGAGTTGGACACAATTGAGTGATGGAACTGAACTGAAGTTCCCTTTCTCTTTGCTGGCTATATCCACATGCTCTGTCTCCAGATGGATCTGATGCAGTGGAGCTCAATTCTCCAAGTTACCGAGAGGAGATAAAAACTCCATCCCTCTCAGAATGGACAGGATTGCTTTTGGAGCCACTCTGAACTGAGCTCACATCACAGATCTCAGGCTCTATGGCCAATGCCTACCACATTGCCTTTCCATCTAAAGTCAGTCTACCCGTTACCACCACCACCACACACCAAAGACTGTGCAGCAATGCTATACCAGGCAGAACTGCAGCTCTAGTCAAATTGCCGACACTAGAATGAAGCAAGAACAGGAGTCCCAGTGTGCAATTTAAAGAGGCACTTGTGCAGTTCTAGGCACCTCTTTTATGTCATCCCCATCCTAGCCCTGGCATTGCCTGTTTCTCCCAAATTCACCTTCAACTGCTTGCTTATCACTCAGTCTCATAAACTTTCAATCCAGTTGATGCATCCTTGTATTTTAAACTTTCTTACCTGAAATACTTTCATTTTATAACTTTTAATTTCTTTTCCTGAACAAAATGGAATACATCACACTCCTGCCCTTAACCCCATCCCCACCCCCAGCAAGAGGGGTTTGGGTGATTATGTGAATGTGTGACATTCTTTGTGAAGTGTTTTGAGCTTTGTGGATGAAAGGTGTTCCATGAGTTCAAAGCATTCCCATGATTATTTGTCGACTATTCAGGACAATCAGGGTAATTTGGCAACAGCCTTTCTCTCTGGCAGAAGAAAAGGCTGATTTCAGAGGTGGCATTATGTTCAATTTATGCGAGGTTAAGGTCACAAGCAATGCACAATAATAAAGCTCTTTGTTTTATGAATAAATAAAAGATTTCTGATTTATCCCCTTATTTCAGAACACCAGCATACTCATTTTTTAAATGTTTGAAATACTTTCCCCCCTCACAGCATTATAAGAAAACTTTCTTGTTATAAATTTATTATCCATAGTTTTTATTTTGCAGCCATGAATCTTTACTGTCCAAGTGAACTTTGATGCAGATTTTGATATTCGATATAAATCGTGTCATCCTCAGTGGTTCATTGCATTAGTACGTATTTGTTTAGAATAATATCATGACTGATATCCATAAGCATCCATAAGCATCCATAATGCAGGGACACTGGACATCACTAAAAAGAGTGATCAGAACCTCAGGACTATTTGCTTCTAGTAGAAAATTAAACAGAAATCAGTCACTGAGGAACCTGATCCATTTGACTCACATCCTAGAGGTATGTTCAGTAATTCTTCAGCTTGCAAGGATAACTGAAACGCTCTGCCAGTGCAGGAAATTTAGCTCTCATCTTCCCCAGAAAAAGTTTTTGGGAAGATAAATTTCACTCACATATATCACAAGGAGCTTTTTTTTTTTTTTTTTTGCTGTTGTTGGCTATTTGCAGGTATTTTATTATGCACCTCTGTTATAATTAATTTTAGTCCAGACAACTTTCTCTTTGAACAGCCTTCTACTTTTTAGAAGTCTTTTCTGTTAAAAACAGTGGCCAGTTCACACTTGGAAAAATGCATTGAATTCACTAACATCTGGTCTAAACACTAGGAGTTGTGATGATAGATATTCACACACTGGTCTGCAAATTGTCAGTGTATTATCTCCTGCTCTGTCTACTCCTGCACCAACAGGGATAATTAGAAGATGAGGGCGTTTCTAGTAAAGCTAAAACAAATTGAATTTCTACTTCATCTAAAGGAGATGAAATAATATTACATAAATTTAAGTGCTATTTGGTTCGATCCCTGGGTTGGGAAGATCCCTGGAGAAGGGAAAGTTTACCCACTCCAGTATTCTGGCCTGGAGAATTCCATGGACTGTATAGTCCACGGGGTCACAAAGAGTCAGACACAACTGAGTGACTTTCACTTCATTTAAGTGATATTCATGTTATTAAATGGACAGTTTTCCATTCATATATCTTGTCTTGGATAAAAATATAGCAATGTGCTCTTTTTATAACATTTATTTCTATACAAAATATATATAATAATTTGGCATAATCATAGAGGATAGTATTCCTTCATTCTCACTTTCACACACACACAAATAGATATCATATCCTGATCCATGACATTCAGGCTCACCCATATGTATACATTCTATCCCAAGCTCATAAGTATGCAAGATCCTTCCCAAAGCATAAATCATTCTGCATCTGAGTTTGAAGCAGGACTCTGTGTCCACATCTTTTTAAGTCTAGACTCTTGGATGCTAAAAAGCCTTCATCTTCAGCAAGTCTCTTCAATTTACTGTCTAACTGTAGAACACAGTTCTCAATCTCACAGGAGACTTTTCTGATGACAATATGATTCATAAGAGATCTAGAGTTTCAAGATGAAGGATAACAGTGGTGCTTCACTTTTACAACTCCCTGTACCCATTATGACATATTCCTTCTGATGTCATTACCATGCTAAATTAAAGACTCTGGCTGTAAACGAGGTGTGTGAATAAAAAATCCTATATTAAAGAAAAGAAACTACTTCCAAGTTCATTGCTATACAGGAGTTTACTTCTTTAGTCCAAGACCTAAAGAAACTACAATACAACCACCAAAGAACTGTTATCCCAAGTTGCCCTTCACCCTCATTACTCTGCAGTCATGAGAGATGGGCTCCTGGCCTGAGATTCCAGAGAGACCCACATGAAACCCAAATCCTACAGTGTCTATTCCTTTAAATCTGTGCATTATTTGATACCAATTTTGGATGTCCTCTTGCTTCCATCAAAAATATAAACTTTCAAGTTCACAAATGTTGGTTTCAATCAAGAGCTGCCTTGTATGATCACTGGTCTTGACATTTTGTAGTAGCTAGGAAGAAGACCAAGAAGAATTGCATACAAACCAAAGTCACTACTGTTAAAATTCATGGTCCAACCTTTTACTATAATGGCTAATAGTTTTGTGATAACAAATTGCTCATTAGTCCAGTTAATTGAATACTAGACTTTTAAGCCAGGTTGTCAATTTACTTAATTGTCATTGTTTAAAAGTGGAGAGGCTATTTTGTTACAGTTAATTTGTTTTGGTTTTCTTTTTCTCCAGGACAAATAGATGCATTCTTCCTTTGTGTTATAAAATTTGAGGCCATGATTATTATATATCTTTACATCACAGTAAACATAGACTCTTTTAAAAAAAGGTCTAACCAAGGATGCTAGGATTGGTTGCCTCTCTTCCTAGCAGAATTATCTGGCTTTCTATTCATATACCTATCCTAATATTCACAGAAACATGTCAACCCTACTCCAGCTTTGATGATGACTAAACCAGTAATGCTGAAGAAGCTGAAGTTGAACGGTTCTATGAAGACCTACAAGCCCTTCTAGAACTAACACCCAAAAAAGATGTCCTTTTCCTTATAGGGGACTAGAATGCAAAAGTAGGAAGTCAAGAAACACCTGGAGTAACAAGCAAATTTGGCCTTGGAGTACAGAATGAGCAGGGTAAAGGCTAATAGAGTTTTGCCAAGAGACTGCACTGGTCATAGCAAATGCCCTCTTCCAACAATACAAGAGAAGATGGACATCACCAGATGGTCAACATCAAAATCAGATTGATTATATTCTTTGCTGCCAAAGATGGAGAAGCTCTATACAGTCAGCAAAAACAAGACCAGGAGCTGACTGTGGCTCAGATCATGAACTCCTTATTGCCAAATTCAGACTTAAATTGAAGAACTTAGGGGAAACCACTAGACTATTTGGGTATGACCTAAATCAAATCCCTTATGATTGTACAGTGAAAGTGAGAAATAGATTTAAGAGACTAGATCTGATAGAGTACCTGATGAACTATGGACGGAGGTTCGTGACATTGTACAGGAGACAGGGATCAAGACCATCCCCAAGAAAAAGAAATACAAAAAAGCAAAATGGCTATTTGAGGAGCCCTTACAAATAGCTGTGAAAAGAAAAGATGCAAAAATCAAAGGAGAAAAGGAAAGATATACCCATTTGAATGCAGAGTTCCAAAGAATAGCAAGGAGAGATAAGAAAGCCTTCCTCAGGGATCAGTGCAAAGAAATAGAGGGAAAAAACAGAATGGAAAAGACTAGAGATCTCTTCAAGAAAATTAGAGATAACAAATGAACATTTCATGCAAAGATGGACTCAATAAAGGACAAAAATGGTATGGACCTAACAGAAGCAAAAGATATTAAGAAGAGCTGGCAAGAATACACAGAAGAACTGTACAAAAAATATCTTCATGACCCAGATAATCACAATGGTGTGATCATTCACCTAGAGCCAGACATCCTGGAATGTGAAGTCAAGTGGGCCTTAGGAAGCATCACTACGAACAAAGCTAGTTGAGGTGATGGAATTCCAATTGAGTTATTTCAAATCCTAAAAGAGTATGCTGTAAAAGTGCTACACTAAACATGCCAGCAAATTTGGAAAACTCAGCAGTGGCCACAGGACTGGAAAAGGTCAGTTTTCATTCCAGCCCCTCAGAAAGGCATAGAATGCTCAAACTACCGCACAACTGCACTCATCTCACATGTTGGTAAAGTAATGCTCAAAATTCTCCAAGCCAGGCTTCAACAATAAATGAACTGTGAACTTCCAGATGTTCAAGCTGGATTTAGAAAAGGCAGAGGAACCAGAGATCAAATTGCCAACATCCACTGGATCATCAAAAAAGCAAGAGAGTTCCAGAAAAACATCTTTTTCTGCTTTAGTAACTATGTCAAAGCCTTTGACTGTGTGGATCATCACAAACTGTGGAAAATTCCAAAAGAAATGGGAATACCAAACCACGGCACCTGCCTCTTGAGAAATCTATATGCAGGTCAGGAAGCAACAGTGGAACAGCAGACTGGTTCCAGATAGGGAAAAGGAGTAAGTCAAGGCTGTATATTGTCACCCTGCTTATTTAACGTAAATGCAGAGTACATCATGAGAAACGCTGGACTGGAAGAAACACAAGCTGGAATCAAGATTGGCGGGAGAAATATCAATAACCTCAGATATGCAGATAACACCACCCTTATGGCAGAAAGTGATGAGGAACTAAAAAGCCTCTTGATGAAAGTGAAAGAGGAGAGTGAAAAAGTTTGCTTAAAACTCAACATTCATGGCATCTGGTCCCATCCCTTACTGGCAAATAGATGGAGAAACAGTGGAAACAGTGGCTGACTTTATTTTTGAGGACTCCAAAATCACTGCAGATAGTGACTGCAGCCATGAAATTAAAAGATGCTTACTCCCTGGGAGAAAAGTTATGACCAACCAAGACAGCATATTAAAAAGTAGAGACATTACTTTACCAACAAAAGTCCATCTAGTCAAGGCTACGGTTTTTCCAGTGGTCACATATGGATGTGAGAGTTGGACTATAAAGAAAGCTGAGTGCCAAAGAATTAATGCTTTTGAACTATGGGTGTTGGAGAAGACTCTTGGGAGTCCCTTGGACTGCAAGGAAATCCAGCCAGTCTATCCTAAAGGAAAACAGTCCTCAATATTCATTGGAAGGACTAATATTGAAGCTGAAACTCCTTAACTTTGGCCACCTGATGCATAGAGCTGACTCATTTGAAAAGACCCTGATGCTAGGCAAGATTGAAGGCGGGAGGAGATGGGGACAACAGAGGATGAGATGGTTGGACGGCATCACTGACTCATGGACATGAGTTTCAGTAACTCTGGGAGTTGGTGATGGACAGGGAAGCCTGGCGTGCTGCAGTCCATGGGGTCGCAAAGAGTCAGACACAATTGAGCAACTGAACTGAAAGCTCATAATTCTACATTTACCTGGCATATTAAGTATATTTGTTTTGAATATGTAGTTTTTTATCCAATAATAAGACTGATCAGAAGTTTATTTAAATTTATTAAAGCTAATCTTCATTCCTTTCTTAGGCTTATAAATATAGGTAATCAATCTAACCATCTATTTTTAAATCTAGCAGATTATATCAATTATTTATAAAAGGGTCTTCAAATACTTTGTTGTATTAAATCTAGCTAAAATCATTTAAGTACATTAATCTGCATTTATTAAATTTGTGACTTTTCCTTCTTTATTTTTTTCTCTGACTTAATAAAAATGGCCTGTATTTAAATACCTTGTAAACATAATTAAGTTTGTAAATAGAATGACTCTAATATTATTAATATCCCAACATTGTTTATGCACTTGGTAAAATTTCTTAAAAATCATAAGACTGAGTCAGTTACACAGTTACACATTTTTCATTACAGTTGCAGGTGCTGCCAAGTTTATGCCACTTTCTCTTACCTATTTATAAACTACTAAAAATATCAAATGTACAAAACTATTTTTTAACACAAGAAGATTAGAACTATGATTCTGGGAATGGATACCCACTCCAACCAGGATTCTCACCTGGAGAATTCCATACACAGAGGAGCCTGGCAGGCTATAATAGTCCATGGGGTCACAAAGCGTGGGACACGACTGAGCAGCTAACACTTTCAACTTTCTAATTTTCTTAACCTTATAAAACATCTTCATTATTTTAAGTCTAATATTTAATATTTTAACAGAATTTAACAGATCACATAGTGGTCTCTACACTGAAATCTACCCACGAGTTCCATGCCCATTCCATCACCCTACTTCAGCCCAAACAAACTAAAAAGTACTTGAATATTTTAATAGACTATTATCCCTTTTCCTGTCTCTATGTACATAATATCTTACCACATATGTATAATTTCCAAAAATACTTCACTTCTCTCTTTTGATGTCTTGTACAATTTTTTTAATCATTTGTACATAATTATAAATTATCCTATAGTTATAAAAGGCATTTTCACAGAAGAGTCCGGAAAACTATGGCTACTGAGTCCTTATTCTTTTCAAACCTAGAGAGGTTCTTATTTCCATCAACTGCTATACTGTAATCCTTTTGATATTTCCTGTATTGTGGGTTTCAGAATTTTATGAGGGGATTGTAACTTATAGAAACATAATGTAATGCTCTGCTCAGAGAAGTTTGTGACTCTCACCAACATTAATCATTTGATTAGATTTTATATTTTATTTCTTAAAATATGAAAATTTCTGTTTAAAGATTCTTGAAATTTATAAGATTATGCTTTATTTCATGTCTGAAGTATTTGAATGATATTAGACTGATACTGTGAGATCTCAAATTGCTTTTGCTCATTTGGGATCATCTTTCCACACCAAAAAGAAAAAGTCTCATTATGGATGCTTTTAACTTACCCTAACTTTCAATCATAAACCACTTCTACTATCTTACCAATCCAAAATAGACTTCACTGTTTTACTTAACCCTCACAAGATCAAAGTAACTTCTGTACATGCCCTTAAAGTTCCAGATGCTTACTCTTAAAATGAGGTAAGCTGAACCCTGTACTTTCATCCTACATTAGTAATTTCCACCTTTACACTATGTAACCTAGGAACTGGACAATTTAAACAGAGAATTTTAGAAACCCAAACATCCACACCTAGACATTCCTTTCATGCCTTTTAATAAACTCAAGCATTCTCAAATTTTAGTATGTTTAAGAATTATGAGGCTTCCCTGGTAGCTCAGATGGTAAAGCGTCTGCCTACAATGTGGGAGACCCAGGTTCGATCCCTGGGTTGGGAAGATCCTCTGGAGAAGGAAATGGCAACCCACTCCATGCTTGCACATACAAACATGGATATTTTACTTTACAGGAGATTTAAGAGATTTTGAAAAGTCAATCTAACTGTACATGATTTTAGCTATAGGCACTGACTATAAAACCTGGCCCCTTGATGAAAGATGCTATTTTAAGCATTTACTCTTAATTTTTAATTCAGTCTTACCAAATACTTTTCAAGTGCCCAACTCAGAGATTTTGGAAGAATTGCCTGAAGTCTTTCCATTCACTAAGGTAGAGATTTAACTGCAGGAGTCCATGAGTAGTTTTCAGGAGACCTAAAAATGCCCCCAAATTATATGTAACACTGGATTTCTGTGGATATTTTTCAGGAGAGACAGTTCACTGCCTTAATCAGATTTTATAAGTCAGAACTTACCAACATTTTTCATGTCCTGGTACAAAAAGAAATTAGATTTTTTTGTATTGCACGCTGAGGGATTTTGGGCAATCTAAGTTGCAAATGACTTTAAAATTCATCATATTTTCTTATATTATGTAATTATAAACATGAAACACAAAGCATTAGAGAAGATAGTAATTATTAGATATGCATAATGTATCCAAATAAAAATCTTCAAATATTTAATGAGACTCTTTAGATTGCTTTTGAGAACCAACTTTTTAATATTCTTAAAATAGCTAGATGCAGTTCTCCATTAAATTTTTAAATAGGGATTATATTCAAAATCCTGAGAGTCACCATCCATGAGAAAATTGCTACAAATAGGTAACAAAAAGTGTGAAGCCACTCCAAGATGAAGCAAAGGAACCTGGTTTATTCAACCACTTGAGACAATCAGTTCAGTTCAGTTCAGTTGCTGAGTCATGTCCAACTCTTTGCAACCCCATGGACTGCAGCATGCCAGGCTTCTCTGTCCATCACCTACTCCTGGAGCTTAATCAAACTCATATCCATTGAGTCAGTGATACCATCCAACCATCTCATCCTCTGTTGTCACCTTCTCCTCCTGCCTTTAATCTTTCCCAGCATCAGTATCTTTTCCAATGAGTCAGCTCTTCGCATCAGGTGGCCAAAGTATTGGAGTTTCAGCTTCAACATCAGTCCTTCCAATGAATATTCAGGATTGATTTCCTTTAGAATGCACTGATTTGATCTCCTTGCAGTCCTAGGGACTCTCAAGAGACTTCTTCAACACCACAGTTCAAAAAGCATCAATTCTTTAGTACTCAGCTTTCTTTATAGTCCAACTCTCACATCCATACATGACTACTGGAAAAACCATAGCTTTGACTAGACAGACTTCTGTTGGCAAAATAATGTCTCTGCTTTTTAATATGCTGTCTAGGTTTGTCATAGCTTGTCTTCCAAGGAGCAAGTGTCTTTTAATTTCATGGCTGCAATCGCCATCTGCAGTGATTTTGGAGCCCCCCAAAATAAAGTCAGCCATTGTTTCCACTGTTTCTCCATCTATTTGCCATGAAGTGATGGGATCTGATGCCATGATCTTAGTTTTCTGATTGTTGAGCTTTAAACCAGCTTTTTAACTCTCACTTTCATCAACAGGCTCTTGAGTTCTTCTTCACTTTCTCCCATAAGGGTGTGTTATCTGCATATCTGAGGTTACTGATATTTCTCCCGGCAATCTTAATTCCAGCTTGTGCTTCATCCAACCTGGCATGTCACATGATGTACTCTGCATATAAGTTAAATAAGCAGGGTGACAATATACAGCCTTGTTGTACTCCTTTCCCGATTTGGAACCAGTCTGTTGTTCCATTGTCCAATTCTAACTGTTGCTTCTTGACCTGCATACAGATTTCTCAAGAAGCAGATAAGGTGGCCTGGTATTTCCATCTCTTTAAGAATTTTCCACAGTTTGGAAAACAAGCAATAATTACACATAAAATATATTGACAAATAATATCCAAGAAGCCAGACATCAGGAAACAAGAATAGCAATCTCTGAGAAGCAGGCTTGCCTAAGTCTACAGCCTTGAAATAACTTCTGGGAGAGGTGTGGAGAGAGGAAACCCAAGTAGTACTCAGACAACTCCCTGAGTTGAGAAGATGGAGGTGATAACTCAGGAGATTAAGGCAACTGAAGTTCATGGACAGTCCACCAGAGATAAAGCATGGTGTACAAAGGATACACAGAGAACCCTGATGATCTGAAGACAGCCCCACACAGCTACTCAGTTGGTAAAGAATCCACCTGCAATGCAGGAGACCCCAGGTCAATTTCTGGGTCAGGAAAATCTGCTGCAGAAGGGATAGGTTACCCACTCCAGTATTCTCGGGCTTCCTTTGTGGCTCAGCTGGTAAAGAATCATCTACAATGTGAGAGACCTGGGTTCAGTCCCTGAGTTGGAAAGATCTCCTGGAGAAGGGAAAGGCTACCCACTCCAGTATTCTGGCCTGGAGAATTCCGTGGGGTTGCAGGTTTGGATACGACTGAGTGACTTTCACTATCACTTTTCAAAGTACCATCAGTGTAAGCATGTGAAGAAAACTGTCCAAAGCCAGGAGAAAACCATCTGAAAGAATAAGGAAAACTAATAATTCATAGGATATCTAGTAGAATAGTGAAAAAGACCTTGACCCCATAATAGGGGAGAATTAGCTCTGGTGTGACCATTACCCTGGACCCACTTAACAAATCATGAAATCATGACTCGAAAGGACCAAAGGCTTCCCAGAAAAAAAGCACAATTTATAGGAATATAAAAAGATTCAGCATCTCCCAATTAAAATTTACAAGATTTGGCATGTAATCCAAGATCACTGGTCATTGAAAAAGAAAAACACAGTCTAAAATGAGAAGATTAATTAGTCAAAATAGACCCAGTACTGACACATATGCTAAAATTCACTGGCAAGAACTTTAGAATGGTTATAAAACTGTACTTATGCATTTTTTAAAAGTTAAATAGAGACATGTAAGATGCAAAAGCATTCAAATAAAACCGCTAGAGACAAAAACTACAATGCCTGAGAAGAAAAATACACTGGATGGGATTAATGGCAAATTAGACATTACGGAAGAAAAGACTGGGGAACTGTAAAGCACAGCAATAGTAATTAAAACAAAACACAGTAAAAAAAAGATTTTTTTAAGTGGAAAGAGCATCAGTTAAAAAAAAAGGCGGGGGAGGTGAATTTTAAATATTCCAATATATATGTACTTGGATTCCCTGAAACAGAGCAGAGGCGGTAGACAGAAAAAGTATTTTAAAAAATAATGACCATAATAAATAATGACCTAAATAAAAAATAATTCAGGCGAAACCTGTAAACCTATAGATTTAAGAATCAAAATTATCTCCAAACATATAAATCAAGAAAAAAAATGCACCAACACAAATGACTCAGTTTTAAAATGATAATCTTAAAAGCAGCCAGAGCAAACAGATATGTTTACTACAGCAGAAAAAATTAACATGACAGGCATTTTGTCAGAAACAATGCAAGTGAAAACACAGTGGAACAGCATCTTTACTACTAAAGGAAAAAAAAAAGAGTCAACATAGAGTCTAGAAACAATGTCTTTAAAAACAGACTAATTAAAGACATTTCAGACAGGAAGTTGAAATCATTACCCTCATCTCACGTAATATAAATGGAAATCCTTCAGGCAGAATGACACCAACTGAATATAAATCTAGAAAAAGAAATGAAGAATACCAGAAATGGTAACTACATGGGTAAGCATGCAAAACCATTTCCTATTATTTTTTATCTGTTTAAAAGAGAATTGACTGTTTAAATATAAAAACTGTAATGGGGGATGGAATTATTCTATTATAAAGTTTATGTATAAATGAAGTAGTATTATGAAATTATGAAACTAGTCAATGAAACTATGAGCCATGCCGTGTAGGGCCACCCAAGAAGGATGGGTCATAATAGAGAATTCTGACAAAACGTGGTCCACTGAAGAAGGGAATGGCAATATTCCCTTGGGAATAAAGAGGAATGTAGTATTCTTGCCTTGCTGCTGCTGCTTCTGCTAAATTACTTCAGTCGTGTCCAACTCTGTGTGACCCCATAGAAGGCAACCCACCAGGCTCCCCGGTCCCTGGGACTCTCCAGGCAAGAACACTGGAGTGGCTTGCCATTTCCTTCTCCAGTGCATGAAAGTGAAAAGTGAAAGTGAAGTCTGACTCTTCGCAACCCCATGCACTGCAGCCTACCAGGCTCCTCCGCCCATGGGATTTTCCAGGCATGAGTACTGGAGTGGGTTGCCATTGCCTTCTCCATTCTTGCCTTGAGAACCCCATAAACAGTATGAAAAGGCAAAAAAGATATGACACTGAAAGATAAACTCCCTAGGTCAGTAGGTGCCCAATATGCTGCTGGAGAAGAGTGGAGAAATAACAACAGAAGCAATGAAGAGACAGAGCCAAAGTGAAAACACCACCCAGCTGTGGATGTGACCAGTCCATCCTAAAGGAAATCAGTCCTGAATATTCATCGGAAGGACTGATGTTGAAGCTAAAGCTCCAATACTGTGGCCACCTGATACAAAAAACTGACTCACTGGAAAAGACTCTGATGGTGGGAAAGATTGCAGGCAGGAGGAGAAGGGGATGACAGAGGGTGAGATGGTTGGATGGCATCACTGACCCAAAGGACATGAGTTTGAGTAAGCTCCAGGAGTTGGTGATGGACAGGGAGGACTGGTGTACTGCAGTTCATGCAGTCACAAAGAGTCGGACACGACTGAGCAACTGAACTAAACTGTTGTTATTATCCTGTAGTACATCCTATATTTTTCTGGCTCTATTGTTTACTTTTTCCATTGAATTGTCTAAGTCACACACCTTCAAAGAGGGTACAATTCTCATTACAGTGCCCAATATCTTAATTTGTGACACCATGCTGCTTTTTACTCTTGTCCCTATATCTACAAGGTACACATTTCATCTAAAGCAAATGATGATCAGACTGAATGCAAGCATCAATTCATCAGAGCCAAACATAAGTATATGTCATGATGAAAATCAGCAGCCTCTCACACATTCCAGGCCTATTTTGAATAATTCTGAATTTGGGGAGAGGAACACATACTGAATAGTATATATGTGTCCCTGGCTAACTGAAACAGATTGTATTCAAAAGTCTAATCATATAAGGGGTATTTGGGCAAAGGAGATGGGCAATGTATTACTAGAAAGAAACAGACAATGGAAAAAGATTGTGCCTCTCCTTTCCTTTCCCTTAACTTTGTGCATATAATTGAGGTATTTAACGTCTCTTATTCCCAGGTGGCTCAGTGGTAAAGAATCTGCCTGCCAAGCAGGAGACATGGGTTCAGATCTCTGGGTCGGGATGATCCCCTGGAGAAGGTGACCCACTTTGGTATTCTTGCTGGGATAATCCCACAGACAGAGAAGCTTGCAGGCTACAGCCTGTGGGGTGACAAAGGGTTGGAAGCACTTGAGCACACAATGGAATGGAATTTCTTTCAAGATCTGGTTTCTTCATATGTAAAACAGAGTTTGGCCTATATCTAAGATTGCTTTTAGAACATAAAAAATTAGAAAAAACATACAAATCCTCTGACTCTACTAGAGCAGATTTCTAAACCTTTACTGTGTAGAAGAATACAAAAGAGCTTATTAAAACAAATTCCTGGGCATCAGGCCTATTATATTCTCACTTAGCAGGTATAAAACGAGGGCCTGAAAATTAAGTAGCCTATATAACAAGTTCTCCAGTGACTGCTAACTCTGCCTGACCAAGAAGGGCACTTGGAGCAGTTCTGTCCCATAGGAGACCTCTTCTCCTGCTCAGTCTTTCTTTGCTGGGCTTTCTCTTCTCTCCATATCGCTTTTCAGAGGGTTATCATCTATACAATTCTCTATTCTTTTTTATAATATAAATTTATTTATTTTAATTGGAGGTTACTTTACAATTTTGTATTGGCTTTGCCATATGTCAACATGAATCCGCCACAGGTATACACGTTTCCCATCCTGAACCCCCCTCCCTCCCCATACCATCCCTCTGGGTCGTCCCAGTGCACGAGCCCCAAGCATCCAGTATCATGCATCAAACTTGGACTGGCGATTCGTTTCATATATGATATTATACATGTTTCAATGCCATTCTCCCAAATCATCCCACCCTCGCCCTCTCCCACAGAGTCCAAAAGACTGTTCTATACATCTGTGTCTCTTTTGCTGTTACACTGTTGGTGGAAATGCAAACTAGTACAGCCACTATGGAGAACAGTGTGGACATTCCTTAAAAAACTGGAAATAGAACTGCCTTATGACCCAGCAATCCCACTGCTGGGCATACACACCGAGGAAACCAGAACTGAAAGAGACACGTGTACCCCAATGTTCATTGCAGCACTGTTTACAATAGCCAGGACATGGAATCAACCTAGATGTCCATCAGCAAATGAACGGATAAGAAAGCTGTGGTACATATACAAAATGGAGTATTACTCAGCCATTAAAAAGAATACATTTGAATCAGTTCTAATGAGGTGGGTGAAACTGGAGCCTATTATACAGAGTGAACTAAGCCAGAAAGAAAAACACCAATACAGTATACTAACGCATATATATGGAATTTAGAAAGATGGTAATGATAACCCTGTATGCGAGACAGCAATTCTCTATTCTTAATCATCATCATCTTATCCAGGCCATAACACAAACAACTTAGGCAGTGGATTAAAAAAAAAAAAATCTCATATTGCCATTTTTATCCCATTAAAAAAAAAGGTTTATATGTATTTTTCCCCCTTAATGTCTAGAAAGCCTACTTTAGGACAGAGATCTTAGCAATAGTTCTCAGCTTACCCACAGTCCTGGTGTATGCCTGTTGTCCCAGTGCAACTATGAATAGTTTCTGCTTTCATTCTCAAAAGTTCCCTGACTTGGCTTATAAATTACATGGTTACCCTAACCAGAAAGGACCACAGAAAGTTGTTTTGATAATAGCTTGCCATTTCTTATGTATATAGAAACTGGGTTGAAACACTTCAGAAATCACATATCTTACTACTTACCCTAAAAGCTAGGAATTATTCCCTAAAAGCTAGGAATTATTACAAGTATTTTCACACAAAGGAACATTTTGAGAGTTGATAGTAATTACAAAGCTAGGTCTCTTTGACACCAAAGCCCATCAGCATATCTCACTGATTAGATAAAAACGTGATAAATGAGAATTTCACCTATTAACTAACTTGACTTTAGGGCAATATCAAGGTTCACGATTGACAATGAAAACAGAAGAGGTCTATGATTTAACTGAACTTAGAGAAGGAAAATCAAATCCCTTATGACATTAAAAAAAATTTATTATAGACATTGAACTTTAGATGACATCAACTTCAGCATTCTTCTGTTTATTGTTAAATTCTCAACACTCAAGCAGATAATGAAGAATTGTTCCTTCAGTTCTGATTTCCTTGAGTTTATCATATTGGCTGAATAATAACTTTCCCAATACATTTCATTTGTTAAGAAGAAACAAAAGATTAAATAATGTAACAACCATCAGGAGATGAAAATACAATGGCATTGGGTAAAAAGCCTCCCTATTCATTACCAGGATCTTATCCAGTTTTCTGTTAATTTTATTGTGCATTTTTCCTTCTGCGCCTTCACTCACTCCAAAACCATTACTGGGTGTCTCTTACATGCCAGATAAAGCCCTTTCAAAAGTACTTAAGAGTGTGGAAAGCCTTTTCATTAGCATCATCCTTACTATTAAAATCTATCCAGTTCTAGGTCAGAGAAACCTCTCTTTTACAACGGAGAAATCTCTAGTAATTTTGAATGTGGAAAAGCCTGTCTCCAACTTTCTTAAGAAACATTTTTATTATCCTTAATAAAATGTAAGCTAAGACAATAGATGGCCCAGTATTATCAAATTTTAAGTGCTTCCTATCATTAGAAGTATCTTGGAGAAGAACTGTGTTTTTCACTGTATAATGAAGACACAAAATGTCACGAAAAGGGAAAACAGCATTGGATAGTGTGAATTTAGGTAAAAACGTATTTATGTGAGCATCCTTCTGCTAATGCTGCTTCCCTTAAAACATCTAGCTATTTCTTTTTAATTGAAAGTTGCAGCAGAAAATGATATCTGATTTACATTTCAAATTTCTACGTATCTATAAACTTTTATAGTGTTGAACAGATGTTGATGTGAATTTCACAAAGCTGAGAAATACTTTTCAAATTCGTGTCAGAACAATGTCAATTGAAGTCAGGAAAAGAAATACTAGAAGATGAGCAAAATCCAGTGTTTACTAGGATCTGTTTAGCATGACATATCTTTTTTCAACTCAAGTCCTAAGTGACTAATAATTCAAAAAATCTGCATGGATGTGAATCAAAGTTTACAGATTGAGGCTTGAAACCAAGCTTAGGGCTATTCAGTTAGTAAGCACACACACATGCGCGCGCACGCACACACACACACACACACACACACATGCGTGCACACACACACACACATGCAAATCAAGATTACAGGTTTTGTGCACACTTTTCTAAATTAAAAAAAAAATTTTTAATGTCAATTACAAAGTTGTCAAGGATTGAGGCTTAATAAATCTTGACATTCACATTA
Source organism: Oryx dammah (assembly GCF_014754425.2). NCBI lineage: Eukaryota > Metazoa > Chordata > Mammalia > Artiodactyla > Bovidae > Oryx > Oryx dammah. Next base: position 72,932,829 of record NW_024070189.1, on the reverse strand, counting down.
GCAATCTCCAAAAAGAAACTAGCAGGAACTGGCCAGTCACAGAAGAAACATTGCCTGATCTCGCCTCTGACATGTCTGATCAAGTCTAAAACAATGTTGACATAATAAAGCTGGTGTGAACTCAGAATTGACCCCTTAGACTCTTCCCTCCCCTGGTCTGCATTCATTTGAATTAATTCTAAATTCATAAGGAGCAACTCTCAAAAAGATAAGGAGTCAGGCAAACAGATAAACAAAGGAGTTTATCTGAAGAGCATTCTATGAGTAGAAAAACAGTCTGTGCTAAAAATATAAAATATTTAAAGTCACTGTATAGGTCATTTTAAAACCCCAAAAGGAAATCTAGGACACAAAGTAGCATCTAGTTCCCTGAACTTCCTTTAAGATGATGAATATATTAGTCCTTGGCCGCTTAAGTCTGAGAACTTTTGCTTGAATAACAGACCAAATTCAGATTTTCTTACTTCATCTGTTTCTCCCAAAGCTCAGATTGATTGTGATGTATTATTAAAGAGTATGCTGCTGTTATTTAAAGTAACAGATAAGGGTCCTGGATATTGCCTGCAGAATATCATCTGTTAATTCTTAGATCAGTAAGACCTAGCAACAGGCTAGACTCTTAATTATGTTCACAGTCTGATAAGATCTGTTTTGCACCCAGCTATTTTCTATAGCTGAGCAAAAACATCCACAGGGGTCCTTGTTTAGGGTTTGTTCTTCCACCTACAATCTCCACATAAAATTCCTAATAACCAAAATCATTAAGTCGGTCATGAACCTCTTTCACACTTTAATGCCATTTTATTAGGTTTTCTGTTTTACTTCCACTTGTGGTTTAATCATTTCCTGTTCTCTCCACTACCATCCAAGGAATCATCGCACGGTATTTACCAGGCATTCATTGGTCCTGAAGGGTTGCCATAGTCCTGACACCCAAGTCATAAAGCATCTATGCGGAAGCAAATGGTACTCCAACTGCTGTTATTTTACATACAAGCAAGAATCACCCAAGGGGCTTAGAACAAACACATCATTGTGCAACACAGGCCAGCTGGGTGGCTAAATGTGGCCCCCAGCTGTCAGCGAGACAACTGATGATAATTAATTACTAGAGATTCAGAAAGATGCTGCCTGTGTGTAAGTCCCTGGTCATACGACAGGCTCTCTAGGAAGATCTGTTTTCATTTTTTTCAGACCATCGGGGAAGTTTGGGGCATGAAGGCAGAACAGCAGATGCATCAGCAATTCAGATTTCTCTCAAGTCTTGTGGTAAAAATAAACCTGTGGAATGTGAATTATACATTTCTTTATACATAAGAGGATTTTCTAATGGCGACCCAACTGAACTCATTTTTTGAAGGTGATGTCTAACAATATTCATTTCCCATGCATATACTTTTCTAATAAAAATATCTTAGTACATAAAGGTACCCGTGGAATGTGGGGGAAATTTTGGTTCATTTCTAAAGTAGCTGTGGAATAATGAAAAATTTCTGGAAAGAAATTTAGAAAGTCTCCACCAGTAGGTAAAATTTTACACCACGCTCAGCAGAAACCTATAGTAGTGTGTCGCTGAAGAATGGCTTATTTGTAAGAGAGAGCTCTGCCCTGTGTTCTTTGATATTCTCCATGTACTTTTCAACCTTGCAGCAGAGGTTACTGGTCTCTTGTGATTTGTCCAGAAACTTATTACACTTCTGGGAATGTTTATTGTTAGATAGGGCTGCATGGCCACCAGGAATGTAACTGGGATTTTGAGCCACCATTTGTAAATTCTGGATGCAAGAAAGGATTCTTTCCAGTGATCTCTACATCTGACGTTGGGGGGGGTTGGTCCTGGGAACCTTTCATATGTGAATTATTCCTTCTTTCAGCACAGATAATGCAAGACCACTTTTAAGTTTACAGGACATAAGCTTGCTCCTGTTGTTTTGACTATGATTATGTCACACTACACTGATTGTGTGTATCTTTTTATCTTAACTGTAAGAAACAAGATCTTTGCAAATAAATGAGTATTAGTTAGAATATAACAATATTAAGAGAAAGAAAATTACTTTTTAAATGGTACAGAGTTTTGTTCTATTCTGCTTTGCTTTTTATCTTAGCTAGCTCAGATTTTGCTGAGTCATAGCAAAAAAAAATCAAAATCTTTATAGTACTCCCACACGACTAAACTTTGTTTCATACATGTTCTGTCTCTCCCTTCTCGTCTCTCTTGCTATGTCCTGCATGGACTTGGTACTCAGTAATATTAGGGTATGAAATATCAGAGACTAAGTACAGGACAATCTTCTTATGAAGCATTCTGTAATGTCAGGAAAGGCTAATATCCTGTCTACAGAATGAATGTTCTCAGTTCACCACCAGAATCATTATCATGGGTATCACCACACCATCACACCAGTGTATTTAGTTCCATCCCTACTTCCCTTTCATGCTGTAGGAAGAGTAAGAAAAATTATTTATACTTGCATTTTGTTCTCAAGATTGCCTTGACTCATATTCATTTTGCTCATTTTTCTTTTATTATAACTCTGTCTTTACTATACCTTTGCAGAAAGACACATTAATATGGAACCATTCAGGAATAAAGTGCCAATTGGGTTTTGCTGGCAACTAAGAAGCTACTTACAGGTAAAATGGCTTTCTCATTTCTTTTTACTTAAAGCCCACTGCTAATCAAAGGAGAGTGTTATGACATAGACTTTACCAGATGAACATTCACATGAGGCAGAAATAAATCCTAAACCATTCAATTTTATTTAGATTTTCTGTAACACCAGGGAGTTTAATTTTTCAGGCCAAGTTTATGTTAGTATTAACAAAGAACTCCTACTTCTTAGTTTTCCAACATATTACACTAAAATTCAACAATTTTGCAATTATTTGAGTTAAACTTTTCCCTGGAGTAGAGTTTCCATACAGGCAGTTTTTTTTTTTTTTCCACAATATACAAAAACTTACCACTGAAAATATCCTATTGGAAGAGTTTTATTTCATATTTACTATGAGATAAAAATTATCAAGTAGGTGCTCCTGAGAATTTACCCACTAACTTGCTTGTTTTCTCTGGATTCTGTTTCTAGAAAAAGCCTTAACTATCACTCTGCTGACAAAGGTCCCTACAGTCAATGTTATGGTCTTCCCAGTGGTCACGTACTGTTGTGAGAGGTGGACCATAAAGAAGGCAGAGTGCCAAAGGATTGATGCCTTCAAACTGTGGTGCTGGAGAAGACTCCTGGAGTGCCTTGGACAGCAAGAAGATCAAGCCAGTCAATCTTAAAGGAAATAAACCCTGAATACTCATTGGAAAGACTGATGCTAAAGCACCAGTATTTTGGTCATCTGATGTGAACAGCTGACTCATTGGTAAAGTCCCTGATGCTGGGAAAGATTGCAGGCAGAATGAGGAGAGAGCATCCAAGAAGATGAGATGGCGGGATGGCATCACCAACGCAATGGACAAGAACTTGGGCAAACTCTGGGAGATGGTGAGGGACAGGGAGGCCTGGAGTGCTGCAGTCTATGGGGTCACAAAGAGTCGGACACAACTGAGCAACTGAACAACAATATTTATTTTCTACTTACTTACGTTGATCACAATATATCCTGGACAAAGACAGGATGTAGGGATTCTAATAATTTTAACTCCTACCTACCTCCCAGGGGCTGGTTAAAATTTGTGCAGTTCAGTAGGATTCAATTACTGTACTAGTTTAACTCAAGAAATGGAGAAGAAATGCTATAAAGAGAAGAGTGATGAGGTAAGGACAAAAATAAAGACACAAGACATTTAAAAAAAAGAAGAAGAAAAATGATAATGCCCGAGAGAAAGAGGAGGAAACAAAAGACAAGTTGAGAGAAGTCGGAGTCAAGGTCAAAATGTCTGGAGTTGTACTTTATCAGCCAGGGAGATGAAACCTCCCAGGGAATGGCCCAGAATACATTTAGCCAAACACAGCATAAATGCATGTATACACAGAGAGAGAGAGAGAAATAAAGATCTTAACAGAATCAGAATGGAAATTCAGGGATGGTGCGGGGCGGGGGTGGGGGTGGTCCTCTACAGTATCTTCCCACAGGGAACCAGTATGCACATCTTCCTGCAAGGTTGGAGTGTTTCAATGTAACTACAAAGAATTTTACTAAATGAATTCCCTAAATTCAGCCTTTCACTTTCATTGGACAACCCAGCGGAAGGGTAAAAAAAATTAGTTTTCCAGTTCAATTTTAACCCATTCTGTCCATAGATTCCTATCCTTGGGCTCTGAATCACTACATACATGAAATAAGATAGACCCTCCACCAGAATATAGAGGAAATTTTACAGTTAAAAAAAAAAAAAAAACACTGGAAGATTTACCAACATATACTTCAGGGAAATGAGCACTCTCTCAGTGCCTCCAGAATTCTGGGAGCACTTCTGACAGAAAGTCTTTCAAAGGATGAAGGATTGGTGGGATCCAATATTGAGAGAAAGGAAACAGCAGGTAGGAAAGTGCACATGAGAAAATCACCTCATGCTCATGTCTGCATTACTGACTAGAGCAGAAGACCAAGGAGGATAATCATGTGAAAAATGATAATGGACATCTGTTGTTTGTGACTGCCTGGGACTCCATTTCTCTTCTTTCCTAATAGTTTCCTGATTTTCTCGTGGACAAACACCCTTCTTCCACTTGTAATGGACATGGTTTGGGTAAGACAAAGCCTCAAACGTTAGCACGTGACCCAGTCCTGGCCAATGGGAATAGTACACCTCTGGCAATACAGAGATCAGTTCAGTGATGAGCATGGGAGTGAAACCAACCCATAAGAATAATGCCAGCAAGAAGTGGAAAGTTTGAGGAGACGCACACTCTTTCATCTGGTTCTACACAAAGCTGGAGCTACTAGTGGTGAACTCTGTACTACAAGGGAAGCTGCCCAAGGAGAAGGCCAATACAAATTAAAATAACAACCGTACATAGAAAGAGGCAGTTTTCTAACAACTTTCCTTGAACACCCTGGATTCAACTATGCCTGAATCCCAACATCCTCCGGATCTGTCAATTATGTGAGCCAATAAACTGCCTTTTCTATTTAAGCAAGTTTAAATTGACTTTCTGTTACTACTAACCCAAAGAATCTTAACTGATACAGTGAAATACATGAGATGGGGGAAACCTGATGATAGAGGATTTTGAGCTCCAATCTGGACCCTGGGCCGTAAAATCCAGGAATGTAGGAAAGGCTTGTGTTCGTAAAATGACGGTAAGTTCAAGGTTTTGAAAGTTTGAGTTTGGGGCAATTTCTTGCTACATGTCTGGCACTTTAGTTAGCAATGTAACCATGAGCAAATAATTCAATCTTTTAAGGTCTCTATGTTCCATCTTTAAATAGGGAGAATAGTTCCTACCCTAAAGGGTATTTCTGACTATAAAATGAGATACTATGTATGTAAGCACATTGCCTAGTGCTCAGCACAAACTGTTTCCCTTCCTCATCCTCTTCTGGAAATGCCATGACCAATATCCTTACACAGCCTCTGGAAATTCAAGTTATATTCTGAATATCCCAATGTAACCCATCTTTCCACGATGATACTAAAATATTACAGCCTTTACCATTACAACCGTTCCTATTCCTTCTCAATATAATTTTATTCATGAGATGTTATACATACTAAGAAAGTTTCTATTTTAAGGAAGGTCACTTAAAATAGAAGTACCTAAACCTGTAAGACTCATGCGAGGAGTTGACTCATTGGAAAAGACTCTGATGCTGGAAGGGGTTGGGGGCAGGAGAAGAAGGGGATGACAAAGGATGAGATGGCTGGATGGCATCACGGACTCGATGGACGTGAGTCTGAGTGAACTCCGGGAGTTGGTGATGGACAGGGAGGCCTGGCGTGCTGCGATTCATGGGGTCGCAAAGAGTCAGACACGACCGAGTGACTGAACTGAACTGAAACCTGTAAGAATGATTTCCTAAGGTTGACATTTTAAGCATAATTGGGGCAAGTGTTTTGAGACAGGCAATGAAACTCACCTAGATGTTAAGGCAGAGTGTGAAGAAACAGAAATAGGTCACCAATCAAGCCATAAACACATAAGAATTTTAAGTTTAGAGAAACATGACCAGCAGGAAGTAATTCAGCTGAATTAAATAACTAAAATTACATGTCTTAGAATTATGAAGTATGTTGTACATTCAGAAATTAAAAGAATGCCAAGAAAGTGAATGTATACTAAAACACTGAGGTCAACACTGCAAACAACTAATCATTTGGACATTGTTTGTCCTGCCTCATCTTTCCCTCACTCATTCAACTCAAGACAGACTTCATGAAGCTGAGTTAAGTACACTGCAGTGATCCAACCCGCCTAACCACAAGGCACTTTGATACCACTTAACTGCTAAGTTAAGTCGCTTCAGTCGTGTCCGACTCTGTGCGACCCCATAGACAGAAGCCCACCAGATTCCCCCGTCCCTGGGATTCTCCAGGCAAGAACACTGGAGTGGGGTGCCCTTTCCTTCTCCAGTGCATGAAAGTGAAAAGTGAAAGTGGAGTCACTCAGTCGTGTCCGACTCTTCATGACCCCATGGACTGCCGCCTACCAGGCTCCTCCATCCATGGAATTTTCCAGGCAAGAGTACTGGAGTGGGGTGCCATTGCCTTTTCCGATACCACTTACTACTCCCTTCTTACAACTATATCCAACCCCAGTTCCTCTGCTTCACCCTTACCTAGTCCTCTTCCTTGTTCCCAAGTCTCTATTGTTCAGTTTCCTTGAATATCTTAAGAGCTAACTGAGCACTCCATTGCTACTTAGTTGCTGGCAAGTTCCAAATCATTATGTCTAGCTTCAGATTTTGAATGGAACCAAGGACACGCACCCCACTCCAGTACTCCTGACTGGAAAATCCCATGGACGGAGGAGCCTGGAAGGCTGCAGTCTATGGGGTCGCTGAGGGTCGGACACGACTGAGCGAATTCACTTTCACTTTTCACTTTCATGCATTGGAAAAGGAAATGGCACCCCACTCCAGTGTTCTTGCCTGGAGAATCCCAGGGACAGGGGAGCCTGGTGGGCTGCCGTCTCTGGAGTCACACAGAGTAGGACACGACTTAAGCGACTTAGCAGCAGTAGCAGCAGCAAGGACACCTCCACCAGGATTTCCCATAAGTATTTTGTTTTGTGTTTTCTGTTGGTTGTTTTTAACATTTTATTTTGTATTGGAGTGTAGCCAACTAACAAACAAGATTGTGATAGTTTCAAGTGAACAGTGAAGGGACTCAGCCACACATACACATGTATCCATTCTCCCCCAAACTCCCCTCCCATGAACTGTTATGTTAACATTGGGCAGCCTTCCAAGTGCTGCTCAATTCAGTAGGTCCCTGTTGGTTATCCATTTAAAATATACCAGAGTGTACATGTCCATCTCAAACTTCTTTAAACACAGATTCCTCTAATCCTGTTCCTTCTGCTTCATTACTCTCTTAGTGACTAGCACTTCTATCCACCATGCGCCCTAGCACACTTAGGTGAGATCCTCAGCTTCTTTTTCTCAGCCTAACACACCCACACAGTCAGTGAGCATATCTTGTAAACTTTACCTTCTAATCCCTTTTTCATATCTCACCTCAAACCTCCATTCCTGTGCATGTCTCTTATTTTTAACATAGGCCATTAGCTCTCACCAAGAAATGGACTCTAATATGATCTGCTGCCTCTAATCTCATATTTCTCCAATTCTTTTGCCACATCACAACCCCAGTATTTTGCTTTTCTAAGATGCAAAGTTGTTCATGTCCCCTGTGTCCATCCGTTTCCTGTCACCATGTCTCTGTCTCAAGTCCCGTACCACACTTTAACCAATGGATCATCACTTATTTGCAAGCCTCATCCACTGTGATCTCCACTATTAATCTAATGGTGATCATACATCCTCCTGGATTTTGTACCAAACCACCCTGAAATGACTTCCCTCAGTGTGTTGTTATACTCCACTCTGTTTGTTTGGATATCTGTGTTCCCTACTCCATTTGTTAAATTGTAAACATTTGCAGGACACGAAATGCATTATATTCATATGCCCTTACCTAAAGACTAGATGCACGGTAGGTGTTTAATAAATATTAATTGTGTATACATGATGTACAAGGAGAAACTAGAGAGAAACCTGAGCATAAACAGTACAATGACAGAGTAAGCAATGGTACGGAACTCATTTTGTAGCCACAGCACAACAGGATGGCATGGCTAACATCTTATCACAGCGGGGTAGAAACTTCACTCCAAGAGATAACATGTGTAACATACTATGGCAGATAGTATTATCCAAAATGTTGCTAAATATCCGCCCCCACTCCCATCTGACATGGCCTTCTATATCATTACCTTGATACTCCTCCATCAAGAACTGGAATGTCTATGTCTTTGAATCTGGGTGGGTGCCCTGACTACCTTGACCCAAAGAATACAAGAGATGTAACGCTGTGCCAACTCTGGGTATAGCCCTTCAGTGGCCTTGAAATTTCCATTTCCTGCTTCTTAGAAGCTAGCTATGTTGCATGAAGTATCACCATTAGACCATCATTCTTTAAGAAGCCCAATCCACATGAAGAGGAAATAGTATGAGAACTGAGGCACTTGACAAGTGAATGAAGGAGTCATCTGATGTGGTATATACACAATGGAATTCTATGCAGCCATAAGAAGAACAGAATAATACCATTTGTGGCAACTTGGATGAATCTAGAGATTATCATACTAAATGGAGTAGGTCAGACAAAGACAAATATCATATGATACCACTTACATGTGGAATCTACAATATGTCACAAATGAACCTACCTATGAAACAGAACAGACTTATAGACAGACAGAGTATACACCTGTGGTTGACAAGAAGGGTTGGGGGAGAGATAGAGTGCAAGTTTGGGGCTAGCAGATGCAAACTACTATATACAGGATGGATAAACAGAGTCCTGACAGAGAACTATATTCAACATCCTGTGATAAATCATATACAAGAGTATATTTAAAAGAATGTATATAGATGTATACTTGAATCACTCTGCAGTACAGCAGAAATTAACACAACACTGTAAATCAACTATATCTCAATTTAAAAAATTGAATTGGTATCTAAGGTGACACCAACCCAGGTGAGCTTTCAGATGACTGTAGCCCCAGGTACCATCTACCCACACAACATGAAGGATCCCAAGTGAGAATCACCCACCAGTGCCCAGGCTACTCAGAGAACCAGAGAAAGAACAACGAACTATTGCTCAAACCTCAGAATTTGGGGGGCGGGGTATCTATATACTACAATAGATAACTGAAACACAGAATTTCATTTTCAAATTTCTTCAGCATTTTTAGAATTTCTAAATTGGATAAATAATAACAGAGTCTACCTTTCAAGTATTAAGTCATCTAGCAAATTCATGAAAACAAAATGAGAATGCAAAGACAACAGTAATAAAAGTAGAGCAATATCAAAAGGTCTTTTTAATTGAAAATATTCATTTTCTTTAAATAACAAAAACAGAGGGGGGGGAATAAATATCTACTTATGTTGAACTGGTCAAAATAAAATTATGATATCCCCTCTGTGGAACATTATTTACTATAAAAGGAATGCTTTAGCTTATAAAATTAAAATGGAATGATGCCAATGTAATAAATTAAGTTGCAAGACAGTATGTACAATGTGGATCTCATATTTTAAAGGAATATATATTTATAAATTCAGAGGGAAAAACTAAACATGTGCCTACAAGGACATGATTACCCCTGCAAAATTGATTGGATACATTTACAATGAATATGTACCATAGCTCTTGTAAGAAAAACACAAATCTGAAAGAAATGTTCATTAAGTGTCTAATTTTGTTTCTTTCGTACCTTCCCTTCAAGATGGCCTTATCTAGTTCCATCTTTAAAGTAATTTCTGTACATTCTTCATCTTTAGCTTATAACACCGAAGAATGCCAGAGTTTACATAATTTTATTATTATTAGGAGTCAAATTATTTCACAAATTCACATCCAAACTCTTTTACCTGGAAATAGAGCCATTTACAATTTTATTCCAAACTATCAACACAATTTTTCCAATTTCTTATATGCTTGATTCCAACTGAGCAAACTTACATCTGTTCCCAAAACTGTATTCTGTTTTTTTCTGACATCTGGGCAGCTCATTCTGTTCTCACAAAATGCACTTCCTCTGGCAACACCCCCACATGTCCACACACATCACCCATCCTTCAAGGCTACCCATCCAACAACGCCATGACTCTAAGTAAAAGAAAGCAATATTTTATCTGCTTTTTTCTTTATGTGCGTCACTTTCTGCCCAGTGCTTTTTGGCATCATTTTAAATTTAGCTAACCTCATAAACAATGAATTCACATGGTTCAAATTGAAAATGTATTTTTCAAGATACAGTGAACAATCTCTCTCTCCAGCCAGTCTCTAGTTCATTCCTCCATCAACCCACAATTTCTTTCCTTCTGCTCCTCCCAGGGATGTTTCATGTACACACAAGAACATCCATGTTTATTTTCCTTACCTTTCACACAACAAATGTTGTATTGTAGGTTTTGCTCTGCATTTGCATTTTGCACCTAATACATTTACCTTTCAACCACACGTATGGGCAAAAGCACATACTGTTTATCAGGAACTGTTCTGGGCACTGGAAAAACAGTCATAAATGAAAAGTTTCACCCTCATGCAGCTAACATTCTAATGAAGGAGACAGACAAGGAACAAGACACATGACGTACAGGATATTTAGATGATAAGTGCTAAATTCAGCACGTTAATATTAAAGCAAACAAGGGAAAACGTATTACGGGGGTGACACTTTAGATAAGGTGACAAGTAAAGGCATCACTGAGAAGTCAGTTTTTAGATAACATCCCAAGGGAAGTTTGGATACTAAGCATGTGTTCTCTGGGAAAACAAGCATTTCAGACAGAGGGAACAGAAGCAGAGGCCTTAAGTTCAACTGTACCTGGTAGGTTTGAGAAATAGAAAAGAACTTGTAGCAATGTAAACAAGTGACCTACTAATATTTTAAATATCTTTATGTGTTGCTTATTTTCAAGACTAAAAGCTGATATACCTTAGAAACATTAGTACACATGGTTCACACCTTAGTTTTCTTCTAGAGCTTAGCTGAAAGCCTCATAAATACAAAGTGCTCAAGAGTTGCCTAAAGATAAGTAAACATAATGAGTGAATGAACAAACAAATGGGCTTCCTTTGTAGCTCAGTCGGTAAAGAATTTGCCGGCAGTGCAGGAGACCTGGGTTCGATCCCTGGGTTGGGAAGATCCCCTGGAGAAGGAAATGGCAACCCACTCCAGTATCCTTGCCTGGAAAATCTCATGGACAGAGGAACCTGGTGGATTGCAGTCCATGGGGTCACAAAGAGTCGGGCACGACTGAGCGACTGACACACATACCACACACACAAACAAATGAACTAATAAATGATGCATAATCTAAGGCCAGTGATACTTAACAGGTTCAGAGCCTTTTCACTTGCCGCTTTCTTAGCCTGGAATGCTATTGACCTACATACCCACATGACCACTGCCCTGAGTCCTTTTAGGTCCTTATTTACATATCATTTCTCAGTGGTGCCTCACCGAAACTCTAAATCTATATTTAACCAAATAATAGAAATAAGCAAAGCAAGACCAAAAGGCTGACTAATAGCTTCTACTGATACTTCTGAACCAGAAAATCTTGGCATTGTTGCACAATTTTCTAGCAAGCCGATTCTGGAGGCAGAAGAACACTAGAAAATAGACACAGCACAAACAACTTCCTAGCCTTCCACTGCGAAGGTCATGTAAATGTATCTCATCAGTTATGAGGAACTTCCGAATATTTATTAGGTGGTGGGTTTATGTCTGTAATACACTGACAGGCATGATCCAATTTTCTCAAACACAAACCTGTCATCCTATGACAAATCAGTGGGCTTGGGGTATTTTTCAGTGTGCCTTCAAGGGATCTAAATACAAAATTTTTCATTTGTCTCTTATATGCCATATACATATATCTTCAGCCTCTCTAATGAAACTTGTATCTGCTAACTTGAGATCAACCATGTCTCTCCCTTGATAACATTTCAGAAAGAGAAACAACTACTGGATTGAACAGAAAGGGGATAGGTAAAGAATGTAAATTTCTTAATAAAATCTCAGTTGCAATGTTCTTGTGTAAGGTCCCCACTGAAAGCAAAGTTAGCTCTCATTTGTTGAATCATTGCCACATCCGGCTCTGTTTTCATCTTATTGAAATGGAAGCTTCGTGAAAGAAAGCTTTAAATTCTGAAAATTGTTTTCCTTGCAATGTGCATTAAGGAAACTTGTTCCATAAGCACATCTGGTTCCATCACAGCACGCTGTGAGAAGAATCTATACATTATCTCAATGCCCCAACATTAAAACTTTTGCGATGCTCTTCCTTCACTAAAAATATCCAAGGACAGCTCGTGTCAATATCTCCAAACCCTTTAAGCCATCATGTTATCCTGGGATGCACACTGTATGGTTTTTCTTGTGGTTTATCATCAAGGCTTACAAGAGGGCTGAAAATGCTGCTCCACTTTCTTAAGTATGTAGAGCAAACCATTATTGAACAGATACTACAAAGCACTACTGATCTCCAAGGTATTTAACACATAGTGAAAGTGAAAGTGAGGTCGCGTCCGACTCTTTGTGACCCATGGATTGTAGCCCACCAAGCTCTTCCGTCCATGGGATTCTCCAGGCAAGAATACTGGAGTGGGTTGCCATTTCCTTCTCCAGGGGATCTTCCCGACCCAGGGATCGAACTCAGGTCTCCCACATTGCAGGCAGACGCTTTAACCTCTGCATCACCAGGGAAGCCCCTTAGGGGAAGCCAAAATCTTGCCTATAGTCATGCGTTATAAAATCCCTAGTTTACATCGTTGTTTATAGGCTCCTCCATTTTACCACCCTGAAAAGTGTATCTCTCAATTATAAATCCACTGCAAGAAAAATCATGGGCTAGAAACTTCCACGGAACAGTTCTCTATACACTCTAATACGACAGCATATCCCTACCTTTCCAAGATCTATTTTATGACTAAAAGTTATTTTCAATAACTCTGTTTTGACATTAAGACAAATATACCACACATGCTAAAATTATTCATCTTTATTTTTATTGATTGCAAGTACTTAGCCCTAAAGAACTGAAATAGGTGTTGTAAATTTGAAAGAAATGTTTTAAGTGACTTAATAGGTGTACGAGTTATTTAAAACTGGAAGATAATTTCATTTGGAAAGAAAATTGAAATGATCAGACATATAAGAAAGTGGAATCTTATGAGGGATTTATAGAGGGATAAACTAAAATTTTTGAAAAGAGTTAAATAGATTTTTTAGATTTGATTTTTAAAAGTTACAATAGCAAGAAACATTAAGATAAATTTTGAACTTTTATATACATTTTCATTTATCAACATTTCTTTTAAAATATTTCTACATCTCTCCTTATTCCTCAAACTTTAAAAGTTTAAACAAAATTAATTGTATCAAAAATTAATTATGTACTTACCAAATATTCATTCAGAATGAAGAAATAATCATTGAATCATAATGAAGTCTTCATAAATTTCTAACATATCCAGTTATAGAATATGGTTTTCTGATATACTATTTTCATAAGATATCATTAAAATGTTAATTACTAAATGAAATAGAACTAAATAAACTGAGGGTATTTCATGTTCAATTTCTATGAAATAAGGTAAGTACATTTTCCCAATGCCAATATAAAGGCAAACCCTCATGAATATTCAGGTTGAAATAAATTTTACAGATATTTACAACTTAAAGCTACTTCAGGTGAGCTGCTATGTGATAGACAGGTGTTTAAGCCAGGGTTTAAGGACCTTAGCAACTTCTTTCTCTTTTTATTCATTTAAACCAATATTATTTAAGTACCTCTTAAGTACTTGTTAGTACCTCATAGTTCCAGTCACTGTGCCAACCAAGCATATTGATAAACAGACAAAGAAGGTCACATCCCTCAAGGAATTAGCCTTCTAGTGAGAAAGGGGAGACAGTGGAAAACACAAACAAGGCAACTGCAGGTGCTAATGTAGGTGTGAAGCAGTGTTCTAATCAGAGACTCACTAGAAGGGCTCACAGTACTTTAGAGCCAGTGATCATAGAAGATGACATTTGAAAGGAGTGCTCCACAATGACAATGAGCCCCACACTACCCACAAAAAGAAAAAAGATAGAAGCAAAGCATTTTAGATACAGTTCAGTTCAGTCGCTCAGTCGTGTCCGACTCTTGCAACCCCATGAATCGCAGCACGCCAGGCCTCCCTGGCCATCACCAACTCCCGATGTTCACTCAAACTCATGTCCATCAAGTCAGTGATGCCCTTCAGCCATCTCATTCTCTGTCATCCTTTCTCCTTCTGCCCCCAATCCCTCCCAGCATCAGGGTCTTTTCCAGTGAGTCAACTCTTTGCCATGAGGTGGCCAAAGTACTGGAGTTTCAGCTTTAGCATCAGTCCTTCCAATGAACACCCAGGACTGATCTCCTTCAAAATGGACTGGTTGGATCTCCTTGCAGTCCAAGGGACTCTCAAGAGTCTTCTCCAACACCACAGGTCAAAAGCATCAATTCTTCGGCGCTCAGCCTTCTTCACAGTCCAACTCTCACATCCATACATGACCACAGGAAAAACCATAGCCTTGACTAGACAGACCTTAGACGGCAAAGTGATGTCTCTGCTTTTGAATATACTATCTAGGTTGGTCATAACTTTTCTTCCAAGGAGTAAGCATCTTTTAATTTCATGGCTGCAGTCACTATCTGCAGTGATTTTGGAGCCCCAAAAAATAAAGTCTGACACTGTTTCCACTGTTTCCCCATCTATTTCCCATGAAGTGATGGGACCAGATGCCATGATCTTCGTTTTCTGAATGTTGAGCTTTACACCAACTTTTTCATTCTCCTCCTTCACTTTCATCAAGAGGCTTTTTAGTTCCTCTTCACTTTCTGCCATAAGGGTGGTGTCATCTGCATATTGGAGGTTATTGATATTTCTCCTGGCAATCTTGATTCCAGCTTGTGTTTCTTCCAGCCCAGCGTTTCTCATGATGTACTCTGCATAGAAGTTAAATAAGCAAGGTGACAATATACAGCCTTGACATACTCCTTTTCCTATTTGGAACCAGTCTGTTGTTCCATGTCCAGTTCTAACTGTTGCTTCCTGACCTGCATACAGGTTTCTCAAGAGGCAGGTCAGGTGGTGTAGTATTCCCATCTCTTTCAGAATTTTCCACAGTTTATTGTGATCCACACAGTCAAAGGCTTTGGCATAGTCAATAAAGCAGAAATAGATGTTTTTCTGGAACTCTCTTGCTTTTTCCATGATCTAGCAGCTACAGTTCTTCTGTGTATTCTTGCCACCTCTTCTTAATATCTTCTGCTTCTGTTAGGTCCATAACATTTCTGTCCTTTATCGAGCCCATCTTTGCATGAAATGTTCCCTTGGTATCTCTGATTTTCTTGAAGAGTTCTCTAGTCTTTCCTTTTCTGTTTTTTCCTCTATTTCTTTGCATTGATCACTGAAGAAGGCTTTCTTATGTCTCCTTGCTATTCTTTGGAACTCTACATTCAGATGCTTATATCTTTCTTTTTCTCCTTTGCTTTTGGCTTCTCTTTCACAGCTATTTGTAGGGCCTCCCCAAACAGCCATTTTGCTTTTTTGCATTTCTTTTTCCATGGGGATGGTCTTGATCCCTGTCTCCTGTACAATGTCACAAATCTCCATCCATAGTTCATCAGGCACTCTATCTATCAGATCTAGGCCCTTAAATCTATTTCTCACTTCCACTGTATAATCATAAGGGATTTGATTTAGGTCATACCTGAATGGTCTAGTGGTTTTCCCTACGTTCTTCAATTTAAGTCTGAATTTGACAATAAGGAGTTCATGATCTGAGCCACAGTCAGCTCCTGGTCTTGTTTTTGCTGACTGTATAGAGCTTCTCTATCTTTGGCTGCAAAGAATATAATCAATCTGATTTTGGTGTTGACTATCTGGTGATTTCCATGTGTAGAGTCTTCTCTTGTGTTGTTGGAAGAGGGTGTTTGCTATGACCAGTGCGTTCTCTTGGCAAAACTCTATTAGACTTTGCCTTGGCCAAATTTGCCTGTTACTCCAGGTATTTCTTGACTTCCTACTTTTGCATTCTAGTCCCCTATAAAGAAAAGGACATCTCTTTTGGGTGTTAATTCTAAAAGGTCTTGTAGGTCTTCATAGAACCGTTCAACTTCAGCTTCTTCAGTGTTACTGGTTGGGGCATAGACTTGGATTACTGTGATATTGAATGATTTGCCTTGGAAATGAACAGAGATCATTCTGTTGTTTTTGAGTAGAAAGAGACTCAATACAAATTTAGCATATTTGAAAAGATTAAATAATCAACTTCCAACATTGGCTATAAAACTCTAATGGGTATCAGACTTAAAACTCCCATTGCAACTATAAAACTTGACAAAACTATGTAAAATAAATTTTCAGACCCTGAACAATGAATAATAGCTCTTGTGTATTTCTCTTGAGTGCTTGTGAGTTGAGCTCCATATTTGCCCTGTTTTTCATCCAGGACACTCTCCAAATTGTAACACCCAGAAAGAGATGGCCAATAAATAGACAGGAGTGGTCTGGCTGTGCAAAGTGCATACAGTTCTGAGTTCAGTGCTACTGAGGGGACTGGAGTCTGTGGACAGGAAGTTTAAGAGAAAGAAGCTGCACAGAAATCTGCCTGAGTCCCCATGAGTCTTGGGCTTAAATACTAAGCTATATATATAGGCAATATTCCATGAGGCATGTAGCTAAAACTATATGTCTACTCCTGGGGCTGAGGCACTAAAAGGAGATTCTGGAAGTTTCATAGCACTAAGATGTGGGAGTTCTGACCAGCCATGGTGGAAAAACCTTGCTGAACCTGTCAAGTAATTCAGTAATTCAGACTCCAAAAAGGATATACCTTTTGAATAGAGTTGCTCATTCTAAAGTAAATGCTATTCCACAATTGCCATAAAATAAGCCTAAAATCAAGTCTTCACAAGTACAAGTTAAGACTCCAATAAATTTACCTCTATCCAGATTAAGATCCAACCACTGCTAAACAAAGGTCACACAAGATTCTCAGTTATGTAGTGTCCACAACAAAGAGCATATGATAATAAAAAAATTAAATTACTAGACAAATGAATTTGAAAACATGACCTAAAACTAGAGAGGAAATATCAGTCCACAGAAACAATTCTAGAGATGTCACAGATGTTGAAATTAGGAGATTAAAAACAATTTTTAAAATTATTATGGCTATGCTCAAAGACTTAAGGGAAAAGATGGTCATGACAAGAGAACAGTTAAGGGACCTCAAAAGAAAAATAGAAATTATTTCTTAAAAAACAAACAAATGCAAATTCTACAGTTGAAAAATATCTCAAGGAAAAATCCACCTGAGTGCAAATGGAAAACATCAAAAGGAAAAAAAAAAATCAGTGAACTTGAAGGCAAATCAATAAAAACTATCCAAACTTAAATACAGAAAGAAGCAATGAACAGAGCATCAGTGATGTGTAAAACAAAGCAAAGTAGTTTAACATACAAGCAATTGGAAATCATGAGAGAGGGAAAAATGAGATTAAAAGCAAAGCAAAAAGTCAAAGCAGTCTCAATGATTTTTAAAGATAGTAACGCAGAGATATAACCTGCCCAGTAAATCCACAACACACACACACACTACATACGGAAATATTTAATCTGATGTCAGAAAAAGTGGAAACAGTGACAGATTTTATTTTCTTGGGCTCCAAAATCACTGCAGACAGTGACTGCAGCCAGAAATTAAAAGATGCTTACTCCTTGCTATGACCAACCTAGACAGCATATTAAAGAGCAGAGACATTACTTTGTCTACAAACATCTGTTGAGTCAAAATTGTTTTCTCCAGTAGTCATGTACAGATGTGAGAATTGGACTATAAAGAAGGCTGAGCCCTGAAGAATCGATACTTTCGAACTGTGGTGCTAGAGAAGACTCTTTAGAGTCCCTTGAACAGCAAGGAGATCAAACCAGTCAATCCTAAAAGAAATCAACCCTAAATACTCATTGGAAGGACTGATGTTGAAACTGAAGCTCCAATACTTTGACCACCTGATGCGAAGAGCCTACTCATCGGAAAAGACCCTGATGCTGGAAAGATGGAGGGAAGGAGAAGAGGGTGGCAGAGGATGAGATGGTTGGATGGCATCACCAACTCAATGGACAGAAGTTTGAGCAAACTCCAGGAGACAGAGGACAGGGAAAGCTAGTGTGCTACAGTCCGTGGGGTCACAAAGAGTCAGACATGACTGAGCAACTAACAACAACACTCAATTTGTTTTATTTTTGATTGTTGGATTTTCTTCTTGTGTTACTTTAAACAGTGTTAGGGTTTTTCTGAGACACAGTTACTAAAAATAAGTGGGATTCTTTCTAGACTTATCTTCTTTGTTTTCAGTGTGTCTGGAGTCCTCTTTGAAAGTGAAAGTGAAAGTGAAGTCGCTCAGTCATGTCCGACTCTTTGTGAACCAGTGGACTGTAACCTACCAGGCTTTTTAGTCCATGAGATGTTCCAGGCAAGAGTATTGCAGTGGGTTGCCATCCACAGCTAATATACTCTTATTTCTTAGAATAAGTCTCTGGCTCATGTTTAAATGATAAATGCTAATTGCTGTCATATCATTACTTATTCCTTCAAATTAAAATAATATGTTCCTCAGAAATTTCCTATTTCAATTCAAAAAAAGTTCATTATCTGTCTCTGAAACTCTTGAGAAACAACAGGCCATATACTTGCCTATATTTTCAAGACAAGCAGAAAAAAGGCTGGAGTCCTCAGGAGGATGTAAGAAGATTTTAAAAGCACATAGTAACTTCTGCTGCAATTTTCAAACTCTGATTCAGATCAAATGTCCTTCAAGTGTGTATTTTGCTTGCATTCTGTTTGTTAATTGGTTTATAATTTAAACCCCAATTCCAAAAATATATAGCTACTTACAATTTCAAAATGCCTAACAAACAAGACAGCAAAAGCAAAACAAAGTGAATAAAATCTGCCACCTTTTATAAAAAGCTCTTAAAATATATGCTTGTCTTGGGTTTATGTTTTGGTGGCTAGAAAATAGGTTTAAATTATTTCAAATATAAAATCAATATATGCTGATTACATTCAAAATTCACATAAGAATTTTGAAATACAGCTGACCCTTGAATAACACAGGTTTGAACGGCATAAGTCTAGTTATATGAGATTTTTGTTTTTCAGTAGTAAATACAATATGATCTACAGTTGGTTGAATCTGCAGATTCAGGGGAGCCATGGATACTGTTTTCCTATGTTACATGTGAATCTCTGACTATTATACAGAGGGCTGGTGACCCTACCCTCCCCGGCCGCCCCATATACTCGAGGCTCAACTGTGGATCTATCCAAGTGTTTTTCTTCTTGCTGTTTCTCCCTCACCTTCCCCTCCTTTTTTCCTGTATGTGTATGTACTTTAAACAAAATTGTATTATAGTGCACAGAATAATTTTTTAATTAAGTCAACCTACATGGAATTAATAAAATCTCAACAATGAGACACTACCATTAGCAGATGAATGGATAAACAAAAGCAGTGGTGGTTACACAGATTGCAATTGCACTAAATGCCACTGAATCATATACTTTAAAATGGCTATCTGTATGTCATTTGAATTTTACCTCAATTAAAGAAAATCAATCTACCACAGCATCAGTTCTTACTTTCACCACAGTACAACACAGTAATGAATGAAGATGTATTTTTTAAAATAATGAAACCATACACAGTCACAGGATCAAGCCACACTGAGAGTTAAATCCACAACACTGGTCATGTCACTGGGCAAAGGCTTTTCTGGTGACTCTGAGTTTTTTATAACAGCTGCCATAGCCTCTGATGAACTATAGATCCATCAGAAAGGAATGCTGTCACTCAAGAGGTTTGCACACCAGTTTGAAGTTTTCCATACAACAAAAGCACAGTGACCTGAAAATATTTACTAGTAATGGTGGAAATTATTTTTATTATTGAGATGTATTTGAAAATAACTTTTGACGTGAAAACTTTCCGTTACTGCTATCTGACTCCTGAGAAACTAACTCAGTCCAGGTGAGTGTCTTTTTCACCACCTTAGTATTCCAGTGCCAGCCCTCCCAGAGCTGGCCAATACCTGTGAATCTTAACACTCCATGTCATACGTAATAGGAGGTCAGTGGGAATGCTGGCTTATTAAACCTGAAATTTTAACACTAGGCTTGCCCATAGAAACATTTTCAGTTTTTGGTTTTGTCTTCCACTCTTTACACAAATTCTGACCAATTCAATCATTTTCAAAGCAAAACATGAGCCTTTGTATTTCCATTACAGCATGCACAGTGCTAACCATCTAACAGTTTCTTAATAAAAATAACTAATTAATTGTTCTTGACAATATTGGTTCCATGTGCAGTAAAAATCAAGTTCATTTTACACCTGATTTTTAATTACCTCAAATATATGATTCAATGGGTTTGTCTCAGAGAAAACATTCAGAGAAGCACCAAAAAATGTGAGAAGAGTACCACTACAGAAATTTTGGATTTAATATCTTTGTGGTAATTTTTATCCAGATATAAAATTAGACTACACTTCTAAAATGAATCAGATAATTTCCCAAGAGAACTATCTGCATTGGGCCAAAATATGAACATATAAAAACCTGACTGACTTCCCGCTAGATGTATACTGCAAAAGGACTCATCCCCAGAGGAATGAGTAATTACTTTTAAAAAGGGAAAAATCCATAGAAATGTAGTAGAGGCCACGGTTTCCTCCTTCCGTTTTAGTAAGAGTATGTCCAGAATACATTTCTCAGTCTCTCCTGCACTGATGAGTCAAATGACATTGTGGGCTCCCAGGAAATGAAAGTGTAAACGGTGAACATCACTTCTGGGTAGGGACTTTTAAGAGGGAAGGTACTTGACAACTAGCTGCCAATTTTAATCAGGTTCCAGTAGACAGCAGTGATACAAGTTGGAAGAAACTCAGATTCCTAAATCATTGTGTGGAGAAAAGCCACCTTGTAAACATCAGCACCTGCCTTGGACATGAGCAAGAATTAAAATTCTATTGTGGTGAGCTATTATATAGCTAGGGATATATTTGTTATAGCAGTTTAGCATATGTTGTTGTTGTTGTTGTTTTAAATAGCTAAGAAATAGTTAACAGCAGGGACTTAAAGTCTCTGGAACAGACCTAAAACCTTGGGTCAAAAGGCAAGCCATTACAAAATATCATCCCATAATAAAAATTACAACTCCCTAGTTTCCTCCAGCACTAACAATGAACTAACAGTTTACAAAGGTGGATCCATCATTCTGTTAGCCATACCACCGAGGACCTAGTTTCTGCAGGCTTGGTCTATATATCATGCTAAAGCCCATGTGACCACACTGTCTCATTGCAAAGAGCTGAAGAGTCCTTGACCTCAACTAAGTAAATATTGTAATAAAGCACATTGCTCTGGGTAACTTAAGTGTAGTGATTTTCTTTCCAAACTGCTTTCCAAAATACTTAAGTATTATTTTCTGTTACCATACTAGGAAAAGATACAAAACAAATCTGTCTCTAGCAAGTGGCCATTCAGAAGCCAAGTTATTCATTCTGATGAAATCTACATTTATCTGAAATAATCTTCACTAGAAGAAAAATTTTAGGAAGCTCTTTCTGAGTAGCCAAGGCTTCCTCTCAAGTAGTGCCACTTTAGTTAAGTGATGTGCCATGACAATTCACTAGGCGTAATCTCCTCCTTTGCCCTTTTTCTTCTCCTGTCTCTCCTTGTAACTATCAGTTCTTTTCCCCCTTGTGTCTGCTCACTGAGCACTTAATTGGGTGCAAATGTTAAGTACTAAGAAACAGGAAAACACTCAGACCTCACATATTTTCCAGAGACTACAGATACTAAAACTATAGTCTGCCAAAACATGGGAAAGGCAGAGAGAAAGCATTGCTTCTATAATGATCTAAGGCATTTGTCAAGGCTATTGTACACTGTGTTAGTGAATTAGGGGTAGGGAGGTGGTTACTGACAGGAAGCCCATTAAGACACTCCCAATTCAAGGCCAGTGGCTCTGCAACAAACTCAGGAGAAGCAGAATAGCTGTGTCTATTTAAAAAAAAAAAAAAGATTTACAACTATAAAGGAAGAATTTTTTATGAACTTGAAAAAAAGAGAAGCTGGTATTAAGAAAACATGAAAAAAAAAAAAAAAAACTCCTTCTGGGGAAAGCACTGATCTGCAGAGACACCAAAAGTACACAAAAGTACAATATACAGGACTAAGACAATTAATAAATACATGTAAATAGGTATGAGAAATCAAGCTACTTAGAATAAAATAAGGGCCATTGTCAACCAGAGAGGAATCTAGTTAGTGATGACAAAAAACAGAAAAGAAAGAGATGCAAACAGTCAGACACAAGTTAGCGACTGAGCGACAACAAATAAATAACTTGGCATGTGAAAAAAGAAAAGAGATGGATGTTGAAGGGGAATGGGCAAGTCTAAAAGGAAAGGATGGGGTTGGAGGAAGACATATAGGTGTTATCTTTCGAAAAAAGTAACCCAGAGATCAGAAACTTCAGTGTTTCTGCTTCAGATCTCATAGGAATATATAAGTAGTCAATTTCAGAATAATTCACAGGCTAAGTATGTGCTTGAGACCACATAGGGCAGATAATGATGCTCAGATCTGCCACTTGGAAGATTCAAAAAAATCAGAAAAATTCCAACAGAAAGTACAGGACCCAAAAACCTCAGAAATCATGACAGAAACACTTGTTGGCTACCCTTCGTGATGAGAAGGTTTGAGTGATTGGAACTTTGCCAGCAAGAGGCATTTTTTACCTTCTATATGCCATATTCTGACCTAAAATTGTTATTTTTTTGTTAATTTTTTCCATTTAATCTTCTGGTAATAGATATCAAAAAGAAAATTCCATACCTTAATACCTTTTCCATGCATAAGTTGTACCAATATTGCTTGGATGTAGTAGATAGAGGGTGAGGGCTTAGAGGTTTTGAAAAGATAAGCACCCCAATAATGCCTGGTGCACATCACTATTACTGTAGTTATTACATTACTGTAACCTGGTTTGGGGTTTCGGCTTACGTATTTCTTGTTCTCCTACTAGATTCTGAGCTCCATGAGGTCTGGAAGGCATCTTACTCTTATTCCCTCTGGGAGTCTAGTATCTGGTGTGTTTGTGTGCGTGTTTGGGTTAGTCAGTCAGTCATGCCTGACTCTTTGTGACCCCATGGACTGCAGCCTGCCAGTCTCCATTGTCCATGGGATGCTCCAGGCAAGAATATTAGCCTTGCTGTGCCCCTCTCCAGGGGATCTTCCCAACCCAGGGATCGAACCTGCATCTCTCAAGTCTCCTGCATTGGCAGGCAGGCTCTTTATCACTAGTGCCACCTGGGAAGCCCCTAGTTCCTGGTACAGACTTGCAACACAACAAATGCTTGTTAATTGGATGAATGAAAAAAAAAATCAATCTAGCTACCCAATGACCTTATAGAAAGTTGGAAGAACATTTGTGTTGAAAACATATGAGGGTTTTCACCTCCAGGGAAATGGAGGAGATGTATTTTTCCTTACACCTCTCACTACAACTAAAATACCTTTATCTTTGTCAGAGAACAAACACACAAAATTCTGAAAAGTAGGAAGAAGATAGCCTAGAGAATTCAGAAACCTAAGGAAAGGTATGGTAGTGATTTCTGAGGCTCTCCCACCCTTCATACAGCCCAGACTTGGAGCTGAAGAAGCCAGGTACTCGGTAACACCAAAAGGCACAGACAAGTGCCAACAAAAGCTTGGCCTTACAAGTCAAAGGACCAGGAAGGGAGCACTTAACAGCGGAGAAAATTTTCAGCCAATAACAGTGCTACTTCAGTTAAGCACCACAGTAAACTGTGTCCTGATCCACACCAGGCTGGAGAAGGCTGAGTAGAGCACTGGGATGACAATCTGGCCAAGTTATCACTGAAACCGGGCTCCACAGAGTTATTAACAAAGCTGATAACTGACACTAACTCTTGAGTTTGTCTTGTGGAGCAACAGATAAGGGGAACAGTGTGCTAAAACCCCTCTGCTTGTAAAGTGCCTTCAGATTATGCTTGCTTTAGTTGTGTGTGTGTGTGGTTTTTTTTTTTTCTGTTCTCCCTCTCTTTAATTGTATACCTGGCTGGCTTCACATAGCAACTTCCAGTCAGCTCTTGTTCAGAAGGAACTGGCTACAGATGGCTGGGACCACCAGCCCTAAACCCAGGCCAGTGCTGACTGGCCTTCTGACATTGGAGGGCTGGGAAAACTCCACCCTCAGATCATGCTAAGCACCTCACTATTGGTTACGCATATAACCCAGATACACTTGCACAGAACTCCAATTACCTTACCTTTTCCCCTGCTTCCAATCACCTTCCCCAAGCCTACATCGCCCTTCACTTCTTATTCTACAAATATTCAAATGGCCTCACCTTCAGGAAGGCAGATCTAAGACATGTTCGCCCATTTCCTCACTTGGCTGCCTTGTGAATCAACTTCCCCGGCACACAAGTCTTGGCAAGCATGTGGCTTGCTGCACATGGGGTACACGGACGTAGTTCAGTAATATAATGAAGTTCCGCAATCCCCCTGCTAGACTGGTGTTAAGATTGAACCGAGAGCCTGGACTTCCGTTCCCGCCCAGCATGTGAAGCAGCCATTCCTTTCCCCGCTAGGATGGTATCAGACTCAGGTAAAGGAGGACTGAAGATTTGCGTCACTGGCTCAGTCAGTAAAGAATCCTCCGGTAACGCAGGAGACACAGGAGATACCAGTTCTATCCCTGGATCGGGAAGATCTTCTGGAGAGGGAAATGGCAACCTGTTCCAGCATTCTTGGGAATTCCCATGGACAGAGGAGCCTAGGGTGCTACAGTCCAAAGAGGTGCAAAAAAGTCAGGCACGACTGAGTGACTAAGCATGCAAGCAGTAGTAATGAGGCCACCCCTATCTACCGCAGGCCCCTTGTGGTCAGGGGAGACTATGAGGTGAGCAGGAACAAGGGACTTCTATTCTTAGAAGAGGAGGAGTATCCTTAAGCAGGAGTGTCAGTAGAGCCTCGTGGGGGGCCCACACTACTAAACTAACCCCACCCAGAAGCAAAGAAGGTGAGGACGTAAAATGATGCAGCCAGTATGGAAACCAGTATGACCATTTCTTTAAAAACTCAACACACAACTAGCATAGGATAAAGCAATGGCACTCCTGAAGATCTATCTCATAGAAATGAGAATTTTTGTGCACAAGAAATTTTATTTTTTCAGTATTTTAACAGCTTTCTTTATCACAACTGAAAAGCTAGAAATGATCTAGGCGTCCCTCAGTGAGTGAACTCAACATTCTGGTTTATGTTCATACCACAGAATACTACCCAATGATCAAAGGGAATGAACTATCGATACACAAAACAACCTGGGTCTATTTCCCAAAAGTTTTGCTTATTTAAAAAAAAAAAAAAAAACCTCACTCCAAAAAGTTACATACCATGTGATTCCATTCACAAAGCATTCTTGAAATGACAAAATCATAGAAATAGACAAAGACTGGGATGATTTCTAGTAGTTAAGGACGGTGTGAGGGCAGCAGGTAAAATCATTGTGTCTATAAAGGGGCAATGTAAGAGGCCTCTGTGATGATAAAAATGCTTTCTATTTTAAATGTATCCATTACACTGCATTACAAACTTCAACTAGTCATGAGACTATATTATAGGTTTTTAAGATGTCTCACTGTGGCAAACTGAGAAAAGGATACATAGGATTTCTCTGTACTGTTTCCTAGAACTTCATGTGAATCTCTATATCTCAAACTAAAAAGTTTAATGGAAAAACTGTACTTTCTTACAGAGCAGAAATAATACCTCAGGCCAAGTTACCTAGAAATGTAATGGTCAATTTTTCATGGAGCTATGTTATTCTTTTATATTCAATGTGCCCTCCACAAATCTGGTATTTCTTTTAATACCATTTTGTCCTTCACCACATGGGATATGCCACTATGATTACTTCTGAATTTTTGCTTTACAAAAACTAAGATTATTTTTAATATGTTCTCACTTTTCACAAGAAACAAAGGTGAAGATTACATGTATAAAGTCTATATTAACTGGAAATGGAACTATAATCGAGATTTACAACTGTGTCAGTATAGAAGAAGGACAAACAGTAGGATATAAAATGCCAAAAATCTTTTGCTTAGAGCATTAAAATCTACTATAAATCAATTTTTCAATCCAAGATACAACAGCTTTCAACTATTAAAATCTCTAGTCTATACCAGTGTTGAATGATCTTCTGAATAAAAACTAGAGTTTCTATTGAATTTTCTCATTGAGTTCATAGGGTCATGTGAATTTTTTGACAGCTCCAGTCCTGGTTTGGGAAGCAGACATTATTGAAATTTTTATTCCAAGATCTGACTCAAGCTTGATGGCTAACTTTGAACAAGATATAGTACATTTGCTTTTCCTGAGAGGCTTATATATATATGTGTGTGTGTGTATGTGTGTGTGTATATATATATATATAAGAATCACATGTGCAAAGTTTCTTTAGTGTCTCTTTTAACCTTTTTATTCTCCTCTTGGCCAGGCTGAGGAAGAATAAACTGGAGAACTCAGCCAGAATCATGGCCATGGTTGATGCAGAAACAACACAACAGGAT
The DNA here is from genome assembly GCF_014754425.2 of Oryx dammah. Taxonomy (NCBI): domain Eukaryota; kingdom Metazoa; phylum Chordata; class Mammalia; order Artiodactyla; family Bovidae; genus Oryx; species Oryx dammah. The sequence continues at coordinate 72,905,925 of NW_024070189.1, read as the reverse complement.
CCACAGGGAAAATCAAGACAGTTGTCATTCAACTGAAGATATTAATACATGCCTCCCTTCTTCAAGTCACTTTCAACTTTTGCCTTCTCCTCTTCATCCAGCTTCCCTCATCATTGGCAACAAGCTCCCGTGGACCTTAAAGTCCCATAGTACCTGCTCACACAAAGGAATGGATGTTCAGTGCCCATTTCTTCTGGGACATTAGGAAGACATACAAGATATTCTTGGACTACTCTCTTCATTTGTTCATTTCTTCTTCTACACGGGGAATGGAGAGAGGGGAAGGATGAGTCTGTAAAACATTAAATTTTAACCCATTGTCAGGTCTCTGACAAGAACACATCTAAAATCATTAAAAGGGAAATTACCTACTTAGTGAAGAAATGTTCCACCTTATCAATACTCTAAGAAGTCTCAGATGATTGCCTACTGGGACTGTTAGGAAACAGTTCAGCAGCTCCCTGGAATCTACAGATGTATAGTTAGGACTTCCATGTTTGCACCACACTTGGCTGAAGGAGGTATCAGGGCATTTCTGACCATGAACTACCCAAAGCTCCCATAATCATGGTCTCTGCTCTGCTTTCCTTTCATGATACAATGAAGTAGAACTATCAACTGTTGGGAGATCAAGATGCTATCAGATGTCCACCAAGGGTGTTTGTTTTTTTTTTTTTTATAATGTCCAGCAGAGGGAATATAGTCAATATTTTATAAATTTTGTTTTTTTTTTTTTTTTTGTTGTTCTTTTTTTTTTTTTTTTTTTTTATTTTTTTTATTTTTAATTTTTACTTTACAATTCTGTATTGGTTTTGGCATAGATAGAACCATCATTTGAATTAGAATCACCATTTCAAAGAACCAAACTAGACTTGGTAAGAAATAAAGCTTGTAAAGCCATACATCTTCAGAAGGTATTGTAATTCTGCATCAACATCTAAGGAATGGAAGGAGATAACTCTACCTTATGTGTTCTGATCTCGGGATGGACACCAGGGGTGTATTACTGAGCCTATAAAAGGGGCTAAACTTGTTTAGTTTCTCCATGAGTTCTTCCGATGGCTGTGAAGGGTTGGGTGGGGAGTTCATGTGTGTGTTTCTACAACATTTAGTCTGGAAAATTATCATTATCTTAGAGTGGTGTTTCCAAATAATATTCAAGGAATCTCATCAGAATCACCTGGGGACAAATTAGAAATACAAGTTCCTGGGCTCTGGACCAGACTCACTGAACAAGAGCTTATCAGGCCCAGAACCTGGGAATCTGCATTTTAGAGAAGTTGCTGCAGTGATTGCTATGTGCACTCAAACTTGACAATGTCTTTGAGGTTGTACTTTTTTACTGATTGCACTCAGGTCTCATCTGTCAATCTCTGATGAAAAATATACACTTCGCATCCTAGGGAGACAGAGCTCTCAGGTGATCAGTTCAGTTCAGTCACTCAGTCATGTCCAACTCTTTGTGACCCCATGGACATCAGCATACCAGGCCACCCTGTCCATCACCAACTCCCAGAGTTTACTCAAACTCATATCCATTGAGTCAGTGATGCCATCCAACCATCTCATCCTCTGTTGTCCCCTTCTCCTCCTGCCTTCAATCTTTCCCAGCATCAGGGTCTTTTCCAGTGAGTCAGTTCTTGGCATCAGGTGGCCAAAGTATTGCAGTTTCAGCTTCAGCATTAGTCTTTCCAATGAATATTCAGGACTGATTTCCTTTAGGATGGACTGGTTGGATCTCCTTGCAGTCCAAGGGACTCTCAAGAGTCTTCTCCAACACCACAGTTCAAAAGCATTAATTCTTAGGCACTCAGCTTTCTTTATAGTCCAACTCTCATATCCATACATGACTACCGGAAAAAACCATAGCTTTGACTAGACCAACCTTTACTGGCAAGTAATGTCTCTGCTTTTTACTATGCTGTCTAGGTTGGTCATAACTTTTCTTCCAAGGAGCAAGCATCTTTTAATTTCATGGCTGCAGTCACCATCTGCAGTGATTTTGGAGCCCAAAAAATTAAAGTCTGTAACTGTTTCCATTGCTTCCCCATCTATTTGCCATGAAGTATTGGGACCAGATGCCACGATCTTAGTTTTCTGAATGTTGTGTTTTATCTTGGTTGATATCCCCCAACTAATACCAGTTTCAAGAATATTTAAAATAAGAACTACATTAAAATGTATTAAATTACAACATTCACACTCAGATCTTCCATATTCTTATGATTACTGAGTAAACTTCAATGAAAATCTAGCAGAAAGTGCCACCTTCTAGAGTAACATTTGTCTGTAAACATTCTTTAAAGAAAACTTGGTTTTTCTTTAGCCTTTGCTTTGTGAGTTATAACGACTTGTCTAGTTGAAGTTGCAAAGTAATATACAAATTTCTTTCCTTAAGTTGCATGATTTCTCAACCTGACCATGTATATCTAGCAAAAGTCTTCATAAATGGACGAAGAAGCTTCTTTGGATCAGAACATATTTGAAGACTCAGATTTGAAGGGAAAAAATTAGCTTTGTGATCATCATGCTGTTTCACTGCTTAGTGTAAGACAGGTGTGACTGTCCCAGAAACATGACATGTAGGTCAAATTTCTCTTTAAATAAATAAGATTTCAAATTAAAGAAAGTAATGTGGATGTTACAGAACATCATGTATCCTGCTCAACCTGCAATAGTTTGTTTCTATTTATATTATAAATTGCACTGCTATTAAAAACTCAGTCTCAAGTCAGTTGGTTTTGAGGTCTGTTTGAGCAGAAAGGAGGGACTCATGAAAAGTTCTCACCAGTGGTAGAGACTGAAAAGGAACAACATGCCTACTAACACTTGAGATGAGAAAATCTTTCAGGATACTAATTGTCATTGAACCCATAAGGATTTGCATCTAAAGGATTTGAATCCAAAGGTGTTCATCTCAGAAATATTTCCCATCTAAAGTGCAGAGGCAGGACACACTTCTATAAAGTAAAAAACTATATAAAATTCAAAAATAAATCCACACAGTAAGTAAGCATAGGTGAGAATACAGGTTAAGCGAGTAAGATGACACTTTGGAAACGAAACACGATCTTCTCCCTGCTCCTAGAATATAAAGCCACACAGGCATTTGTCACATTTCTGATAACAATACAGAAAGTTAAATCTTCCCCTGAACAGTCTCTGTCTCTTTGCTGTAAAGGTAAATAGCTGAGATTTGAAGACAAGTTGAATGCATAGTCTAGCCAGGCTGTCTTTATGAGTGTAGCAATGTTTAAGTTTGAGAAATTAATGAAAGATTGAACTGTAGCTTCTGTAAACACTAAAATGCCTTTTTCATGAGTGACATCACAGACACCATTGCTAAATATAGATGAGATGGTTTGATTTATACATTCTTTGTTCTACAAAAGAGTTATGCAGATTTTTGCTTCTCAGCTTCATTCATTAGGAACAATGCAACTAAACCTCCAGTTAATGAGTCTTGAACACTAAAAATTATTTCAGTAATTATATTAGACAAGAAAAGACATAACTTAAATGCTACAAATTGACGACCTTATTAACCATAACCAATCAAAGTTGCCAGTCTTTGCATATAATGTCTTTTATCTCACTTAAAATGATGAACAAAGAATTTCATTTTTATAAACAGTGGCATCATGAGAAGGATCCATGTCATCCCAGGGCCCTAGATAGTGGGGGAAGAAAAAACCTTCCATGGATGAGTGCTTTAAAAGTGGGTCAGAGGCTGAAGTGAAGTCTGACCCACTTATTAGGGTAGTAGCAATGTTACCAACCAACATTAAGTGAGAAAATGAGTGTAGTTAAACTGGTCAAGTCCATTGCACACTCACGTTTTAACTCTGAGAATTGGTTGTTTCTCAATATGCCAAAATGCACTCATTGGTTTCTGATTTCACTTCTCCCTAGGGGACAGGAAAGCTTATATGAAGAGCAATATTTATGCAGAAGAATTCAGGAGGGACGCTTCCAGGGAATGAAATATGTATGTTGGCTAGTGAAAAGGAAACTGTCTTTCCAAGACTCATGAATAATCCTTGTTTACTCCATAATAGCTATGGAAGTATCAAATGCACACATGCACACGCACACACACTCACACACAAGAGTTTACAGGAATCATGATTGAGGAACCAAGTACTGCCATCTTGCTGAAAAACTAAATAATATGATTTGTGTTTCAAAACACTCTTTGATAGCCTAGAATTATCAAAATTAAGGATAGTAATAATCTGGTAATTAACAGCAATTTCTTTTATCACCACAGAAATGGCATGATACAAACAGCAATGACCTATAATTTCCCTCACATGAGATTTGCATATATTATCACCATATTTGTAATTACCCCAGCAGTCACCCTAAATACTGCTCATCATTTGCTCATAAGATGTCAGAGATGTTAAAGAAGACTGGATCTCCTTATTTTACAGAGCTATTGAACAAAAGGTCATCGCAAAAGGAAAAGCTAAACAAGATGTGACAAGTACAGAGAAAAGGTAATTAGCACCATTATCTCTTTCTTGCCAACTCTTGGGTAACAGAAAAATACGCATGTGTATATATTTATGTATATAAATAAAATTTTTAAAAGCTAAGTTATGTTGCCTTTTATTGCTTCTAGTGTAATTAAAACTAGAATTAAATAGCACAGAGTTATGAAGCTAAAATAAGCTAAATTCTAATGGAAGGGATTCCTCTCTGGATCTATGCCTGGATCTTCAATCCCTGTGGAGGCCACTTGTGAATGAACACATTGCTACCAGGGAACTTTTTATCTCAGCCCCCAGCAGTCGAATCTCTAAATTCTCCAAGGACACTATACTCCCAGGTTTCCTATTAAGTACCCATCCAATCTCTTCTCCTGTGGAATAACCCAGTAGAAGACGGCCGTACCTTGAAGCACAACTCATATCCTAATATTACACATCCATCTTCTATGTACATTCCTAGAGCATCCAACCTACTGCCAAGTAGAAGGAGATCAGTACCACATCCTTATGTTGAAATTGAACACTGTAACAGGGAAGAGCTAATCTGACTCCATGTTAGATTTGTTACTTTCACTTTAACCTTTTATTCTATTGCAAAACTTGTTCTCCTCAGGATTGAGGAGTATAAAAGAAAAGGGGGCATCGTAACTGAGCAGGATCCTACAGGGTCTTCCTAGGACAGGCCATCCCCCGTATCCTCTGCTTTGGCTCCTCTCTAAAGTACCTAGATAACAGATGCGCATTTTCTGAGTTGTTTTATAGATAAGAACCCCTAACCCCCCAAAATGGAAGATATTAACTATTTAATGACCAGGAGCATATAGCCCCAGGCCTCCTGGAGCCCAAGGACTGAAAATGTTCACTCTTGTGACTTCACCATCAGCCAATCAGAGAACTGTGCAAGAGCTAATCACATACCCTCATCTGGCTTTTAAAAATGCTTTGCCAAAACCCTGCAGGGAGTTGAGCTCATGGGTTTTTTAGTGCATGAGCCACCCATCTATTTTCATGGCCCTGCAATAGACCTTTCTCTGCTCTAAACTCCCATGTTGGGTTCGTTTGGCCTCACTATGCATTGGGCACATGAACGTAGGCTAATAACATCAGTGTCTAAGATCGCTTCATGTATATATTTGATAAATAGCACACCTGAATCCCACATGGCAGCATGGGTGTGATATGGCCACTTCAGAGGCAAGAGAACCTGAAATTCAACCTACATAATCTGCCTATTCTAACGGAGCCAGCGAGGGGTGGGCCTTGACTGCAAGTGGACCCCTGGGTCTACACAAATAGCCATTTTCACCATTCATGGATTTAATTTGTCCACCATATTTATGTCACACAATTTAAAGAAATCTCACTGGATACGATCATTTATCATGATGAAGAGAATAACTTCCCACACAATAAAAACATAGATGTCACTATTTACAGAAAGTTAATGAAAGGCAAGATTTCAAGAACTAACGTGCTATTTACCCTAATTTTGTTTGCTCATATGCCTAAGGTAATAAACAGAACATAATGTGTTTCTTCGACTGCTTGATTGGTTCACATTTTTTAAAAAAGAAATAGTTTAGATGGCAAAACAAACCAAACAATATAAAAAAAGCAAATCAAAGGAAAATAAATCGGAGCAATGCCTCTTATAGTTAGCTTACACATCCCAGCAGAATAAGACCCCCCCAACACACACACACACTGCCTGCATGCATGGAGGGCATCATTTTATTCCAAACAAAAGGCAGCACAATACACTCTGTTTTCTTCACCTTGTTTTTCACAGAGCAATAGAGCCTAGATAGTTTTCACTTCAGTATATAAACCTGCTTTCTTTCTCTTAAACTCTACAAGGTTTCTATTGTATGGCTGTACCATGCTTCATTGAACCTAGACCGAATCAAAGAACATTTTTGTTATTTCTGCAATTGTGCTATTACAAACGATGTATCAATAAAAATCTTTATGTAGACATCTTTGTGTAAGCATGTAGATATCCTGGAATTATGGTAGTGAATTATATTTTTCTTAAATCAGTGTTTATAAGGATCCAAACCCCAAAGAAATTTGACCTTGAAATACAGCTTTTATTGAGACTTCTTGAAATTGATAAGAAATGTGGTGTAAAAGAAAAAAAGTCAAATTCATATAAACAGAGAGTAGAAGACTGGTTGCCAGGGGCTGCAGGTGAGGGAAGGGGAGATACTGATCATTATTAAAGTATATGTTATTCATATAATAATTCATATAATTTTCTATATCTTATGCTTCTATTTAATGAGGTACTTTGAAAATATTTACATAGCAGCACATACAGATCTACTTTGTTTTTAAAAGTATCTGGTACATCATTACATGAATAGAGAAGTACAATTCATTCATCCAGTTCTCTCTAAATGACACTTCAATTGTATCACTCTTATTGATACACTAAATAATTCTTCAATGGACATTGTTCACTGGGATATTTTGCAAATATGTCCACAGGGTAAATTTTGTATCAATGTGCATTTTTAATAAAACTGTTTTCTTAACAAAGACTCCTGACAATGAAACATGAATATGCACATTTCTTCAAATCCTCACTAGTACTTAGTATTAAATTTTGCATTTCTTTGGAAAGGAAAAAAATGACATGTATTTTTATTTAGATTTGCAATTAATCTTGAATGACTTTAAGATTAACGTCCTTGCCTCCACACACACACACACACCCACACACCCGACTGCCAGGTCAAACCTCTCATCATTTTCTTATTGGGCTGAATTTGCTGTCCTGCTTTGCAAGTTCTTTTTCCCTTCTTCCTTCTAGAATCACTTCTTTTCTAACTTTTTCCATTTGGAATTTACATTGGTATAGGAGTGAGGAAGGAATGTTGCCTGATTTTCCTCTACCTACACAAGCACTTAATGCTTTCCAATCATACCACTGCGTAATACCTTTTTTTCCTGAAGATTTGAAGTGGCACTCAAATTGCACACTGTATTCCCAAACATATTTGGAACTACATCTGAACTCTCCATCACAGACATTCCTAGTATCCATGACATTTCTAGCCAGTGCTTCTCAACTCCTTGAGGTTAGGCAAAGTCATGGCTGACCGAAGGACTTCATTTTCAGGCTAATACAGGGAGAATAACTATATGTCTTTACCCAGACTAGCTAGCTCATCCTGCTGTGAAAACCAAAGAAAAGCTCTGTGTTCCAGGGAATGCTGCTAGATGCCACAGGAATGAACATAAGATTGGTCCCTGATAGACAATCTAGTGCTGAGCCTCCTACAGTTTCACTGACCAACAGCAAGCTTGGGGCACAAGCGAGAAAGGAACCTCACTATGTCAGTCCCTACAATTACAGGTTGGTTTTAGGGGTTTTTTTATTTGCTTTTACCTAGACTATTCCAATTAATACATGCTGATTTTACTCATTTTTTCCTATGGTCAAATATTTAGTTGTAGTATTATTTTTCTAAAGTATCTTTTAGGTTATTATCTTCTCTATTTCTCTCAGAATTTTTCTAGATGGTCTTATACTTTTCAAGGTCAATTTTAACATTGTTTGGGATTACATGAATGCCTAATGAGACAAAGTTGATACTCTTAAGAGTTTAAAGCCATTTTCCACAGAGTTCTACACAATTTTTGTTAAGCTTAAATCATATTTTAACTTTCAGGTTGCTTTTAGAAATGAGATCTGTTGGTTCTATTTCCTAACTAATTATTGTTTATATATTAGAAAAAAATGGATTTCTACAGGTGATTTTTAGAACTGCCCATTTACTGATTTCTCTTAATCCTATAGTGTTCCACACAATTATTTGGGTGTGTTTCATGTAAATAGTATCTCTGCAAATAATCATTTTTTTCTTCATTTCAAGCATTTTTACACCCTATTTTCTTCCACAATGTAACAATATTAGCTACTATTTTTAAGAACAGTAGAGAAAAAGTATTACTATAAACAAATTCAAAGGAAGACAGACAAAATGGAAAACACAAGGAAAGAAGCACATGAAATCCACAGATGAAATGAAAAATGTGAGCATGGGAATTTGTAGAAAAGACACGAACCAGATTTAAAATCAGAAAACAGCCTTCAGACTCACAAATTCTTCAGGTGATGCTTTTTCTTTTAATTGACACTGAAAAAGAGGTAAAAAGGTATCAAAAGCTAGAGTACATATAAAACAAAAAGATATAGTCAGTGCTGTTAATGCTGCTAAGATTTACTGTTAAAGCATAGCCAATAAAAAATTTTAAATTCTATTTAATTCATATGATCCACATTATTTAATTATGTATTTAATGTTTTCCTCTCAGTTCCTGAATCTCTTTATCTGTGTCCCCTTCCTTCTTTGTCCAGCTCCTTCTTTAGCTTTCTCTATGAATTTTGGCGTTATTTCTACTTGTCTCCAATTAGCAGCTGTTTCTTTAACATTATGCCTTTCTGGGCATAATGAGAGTCCCTACTTTTTTTTTTTTTTCCTAATGCTTACATTTTGAAACTTTCAATAACGTGGTTTTAGGCAGACTGTATACTCCCAGAGTTGCTCTTGCATCATGATAGACAGCATTTCAGCCCTAGCCAGCGGTGTGCCCATGGAAACTAGGAGTCATCGTATCCTAGGAAACTATGGCAACCAACAGAGACAAAATGAAAACAGGCCCATTGTCATCATTTTTAACAAGTTAAAGATGCTGAGTATCCTCTACAATGAATCCAACTGCCATTTGCCAAAAAGAAGATGCAATTCAAGTCAGAGTTGATAATTAGAACAAGTGTTTGAAAACATACATATATGATTTTATCCCTAATGCTTTATGACAATCAACACTTATTAAGTTTGTTCCTAAAAATAACCAAGATTATTACACAGATACGATCAGCTGTTATGAGAAACTCCTAACAGTGTTATTAAATACATCGTGCTGGCCAATGTTTTAACAATTTATCGATGTACACAGATAAGTGGTTGTTAATGCAGTACAAAGATGCTTCTGTAGTTCTATATATATATATATAAATTACTTGAATAATGAATTTACATCCTTACCCTTCAGTTCTGGCCTCTCCATATGCATTCAACATTTAGCCCCCAGTTTTACATACAGTCTTCTTCAGATTCAACTCAATAGTTTAGCTGTCTAATCAAACCAACTTAATGAGAAGCCATACAGGTCATCCACGTAGACATAGCATCTATTATTTTGACAAATGAGTTTACAGCATGAAAGGAGATCTCCTACTGCACTGCAGTTTGTTGAGTTCATTTATTTTGCATATCACAGAAAGTTTGCCTCTAAAACTTCTCTCCTCAGAGAAAATCTGGGTCATATCTTTCCCTTTTCCTTACAGACTGTGAAAAAAAAAAGCTTACAAAAGGCCTGTGTGTGTGTCTGTGTACATATCATTCTAACTTTACCTTTTCCTTTACAACATGTCATGTGACATTTATTAAGCTCTAGCAGCTCCCAGAAAACAAAGAGGAAAGAAAAGTGTAGAGTATTTGTGGTGGTGCTTTGTAAATTGAAGGGTATACCTCCACAAGTAGTGTTACACAAAGGGAAAAAAACAGTCAAACCCTTGGTAGAAGCCAATGATAGTGAATGACATTTATTGTGTCCAAGTATTTGAAAGCATACATATATGATTTTAATCCCTACTGCTTGATAAACTCAGATCTATTCCTTGGTAAATCAGAAAATCAAAAAAAGCTGAATAGATGAGCATTTAACTTAACCATTAAAAAACAGGAATTCACAAATATCAATATGAGACCAAAGCCTCTCTTTGATTAGAGTTCCCTATCTTCTACCTTTAGAATAATTTCATTACCTATAATCTCAACTTTTAGTTCTTTAAGGAGCACTGAAAAACTTCATATCCTTGTAAAACAGTGTGAGTATAAAATCCTTATAGAGTTTTACGAGTTTCACCCTTTCACAATTTTCTTGCTAGTATCTACTTTGGCAGAAATATTAGCGATTTACTTTTCCAAGAATATATTTCATAGAAAAATTGTCTTTATTTCCAAACATGCATATTGTTTTATATGGGGTTGCCAAAAAAATTTGTTCAGGTTCTTCCATAAGATGTTACAGAAAAACCCAAACAAACTTTGTGGCCAACCCAATATAATATTCCATTAAATTACATAAGTTTAATCATAAACAACTAGAATAAACAGGTTTGAGAACAAGTACAATTGCTTATTGGAAAGGATAATCAGAAGGGAATAGAATCATGCAGACATACTAGGGTGTGGCCTACAGTCCACACTCAGTAGAATGAACAATAGTGTGCTTTCTAGTGGAAATCAAAAGGTGTTGAGTTGTGCTGACACCGGTGAAAACAAACTTTCTATAGCATACATTCAATTTTGGGATGAAGGTTGTGTGGGAGTACCTCAGTGGTATCTAGGTTCCCATGGGAATGTAGGGGCTGGACCAGAGCTGTGCACATCAACCTGGCCTCCAGTTGATGCTGAATAAGCTTAGGAGACCATCATAAACATGAAGTAGGTATTTTGCATATCCTGTGTGTTCACAAACACCAAAATCTCTATTTTATTCAAGTGTAGCTCAATAAGGACAGAATAAAGAATAGGGTCTATTCAAATAAAGTACAAGCCATGAAAGAAGAATAATAGTCTGAAGATTCACAAGGATAAAAATGGCTTTGAAAAATGGTCCATAGCATGGAGATAAAAATTTCTTAAAAACTGGATGGCTCACTGTTGGGGAACCAGACTGGAGCCATGGCAGGCTCGACAGGTTGCACTAGGCCTAGGTTTTGAATTCCTGTAAACCTGGGTCATGATTCCAGGAGACTACCCCCTAGGAGGGTCCCACTCACCCTAGGATGAAGGGCCTAAGCTATTCCATTTTGTAAAAGAACTCCATTTTTGCAAAGGTACCGGACAAACAGACTTAGACTTTGGATATTGCCTAACCTTGCCCCGCTATGCAAGAGCCAATCACCCCTTAGGATAAACCTCCTGACTTTAAGTTCAAGGATTTGTGATTTACCTTGGAAGTAATGATTTACATTTGTGATTTACCTTGGAAGTGATGATTTACCTTTGTGAAATAATGATTCACCATGTAAGTGAAAAAACCAATCAGAAATCCACACACAACCCTATAGAAGAGGGTAACCAATCAGTAGTCCTTCAGCCTGAACACCTCTTTTTGTTACCCTTTCACCTGAATATTCCCTATATAAGCAGTGTAACCCAAAACTCAGGGCTCCCTCCCTATAGCCGCTGCGTCGGTGCCGGTGGGAGCCCTAGCTCGAGCTAGCAATAAACCCCTTTATGCTTTTGCATTGCCATGGACGTCTTATTTCTCTCAGTTTTGGGGACTCGAACTTCGGGCATAACACAATGATCTAAAATAAAGCTGAGGATAAAACATTAAGATATGTAATGGATACATAAAAAATGCTCTGAGTGTGTGGTGGGCGGGGCCCTGGGGCTGCCTAGGAAGCCCTTGTTGGGGAAGCAGAGAGCTGGGCACAAGCAAGATAGTCCTGGTGTCCTATGAAGGGATGGCAAGAATAGGGCTAAAAAAAATTTTTTTAATATGCTTTTAATTTTTTAAAGTTTTTAAGATGAATACTTTCCTAAGGAACTAATGTCTTGCAAGAAAAATATTAAAGTTCATTTGGAGTAAATAGTTAGAAAGAAGATCTTGTGAAAACTCAAATCTATGACATAAAAGGAAAACTCCAATTATGTTTCCCAAACACAGAAGGAAATAATGAGAAATAAAGTTTACAGATAGAAAAGGCAGAAATAAGAATAACTGGATAATTTGGGTTCCTAGAGAACAGAAGGGAACAAGCAGAACAAAACCAACATTCACAGGTATAAACTGAAGACATTTTTCTGAGCTGACTAAAAGATCTGTGTAGGCAAAGTGGATGGCTCACTGCATCTTTGGGGAAAATTACATCCATACATATTGGTTTTGCCCTTTTCCATCTCATCCTATTTCTTTTTTTTAATCTAAAAAAGAAGAAACAAAGCAACACTGCCTATTATTACTAGTGTTATCTCATATAATGCTAGAAGTACTAGCCAATGAAATTAGAAACTAAAGTAAGGGAAATTATAACTTTTATAGTAATAGTACAAAATTAGTATTATTCTAAGATACGATGTATCCTTGAAAAAACCTGAAAATTAGCTACCATCATAGTAAAATATTAGAACAAGTGACTAAAACTATAACACTAAACTCAGACCTGCTTTTTCAAATCCAACAGACAATTTAATCTTTTCAAACTTTAGTTTCTTTATATGTAAAGTATATCTAAATTTCTACCCAGCTCAAGAGTACTAGCAGAATTAAATAACTGCAAAATTCCTTGTCATAGTAATTCACACCTTAAATATATTAACTCATATTAATATTAGTAATTTCCTACATACCAACAATAAATAGGTGGAAAATATGGTGAATATTGTTTATAAGTAACAAAAATTACACATATAAATATAAAGTTTTGTTGAAAGGCATAAAAGACAGTGGAACAAATGTAACATGCTCCTGAGTAGAAAAGACACTGTTTTAAAATGTTATTTCCTCACTAAACTGCTTTAAAATTTAACAGAATCACAATTCTGAAGAACCTGAAAGATATGATCCATGATCATCTAGAAAAAAGAAATGCAAGAATAAATTAGATTTTTTTAAGTCTGCTGCTGCTGCTAAGTTGCTTCAGCCGTGTCTGACTCTGTGCGACCCCATAGACGGCAGCCCACCAGGCTCTGCCGTCCCTGGGATTCTCCAGACAAGAACACTGGAGTGGGTTGCCATTTCCAAACAATAAATACTGGAGAGGGTGTGGAGAAAAGGGAATCTTCTTACACTGTTGGTGGGAATGCAAACTAGTGCAGCCACTATGGAGAACAATGTGAAGATTCCTTAAAAAGCTGGAAATAGAACTGCCATTTGACCCAGCAATCCCACTGCTGGGCAAACATACCAAGGAAATCAGAACTGAAAGAGACATATGTATGCCAATGTTCATCACAGCACTGTTTACAATAGCTAGGACATGAAAGCAACCTAAGTGTCCATCAGCAGATAGATGCTGTGGTACATATGCACAAAGGAATATTACTCAGCTATAAAAAAGAATGCGTTTGAGTCAGTTCTAATGAGGTGGATGAAACTGGAGCCTGTTATACAGAGTGAAGTAAGCCAGAAAAAGAAACACCAATACAGTATATTAATATATATACATGGAATTTAGAAAGACAGTAACAATGACCCTATATGCAAGACAGCAAAAGAGACACAGATGTAAAGAACAGACTTTTGGACTCTGTGGGAGAAGGCAAAGGTGGGAAGATATGAGAGAATAGCACTGAAAATGTATCTTACCACATGTAAACTGGCATGAATGTTGGCAGAGGGTGCAAACCTCCCTCCCTCCGCCTGCCCCCAGGGCCCA